>NC_139171.1:1248077-1872116 GCF_965202585.1 Thalia democratica | reverse complement strand
AACTAGATTTTGTATAACAATGGTAGATTCAGAAAACTAAATTAAAAATTAGTTCAAACTACGTATTCAAACAACAGTTATATATGTATATATATATGTTTATAGTTACCTTAGTCACAGTAAAATTTAAATATCTAAAGATAGTTAGTCTACTTAGTTCAGTTAATAATTTTTTATTTATTTTTTTGTTTTTTTAATACATTAATAAGCCATAACTTATAGTGATGTTGTCAACATTTTTATACATTTAAGTCTTATCTTGAAAAAATTATTTTTCATTAATTAAACATATCAAAAATGAAATTGATTTTGTTATATTTCTTAAAAAGCAAATAATTTTGATCAGAATTGTAAATGTTTTGTTAAAACGAAATATATCTGAATCTGTTGTAATGTTTTTTCATAAGACTTTAGACAGTTTTTTTCTATAATTTTTTTAAACCAATTTTATTTCACGTTACGAAAACTAAGACATAAGTAACCTTACCTAACATCTGTTATTAAATACGAGAAATATACTAATTCAAAACTAAAGTAATGAGAAATTAAGTACGACATAACAATAAAAAAACTAAAATTAATAATTAATTTTAAGATATAAGTAAAATTAATAATTAATTAAATGAAATAAGAATCGAAATTTTGTTCCTCTATTTACAGGAAGTAACCTCTTATCTTTCACACTCAGACTTACATAAAAAAAAAGCAAGTACTTTCCAAAATCAACGGTATTTTTCAATGAATTAAATTCTTATTCTTTACGTATCTAAATGTTATTTTAATTTCCTGCTTACACCTTTTAAAAATGTTAGATTTAATTTAAAAACATAGAGATATAGAACACACAATAAATTTCAAGGATGTTTCAAGTTTAGCAACTTTACAAAGAATTAAATTCTTATTTTTTGTAAACTGAGTATGTTTTTGTGAAAAAAAAAAACTGTTACAAACAAATATTGTTTTGCTTCCAGTATAAAAAACGCTTTTTAAAACTAGTAGATTTTCTTTGTTTCTAATAGTTTGTTAGTTTTGAAAATTCAGTAAAACAACATTTGGTTGTTTATAATTTCAAACTTATTTGTTTGTGTATAGTTTATTTCTTACAAATTATGCATATTTAATTGTGTTTATAACAGTTTATGTATTTTATATAGCAGTAAAATAATAAGCTATATATGATGCTGCTTTTTTATTAAAATTAATCAAAAAAAAACAAATAACAAACAAAAGATATAAAAGTTATTCAGTTTATATATTTTTATTTCATAATATTTTAACTTGAACTAATATCTACTTTGTTTAGTTTAATATAAAACTAAATATAAATTTTATAGCTTATTTCTAACCAGCACAACTTTTTAGCTTCTTTTTAAACAATATATGCTTTTCAATTTTCTTTTATACTTTGTTCAAGTCAGTTACTTGAAAATTAATAAGAAATTTTATTTTATAAGTTTTTATTTAGTTCATTTATAATAAATTGATATACTAAAACGTTTATTCTGACACTATTTATTGATCATATTTTAATGAAATACTTTGTAACAAAGAATTAGTTTTTTACTTTAAAATTATGTTCAAAAACAGTTACGAAAAGTAAACATTGTAAATAACATTCTTATTTCAACTTTATTTCTTTACTTGCTCAAAGTAGTTCTTACGGTACAAAGTTGTAAAAAATTATTACTGTAAATTAAAATACTATTTCCCGCGTTTTTTTTAATAAAACACTTTAATACGTATTACTGTAGGTTTACTTAAACCTTTTTCAAAGATTAGCAATCTGTTTTAAATTTTTAATGATTACAATAGTAAAGTTTAATAAAATTGATAAAAATCCAACTTTGTTTATAATGAGTTGAAAAAATTGAGTCATAAATAATTACTTCTTTTGACATTATTGCTTTCTTTTGTTAAAGGCTAATTTAAAACGTATGTGAAAAACATGTTGAATTTTCAACAGCACGCATCTTTACCAAAATATGTTAAACATTATGTGAAAATATTTATTTAGCAGTTAAACATTTTATTGATTATTTTAAATTTAATAGAGTTTAAACAAATTATTTGTTTAAAGACAAAAATTAATTCTGTTTATACAACAGAAAACTTTATTATATACGTTTGAATATTTACTAAGTACTTTATTTTAGATTTTGATAGTACCATGTATTTAGCTTTTTTATCAATATACAATTGAAAAAAAAATTGTATTTCACAAAATTAAAAGAAAAAATCTAATTTTCTAATTTTACTAACAAAGTTATGAGTTAAGATATAAGTTGTTTAAATCTAGAAATTTACAATTTAAATAAAGTGTTTTTATATTTAAGGTTAAAAAATTAAACTAAAAATAAAATAAAATTAGCTTCACAATAAATTTCTTCATTTGTAAGTAAAAAGTTAACAATTTTCGTTTTTGCGAAATCATTTTTTAATTAATTTTAAAGAGTTGATTAAACTATCTTATTATTTAACTAAAACTTTAAAATAACCAAATTGTTTAAAGCCGAAAATTAGTAGTAAGTAGTAAGTAAATTTTATTAAAAATTGTAATTATTTAATTTTTCAAGCTTTTAAGGTATACAATAGTTTCTTTAAGTTTAAGTTTCAACATTGCTTTAAAAACATGCATATTAAAAAAAGGTCTGTATAAGTTCTGTAGTACAACTATTGGCTAATCATATTTTGAACAAATTCATTTTAATTTTTATCTGTAAGTAAGCTGAGATAAACACAGATCTCAGTGCTGGTCATTCTCTATCAATTTTTTTTACTTAATTTCAATTGTACCTTTGCTGTCAGTATCTTTGTAAAAACCTTAAACAACTACTTTGAGTAAATTGTAAACGCTAATTATTTTAAGTTTTACTAGTTTTATTGGACTATTATCAACTAAAACAGAAACATTTATAGTCTGAAACATGGTTAAAACTGGTTTAATTTAATGTTTTGTATAATGAACGGTACAGGGTGCTATAATAAAACTTTATAGTTGTAATCGTCATATTAAACACTTTAAACTAGTTTTCAGTAACAATTAAGCTATATTGAATTTAATACTTTTGTTTCCAGATTTTTTTATATAATGATTTTTAAAATAAACTTATTTATTCACTATAATAGACTTGATTCCAACTAAAACAAATTATTTTTTTAGTAAAAAAAAAATAGTTGATGCAAATTGATCTAACATTTTTTTGAGCTTATGTAAACTGAGGTTTAAGGATTTTTCGTTAATTTAAAATATGAGTGGTATCAAACATAAACAATAAAAGTACCTTTAATCGAAAATTTTAATACTTATAAAAACTAATTAAAAATTTAAACTAACTTGTATATTTCTCAGCAAAATAATTCCATAATACACAATGCATAAAGCCTTGGAAATGTTTAAATGATTTAAAGCTTTACATTAGCTTTAGCTTTATCTTAATTTTCATAAAAGTTCGTTATATGTATACTGCGATAATAGTCTTAGAAAATTTGGAAGACTTAAAAATGTATTTTCACTAAAGTAGAATTTTTCATTTGTTCTATGACAAGATTTTTGGTCAAAAATTTTGAGTTTTTACACTTGTATTTATTAAAATTTATAAATACTTTTATTCACTAAAGAAACATAGTATCATATAAAAGTTTAATGAAACTTGATAGAATATATGTAAGTAAATAAATAAAAAAAACTCATTTTTATCATACTAACTAGTATCATTCGTGTCACAATACGAATCAATAGTTATTGAAATGTTATAAATTTTTTGTAATTATTAAAGTTTTTATAAAATTTCATATCATTTTTGTTCGTTTTTCAAGCTTGATGATTTTTAGTACAACAGTTTGTATTTACAAAAATTTGCATAATGTTTAAGAACTTTAACAAATTATAAGCTAGGTAAAGTATAAACATTTGTTTTTTTTTTAAACGCCTTAAATCTTTTTATTTTTTATTATTAGTTACAAAGAAAATTGAAATTCGTTTTAAAAATTGCGTAGTAGTTTAGTTTTAAAAAAAATTACAATTAAATGATTGTATAGTTTTTCTGTTCAAACGGTGAGTATCTACTTTATATTGATTTAGTAAAACTGTTATTGCATTATTACGTAGTAACCACTTCCTGCAAAAATATAGTTATTACGTAGTAACCACTTCCTGCAAAAATATAGTTATGACGTAGTAACCACTTCGCGCGAAAATAGACTTCTGACATAGTAACTACTTCCTGCAAAAAAAAAAACAATTTTGTAGCTATTAATAGTCATAAGAGTCTTAATAATGCTTAATAATATACATTTCCTAAATTTATTTTATCTATAAAACGAATCATGAATTACACCAAACAAGTAACAAACTTTTTTTTTTTGTTAACTACAAGCAAATTCTTTATACACTTTTCTAACATTTGAAAAGTCCAAATGTTTGTATATTGTTAAACCGATTTGCCATTTAAACAGTTGCTAACTCTTTCAATAAAAAGTTTTTTAAATGTAAGTTTTTCCAGATAACATAACTAAAAATTTGTTTTATGAACTCATTTAAACTTAAAATTATAGATCTATAACAAAAAGATTAGTTTTATTTACTTAATTAAAAGACTCGAGTTATTATATTACCACATACACATACATAAACTTTTTGTGTAACACGAGAATATAGATTAACTACAGTTGTATTGTGACGTAATACCCGCTTCCCGCGAAAAAACAATCTTGTCGTTATTCATAGTCACAAGAGTAGTTCTACTGTGCATTTAATTAAATTTTGCTTGCGTACGAAGGTCATGATATTTTAAAGGTATCTAACATTAAATGTGAAAATATTGTTAAACTTATTTAATTTTATAAAATGTACTAAATTTTCTATTAAGTTTTTTTTTAAGTTTTAAAGCATCGTTTAATGGTATAAATTTTTCTTAATAGATACTATTTATCAAAACGGATCACGAATTACACCAAAAAAAGTAATAAACTTTTATTGAAAAACCTTTGCATAGTTTTTATACACTTTTTTATTATTTGTAAAGGGAAAATGTTTGTATATTAATAAACTGATAGACATTTAAACTGTTCTTAATTCTTTAGATGATTAAAATTTTGTTTTAAAATGTTAATTTTTCTAGTTAAAAAACTAAAAATTTGTTTCATTAACTCATTTAAACCTTAAACTATAACAAAAAAGCTAGTTGTCTACTTAATTGAAAGACTCAAGTAATTGAATAACAACTTAACAAACATACATACATTAACTTTTCGTGTAACTTCTATTTAAACTAAATAAAAAACCAGCTGTTATTAGAAAATTGTACGGTTTAAAGAAATAATATTTTTTCTGTATAAATTTAAGAAAACATAATACATTAGTGTTTGATGGAGATCATATAATATTTTATTTGTTGCTTATTTATTAATTTTCTGAATTAAAACGTTAGTTATAAATAAATACGATAAGCCATTTGTTTTCAAATTTTCTAAAGTAAAGAGTATATTAAAAACAGCTATTTAAGTTTAGTAATATATTTTTGAGCATTTGAAATAAAAACAAAATAAAATTTTTATATTCATTGTAAAATTATTATGTTAAAGCCAGATTTATATATAATTAATATAAATAGTTATTAGAATTATATTTTACCTGTATCGTGTAAACATAATAAAAGTAGAACTACAGAAAACTTTTAATATATTCTTTATGTTTTTAAACTTTTTTCTTAATTTACTTTCAAGCTTGTTTCATTTTAAACTTTAAGTCAAAATAAGTTAAAAACTTCAGGCGATCGATTTATTCGAGCTTCATAAATAACTGCTCATATCGAGTAAGTTTTCATAACTCTATGATCAATAAAACTGTTTTGAGTTATGATTGCAAAACTTTTCAAAATAATTTTATAACTACAAGCAGCCTATGTACTAATATCAAATAATTTTTTAGTCCTAGTCACTTTTTTTTTAAATTTTTTACGAAAGTCGTTGTACCATTTCTTATTAGTGTTTTTTCTTAAAAACCCATAAAAATCAACTGTTGATATATATGCTTTAATGTCATATTTACATAAATCTTTAAGTATTTTTTTTTTTCTGTTCAAGTTCTTATAGATTAAAAAAACGTGTAAAGAATTAAAAAGTATTGGTTTTTAATTCAGGAAAAAAAAAACGAAATTTAAAATATTAAGAAGCTGCAACAATATTTTTGGGCTGATCAAAACTGAAGCAATATACATTCATTTGAACAAACCAAACTTATGTAAGTAATAAGATTTTGATTATTCATTATCCTTGTTTAGTTAATAAATGCTCCCATGTTATATTAAGTTATGTCTATTTAGAATTTCAACAACTTTTTTTGTTTTGTGTTTTGCACGATCAACTATACGGCAACTGTACATCAGTTTAAGATTTTCTTTATTTTCTTATAATTGTAAAAAAATGATGAAAATTTGTTATTTTTGGGTTAAGTAAAAGTCCTCGTTTGTTTTTAAATAGATAACTTGTATATATCAGTATAATTTTATGTTTTGTGCTTGTAGTTTTGGAAGTAAAACACATTTGATATTTTATTTTAACATCTAAGTTGGTTAAAACTAGTGATGTACCGGACCCACAATTTCGGGTCCGGCCGGACCCGGATCCGGACTTTTTTTTCAAATTAGAATCCGGCCGGAACCGGATCCGGACTTTTTTTTCAAATTAGAATCCGGCCGGAACCGGATCCGGACTTTTTTTTCAAATAAGAGTCCGGCCGGAACCGGATCCGGACTTTTTTTCCAAATTAGAATCCGGCCGGATCCGGATATCAGACAAAAATGGCAATATCCGGCCGGACCCGGATAGTGAGTCCGGTACATTACTAGAATAAACTAGCCTTAGTCAGAATGAGGTTTTTGAAAACTGAAAAAAATAAAAAGAACTTTAATCTAATAATAAGTAGAACACTAAGCCACAAGGTTTAAAAAATTAGGTGTTATTTACAATTAAAAATCTGAAATCAAGTTCTTGAACAAAGTACACTAGAAAATTACAAAATATTGAAAACTGGATCAGCTCAAGCTCATTCAAAATCTAAAAGAAAACTAGCCTGAGTTTTTATAAAAAACTAAACTAGCCTGAGGCAGTCCAAGATTTTCTAAAATTCCCAAAAATTTTCAAACTAGCAGGGTTGCCACTGTTTAAGTCAATAAAACTAGCTAGAGTGAGTATAAACAAGTCTGAGTCAGAATGAGGATTTAAAAAACTTAAAAAATTACTTAAATCTAATAATCAGTAGAACAGCTAGCAAAGGTTGACAATTTGGTAGTAAAGTTGACTAATTGTGGTACACTTAAATTATTAGTACTACCCATCATAATTAAATCCTACCTTAACTAATTAATATCTAGCAAATACTGAATTCTAACTGAGACTACTTTCTATAATCAGACACGACAGTTTTGAGTGATGAATCTTTTATATAAAACACAACAAAAAATACTAGCATATACAAAATTATTTATTACTTTGGTAACACTTTAAAAACTGGAAGCTATTTAAATCTATATCAAAAGACTTAAAACAAAAAATTAAAAATTAAATAAAACTTTTAGTAAACATAAAACTGTAAAACTTTTAATAAAATATTAAACTACAAACTTGTCTTAAATATTTAAACAATTAAACACCTGTTGAAATATTCACTTTTAAAACAAAACACTACTTACAATAGGCATTCACAAAAACGTTCAAGACATTTTGTTGCTTCACGCTACACAACAAACTAACTAACTGCTTACATATAAACTGCCTGTCATGTTCTGATGTTTTGTTGCATCAGTATTTAGTTTGAAACATTTCGTCATATGATTCTCATTGGCTCGTACATTCAACCGTATTAACTCTAAATATTCTCTGAGCTCAACTTTAAACAATAAATAATGCAAGTATCCATTCCAAAGGTTTCAATTTTACAACATATGTAAAGAGTTGCATTTCGTGAAATGTTTATTTCATAGTTTAAATGTAAGCAAATGTAAATTAGTCACGTGTACAAAATGAGCCAATCACGGTAGGTGTTTAATTTTAACTGACGAAAATGACTCTTATTAATTTACACAGGGTTTGTTTTTAAAAAAATACTTTTCAGTATGCTCTTTTTTACTAACTAGGTCCGGGTCCGGCCGGATTTCTGTTAGGATCCGGCCGGACCCGGATCCGGACTTTTTTTTCAAATTAGAATCCGGCCGGAACCGGACCCGGACTTTTTTTTCAAATTAGAATCCGGCCGGAACCGGATCCGGACTTTTTTTTAAAATTAGAATCCGGCCGGATCCGGATATCAGACAAAAATGGCAATATCCGGCCGGACCCGGACCCGGATAGTGAGTCCGGTACATCACTAGTTAAAACTAGTGATGTACCGGACTCACTATCCGGGTCCGGGTCCGGCCGGATTTTGCCATTTTTGTCTAATATCCGGATCCGGCCGGACTCTAATTTGAAAAAATAGTCCGGATCCGGTTCCGGCCGGATTCTAATTTGAAAAAAAAGTCCGGATCCGGTTCCGGCCGGATTCTAATTTGAAAAAAAATTCCGGATCCGGGTCCGGCCGGATCCTAACAGAAATCCGGCCGGACCCGGATCTAGTTAGTAAAAAAGAGCATACTGAAAAGTATTTTTTTTAAAACAAACCCTGTGTAAATTAATATGAGTCATATTCGTCAGATAAATTTAAACACCTACCGTGATTGGCTCATTTTGTACACGTGACTAATTTACATTTGTTTACATTTAAACTATGAAATGAACATTTTAGAAATGCAACTCTTTACATATGTTGTAAAAGTGAAAACTTTGGAATGAATACTTGCATTATTTATTGTTTAAAGTTGAGCTCAGAGAACATTTAGAGTTAATACGGTTGAATGTACGAGCCAATCATATGACGAAATGTTTCAAACTAAATACTGATGCAACAAAACATCAGAACACGACAGGCAGTTTATATGTAAGCAGTTAGTTAGTTTGGTGTGCAGCTTGAAGCAACAAAATATCTTGAACTTTTTTGTGTATGCTTATTGTAAGTAGTGTTTTGTTTTAAAAGTGAATATTTCAACTGGTGTTTAATTGTTTAAATATTTAAGCCAGGTTTATAGTTTAATAGTTTATTAAAAATTTTACGGTTTCTTCTTTATTAAAAGTTTTATTTAATTTTTAGTTTATTGTTTTAAGTCCTTGATATAGATTTAAATAGCTTCCAGTTTTTAAAGTGTTACCAAAGTAATTAATAATTTTATATATGCTAGTATTTCTTGTTGTGTTTTATATAAAAGATTCATCACTCAAAACCGTCGTGTCTGATTATAGAAAGTAGTCTCAGTTAGAATTAAGTATTTGTTAGGTAGGATTAAATTAGGTAGGATTTAATTATGATGGGTAGTACTAATAAGTTAAGTGTACCACAATCAGTCCACAACTTTACTACAAAATTGTCAACCTTAGCTAGCTGTTCTACTGATTATTAGATTAAAGTAATTTTTTTCAGTTTTTAAAAACCTCATTCTGACTCAGGCTTGTTTATACTCACTCTAGCTAGTTTTATTGACTTAAACAGTGGCAACCCTGCTAGTTTGAAAATGTTTTGGAAATTTAGAAAATTTAGGACTGCCTCAGGCTAGTTTAGTTTTTTATAAAAACTCAGGCTAGTTTTCTTTTAAATTTTGAATGAGTTTGAGCTGATCCAGTTTTCAATATTTGGTCATTTTCTAGTGTATTTTGTTTAAGAACTTGATTTCAGATCTTTAACTGTAATTAAAACCTAAATTTGTAAACCTTGTGGCTAGCTGTTCTACTTATTATTAGATTAAAGTTCTTTTTTTTTCAGTTTTTAAAAACCTCATTCTGACTCAGGCTAGTTTATACTAGTGATATAGCGGACTCACTATCCGGGTCCGGGTCCGGCCGATAATTGCCATTTTTGTCTGATATCCGGATCCGGCCGGATTCTAATTTTGAAAAAAAGTCCGGATCCGGTTCCGGCCGGATTCTAACTTGAAAAAAAAGTCCGGATCCGGTTCCGGCCGGATTCTAATTTAAAAAAAAAGTCCGGGTCCGGTTCCGGCCGGATTCTAACTTGAAAATAAAGTCCGGATCCGGGTCCGGTACATCACTAGTTAAAACCATACTTGTTTAAAGAAAATTCTGTTCAAACATTTTTGCTAAATTGTTATAATTTAAGTTACAAAAACAAACATTGTAATGAAGACGGTAAGAATTTTAGTTATTTTTTTCAATTTCTAAGCTATTAAATCAAATAATTTTTTTATTTAGATTTTATTCAACTTATACAAAGGTTTAGCGATGAATTTAAAACTGATTATTTTAATTTACCAACAACAGATCTGTTGTTTAGACATTGTTTAAGCAGTTATATAATATGTTTTTTGTCAAGTCAATATAAGTGGTTTAATTTTTTTTCTAAACACTGTTTTAAAAGATAAATTGTATAAGTTGTGGTATATCTTACTAAAGCTAACCATATACAAATTATTTATAGTCTATATATGTTTGAGATATACATTACATTAAGTATTTATTTAAACAAATTAAATTAAATATATCGATTAAGTATTTTAAACAGAACTAGTAGGAAAGTACTTTTCTAAATACATAATTTTGAAATAGCACTTAAATACAACATAAAATTTAAACGTAGTAGCTTGGTATTTTTAAATGTCTAATGTTAATAAACCGTAATTATTTATAAAATGCAAAGCTTTTCTATTTAAGCTATTAAAAAAATATAGTACATATTTCAGTTACAATTAAAATAAAATAAATAACTTTTACTACAAATAACTCTTGTTTATAAAATTTTAATTATGTAACTACTCTTAAAATATTTTTTTTTAAGGTTAAACAATATTTCTTCAAGTTAAGCTTGTATAAATTTTGCGTAAAATTACTGCAAAACTAATTTAATTGCACAATTTAAAATAAAAAAACTAAACTTAAACAAAAAATTGGCAAATCCTTACACAAAGCTTAATACATTTAAATGTTAATGTGTAGTTCTCAATTTTATTTACTATAAAAATATCTTGATACACATCCTAACATAGTTGATCAATTCTGCAGTTTTTTGCTCGAAACATGAGTTTGTATGTTTATTCTGTAAAAATACAAAATACTCTTTATGCAGGTTCCTAAGATATAGAATATTAAAAATTCTATCAACAGTCGGAAAAACACCAAACAGAGTGCAAATTTAATGATTTCATTTGACAATTTTCAATTTTTAGATGTAAAAACATTGAAAACAATTTCTAAAACTCTAAGTCTAAGCTTGTTATTTTATTACTGGAAATCTAAACAACCTTAAATTATATAAAAGCATTCATAGGTTCGCATAAATTCATCGTACAAAAATAATATTAAAGAAAGTATGAATATTGGGTTAGTTCCAATAAACTAAAATTAATTTAAAAAATACTAACTCAGTAGTTTTGCTTTTTATTTTGCAGTTTTTCATTTAAACTTTTTTATTCATATTAATCCAATGTAATTAAGACCTGTAATTTTTTTATTTTAGTTTACCTTTTGCTTAATTTATAAACTTTGACTTTTAATTTTACCTTTTTAAAGCTCAAAAACTTGTTTAATGTACACTGTTTCATATCTGAAATTAAACACTACTAATAAATAGTACTAAAATAATGTACAACAAAATATTATTTGCGTTTTATTTATATTGTAAAGTATTTATTGCAAATAAGCATATTCACAGTAAAAATATTATTAAATAAAAACT
Source organism: Thalia democratica (assembly GCF_965202585.1). Lineage (NCBI taxonomy): Eukaryota > Metazoa > Chordata > Thaliacea > Salpida > Salpidae > Thalia > Thalia democratica. The sequence continues at coordinate 1,860,340 of NC_139171.1, read as the reverse complement.
AATTTTTAAAACAAGGTGTTTTGACTAAAACAAAATACACAAAGTTTAAATCAGTTTACAGAAAAAAGAACTTTAATATTTTTTTCTGAAAGTTTCCATTTTTTGAAAAACAAACTTATAATGTTTCATTAAAAGAGTTAACAATAGCTCAAATGTCAAACGCGTTTACTGTTTCGTACATTTATGCATTACTGTATGGTAAATGAAAAATTGTAATAAATATTTTAGATTTAACATATGTAAAACACTACTATATTTTAAAACTGTATTTAGAACAATTTTTTAAATTTTAGTTGGTAATATTAATATATATATATATATATATAACTTTAAATACAAGTGTAAAATGTACTTATAGTTAAATTAAGTTTAAAGGTATCATCAGATTTTATCTAACTCCGTAAAAATTTTTACGACATTAATAAAATGTTTAAACGGTCTTATCTAACGCTACTATAAAAACTAGAAAGTCTAATACATTAAAAAGTAATGAGAATAGTTTATTACGAAGAAAATATTTGCTTGCGTGAAATTAATTACAGGAAAAAAACAGCAATATGTTTCATACTTCCTGTGGTAATAAGAAACATTTTATTTTTTACTCTCACCAAGTTTTAAAGTCGAACAGTTTTCTACTTCGAATTAAATTAATTGTTATTATTCAGTTTAGTGTAAGATGTTTCTTGGTGTTTATTAACATCCGAAATTTATTGACAACACAAACGAAATTTTGTATCGATCTAACATCTTTCTTGCAATACAATTCAAAGTCAAATACGTGTAAAGGAAGTAGGTATGTATTTACATTATAAAAAGAAAATACAAAAATGGTTCTATATAAACAAGAAAAAACTTATAAATAATCACTATATACTTTTTATAGTAGCATGAAACTTAATTATTTGATTTGTTACTTAACTTGAGGAAAAACACGTACGTACCATGACTAAAATAGTTTTAATTCTATTAATTTTATTTATGTATAAGGAACTAGTTTTTTTTGTCGCAAAAAATAGTGAAACTTTAATTTTTTATTTTATTAAACAATGATAGCATGTATAAGAACATGCTTAAAATAAAAATTTCACATCTATTAAAATTTTGTTAATTATTAAAAAAAAATGCTGTTTTTTATAAAAATTTATAAGTTTTAAGGGAATTAAAAAACTTTTTGACAATTTATTCAAATCTAAATGCAAGCGGTGTTTAAGTTAGGATTAACTTTTTTTTATTAAGAAATATTCTTTTACATATTTCTAGGATTAAATCTAGGAATTTCATGTACACCGTTTTAAATAAAAAGTTGATGTTAATCGCTTTTCTACTCTAGTTAAAACATTGTTATACAGAATATAAAACTTTTCTTTTAACATTTTGACCTGGTTAAAGTGCTAAAATAAATTAATAAAATTAATATTTTTTTTTTTCTATTGCTAACTGTTAGTTATGATCACAAATAAAAAATAAAAGTTTACTCAGCTTCTTGTTTATTTAATTGCATTAATTGATACAACAAACTTCATAAAAGTCCATAATTTGTGTTTTGGTTTCTGAGATTGTATAGAAGGATACCATAAACTTTATGGTGTACTAAAATCGGACATTTAAAAGTATCATGCTTGTTTATTTTAAATACCATCATAATGTGTTTGTACTTTCTGGAATTTTATATTTTAAAAGTAATTTTCCTAATAGTTCTACTTTAAACATTCCGAGTTCACAAAATTTTGCAACTACGATACAAATTGAATATGCTTTTATAGAACTGAAAAAATGTTAAAACTTTTAAATGGTAAGGTTTCCGATCTATGTTTTGAAAATGACAAACAAGTTTTGAATACTTTCTAAAACCTAAACTGATTAAACTGATAATTACAATAATAAATTATATACTTAGAAATATAAATACTTATTGTATAAATGATTATTTTCGTGTAAAACTGAGAAAATTTGCGATCAAAGTAATTTTTACACACTTAGTAAGCATTTGTTTTACTTTTTATAATTTTTAAATTGTTAGTTTCACTAGTATTTAACTACTTTACATTATACTTAATTTGTTATTGGTTAGCTAAAGTTTTAAAACCTATACAATAATACCTAATATAAATTAATAACAATTAAATTAATTTAAAACTAAAATATTAGGACATCTAATACCTCAACTCATTATTTTAAATTTTGAATAATCTTCATCTACTTAGTTCGAGTACGAAATATTCATAAAACATTTTGTTGGTTATACCATTGTGATAATACTATTTTTACATTATAATGCCTCACAAGGCAAATAACTTTGTTCAAATTAATTTCACTAGAAGTATTGAATTTCAACTAGTTTATATCAAAGTAGTTTGTTTCGATTATAATGATTATGCACAGTTTGGTTATATACGAGTATTTTTTATTTTTGAATTAAAAGTAATTTTAAACTGCATAAAACTTAGTAAAAAGTAATTAAAAAAGTATATTGTGTTGTTGAACTAGTATGAGATGATCAATTAAGCTTTTAGCTTGTATTTCGATTAGAAAAATCGATTAGAAAACTAAATATTTTGAAAAATTATTTTTCTATTTTTTCCTGCTCTCTGTTTTGCAACATTTTTTTTTCTTTCACTTTGCATATATAAACGATTTGATGAAAATAATATACAAGCGAATTTAAAGATGTAAAATGTTTTTGTTCAAATCGTTGTAGGTTGGAATGTATTAAACTTGAATTTCAAATTTAAAAAGTCTCATATTACTGAAGGCTAAATGAAATCAATAAATGTAATTTGTTTTATGTTTGTTTTACAACTTAGTAACCAGAGAATTTAAATTCGAAGATAATGTTTATAATATTTGAGAATTTAACTGGTTAAAATAAAAAAATTGTGAAATATATTAAAACAAATTGCAACTTTATAATATTCGAAGATTCTGAAATACTTGATGAGAATGTTTAAAGTTGCTCTGTCAAAAATTTGTGGAGTGAGCAAAATAAAACTGACGAATTAAAAAATCATTTTTTAAGGTAAGAGGTTATTATAGTAATAAAATATGTTGAAGCAATTTTTTATAAATATTAGTTTGTTTATAATATTAATAAAAACATAACGTACAGTTTATTAGCACTTAAATATTTATTTAGTTGTTTTTATTATTGTAAATTGTATGTAAAGTTTAATAGAAATATTTTTAGTATTTACTTTTGTCCGCAGATAGAACACAGAAACAAAGAAAAGAAGAAACTAAACTTCAACAGAGAAAAAGAACTAAATCTTTTATTTAAATTGTTTATGATGAAAAGTGTTTTTATAACGATTTGCTCTTGCAATTTACATGAAGCCAAACAAAATGTTTTTGTTTAATTAAAAATCTATAATTCGTTTAATTTTTGATTAAAAATGTAAAATACATCTAAAGTGTTGTATTTTATAAATGTTTTGTTTAGCTGTGTCTTATAACTTTTAATTGTTCTATCTATTTTTACTATTTTGTACCAAAAAATTAAAACTTCTGTTTTTATTAAACTTTATTTATGTTGTATACTAATAAACTTCATTAAACTTATAACGTTTTGTAATTTTAAAATCAAGTAATATAACTTTTTTACAAAAACTATAATTTTTAGTATGAATCAAAAAAATATAAAACTTTTAGACCTGCTTAGATCTTTAACTTTATTACAATTATGAGGAGTATTTTTAAATATAGAAAACGTTTAAAATTGTTTTAAATCTACACAAATACTAATAATACAATAATTATAAATGTTTTTCTCAACACAAAAAGAAATAAATAAAACCTCATACTCAAAATTTAAAAAAGGAATAAACACACATAAAACAGTAAACAATTTATTATTCACAAAAGTTTTTTAAATCATTGTTTTCAAAAATGTTTGAATAGCTGCTGAAATCTTTAAAGTTACAAAATGATTAAAAAAGTATTTCTGTAGGTTTGATATTAGAATAAATCTTAAAATAAAATAATAAACATTTTGAATAAGTATTGTTTTACTGATTCAACTATAAAATATTATAATAGGGGATCAGACTAATACGTTAGAAGATAATAAATAGGAGATTTAAAGTTTTGTTTTAAGTTGTAAACCGATGTGTTTAGTACGATTATTTATTACTATCTTTCGAATAGATGAGTATATTTACGTTACTAAAAGAGGTTTAAAATGATACTATATAAAATATCATAAAAACGATGCATTTATATTAATATACATAGTATAGAAGTACATATCTATAAAAACTAAACTTAAAACTTATCACCTAATAAATGCAACTAACAAGATTCGTTCTTCTTCTTTTTTATTTAAACTTTTCTTAATTTATGTCTATATTCCTGTAAACTTGAAAGATAGTATGATACTTAAACGTTGCTAACTAAACTTTGTAAAAATTCTATATTCATTGAAATTTCTAACTTGCCATAAGTTTTTTTACTAGCCTAATTATTTGTTTCCAATTATAAAAACCTTTTTGTATTGCTAAATACTAACAAGTCAGTAAGCATATGAAATAAACAAACAATAAAAAATATGTACAATTAAAAGTTATACTTTTTATATTGAAGTTTTAACTGATTATTCGAAAAGTTGGTAAAATCTGACTAACTACCAATGTTGTATTTACCATTTTTCAATAAAAACACATATTTTAGAGAGTTTTAAAGCAAATTTCTTTATACAGTACAATTTTATTTTTAAATCTAACAGTATTTTTGTTTGTAGTCTCAGAAGATTTTTAGGTATGACTATATTGGCAGTAGACGAAAAGTTTAAATGGGTTCAACCGACCAAACTTTTGGGTTTCATGGAAACATAATAAAACTTAACATAATAAACTAATTTATGTAATTCACTGAAAATTCATTTGAGTTTAAATGAGTTCAACAAGCCGATTTTTTTTTGTTTCACGGAAAACACCTACCTCAGTAAACAAACTCGTGTCCAACCTAGAAGTTAACAACAGTTTAAATGTCAATTTAGTTTAAATATTTTGTGTTTTAATGTTTGAAATAATTAAAGCAAATTTGTGATAAAATAACATTAGGTATTCAGAAACTTCTACCAACTAAAAATACTTCTAGCAATATAAATTTCTTTGAGTTCAATAATAGTACATTTTTATATAATGTTTAGAGTTTATAGTAAACTTTCATTTTTTAATTTTTGTACAAAACTTAAATGAACATTTTATTATTACTTTAGCTTGTTTGTGAGATATACATTTGTAATATAGCTTAAAATCAGTCGTGAATATTTTAACTTATAACAAAATTAATATGAAGTAAAACTATAATATGTTATTAGTTTTTAAATTAGAATTATCGATAATATTCTTGTATACTTAATAAGTCTTTGAATATCAAACACATCTAAAAATAGACAAACTAGAATTAAGTAAGCTATTGCAGTAAGTGCATAGCTAAGTTTTTAGTGTGGTATAATTTTTAAATATTATAAAAAAACTAAATAATAATTATCTAAAGTTTATACAAGCTTTTATTGTATACTATGACAAAATGCTGTATGCTATCTTATAAAAAATTAGTCTTTTCTAAATTGTTTGTATACAAATGTAAAATATACAAATATACACATAACAAACATGAACAATATACGGCCAGTAGAGTTAATATTTAAAATTGAGATTATCTATTGGTAACTAAAGTTTTTATTTTATTAGTATTTTTTATTCAAATAAGTATTGTTTTAAATATTTAGTGTTCAAAGTATTTAAATTCGTTAGGTTTAAAAGTAATACTTAAACCATATAAAAACTCAACTTTTCAATTTATTCTATTTTCAAACTAAAATTTACTACTACTTATAAAAATAATTGATTTAAAAAACTATTGTTTTTGCATTATCGACTTATTTTAAAGATATATAATTATTTTGATATTAATAAATAAACTTAAAGTTTTTTTTTATAAAACTGAATTCGTATGACAACACTAAGAATTTTTTTTTCAGACTTAAAAAAATACGTAATACCAAGATTTTAATATAAAACTAAGATTTTGTCACACTCATAATTATATACTCATGTGGTCGTGAATAAAATACTTTTTCATTTAATTGTTTTTGTATTTTTTAGTATCTACTACGCAAGTATACGAAAACAAGTTGTAAGTTATAAATGAAAATAAAACTTCATTTGAGCGAGTGACCAAACAATAACATGTGATTTTAACTTTTTTATTTAACGATTTTATTTGTTATTTCTAGTAGTAGACACGTAACCACTTCACAACTCTACGAAAACAAGTTCAACACAATACTAAGAATTAATAAATAAATGATTTAAGCATTTATGCAATCAAAAATAAATCAGCACAAATTTTTTTGGAAATTAATTAACAACGCGCTTATATTTTTCATGGTTTCAACAGTTTTGGATTAGTTGTTTAACTAAAAAACTAGCAAATCTTAAACTTTTAGTTTGTTATCACATATAAAAAGTTAAATAAAAAAAGATAATTGTGTTGAATATGTGTATTTTTAAACAATTAACATTATTGATCAGTAGCTAAATAGACTTGTTTGATAACATTTTTTGTCTGTCAAAACTACTTATTTAGCCAATATAAACATTTCCGTAAATTAGTTTCATAAAAATATATAAATGTTAACAGGAAGCTGTTAAAATTCAATTTATCATATTTAATATTTTAAAATGAGTATAAAAACATTCAATATATTGGTAAATTTGTTAGAAAAAGAATGACACAGTGTATAGTTAATTTAAGTTTTAAAAATTACAACAGTACAAATAGTTGTGTGCTTTTTGCTTTATAGATTACAATAAAAAATTTTGACTTAATGATAAGGAGAATGATCTATTTAAATTTTATAAACAAAACAATCTTTTACTCGTTTGAACAAAAAACCAGATCATCAGTTAAATTAAATCTTATTCAGATAGTGTTATTTAATTATATATAAATTTAATTATAATTTACTCAACTCATGATTCAATTGATTCTGTTCAAACGAGTAAAAATTTATAAATGTGATTTGACAGTTTAAGTAATTATAGAATTATATGAAAATAAAAAATGTATACTTTTATTTTATTTAAATAAAATAGTAGTACTTTATAAAAATATAAGTATTTAAAAATACTCTTTTACTAGAAACCAAAGTAATTTTAAGTTAAACTAGTAATTACAAATTTTTAGTTCTAAGTTAAATATAAAACTTTAGTTCTTGTATATAACAAAACTTAGCTATATTGAAAATAGTTTTCTTAACAAAAACAACATTTAGTTAAGTAAGTATAAACATTTTTACAATAAATTATTTAACAGCTAAACTGTATATACATGTTTTCCTTAATAAATTTGGTTTTATTTATAATTACAGTTGTATCAAAAATGATTTTAAATATTAAGTTCAAAATTTTTCAAGTAAAGCAATCAAAATAAAACTTTTTTGCAGTTAAACTAAGTTATACTAAAGTAAAAAAAAATTTATTATGTTTTTTAATCTAACGAATTAGGTATCCTAGTTATCAAAAGTTTATGGTTATAAATTTTGAGAGTAAACAAATTTTCCGAACATATTATGATGCAATATATTAAACAAATTGCAAAGTTTAAGAAAAGCATAAAATAAAAACAATCTGATGTTACTGATAAAAGTTTATTTCAAGTTTATTCACGAAATTTGAAAAACAAAGTTTTGGAAACTTTTAATTTTCAGAAGTCTTAAAAACAGTTAGAACAACATTTTGTTAAAATACTGATTTAGATGTTGTCATATTTTGTTATAAAATTATTTTTATACATATTTTTAATATAAATAAACTTATATCTTTTCAACTAGTGGTAACAATTAGTTTTGAAATATGATTAATTATTGTCAACGTTTTAGTACTTTAATCATACAAAAACCAACTACTGCCGACAACTAAATTCAATTTTTGGTTTATCGTATTTCTATCAATATTCTAACTTTATATCACTTAGTATCTAGTTTGAGGATTTGTAAAAGTAGCTTTAAAACTTTAGAGATTTTCAGCAATTTTAAATTAATTTTTTACTGTTCTTGATTTTTGTATAATTAAAACTTTTCTACGAGTTTAATTCTTTAGTTTTAAAAGTTACTTGATTGTACGGTATTAAAACTTAAGATTTTAAAATTATGCTTTTAAAGTTCTAAAACAATTAATAAAGAATATTTGGTTTTAAGACTCAAAAATTTTGATAAAAGTATTTTATAAGAGTATTAAGAGTACTGTGAAAAAAGGGGATTTAAACAGTGATACATTGAACACAAAAATATATACTGCTATAATAATAATAATAAAAAGTATCTAAATAACAATGTATTTAACATTTTAACAGCTTTAGTGGTTTGTGAATTATTTATAAAACAAAATACTTTTGACATTTTTACTTGCAATATTAAGCAAAACAAAAAACTATGGAAAATTAAAAAAAAAACACTATAAAACTGTTGTATAATTTTTGGTAAACGAACTGATTAAATTATGACGTCTTTAAATCCTAAGTTGCAAAGTAATTCATTTAACTTTTAACAAAAAAAAAAATCAATGAAAAAACTTTTGTTTAGTCTTGAAACTAAGGTTTGCATTTAAAAGTTTTTAAGAATATATAGACATATATATTTTTTAAGGTGTCAAAAATGCACGAAAGGTCTTTGTTGCACGAAGGTCACTTTTGCACAAAGAGTTAATTTTGCACGGCGTCAGTAAAACATAGGTTTAAACTTTTTTTATTGTTACTTTTACCCCTAACCCTTACCTTTGGTCTGTTTTCCAATTACTATTATTATTTGTATTTTATTTTTTTATCGTTTTTGCCCTTAACCCATCATTACAATTGTTTTATCTAAACTTATTTTACGTATTTCTCCTTCAGATATAAGTATACCCTGTGTTTAGAAATATTTTGTTTAATGTTTATTTAGTTTATATTTTTAATTACTTCTTTGTTGAAGTGATTTTGTTTAGTTTCTAATAAATAAATTGATTGTTACTATAAACTAAATTATGAATCAAAGATACTATTTGCTCCACAAATAACTTCATTTAATCTCCTGCAATCATTTTCTTCATTGGAGTTTTGTTTTTTTTCTCTTTTTAAAATTTGCATGTACTAACTAAATACAAATTTTTAATTTTTGTTATGACTTTCTTATCAAATTAACCTCCATTCTCATTTATACAGTAAACTCATCTATGCATTTCTTTGAAAAATAATGCTAATTAAAATAATTTAGATGTAAATATATAATTACTCATTTAATGTGCTGTACTGCGTAAAATTAGTAGAGTCAATTTTAAAAGTCTCATTAATAAAATTTAAAAAAAATCTAAAAATATTAAAATAAAAAAACAGTTATTAATAATTCATTTCTAAGTTTTTTTTAACAAAATAGGAATATAATGTATACTCTAACACTAAGTGTATTCATGAACAATGGATTTCAAATCATCTACCTAGATTAATACTATATTTTTAAAACATTAAAAGTAATAATTAAACAAACTTAAATTCCTAAGATAAGTAATTAGTTGTTACAAAAAAAAGTTTTTTTTCACTCCTTTAAAAAACTTTTAAGTATTTGGAGTATGATAATTATTTTAACATTCATCAGAAATTAATTTATTAAAAACAGAAGAAACCTTTCAACTTTCTGTTTTCTTGTTGTAAATCTTCAAAGAATAATTATTTTTTGTTTGTTCTGCATTTGTTATTTTAAGTTTTTCGTTGTAAGCTAAATGTTTGATTTTTTTCAACAATTTTTAATTTTTCTTCTTGCAAAGATCTTGCATTATTTTAATCTATAACAATTTTTGTTCTAATTTTTAGTAACTTTTTTTCTTCTTCAAACTTACAATTCTTTTCATAATTACATTTTTCAAGCTTTGTGCTTCATCGTAAAATTTTTTTATGATATTTTCAGTTTCTTAAGACATTAACAAAGTAGTTTAATTTTATATATATATATAAATGCTTTTAAGTTATAATATTTTAACAAAACAAAAGTTGCGAAGTTAGTCATTGTTTTGTGAAATTAAAAAAAAACTTATACTAAGGTGCTAAATTAAATTTTATAGAGTATTATTTATTTAACTTTTTGTTTAATAGAACGAAGTTTATAAAAATATTCTAGGTATAACTTTTTAACAAAAAAAAGTTTACACTTGAAAATTTTAATTAAATGTTATTTTTTATTTAAAGAGCATAAAGTTTATAGTTTGTAAATGTTTTTATGGTTGTTACAAATTGTAAAAATATCAGTATTTTTATAAAGCTATTTAGTTTATAAAAGTAGTTGAACAAGCATTTAAGGCAAATTAATAAAACTCAAATGCTGATACAATTAAGTATATTATACCTTTGTAAATTCAATCTAACATTTATAAACATAAAAAAAGCATAAAACATGTTGATAATCTATACATAAACTTGCACGTAACTGTTTTGAAACGTAAGTGAATGAAAATATGAACTAGCAATTGCTCAAAATATTAATGAGTAAATAGATTTAAATAAACATTCAAAAATAAATCACGCGATACTGATTTAAGAATTTTAGTTGTTTGTTTGTTTAAACTTAGTTAATGAGAATTTTTTGCTTGTTAGAGAATTTCAAACTTTTGACTGTTTAAATATAAAGACTATTTTAGTTTTTACAAAAATATATTATCAATTAAAAAGGTTTTAAAAAAAACTATACAGACTTAAAATATAGTTTCAAAGTATTGTTTTATTTATTGTAACAGCGCTTTGGTAGTGCTATGTAAAAATAAAGTTAGTGTACAGATAAAATTTGTAACTTTAAAAACGTTATTTGCTAACTAAAATATTTGTACAACAAGAAATTTTTTTGTATAAATTAACAAAACAATAATAATTAAATATGAAAAAAAAAAGACTTTTAGTTCAAAATTATCATTTTGTGTAAAAACAAGATTAAAATTTAACTTCAGTTTGCGTAAAACTTATACTAAATAATATGAATCTTTAACAATAATAACAAAAAAATAATCAATAATTGAACATATTAAAAAGATTTGTTAAAACTTACACATAGTATGAAGCAAACAAAGTTAAGAATTTTTGTTGATATGACATCATAATAAGTAAACAAAAGTAAACAAATATTTAAATATAAATAACGTTCATCTGTTTCAATACTTTGTGAAAATTTATTACTTAATCAAAGGTTTTATGTATTTTGTTAATTATATTTACTGCTTTAAATAAATGTTTTATTTATAAAAATTAGAGATAAATTAAAAATTAAATTTTAAGTATGTTGTTTTTAGAAAACTTAAATTTCTATAAATCAATTCTTTTGTGTATTTTGTTAATTATATTTACTGCTTAAAATCTATGTTTTACATACAAAGATTATAAATAAACTAAAAATAAAATTTTAACTATGTTATTAAAAAAAAAATTTAAATCTCTTTAAGCAATTTTTCAAATGCTTTAGAAAACTTACTCTTTTATTTTACTATTTTGTTTCAACCTTATTTATACAAAAGTATACCTATTTATCATATTTTGTTTATCTAGTATAAAACTCTTTTAGTTCGCTTATTCAGTTTAGTCTTCTTTAAAGTAGTAAGTGGTTTATTTGATTTTAAAAAGTTACATTTTTTGTTAGTACAAACAAAATAACAATTTTGGTAATTTCTCTGCGCCATCCCTTATTCTTTTAGGCTTTTTTTTTCTTCAAAATTTTCAAATTTTTTCGCCTTGTTAAACCTGAATTTTTAAGCTTTAATGATGACGAAATTTAAGTCAATCTTGGAATGCTCCAACGTAAATTTTTGAATTTTCCCTTCTTGATTTATTCTCCATTTGCATTTTATTTAAAATAATTTATACAAACCTAGAAAAGTTTTTATTTTAAGTAAAATGTAATATGAAAATTTTTGTAACATAAATAGGGGAATTTAAAGTTTTATACTAAATCAAAATGTTTATAGTATTAAAGTTAATTTTTTTTTAAAGTAGCTAGAAAGTCATTAATTGTATAAATAAAACAAAAGTATAGCTATTTAGGTTATAATTAGAACACTTTATATTATAATAAATGTTATTGTGTTTAAATAACAAAAAAGTCAACTTTTGAAATGAAAAGTTAGAAATAACGTAGTAAAATTTAATTCAAAACACAAACTAGATTAAAACTTTCATTACAAAACAGAAGACTTTTAGGTTTTAAAACTTAAGCTTAAATCGATTGGTTTAAATTACAAAATTAACTTGATAAATTTTACAAAATAGATCATACAAATTGTAAATCACACTTTATATTTCGTTTAAATAGAAAGAGTAAATATTGTTTTTATTTATAATGTATTATTCAAGTTTGTTGTTAACAGCACAAGCATGTAAATCGAATTCAGCAACAGGAAATTTTTTTCCTTTTTTCCAAGTGTTAGTGTCGAGGTTGTAAATTTCGACTGAATTTGTGTTGTTTGAATCATTAGTCTCTCCACCAATACAATACACGAGGTTTCCAACTCTGCAACAAGCGAAATCACCACGAGCAATTTTCATTGTAGCCATCATAACAAACTTTTTTGTATCTGGTGAATACATTTCAACTGTGTTTAAGTACTCACCATTACAATATCCACCAAATACAAATAGTTTGTTATGATATACAATGACTTTGTGATCATATCTTGCTTGTATCATGTTAATTTGCGATAAATATGTAGTTTTATTAACCGGATCATATATTTGTATTGTGTTTATATATTCATCAATTCCATCATCATCACATTCCAATCCACCAACAATCCAAACTTTTTTTAGGTAATTAACAACTTCAAACCTATCTCTTTTCGTTTGAATGTTTTTATTACTCCATCGTTTGCTGATTGTATTGAACAATTTGCTTTCTGCATTATAATCCTTTGTACGAATAACTAAAATGTTGTTTCCAACTCGGCATGAAGTGCACCAATCATATTCTTTATTTGATGGAAACTTGTAAGACTCATTTTTTAATGATGAGATTCCATTCTGACCAACTACGTAAAAAACACTATCAATCTCAAAAACCCCGCGTATTTCACCTACTGATTTAAGAGCATTGTTTATTTTAACCCACTTTTTCTCGTCTAACAAATACTGGTAATTGTTTATCCCATCTGCAACTACGATTGCTTTTGCTTCTTGATGATCTTTTAAAATTTCTTGTTTTTGTCCTGTTAGTTAAAAAAAATATTTAAATTTAGATGAAATTGATTAATACTTTTTTTATAAATTAGTCATTGCAATTTTACTACATAACAGGGGCGTCGCGTGGAGTGTTGCACTGCTGCATTTGCACCACCTTAGAACTGTGTAAGAAAAGATAAGTATTTATGATGCTTTATTTATATTTTTTGAATAAATTTTCTTATAAAACTCCAATTTAGAAAACGACCATTTTGCTCACTACACTGCCGCAAACTATTAGGTGCCTGCCACAAATGAAGTTAAAAAAGCAAACTTCAAGAATTACCGAAAATTCAATATCTTGCGGTAAGTAAGCTAAGTTGAAAGTTTCCTAAAACAGTACAGGCTTAAGAACCATTCCACAAGCTATTGTAAACAAATAAAAATAAAGCTAAGCAGAGCAGAGATAACTATAGCAGAGGCGATCTAACAGAGGCAACTCAAGCAGAGGCAACTCGAGCTGAGGCGACTCGAGCAATAACAACTCGAGCAGAATTAACTCAAGAAGAGGCGATCGAGCAGAGGCGAGAGCTGAGGCGACTCGAGCAGTAACAACTCGAGCAGAAGCGACTCAAGACGAGGCGATTCGAGCACCGGCAACTTGAGCACGGGCTACTCGATTTTTTTTTTGCACCACCTAAGAAAAGTACTACGTAACGCCACTGCTACATAATTAACATTTCAGTAAAACGTATAGATAACTTTTTTAGTACTTAATCAAGTAACATTTTGTTAGCAGTTTAGTTAGAAACTAAACTTTTAACACAGCAAAAAAATCTTTTACTAATACAGCTTTGCAACTATTCCTCATAAATTTTTTTTACTACCTAAAAATATATGAAAAAGTAATTTTAATATTGTCATAGTTTAGGTGAAACTTGCATATTATAAGTTTAATTATGTTTATGAGAACTAAACTGTTATAGTTAAACAAAATAACTCGAGTGACCCTACCAACAACAATTTTTTGTTTGAGCTAGTTTATATAATATTAAACTTATAAGAAATATAATACACATATAGTATTCTAAAAGACGTGATATCAGGGTATATTACATCAGGTAAAATGAATTAGCAAAGTAATGTGCTACTATTTTAAATAGGTAAGTCGTATATTAAAAACTAACAGTTAATTACAAGAACATTTTTACAAAACCAGTCTTAAAAACATTTCTTAAATGCATAATTAGAACACAATAAAATGAAAAATTGAGAAAAAATTTTTTTATGTTTATATATAAATCACAAGGACAAAAAAATAAAGAACAGAACTAGTAAACAACAAAATAATAACAGTATTTATTAGTCCTCACAGTTCAATAAAGTTTAAAAGTTAACGAAAAAGGAAGTATAAATTTTTAACACTAGGTAAAGTTTCAATTACGAACTCAGCTAATTTTAAGCTGCATCTAAACACTTGCAGTAATGTTTCCAAAAATAACGAAAACTAGTTCTTTTAAAAATAATGTGAACAATACGGTGATCATCTTCACGATAAAAATAAGCTTTTAGACAGAGTTTTCAAGTTTTTTTCATAGTAAAATGTTCAAAGTTTTGAAATTCATGCAGATTATGCACATATGAATCTTGTGGGACAAGTGTAAAACAGTTTGAATGATAGTTGGTAGAACTAACTGGAAAGAATAAAAAACAATATTCAACGACAATAGTTTTTCAGATTTATCTACGTTATACATTCACATAATAACCAATTAAATAATTGATACATATCTAATGCATGTGAATTTGATCTTTTAGAAAAGTCAAGTTTTATGACTATGGACTGTAAAGAGTGGTTTTAAACTGATTTATAAAATTAGAATTTAGCTAAAACGCCGAACAATGATTTAATCAAAAGTGTAAGAAAATTGTCGTAAATTTTGTAAAAAGATGTTTGATTGATTTTTATAATTTTTTATAAAGTTATTATTATAGTATCAAAAACAAAATTTCAACTTGTTTTTTCAAATTGTAGAAAAACTTCTAAAAGACATTAAAATGTTAAAATTGTTTTCTTGACTAAAATTGTTTTAAATAAAAAAGTATAGTTTAAGATTGTTAGACAACAAAATTAATCAAACGCATAATAGGTAATTTAAAAGACTTTTTGTTCTTACTTGATTTAGTTGCTGACTGTTGAGAGGTGCTTGCTGGTTCAACTGATGATGATCTGGTTGAGTCTGTGAAAAATGTTTATTTTTAAATATAAAATTATAATTAGCAACATAATTTAAACCTATGAATACATGAATATAAGATATATAAGTATTCATGTACTAACAAACTGTTAATACATGAAAATTATATACGTCAACTATTAGTACATGAGCTAAAAGAATTAAATGATACCATCTCTAACATATGAAAAAGTTTTATTAGTTGTTTTTTGTTAGGCAAACTGACTCGTTATTTGAGGAAGGAATTCGTTTAAACTATCATCAGTAAATAGATTGTTTATTATAGAAGACAACTTGTCTTTCAACTTTTTGTTTCCTTTTTCTAAGCCTTCAAATTTTAATTCTTTTTGTTTGAATGTTTCTGCATGTGCATTTAGTTTTTCGTTGTCAGTTATCAGTTTCTTAAGTTTTTCATCTTTTTTGAGTTTTTCTTCCTGCAAAGATCTTACAGAGTTTGCAGCCGAACTAACATTTTCTTTTAACTTTGAGTTCTTTTCAACAAGTTGTTTGACTTGTTCTTCAAGACTTGTTATTCTTTTAAAAAAATGTTTCTTAAACACTTTCGTTTGATCGTCGTAGTTTTCCAAGATACTTTTAGTCTCGTCAGATGATCCCTTGTAAACAAGATCATCATCTTCATCAACAGAAGGATATAACTTCATCACGAAATTTTCTCTTACCACCTGAGTGCGACATTCGGGGCAAGTCAATCTGGCATCCAACCATTGCTGAAGACATCCTTGATGGAAAATGTGTCCGCAATTTAATACGGATACTTCTTCTTCACTGAAGTTTATATGTTCATGAAAGATCGAACAAGATACTGGCATTATTACAAAATAATCTGTAAAGTATAGATTATTTATATAAAATCAAATTTATACCTAAACGTTTTGGTTTTTATAAGAAACTTGTTACATTCGTATGTGTTATAAATATTACACACAAAGGTTTTATAACAAAAGTAGAATAAGTGCTAATATTCAAAAAATGTATATAATTTAATATAAACCTTTTTATGTTAAGTTTAGTCTGGTTAACTGTTTTTGTTTTGTCAGATTTTAGTTTAAAATATAGCAAGTTTTAATATATCTAAAAAGACAGTCTACAAATGAAGTATGTACTACCATAGAGTGAAGTACTATTATTATAACTCTGTTACCTATAGTAAATAAAGGAAAGTATATTTGAAAGAAAAACTTCCAAAACTGCTGTAGTTTTTTAATCAAAGTTCGGTAAAAGTTGTGGTTTGTAACCTTATTCAAACTGAATAGAAATCTGAAACATCTTCATACGGATTTTGATTTAAAATTAACTGGGCTAAGTTTTTCAAACTTGATATAAATAGAGGTGTGCAAATTAAATATTTTATTTACGACTCGATTTTAGAGACAGAAATTTGCGACCTCTTCAAGTAAAATAAAAACTTTTATTTATATAAAACTAAATATTATAAACTAAACTAAAATAAAAAAATGTTTGTTCTATTTCCTTTTCAACTTGCTTACTTAAGTTATATTTGAATTCAAAAAAAAATAACTTTAATAAGCTCTTTAAATTCCAGTAAATTGAGCAATCTTTTTTAGTTAAGACAAATAATTATTTCAGATTTAGTATAAAAACTATATATTGAACTTAATTTAAAACAAAAAACTTTTATTTTTTCTAAAATTCATACTTAGTTTAATAATACTATTTTCTGAATTTTTTGTTCAAGTACTGTTACAACTTATTCAGACTATCAAAACAATAACAAATATTACAATATAACAAAATTGTTTAATTTAATTAGCTCAACATTTTCTTTAAACGGCAATATTGTAGTCTGTTGATACTCTATAATTGTTATATAAAAGCAAGTACATAACATATCAGACAGTTTTAAGTTGTATGTAAAAAAATTGTAATAAAAACTATCATGAGCTTGTCTATAATATTTATTTGACTGAAATAGAATTGAATAAAAATATAGATGAAGGGAGCTGTAATCCGTTTTTTGAATATAAATTAAAATTTAGTTACTCTTAGCAAAAACATAAAACGTTAGGAAACTAAACTTAAAGTAAAAAAAATATTTTTATCTTTTCAGCTTGCTTAGTTAAGTCATATTTGTTTTTAATTTAATTAATTTTCAGATATAACATGAATAAACTAAACTTTTAAATATAAAACTAAAATTTTAAAACAGATGATGTATGTTTTACTAAATTACAGTTGGTTTATTAATCATTGTTTTCTTAAAATTAAACAGAAACTAATACTAAACTGGAAGCTTAATTACTTGTATCTATATTTATTTAATATTTAGCTTAATAGAACAAAGTGTCTTATGATATACGATATATATTGTGAGTATACGATATAAATTGTCAATTCTTCATAAAAAAACTTGTTTATTTTCTAATAATGTTTTTGTAGTATTCAATCACCTTAATAACAAGTTTTTATAACTATTAACAAACAAAAAGCGAATAAAAAAACAATGTTATAACTTTTATTTATCTTCATAATGTTTAATCAAAATGTTTTAACATTAATTTTCTAGCGAGCAAAATCTGATTTATTGTTTAAGTAAATGTTTTGTTAAATTTGAAAAGATCACAGTTTTTCATTAAGCAGTTAATTGGCTAAAGTTTTTAAAAAGTAATAAGGACAAAAACTACTAATAACAAGAAAGTTATCTTTGCAAAACAATTTCACTATTTATAAACTTGTAACTAAACACATTTTATATAAAACAGTTCACAAAATCTGCATAAACTTATACTTAACTGCATTTTCACAACAGTGAATTAAAAACAATCGGTAATTGCTTGAAATATTAATAATTAAACATAAATAAACAAACATTCATAGATAAGTCACACGCGATATTGTTTTGAAAATTTTTAATGTTTGTTTGTTTAAACGCAGTTAATGAAAACAATTTATTTGTCAATTAAATTCAAATCTTTGATTGCTAAAATGTAAACATTATTACATTGGATTTTACGTAATCGAGGCTTATCACTTCAAGTGAATAAAATTTTAGAACTTCAAAAATACTTTCAGTTTTAATGTGATCTAATCGACTAAAAACTCATTTTAAAGGTATTTTTAAAATATTTTTATTTTTTTATTTAATTGTGTGAAGCAATATATAAACTATTTGTTATTTGAAAATTGAATAGAAAGTTAAATTTTTTATTTTTAAAGTTTATGGTTTATTATTAAAACACTCGTATACACATAATCACACTGTTATTTAAAGTTTTAGCGTAAAAAAGTTTGCTTTATTTAGTAGAATTTTTAGCAAACCTCTTGAATAAAATTGTTATTTAAAAAATAATATAATAAGACAACTTTATAGTAAAATTGTAATAAGTAACAAAAAAAGTAGTAAAAAAATTAGATGTTTTACAACTTTTTTTTTATACATCATAGAAATTATAACTATGTACAAAATTGTTACCATTATCTTATCTTTTTAACGTCCATAAAAAAGTTTATTTAAAAATTTTAAAATTACATAAACAAGAAGTCTATTAAACACAGTATAATAAATATCTACACTTATTTCTCGTTATCCCTTATTAAATATAATTTAATCAAATCACTTAGTTTCAAACATTACTGATGTTTTACAACTAAATAGTTTTTAGTATTTTTAATGTTTATAACGCTTTAATGTTTTTAAAACTTTGTGTTTTATTTATGTATGACGTTACTAAAAAGTTTAAAACTCAAATGTATTTTTTTAAGTTTATTAAACATATCTCTAGTGAAACAAAAATAGTAATTATTCAGACCACTTAGGCAGCTTTGTTTTTTAAAAATATCAATTCAGTTGTTCATCCAATTTCTTGAGTTAAGAGTTAATTAATGCTTATCTAAATCCTAATATACTTAAATTTACTACGCATATATATTCCCTAATTTTTGTTTTGTTACTATCTTATATTAGTTTATTTCACAAAAACGAAAAGTTGCTCAAAAAGTATACGTAAAAAGACCTCTCGGTCATCGAGTTGCATACCCAATTTAATCAAACTATAATAAGCTACAAATGAAAAAAACTTAAGTCAAACTTTAATTAAAACTGTAAAACGATAAACTATTTAATTCTATAACATTAAATATATTTCTAAAAAATAAAATGGTTTTCATATTCACATATATATATCTAAAATTATATACACATTAAATATATATTGAACTCTACGTCAAAAGGTAAAGTTTCTATCTCAAATGTTATCAATTCTAAAATTTGTCATTAATTTTAGCAAATAATTTAAAATTTTGTATGAGTTAAAAATTAGGAGAAAAAAAATTAATAAATAAATTTTAAGTTTTTTTTTAGGTATGTTTAAGAATTAAGACTCTACTATCAACTTATTTCAACTTATTAAAAAATAAGCAAAAATAAATTAAAGCTATAAAATTAAAAAAAATATGAAAAACAGAGCTGCAATATTCAAAAAAAAATTAAAATAAAGCTGTATCAAGAAAACTATTTGTTTAAACCAATAAAAAGTATAAAATAAATATATTCTTTTAATTAAAACTATCAGTTTTTACAATATTTAATAAATGTCTAAATATCGAAGTTTAACTATACCACAACAATAATGTAAACAACCACACAAAATAACTTAAGATAGTTGGGTATAAAATAAAATACTGAAGTTGATGGTGAAAAAAAAAATAATAGGACTTTGATGTGTACAAGGACAGTCTTTAAACTTATACTCGATGTTATAGAAAAGTTTTAGATATTTAAGGACATTATTTAAAGTTATAATATATATAACAGGAAAGTTTTAGATAGCTAAGAAGCCATAAGCTGTAATAGGTGGAACCACAAGGTTATTATTTTAAAGCTTACTTTAGATATTCTAAAATTAATAGTGTAAATAAGAAATTAAAAGGTCTTAGGTGTACTTAAATGCAGTTTTGAAATTTATACAACATATTATTGGAGAAATTTAGAAATCAAATGGGCAATAAGCTGTAAAAGGGGGAGCAACTCATGAGTCGATACTCAGAGCAGAAGATACTCATGAGTCGATAGTGAAGGTCTTAGGTGTATTTAATAGTAATTTTTTTTAAAGTTCTTGTTAACGGAACCATAGTTTTTTTTATACTTTTAAGTAGACTTTATGAAAATAAGTCCGGGAAACCTGATATAACTACTGTATTGTTTTGCTCATACCAAAAAAGTAATTATGTATATGCTTTTTGACAACTTATAGTTGACAAAAACAACTATATTATCATTTTTGTATAAATTCTCTCGTTTTGTATACTAGGTAAGTTGTTTTAGACAATAAACGATTTACTTTTGTAAATTTTTATTTAGCAAAATTATTTGAATAAATAATGTCATTTTTTGAGTATTGAACTAGCTTAAAAATATATTTTATGCTTCTTTCATCAGTTGTATACTAAGCAATAAAAATAAAGTTTTAAATCTAACTTATATAGTGGAAATGCAATCAACGTAATTAATAATAATAAAGCAAAGAGTAATTAACAATACATAAGTACTTCTAATTACAATGCAACTAAAAAATAATAAAACAGAGCAACAACTTATAAAACAATTTGAGAATACAACGAAACAGTATAATCAAAATCTTTATGTTTACACAACTTAGGTTTTCTTAATAAAATACAAATAGCCTCAAGTTTAATTAAATCCGAAATGTGAAAACAATTTTTAACAGTTTTAAATCTTTTTAAATTATAATTACTAGCACAATCAAGGTTATTTACTAAGTGTTCAGAAATAGCAGATCTTTTTGAAGCATTTATCACTCTAATAGATTTAATTTTCTCGTTACTCTTACAAAATTCATCAATACTTTTTGGAATATGTTCTTTTATTCTTTTGCCAAATTGTCTTGAGGTCATCCCGACATAACTAGCTTCGCAGAAGCAGTTAAACTGGTAAACTATCATACTTTATTTAAATTGTGCTATCGGATCTTTTCCTCCAGGTCTGAACATTGGTTTCGATATAAAAATAACAATCGGCTTGGCCGAATGATACGTCCTACTTACTAATTTACAAATCTCTCTTTCTAAAACTCCTGAGTTCTTATTGACATAAGGCAATACTAAAGGAATCAAGCATTTCTCCGGCCCTACTGGCTTTATTTTGTTCAAACTATTAAGATGTAAATTTATAGTTTTATTAACTTTAATTAATTATTAATTTATTTTATTAACTTTAATTAAACTTATATTTAATTTATTTTATTAACTTTAATTAATTTATTTATTTAGTTCTTGTGGATAACCATTTTTGTTTAATATCAATTTTATCTGTTTTATTTCATCATCAATTAATTCTCTTGAACAGATCTTATGTGCTCGATCGCAAAGCGTTCTTATTAAATTTGTTTTTCTTTTCATGCTACAGAAAGAATGGAAGTTTAAATAGTTATCAGTGAAAGTTTTCTTTCTAAAAACGGTTGTCAAAAATTGATTCTTGTGTCGTTTTACTAAAACATCAAAAAAAGCTAATTCATGTTTTCCTTTTCTGAAGTAAATTTTATTGAAGAATGTGTTTTGTTCAACACATTGAAAAGTTCATCTATCTCTTTCTCATCTTTTCCTAGTACAAAACAATCGTCGACATATTTATAATAAGTTACTTTGTATTTAGAGACCACCTTTCTTTCTATAAAGCCCATAAATATATTTGAGAAAGTTGGCCCTAACGGGGAGCCCATGGCTGTTCCATCATGTTGGGAATACATTTGTGAATTAAATGTAAATTGTACACCACTAGTGGATAACTTTAAAAGTTCACGAAAATTGTTTTTGCTTATTCTGGGTGTCTCAAGTCTATACAAAGTGTCAACACAAATATCCAATACTTCATCTAGCGGTACATTTGTGAATAAGCTTTTGACATCAAAGGAATTTATCAACATTTTATTTATCTGAAAAAACGTTAAATAAATTACTGTTTGGTTTTAAAAATCTTATTAGCCTTAAATTTAAGCTTGATATACATCTTTAAAAAAAAAACTTGCCAGGTCTTTAATCAATGCTTTTACAATTGAAAATATATTTTTAATTAAAAAACTGAGTTTAACTTTCATATTTCAAAATTTAAAATAAAACTTTATGATAATTTTTAAAATTTAAATGAAGGATTTAATTCAAAAAAGAGCACAATTTCTAGGAGAAGTGCTATTAAATATAAATAAATAAAACAATCTTGGGTTGCGTTTTTTTAAGGAAAAAAAAACATAAGTGACCAAAAACTAGCGTTTGTACTTTTCACGTTTGCTTATACCGTTTTTTGAGTCGTTAATTCTTACTAAATACATATTAAACATCGTTTTAGCATAAAATGCAAGTTAGTATTTAAAATAATTATCAACTTGTATAACTAACTTATTACATCATGTTTTTGTTACTAAAATTTAAGAGTTCTCATTATAAATAACAGGTATATAATACAAATTTTATATACGCTAATCAGACTTGGTTGACAAATATGTTATATTTTTATTAGAAAAATTTCCTACTTTGAATAAAATATACTTTTACCTATTCGAGTGGAGCCCATTTAAAAACTTTACGTTTTTTTTTAATATTTTACTTATTTTAGTTTTTCTCAAAAAAAAAAAATCTTTATAACGGACTTAATAAACTAGGTTTATTATTAAAAAAATTTATTTTTTTCTTTAAGTTTTTTTTTATAAGATATGACATTTTTCTTTTAATATTTTTTGTTTCAAAAAAGTTCAAGTTAATTATGGCTTTAAGTAGAAACAGTTTTTACAATTTTTAGATAATTTTTTACAACTTTTGTTTATAGAAAAATAGTGCCGAATGAACTTGATGACATATTTTTTAGAAAATTATTTTAGGTAGTTATATTTTTAAAATATAGGTAAAAGTTTTTTTGATGATTTATTTTATTTTATCATTTAAATTATATTTCAAACTCTGCAAGTTTAATTAAATGTTTTTATTTTTTCAGTAAACTTTAGTTCAAAACATAAAAGGTTGTTTAACAATTCTAAAAATAGTATAAATCTTTTAATACTTTGTAATGCATTCATTACTAAAGTATGTACTCTTTTTTTTTTAACAGTTTTAAAGTTAGTTTATTAGTCTTTTGTAATACTCAAAAAACTAACGATTGAAAGTGAAATAAAGTTATTGAAGATATTAAAAGTTTATTGAAATGGATAGGGTAAATTGGTAAATTTAAAGTTAGCGTGTAAAAATTAACTGGGTGTTACCGAATTATTAGTAAAAAAAACGATAAAAAGTGTTTACATATTCTTAAACACTAGCGGCGTTAAAGAATTCAAATTGGGGTGCACAGAATTGTAATTTTGTGATTTAGGGTTCATGGATTCGAAGTAGCGTGCCGACCACTGACTTAGCTAAAGTTTAAAATGATTTTTCTTTTTTAAAATTCCTAATTTTGTAATTTTATAACTTTAAATTTTTAGCGAGTAAAAAAGTGTTTTAGTAAAACTCTCTAAGAATTTCTTTAGTTTTAAAAATAAGGAAAATAAAAAGAGAAATTCAAACTTGGAACTTTATAAATAGGATACTTAGAAATGATCGTTAGTGATATTTAGTTAGAATTTATTTTTTAATACTAAACTTCTGAAAACAAAACTGGCAAAATGATTATTTAAATAATGGGAAAACATTTTTTGAAAACTTTTCCTACGAAAAAAAACATCAACTAACCTTAAAATTATAAAAGCGAACATCCAAATAACTTTAAATTATTGAAACAAATATCCAACTAAATTAAGAATTTGTAAAACGAATATCCAACTAACTTGCAAATAAAAAGTATACGGTAATCTGTCACCTAGGTACGTACTTATTAGGTTCGCTCAGCCAGTATGTAATCTTACATAAATACATAGAATTTAATAATGAAATTTCAGTTTAGAAAAAAACAAGTTTTATTTGAAATCCATTTTACCAACTTTAAAACTAATTTAGATAAAGTAATCTGATACCTAGGTAATTTTTTTGAACAAAAGTACGTACCCTACCGGCAGAGCAAAAAATTTTGATTATTAATTACCTTTGTAAGAAATAAAAGTTTACAAATTGTTATTACAACAGAATCCCTTGAAAAAAAAACTCTTTACATATATACAATACATATGTTTTGAAAGTATGTATGTACCTAAGAATTTTTGAGTATATCTTATGTAACCACGTACCTATATGTATATTTATGTGCGTTTTTATATTTTAAAACAAAGCTTTTTAATATATCTTGTATCATTTCAACAAAAACATCGGAAGAGAAGAACTGGATTCTCGTTTGCCGTGAGACAAGCTCAATTTTACAAAAGGGTTGATCATACCAATTCGATCATCAGACCACAAGTTTCGGTAGACTGAAACCGTTTTCGTCCTTATTAGGACTCATCAGTCAGTCACAACTAAAAACTTGTAGTCGTCAATCTACAAACGGTTTATCATTCTTTCGCATGAGGTAATCTTTTGATGGCAGTGACGTCAGCATTGTATTTTTCCGAGCAAAATTCAATACATTTACTTCTTGTATTTTTTAGTACCTTAAAAATTTACACAGTACATATAACTAATTAATGATAAATTAAAAGTTTATAAAACAATTGTTTTATTCCTCCTTACTTATTTCTTGGCACTTTTTTAAAAATTTTAACTGGTTTTATTAGTAAAAAAAACAGTTTAAGATAAAATGGCATGGTGCTAATTTTAGACTGTGATTTCTAAATTCAATAATGGCAGTAATTGATTTAAGAAAAAAATTAAAACTGTATAATACATTTTTAAATTTATTTTTTCTACATTACTAGTTTAAGGTTTGTTTTCTTAATTTCAAAGCAAAATTAATTTAGAACAAAGTGTTTTTTTGGCTTAAAAGTGCGTACCATAATGGCAGAGCGTACCTAGGGGGCAGGTTTGTTTCTTAGAATTTACCCACCAACTTAAGAAGTTATTTAGACTTTTTTTAGAACAGGGGTCGGCAAATTGCGGCCCGCGGGCCAAGTGCGGCCCTTTAAGTAAAAATCTACGGCCCGCGAGCTCATTTTTAGCCAAAAATATACTTTACAAAAACAATAAAAATTAAAGATTTTGTAATAAAAACTTACAGTTAGGCTCTTAATTTCATAAACTATCTTTAATATTGCTTAAGTTATCGTATTTTTGATCTTAAATAACATTTTTCTACTGACTACTAGAATTTTTGTTAAATAAATGCGGCCCTCAAAGGTATTTTTTTCTAAATAGTGCGGCCCGCGAGCAATTTTAGGAAAATTGGCCCGCGACTTACATAAGGCTGCCGACCCCTGTTTTAGAACAATGTAAAAGTATGCAAAAATCAATTAATTTAGGCGTTAAAAAGTTGTTAAAATATAAAAGACTACTTAACAAAATATTGGTTTGTCATGAGAATAAAGAATCAAAGTAAAATTTTAAACATACTTTAATAGGAGCATTTAAGGTAGACACATTTACCAACAAAGTGCAAGTAAAAATATTTGGGTAGCTGTCTAAATTGCACTAGCGTACAAAATTGCACGAGTGCACGAAGATACTTTTGCACGAGCAGACAGTTTTGAATTTTGGTTAATGTTTTATTTTTTATTATTTTTTTACTGTCACTGACACCCCTAACCCTTACCCTCAGTCAGTAATTTTTTGTTTTTTTCTTTCTGTTTTTTTTATGTATGTTTTACCCTCGTGCAAATTGTGCCCTCGTGCAAATTTGGCTTCCTGCAATCTTGTGCTTTCGTGCAAATTTAGCTTCGTGCAATTTTGTTCCCTCGTGCAATTTTATCTTTGTGCAATTTAGACCTGTTCATAAAATATTTATTCAATACAACATTGTGTTATTCCAATAAAACTTTTCTTATAAGTTAATATAGAAATATTAAAGTCTGCAAGAATAAAGTTTCTTTCAACTGTGAAGTTGTTTTGTTTAATAAAATTGAATCTAGCTGGCTTCAACTTTTCAATTTATTAAATCAATATATATTTTATAAAAATAAAAACAAATTATACAGTAATCTTCTTTTATTCTACCAACATATGTTTCTGTGTGTTAACGAATCAACACACTTCAACTAAGTTCTGTAAAAAATAATTACTGTAATGAGAGAATAGGAGCATAGAATAAAGTAGGTGTATATATGTTTTCATTAAAATAAGATATATTCTACAGATAATTCTTGAGCGAGCCTTCGAATTTAATGAGTTCTAAAATGTTGCTTCTACTCTTCGTATCAACAAACATTATTAAGAGATCCTCCAGGTACTTGCAGAACCCAGTTGAAGTGTGTTGATTCGTTGACACACAGAAACATATGTTGGTAGAATAAAGGAAGATTACTGTATAATTTGTTTTTATTTATATTCCAGTGAAGTTACTTTACTAGGATCTTTTGTTAGCAAACACTTAAGTTTATATTTTGAACAGTTATATATTATATATACATATTTATAACAATATAACCTTCATACAAAAGCATTATGTTGAACTGGGTAAAGTATGTTATGTATTATGGTAAAAATATTTTTAATTAGCTCTATCCTAATCAATAGTTCAACTATTCATAAACTTAAATCTTGTAAAACTCGATGAGTATTACAACTTTAAATTGTTTTATTTCTAAATAAAATTTAAACACTTGTTTTTGGTATTTTTTTAAAATTTATTCACAAATATTTCACAACATTTTCAATATTAAATTGAGTTTTAAAAGAAAATTCATTGATTATAAAAGTTTAATCAACATTAGTTGAGGTTTAAATATAGTGTATCATGATAAATAATACTAAAATAAAACTTTCATTTTCTTAAAACAAGTAAAATATTTTTTTAACTATCATAAGAGCAATGGTCACAAACAAAGAATAAAATACATTAGTTCAATTTTTGAAAGTATTATCTTGATGCAAAAAATAAAAAAATAAACACAATTTAGGTGAATAGAGTTACTTCTTAAAAGTAAAATAAAAACTTAAACATTAGCACATTCGTTCAAAACATAACTTTGTTTTCAATATTTTACTTATGAAATCAGAACAAAAAAAACATTACTTTCAACATAAAACCTTTTAATACGTCATAATTAGTTTAGTAAACCTTAACAATACTTGAAGTTTGATAGTTATTAAACTTCCGAAAAATCAAATAATCTACATCCCAAATAATATCTACAAATTAAGAAAACTTAATACAAATTTACTAAAAAAATTAAAATAAGTTAATTAGCTTTTTTTTTGTGAAACATCATAATTTTAAAAATATAGAATTTGCCAGTAATCTTGTATTTGACGTAATAAATAAAAAATAAAATATTTGATCAAGATACTAACTAGCATGGCGTATCTTGGGTAGCCAAAGGTTTTTAAAAATCTTATCCAGGTCTTCTTTATTTCTTCCAGGATTTTTAAAGCACAAATATTTTTGTTGATATTTAGTAAAAACATAAATTTAAGGTATAAAATGTTTGAAACAGTATAAGATTATTTAAAATACACTGCTGTGCTATTTGAATGTGTTTTTGTTGTTAATAAAATTTCAAGGTCAGAAAAAAATATTACTAATGGTAGATATTTTGAACCTTAGAAAAATTTCATTACTTTACATGTAAAAGTGTTTTTAGAGAAAAGATTTTTCCAGGTCTCTCGGTCATTTTTAATTCCTGTTTTTTTTTTAGATGCCAGGTTTTTTTTGCCTAATTTGTCAAACTATAGGTTTAATGACCACCATGTATATCAGGGTTTCCCAAACTTTTTTGCTAATGGCCCCCTTTAAAGAGTTTGAAAAAGTAATGGCCCCCTTCAACATATAGATTACTCATAAACTACAATAAAATACACATAAGACCTTTTTTTTTTTGCTCTTCATCTGAAATTCAAGAATATCTAGTGTAAGTTTCTAAACTGCCATAAAATACACATAAGACCTTTTTTTTTTTTTTTTGCTCTTCATCTGAAATTCAAGAATATCTAGTGTAAGTTTCTAAACTGCCATAAAATACACATAAGACCTTTTTTTTTTTTTTTGCTCTTCATCTGCAACTCAAGAATATCTAGTGTAAGTTTCAAGTTATGAACTCATGGCCCCCCTGTGGCTCTTTTACTGCTCATGCCCCCCCTCTTCCCCCTTTGCTGCTCATGGCCCCCTGAGTATCTGTCATGGCCCCCTAGGGGGCCACTTGGCCCACTTTGGGAAACCCTGATGTATATTAAATAAACAAACCTTATTTACATAAAAATTATTAATAGAGAAAACTTAACTTTTTAATCTTATTTTTAGGAATCTATAGTTTCAGCTATATAATAATAGTTTAATTAAAACTACGAAGTATTACAAATAAAAATGGATGAGCTAACATAATTATATATACCAGCAAAACAGATTTACACTTATTCACTAATTTGTTAACTTTTTATTTATTTACTCATTCTCGGTATTTTTGCATGAGGAGCCATAGAGTCTTGCCATAGCTGTAAAAAAAATTAATAATTAATGTATGATTATTTTAGTAAGTTTTAATAAAAAAGTAACATAAGTAAATTTAGAAATCATTTAACTCATTCATAAAGCTTCGTTGGTTGGAATAAAATTCACAAACGATATATTAGGTTACACACAAATTACTTATTTTCAAAGCATATAATTAAATCTAAAAGCAAGAGATTTTTGAGACAGATCGTATTTTCATATTATAAAAAATGCTTCATACAAGTAAACAATTTAAAATAAAACCATTCAGCTAGTATATGATTTAAAGTATATTCTCAAAAACAGTTAGACTTAATAAAATAAAACAATAATTAAGCTAGGTAAAAATCTTGTTTGTTTCAATAATTAATTAATAGTTTTAATCAAAATGTATTTTAATGGTTTTATTATAATCTTTTGCCAAAAAACTTTAACTATCAATTTATTAATATCTTCTGTATATATTACAATATATACGTTTTAACATTTTTTATATTTGTTATTCTTTCTTTTTGCATTTTTAAACACACTAATATAAAACATACTTTAAACATGTTTTATAATATTAACAAATACTATTTTACGTACATTTAACATTAAATGTTTGACCATCAAACTATATCCAGAATCTTAATTAACTTAAGTTAAATTAATGTAAGTAAGTTATAAAATATTACAATTTTGAAGATATGATAAGTTTATAAGATTTTTTTTTTTTGAAATTTTTTTTTGTTAGAACCTTAGAAATAAAACCTTTGTTGTGATAATTTATAATATAATATAATTTTAAATAACTAAACTTTAATAATAATAATAAATTTCAACAAACTTGATCTTGCTTGTGATGATGATAGTTTCTACCGCTAGTTGGAGTTGAAGAGTTGTACTAAAAATTAATATACATTATTAAATACTCGAAAAAATCAAACAAATTATGAAACACCACTGTTTAAGAAATAAACATCAGCAGCCTTTTACAAGTGACGGTCTAGCTAGGTTTTATTTTTCTATATACCAAAATTTTCAAATTAAAAAATCTATAAAAAACGTAAAAAAATAATATTAGATGCAGTTTTATATTGAAAAATAGCACTGTTGGTAAATAAAGGTGAATGTCAGTTATAAACTTAAATTTCACTTGCTTTGTTGTTTTCAAGCTAAAAAATACACATATTAAACAAAAAATACTTTGCACAGAATTCTGTAAAGACAACTGTTTGCCAACCCTTGTTTAAAATGTAAAAAAAAAAATCGATAATAAAATAAACTAAAAACAATTGTTGAGCAACTTATTTAAGAAGTACAAAATTAATAAACATTTATATATTCTATTGTTCTAACAAGTATTAATTTCTATTATTGAACATTTTGTGCATATTAGTAAATAGTTTTAAATATCTTAGTTTGGTTTATATATTTTTATGCATGAATAAGTTGTTAATCTCACACAAAACAACATTATTCGGTGCATTTTTTATTTTATTAATATTTGACAAGGTCGCAATTTTTTCCCATTGGAAACCTGTTAATCAATAGATTTTTTTTTTTGAACTTTTATTATTATTTACATTGATATACAAAAAGTATAAAACACAAGTTAAATAATATATTTCATAAATTGTAAATCTTGCACGCACAAACAGTATTAAAATAAATGAGAAAATACAAGATAACTTCTACATGCTTCATTTAAATCAAAATAATATTGACAAAGTTTAAAAAAATAGTGACGGCCAATAAACTTATAAAACCACTGTAAATCAAAGTTAGTACATAAAAGATACTTATTTCCGAGCAAAATAATTACAAAAAAGTTTATAAGTAACTTTTAACCTTGGTACTATAATTTTTAAAAACCAATTACTTTAAAATTACCAAATATAAGGATTTAAAATAGTTTGGTTTTAGTGAAAGCGGAGAATTGTTTTCAGGTACATATCTGGAAGTCTTATGCATTCAATCTTTAAGACCCAGTTTATGTAAGCATAAAAGTTCGTATACCAAACTAGACTTTTTAAATTCTTATATTAAGTAATTTTGAACTGATTGGTTCCTTAAAATTTTAAAAGTTTTGTTTTATTTTTGTTGTTAATTTTTATCGCTGGTTTATCTTAGTTTGATTTTAATCGAACAAGTTTTATTAGTACAGCAAAGTTCTTCAGTATTAGCATTTAATTAAGTTTTACACTTGATTATTTTGTCATTTTATATTTTTATACTTTATAACTACAGTAAGTGTTATATCAATTTCAATTAAGTTTAATTTAGTAAGATACAACATTTGACAAGTCTTACTTAAAAGTACTCAAATAAAAAAAAATGAAGTGTGTTTTGTTATAGTTTTTAAATAATTTATGAACTGAAAAAAAGTTGTTCAAAAGCAAAGTTAAACTTAAAATTTTTTTTTAAAAACCTGAAAACTTTTTCAACCAACTTACTTAGTCTAAAAAATTGTTACAAAATTTTTTTTTTTTTATTTAAGTTATATTAGTTTAAATTATTTTTAAACCTGATTTGGTTTTTTCATTCTCATCTGATTGTGTAGAGAGTTTTCGTCAATTCCTAAAAAAAATTAAATATTTACCAAAATATTAATTTTAAAATCATTATAATACTACCAAAAAAACAATAATTTGTGTAAAAAATTATATTACGCAATCAAAGATCTTAAATTATACTTGAAAGTAATTTAGTTGTTTCGAATTGTAAATACTTTTACGACATTTTATTACTGTTTTAAAAGTTAAAAAGATAAAAAAAGCAACGTATAAGCATTTATTATAATATGACAGGGTTGCCACTGGTTTTTGGAAAATTTCTTCCAGGTTTTTAAAAGTACACGTTTTTGGGTTTATTTTTAGTTTAAAGTTAAATTTAAGGTAAGAAACTGTGTTAAATAGTATAACAACATAGGAAATATACTGTGAAGCTACTTTAAATGTTTTTTTAATAAAAAGTTTTTTGATGATGACAAAAAATTATTTATATTATAAATTTTTTATGTCAAATTAAAATTTTACAACTCAACATGTAAAAATTGTTTAAAACTCCAGGTTTTTTTCAAAAATTCTCAAATTCCAGGTTTTTCCTAGTTTTTTAGCCTACACTGTCAAATTCTAGGTTTTTCCAGGATTGCAGGTTTTGTGGCAACCCTGATATAAAGACAACATTTAACAGTGTAAATAACAATGTATGTATACCTAAAATTTATAATGTATAGAAAATTTACCATGTCAACAGCCAACTTATAAAAGTGTGGGCAACTTATAAATATTTAAATTTTTTTAACAATTTTCTAATAATGATACTTTATAACAATATGAGATTATAAATTCTAAATGATAACTGGTAATAAAAAATTTCAAGAAAGTTAAGACTATTTATTATCGATTTAATTTAACTTATTAGAAAACTAAAACGAATTACTATAATATAGTTTAATAGAAACATAATTATTACAAAACTAATGAGTAAACTAGTTTTGTAATAAAAACAATCTAATTACCATTTATTTGTATTTTACATTTTACTTGGCTATATATAAATACTGCTATTAAAGGAACTAATTTAGTCAACAAAACTTATTACATAAAATTCAAATTATTTTAAGAAGTTAATAAAATATAAAGTTTGTGTCAATAACCTACAATATTTCTTTAAAAAATTTTTTTACGTAACTGGTTAAAATTTGAATTGGAAGTTTTGAAACTTAGAAATACTGAAATAAACAGCAAAAATAATTTTTAAAAACTTTCAATAGAATATTTTCTAAAACAGAAATTTGTAGAAAAGAAGCAAATAATTTTTATTGAGCAAAAAATAACTCAAAGGGAAAAAAAAGTAAAACTTTAATTTATTTAAAGAGTAACAATCAAAATTCTCAATTTACTTCTAATAAAAAAAATTACAAATTTGTGATTCATGAATTTATTAATAAAACAATGTTTCACTAAACTAATAAAATTAATGAGATTTTTAGTTGTAATAATACACTTTTCAAAAATAAATTTTCTCATTATTCTTATCGTTTCATAAATAAATTCTCAAATAATTTGTAACCATAAAATACAAGTTGAATTTTACTCCAATAAAACCTTAAAATTGATTTCAATCAATGATATACATTGAAAACTTATTTTGATCAATGTAAAGTAAACAAAAAATGAGTTTTACTTTCATAAATCTTTAAAATATTTCAAAAACTTCTGTTTTGATCAAAAAAGTTTATTTGTTTTTTAATAGTAAGCAGACTGGGTTAAGGCATAAACTTAAATAAAAACAAAACTGGACTTAGAATTTAATATCAAAAAAAAAATTCTTAAGACAATTACAATACAAATTTGCGGAACTATGGAATTTGAAAAAATATTTTGTTAAAATATAAATAATATATTTAAACTGATAATTTTTTTTTGTCAATTAAAATGTAAAAAAAAAAAAATTATGTGGCTATATAGTTATTTGTCTTAACTAAAAAAAAATTGCTCAATTTACTGAAATGAAAAGAGCTTATTTAAATTAAGATATGTGTACATAAATTTATTTATTGTACTGTTGTATATTTGTAAATAAATTCAAATTTAAAAGTAACAAACTCCTTAAACTGTTAATAAACTCCCTTGTTTTATTTTTAAGATGCGTTAATTGATTTTTCATTACAATGTAACATTAAACAAACATTTATTTTGAAAACCTGAGTATTTTAGAAACTATTATTTTAGTTCAATCAAAAAGTTAAGTTTTTAAAAGTTTTGTGCGGTTTTACATGTTTAATATGTTGTCAATGATAGCAGATTTGCGGCTTTTATACATAAAATTTTTTGAATGAATAAAATTCGATCATGTGAACTTTAATACAATAAGTTGTAAAAACTTTAAAGTTTAAAAATTTGAAGGTATGTATGTGGAATGACTGTAAAGAAAAAACAATATAATCTGTGAAATATTAATTAATTTTTATTACATGACACTCAAACTTTACGTTTTATTAAAACCTTAGACGCTAATTAAATGACACAAAAACATTTTCTTAATTTAATTTTTTAAACTAATTTCCGCTTACTAATAATAGTTTTTAACATTTTTAAACCAACTTTGTTGCTGCATTCCAATCGGTTGCTGCCTGGTCGATTGTGACGTCATTATATTGTTCTGTGACGTCATAATGTGGTACTGATGATACTTATTGCTTTGTGACGTCATCATGTGAATGTTTTGCTGGTGGTTCTCGCTGATTTAAAAATTAAAACTTTTTTAAATAATTAAAACTATATCAAAACAAACATAATAAATAATTTTAATTTAATAAAACAATAATTTTTATTAAAAAAAAATTGATGAAGAATTTTTTTTTATCCATATGATAGATGAAATTTTACTTTTTAACGATTGTTAAAAATTTTAAACTTTATAAGATTTTTTTCAAAATTTCTCAAAATCCAGGTTTTTTAAACCTGAACTGTTAAACTCCAGGTTTTTCCAGGATTCCAGATTTTCTGGCAACCCTGAAAACACTTTGATTAATTTAGAAAACAAATATAAGCTATCTAATAAACTTTAGTTAAATAAACATTTCTTGGTAATTATGAATTAAACACTTTTTAAACCTTAAGAAATGTACAATACGGCTTTGGAGATTGTATTTAATTTGAAACTTATATGTATTAATTTTATTTACTTTTATAAGTATTAATTAAAAATATTATTAGTTTATTATACTGCTGAATTTGTTTTTATAAATATAAAACTTTATGTACAATTAAAGAAACAAACAATTTATTATGTTAAGGGTTGCCACTCGTTTTTTCCAAATTTTTTCCAGGTTTTCCAAATTTCTTCCAGGTTTTTATAAGTAAACATTTTTGGGTCTATTTTTAGTTTTAAGTTAATTTCTATAAAGAAACTGTGTTAAATAGTACAAAAACATTTAAAAGATGCTATAAAGTTACTTAAAAATGTGTTTTTTAATAAACAATTTTTTGATGATGACAAAAAAAAATTATTTATATGATAGAATTTTTGTGTCAAATTGAAATTTTAGTACTGAAAATTGTAAATTATTAAAAGTTCCAGGTTTTCCCAAGTTTTTTGATCAAGATTTAAGGTTTTTCCAGGTTTTTTTCAAAATTTCTCAAATTCTAGGTTTTTCCAGGTTATTTTTGCCTAAAATGTCAAATTCCAGGTATTTCAAGGTTTTTGCAGGTAAAGTGGCAACCCTGTATGTTGTTGAACTTATTTTTTGATATAATATGTATTAAAAAAACAAACAAACAATTTATTATGCTGTTGTACTTGTTTTTTGATAATGTATATTAATAAAACAAACAAACAATTTGTTATGTTTCTTTTATTAATATATATATATTAAAAAAACAAACAAACAATTTATTATGTTGTTGCACTTATTTTCTGATAATAAATATTAATAAAACAAACAATTTGTTATGTTGTTGAACTTGTTTTTTGATAATATATGTATTAATAAAACAAACAATTTATTATGTTGTTGAACTTATTTTTTGATAATATATATATTAATAAAACAAACAATTATTTATGTTGCTGAACTTATTTTTTTTAATAAGTAATAATAAATAAAACAAACAATTTATTATGCTGTTGTACTTGTTTCTTCATATTCTCATCGTTCAGTAATCTTTTCAATTGCATGAAATAATCATGTTTCTTTCCTTTCAAATTGTCAAGTTCCTTGTTCAATCCTATGATCTGTAGAAGTATAAAATTTAATAAAACTTTGTTACATATATCAAGCGAAAATCATGTGCGAAATTATAAAAAAAAATAATTTTGTTAATTTACGCTTTAAAAGAAAAACTTTTGTTATAGATGCAAAACAACTTGTAAATTAATAAAAAGAATTAATAGAAATAAATAGATAATATATAAAAATTACTACAATATTGTAGATATTTAAAGTGATTGGGAGTAAAGGGCACTTTTTTTACAAGTTGTACTAATTTATAAAAAATTAATTTAATTAACAGTTGCCTTCTACCATTTTTTAAATTTAAACTAGTTTTGGAGAAATAAAGGCACAAGGACTACAAAGGTTGTTTTTAGATAGAAAGATTACATTAAAAAGACAATAATAATACCTTATCCTCCAGTTTTTAGTACTTTTTCCTACATTTTTATCAGTCTAATCTTAGATACTAATATATAATGCTGTATAAACTTCTGAAGTTTTGAGTAGTTTTCTTTTGGTCATGAAATGTTTTATTTGTTTAAGTCTGATAAAAATGATACAATACAATTATTTCAAATAATGCAAACAACAGATCCTTAAAGTACGCTGCTAATTGAATTGAAAATAGCTAAATTAAATTTGTATAAGAATTCGAAAAAAAGTAGCTTTTTTTTTTTGTATACTTACTCTTAATTGTTTTAAATACATTTAACTAAACTTACTATATCTGAAAAAATCTTTATGGTAATCAGGTTTCAGCAAGTTAAAAAAGAAAATATTAAAATGTGCTTATGAAAATTTAACTTTACTAATGTTTTTGAACAATAAAAGTTAGGCAATAGATTATGTTTTGAAGATAACACTAAAGTTTAAAAAAATTTTTGAAAACAAATTCATATTAAACTTTTGAGTTGAGAAAAATTTTTGAGTGCAACTGGCGAGCAACAGTTTTCTGACTTATTTTTTTAGTGTTTAAATCAGGGTTCCCAAAAAGGGCTAAATGGAACCTCTGTGGGCCATTATAGAAATTTAAGGGGCAATAAGCAGCAAAGGGCCACAGAAGGTTATGATGTCATAATTTGAAACTAACATATTCTGGAGTTTATGATGAAGAGCAAAAAAAAAGTCTTAGGCTTTTTAATGATAATTTTTCGAGAAATTTTGTTGGAGGGGCCATAGCTTTTTAATATTTTTAAAGGGGCCTTTTGAAAAAAGTTTGGGAAACCCTGGTTGAAATAGACTCTCTAAATAAACTGCATTGTTTGTTATAAATAATTGAACCAAAGTTTTATTTTTTCCTGAAAATTTTTTTTTTAATAAAAAGTGAAGACAATTTTATATACCCTCAATGGTACTAATTACATTTTATAATAAATAATTACACCTTATAATTTGAAAACTGTAAAATACATGATTTTTAAATATACCTAATATTACTTGAATATTTTTAATTAAATGATTTTTAATATTGTTGGTAGTTGATATTTCTTTTTGATAACCAGGTATTTAATATCCTGAATTGTAGATATTTCTTTTTAAATTAAATTATTATACCTGGTTTTTAATATCCTCAATTGTTGATATTTCTTTTTCTTTTTTTCTTCTTTTTTCTTCTTCTTCTCTTATTTTCTTCTCAAAATTTTTTTCTGCTTCTTCAGCCTCTAAAAAATAAAAATAAAAAATTATTGTTTTAAAGTAATTTTACTATGTTGAAATTTATCTTGTCTTTAATATACTTTTTTTATCAATTTCGATTATGCTCCTTTTAATTCTTATAAACCTGAATTTAAATAAAAATAATTAGTGCAAATACAGAGTGTTAAAAAAATTATTAAAAGTTAATTTTTTTATAATTTTTTATGGTGTAAAATACGAAAAAATTGCATTCTTTATTATGTAAAACAGCTTTGAAATTTTCATTAAAACAATTAAAAGCATCTTAAAGATTTATTTTCTTTAAAAATATTTTTCTAAACCATAAAATTTTTCTAAAACCAAAATTAATAAAAGAACATTAATATTCAATATTTAGCTGAGATTATAATTGAGTAACTTATTGTGAGTAGATTCAGTACTTAAATCAGTTCGAATAAAATTCAAAGAGTTTATTAGGAAGTTTTTTAATAAACTATTGTTTCAATGGTCTCAGACTTTAATAAAAAACCAATACTTAATGCAAGTACATAATGAACATGTTTACGGAAAAAGTCTTATTCAAGTCATTTATGAGTTATAAAAAGTAATTTATAAATTTAAACCAAGTTTTCTTTTTTGTCTTTCCCTCCTGATATGAGCAATCAAAGCTTTCTCCATTTTCTCTGAAACAGGCTGCCTCTCATACACTTGAGTTGGCACTTTTGTCACCATGGCTGACTTCATTTGTGTATATTTATGTTTATTTATTTATGTTCCGTTAACTTCTATATAAACAGTTTACTCTGTTTGTTGGTTTCATTAAATCTTAAACTCTCTTTATAAAAACATATTATTTGAAATAATTTGTTAATTGTGATCTTATCATAAGGAACTCACTATCAACTTCAATGAAAAAAGAATCTGGTTTCATAGAGTTTAATATTTTGTAATCAAATTTACAAAACTCAATTGAAAACTTAAACAAAATAAAATTTTTATCTTTGATTTTTTAAATAATATACATTTTAGTTACCATGCTTACAATGACTTCATTAACACACAGGGTTGGAATTCTTAGAAGCAAAAAAAATATTAATGCTCAAGTCAACATGAGTTGAAAACCATAATGAAAAAAAAAAACAAATAACTGTTTTTGTTTTTGAACTAAAAAAATGAAATAATACAAAGACTTAATATTTAAAAGAAATAAATAACAATTCAATAAAAGTAGTTGATTTTTTATTGTAGCTCTGGTGAACACTTGCTTAAGGAATTGAGCTTTGATTTTCCCACACTTTGTGGTTTTTAGTGTTGAGATTTTAGCATTGTGAGTGTTCTCCAAATGATGCCACCAAGGGTTTTTTTTAATAAAGTATTTTGTTTATTTCATTCTTGGATAAAGAAAAGTTAGATGTTAAGGGCATAGGGGGAGTAAATCACTTATTTCACAACTTGATCTTATTTTATTAAGTAATTACTAAGCTACAAGTTGCTTTTTACAGATTTTAAATTTTTTTTATAATTTTTGAGATATAGCAAGTCAAAGTCGAATGCAACAATAGATTCCTTTGTACGCGCACAAACTACAAACTAAACCACAAAAAAAGACTATTTCACTATAAATCTATATCCTACGTTTTTGAGATAAATACCTCAAACTTTCAGGAATATGTTCCCTGCAATATTTAAAAAACTCTTTCATAAAGAATTTTCAAAAAAATGTGACAAAAAAAATAAAAAAAACAGTTTTTTTTTGTTTTTTGTCATAAAATTTATATTTTGTAGTTCTGTAAAATTTTGTATAAAATGTGAAAAAGTGGTTTAGTCCCACTATGCCCTTAATGGGGCAAGGTAAAATTACATGAATATTAACATGATGTAACACACTTGCTTTTACATTTCTATAAACAGCTGAATATTTGAACTCTTACTTTCATATATTTTTATCTTGTGCACCAAACCTGCATTTCACATTATATTGTTTTTAATATTTTATCAGTATTTTTATAATTTATAAACAGTTGAAAGTTGAAAATAAAATATAAACCATTATTGACGCCACAATCAACACCTGAAGAAAAATACGGTAGAGCATGAGACTGATGTTTTTCTACCATAAAAAAAATAAATAAAATGATCATGTGAGAAAACACTTCTTTAGGTTTTTTGTTGTTAAAAAAAAAGAGTAAGGAGGAAAATTATTTTGTTATTAAGCCTTGCACCAATCATCTGTTAAACAATTTCTGAGCAATTTTAATTAAAACCGTGATAAAAAAAATCTTAAAGACCAATGAAACTTATTTATTATGGGCATAAGGGGGTGTAAATCATCTTTTTTACAATTTAGTCTTGTTTTATTGAGTAACTAAGCTACAAATTGCTTTAGAGAGATTTTTAAAACTCAAAATAATTTTTGACATATTATTCCAGCTATATCCAGGGTTGCCACTGTTTTTTTCAAAAATTTTTCCAGGGTTTCCAAATTTCATCCAAGTTTTTAAAAGTACACATTTTTGTATCTATTTTTAGTTTAAAGTTAATTTAAAGGTAAGAAACTGTGATAAATAGTATAAAAACATTGAATGAATACTGTAAAGGTACTTTAGTTGTGTTTGAAAAAAAAAATTGATGATGACAAAATTATTTTATCTATATGATACAACTTTTGAGTGTAATCAAAATTTTACTACTAAATACAGTAACCTCTTGCTTATTAACGCACATTGTGTCAACAGAAAAAATGCAAGATAAAGATACAAGAGGTAACAAATATACTTACTATAACGGCTCTTTTATGATATTGCTTCTAGTTAAAAAAAGACTGGGGATTTTTCCACTTTTAACAATTTGCTTACTTTGATTATAAATATGAAAACAAAAGATAAAACTATACATATCCTAATAAAAAGGGTTTAAATTTATATAAAATAATAATAATACTTGTATAAAAGTTTTACTAATTTTATTAATAAGTAGATTTTTTTTACCTTTATTTATATGTGACTTATTTGATACTTGACATTTATTTTCTATTCTACTTAACAAGTTCAATTTATAATTAAGCATTTGTTAACAATTAAGAAATGGTGTGGTGTCTATAATAAAATTAGTTTTTAATATTTTACAAAAATATGCGTTTGGTTGGCAAGAGTTTATATATATATATAGGGCAAGACTGCTGTATTATTTATTCGTTCTTTAAACTCTCATTATTTCATTATACTTTCATTATTTAACACAGTCATATTTCTTTCAGAATTTTAATTTAATCTCTTAGTGTTAACAAAATTTCTGATAAACTGAGATATAACTAAATTTTTATCAACTAGTCAAGGAACATAAGTTTACAAAATCTAAAGATATAGAGAAGTGAGTTAGCATTTAAAAACATATTTTAAGTTAAAAATATACAATAAACCTAATTTGTGCAATATTAAAAAAGATAAGATTTTTATTTTTTGTAAACTTTAGAATTCTAAACTGCGTAACTAAACAGTACATCAGTCACAAGTGCGTAAAGATGCAAGAGGTTACTGTATGTTAAAATTGATAAAATTCCAGGTTTTCCAAGTTATTTTTTAGCCTAAATTGTCAAATTTCAGGCATTTCCAAGTAAAGTGGCAACCCTGGATATAGCTGGTCAAAGTCAAAAAACTACAATAGATTTTTTTATCTGAGGCGCAAACTAAATAGGCGCAAATTTCTGAGGCGCAAAATAGCAAATGACTAACTAAATATCACTAAAAATCTATCTCCTTCTAAGTTTTTTGAGATAACTACTTCAAAGTTTTAGGAAATGTTCTTTGCAGTTTCTAGAAAACTCTGTCGTAACAAAATTTTTAAAAATAAATAAAAATTCATAAAAAAAAAAATTTTTTTGTTAATTTTTTTTATTTAATCTTTTTTTAATTCTTCAATTTTTTTTTAATATTTCATTTCCTAAAAGTTTGAAGTGGTAATCTCGAAAAAATTAGGAGGAGATAGATTTTTAGTAAAATAGTCTTTTTTTGCCATTTTTGTTTTTGCTTCCCTATTGTTGCCTTTGACTTTGACCTGCTATATCTCAAATTATTTTTGAATTTTTAGAAAATTATAAAAAACATCTTGTTGCTTTGTTAAAACTCAATAAAATAAGATCAAATTGTGAAATCGTGATTTACCCCTTTATGCCCTTATTATTTAATTTATTAACAAAATAATTCCGAAAAAAAAGTTGACATTTTAATAATGGTTTTTAAACTACGTGTTTAACTATTCTAGTTTTTTAATTTTGGCATTAGAAGGCCGTTACAAAATTAATTATTTGTGTAAGATTTTTGTCTTAATTTATAAAGAAAGAAATTTCTTGAAATACTTGAAATAAAATGTTTAATTACTTATATTTAAATACAGAACAAGACTTTCAAAAGTTGATTTGTTGACCAGTGGTTTTGATCTTGCAACTTTTAATTCAAATAGTTTTCAAAATTTATTTAAGCAGACCCTTTTTTTTTTTTTTTTTTTTTTTTTAAAGGTAGAAAAACATCAGAAGAACCCACTCTCCCCTCTACAACGATAAACGTTTTCTGAAGGTCATGCAAGTGAGTTTCAGCTCATCACGTGTTATTCCACCTGCCCTATCTTTTAAATTTACTAAGAAAAAAAATTACTTTTTAATTAAAAATAAAACTAAATCTGTCTAAAAACAAAAAAAAAACAAAACAAAAATGTTTAACTAACCAAAAATAAAAAACTAATCCTAACCCTTTATTCAAAAAACAAAACCCTTGGTGACACGCCATTTGGCAAACACTCACAAGGCTAAAATCTCAACATCAAAAACCACAAAGTGTGGGAAAACGATGAAGCTCAAATCCCCAAGTAAGTGTCCACCGGCGCTACAACAAAAAACACATCAACAATCCAATCATGTGATCACTGCCACCAGTGTGAACTCACAATCAGCTGTTGCAAAATCAGATAAACCGATATCTAATTTAAAGTATTTAGTTCTAGAAAAAACAAGCTAGACTAAAGAAAAACTGTAAGTAGGAAAAAAAGTAACTATTTGTATTAAAAAAAAATAAAATATATGTATACATTAACACTAAAATCAATAAAATAATAAGTGTTCTACAACTTTTTTAAGTATTAACTTGGTTCAAAACTCAAAAAAAAAAAAATAAATAAATAAATAAACAAATAAATAAGTAAGTATAATAAATAAAATAGATATTAAATAAATAAACAAACTAAAAAAGAATAAACATTTTGTACTAAATATAAACTTTTACCTATAAAATCTAATAAAAAAAAATTAAAAAAAAATAAAAATAAAATATATATATAAATAAAAAATTAATAAATGAAATGAACTATCTTAAATTTAACACAATAATAAAATAAAA
Organism: Thalia democratica; assembly: GCF_965202585.1. Classification (NCBI taxonomy): domain Eukaryota; kingdom Metazoa; phylum Chordata; class Thaliacea; order Salpida; family Salpidae; genus Thalia; species Thalia democratica. Next base: position 1,817,725 of record NC_139171.1, on the reverse strand, counting down.
AAACAAATAAAATATATTAACAATAAACAAAATTTATTTCAATAATTTATAACAATCACTCTTACATTAACAGGACATTCAGAAAATAAAGACCAACACACCACAATCTGATGCCCCAATAACATCAACCAAATTTCAACACAAACAAAAACATACTTGCAGAAGCACCCTAGATCTACTCCTTGTAGTTATTCAACAAAAATTTTTTATATTTAAATTTAAAACAATCTTTTTTTAAGTTTTTAAAAGTTTCAGGGACACTAGACCAAAACTTGGGACCCAAATACCTAAAGCAGTTTAGGCCAAGTCTTGTTCTAGGTCTTTCAGTTATAAAATTCTTTTTCTTTGAAAATCTTGTATTGTGTGAGTGAACAGAGCTAGCAAGTGTAAATCTATTGTGTTCTACATCAAATCCTGTTACCTTGTGCCATTAAGCTTCAGAATTTTTCAGCATTTTTATGAAAACTTCTACTAACATGAAACATTTTGTCTAATTGACTGAAGATTTATTTCAAGTTAAAGTTAATCCAAACTTGTTTTCTTGCAATTAAAATAATTTTACACTTGACAAAATTACAAAATGAACTTTTTCTTGTTTTAATTTTTGTTTGATTCTGTTTCAATACTTTCTTACATAAAACAAAATACCCCAATACGAAATTTTATAAAAACACTGGTAAAGCTTTTTATAATAAGAGCCATACTGCAAGTAATTATTTAATTATGTACATTGTACAACACCATATTAGCAGCTTTATATCTTTTAGAGAAAGCAAAATCTTAAACATAGTAAATAAAAAAGATTTGACATTATGTAAGGAAACTTACTAAACACACTTTTAAGAACATAAAATTAACGATAAAATATGTAGTCTTAAAGTAGTTTAAAGACCAAAGACATAAAATAATTACGCTTTTTACTTTTTATCTGATAATTAATTAGCTAATAAAAACTTCAATTTACTTTGAAAGTAAAAATGGCACAAAAATACCTGTATAAATTCTCGTAAAACCTAGAATAAATCGGAAAATAAAACAAATATACCCTCTAAATTTTAGCGGTTCTTTAATTTTTTTTTAATTTTTTACCCTTTTTTGGAAGATTATTACCAAATTTATCCCCAAACTACTTTAAATTTTTTATAAATATATAAAATCAAAAAAAAAATTAAAAGTTTATTAACTTTAAATAACTACAATTAAACACTAACTTTTAAACTACAAATACAATTAATAAAAATTAATTTACATACCATGTAAGAAAAAAATTTACCCTTCAAAGAGAAGAGAATTTACCCCAGTTTGAGAGTCTAACTAAATCAATCACTATGAAAGTAAATTTAGATGATGATTTCTGGAGGTCATTAATAGCTATAAAACATAATATTTTTTAACTAGGATATGGTATTCTAATTGCTATAATAATACTATATAAATAAAGTTAAGCCGTTTTTTGTATTACTACTCAATCAATAAAGCTGGACCAGATTATATCTTCGTGAAAATTACATTTTTGATATTTTAGAAAAAAAATTACAAACAAGTCACTTTCTTTATATTTTGCTGTTTTCAGCTTAATACTCTTAAGCAAATAAAAAGAATAACATTAAAAGTTTAGCTTTATTTTGTATTTTACTTAGCGTTGTACGAATTTATGTTTTATTTTTTTGATCTTAAAGTTCAGTTTAAACAACTATGTTTTTTTGGCACATCTCGATTTTATTTTTTGAATGTTTATGCTCGTCCGAGATAAACAAATCTTTTCAAAAACTTATTGTTTGTAATAGTATTAAGCCATACGATTATACCTTTTAATTTAAAATTCAAGTAGTAAAATAGTTTGTAAAAGCTATCTTTTACTTTTTATTTTTTTTTAGTTAGGTGAAACTAACTAACATTATAGTTAACTCATACTAACTTACAGATTAGTAAAAAAACAAATATTTTTAGATTTTTTTGGTTAACTTATTTGTTGTATATAATTTTGTTTCAGTTAGTTTTTAGTTAAACTTCGATCTTTCTAGTTTTTTTTAATCTAAAGAGGAAAAAGAGTATTTAAAACTAAGTCTTGGTTATTTTCCTGTCTTTTTAAAGTCTAATATTTTTATTAAAAATAAGTTGTTTGTAAACTTTGAGGGATGTATAATATAAAACTTTTTTAAAGCTTGAAAGGTATTATCTTTTTAATTCTACTGTTTTACCCTTTTCTAATAAAAGTATCAAGTAACATGTTTTAATTTATTGTACTAAAAGTTTGACAACAGTTTTTTTCTATACTTTTAAATAAAATTAGTTTTAAATTTAACAACAGTTTAATTAAGTATCTTTTGTAATCTTATCATTTTGCAATGTAAACTTTAAAATTACCTTACAATTTAATTTTAAATGTAGTAAAATAAGTTTAAACTAGAAGTTGTTCAATTTTAAAGTACATATTATACTATGCATCTTACTTAAGCTAGATTAGATTATTAAAATAAATATTTTTATGATAAATAAATCTTGTAACACTATAAAACATTGTTTAGCCATTTTATTTTCGTTCTGATAGCTATATTGCTATATTTTACTGTAAAAACATTGGTAAGAAATTATTTGTCCATTTTAAGTAAAATTTAAAACAAATGTTTTTAATAAATTTTAAACATTACCCGTATTTTTTAACCATTTTGTTTTTTACTAGAAAATTATCAAATTTCAAACTGAAATAATATATCTTGAAAACAAATGATAAAAGATAAAGTTTTTATACCAAAAATAAACATTTATGTAAATAAACAAAAGGTAAAAATTGAGTATAAATAAGTGTTTAAAGTTTAACCACAACGTATAAAAACCTTATCTTTTAGTTAACTTATAATTAAATAAACAAAATATTTTCGGTTTATTAAAATAAAACAGATAGTAATCAGTTAGAATAAATCAAGACTAAACTAGTATTAAAATCAAGTTGATGCAAATATAACAGACTGCAGATATTTCAATTTTAAATTTTCTGTAGAAAAGTTATAATTTATGAAACCAAATATAAAAGTTTCGCTATAACTCAAAATGCGGACTCAAGCTGCAAAAAAAAACACTTTAAATTTTTACACCATTAAAACAATATCGATTAGTTTTATTATGCTCGAGTTTTATAAAAACTTTTCAATTTTTTCTGTTAATTTTTACATGAAAAAAAAAGAGTATACATAATAAACCTAGCAATTTTATACAAATTCTATCTAGCAGAAATTTTTATTTTTTTGATGTAAGATATTATTTTAAGAAGTTCTATAAAGCTTTTATATATTAAAACAAGGTTTGGTCAAACATCTTTATAGATGCTGATTAAAATAAAAAGTTAAAATAAATTATTAAGTTAAAATCAATCATTTTACTTTTTATAACGGGTAGGTGTCAAATATGCGCAAATACTTTTGAACGAAGAGATATTTTTGCACGTAGACCCTTTTGCACGGCTTCAATTGTGCACGAGGGGTCACTTTTCCACAAAGACACTTTTGCGCGGGTTTAATTTTTTTTAAATTTATTTTATTGTTTTAATAGTATAATTTTAATATTTATTATATTTTTATCACAACCATTATTCAAACCCTTACCCCGGATAATAAACTTTTTTGTGTGTTTTTTTATATATTGTTTGGTGTTTTATTTATAATTTTTTATTTTCGTGCAAAAATTTATTCGTGATAAAGTGTCCCTTCGTGCATACTTGACCCGTTTCCTTTTATAGCAGTTTGTCGTTACAAGGTTCTTAATATATATTTAGAACAGGGGCGTGTTTTGACTGGTTTCCTGTTTCCTGTGAACCCCCTGCAAAAAAAAGAAAAGAAAAAAGATTCTTAGAATATCACTTAAAACGCTGTTGATTGACTTTGTTTTGGTTATTTGATAAACTTTGAATAATGAATGTTGAATTTAAAACACTGAAAGATAATAAGTTTTCGTGACAAAAAATGCTCTTTTTTGCCCAGCTAAAATAGATTTCAAAAAAAAAAAATTAATTGTGACGTGATAATAGGTAAAAGTTTTAAAGTAGCATTTTTTTTAGGGAAACTTTTTACTAAGATGCTCTTAGTTCCCATTATAAATTTTTACTTAGTGTAAATATCTTTTGATTAAGTACTGTTTTTCAACAAGTAAGCACAATTTTATTTTTAAAATGTCCAATATAATCACTAAGGTTTTATTTTACTTAGTTGATTGTATATAACAATGTTGTGTGAAGATTTTAAACCTTGAAAAGTTCAATTCAGAGAGTTTTCAAAACTATCTTTAGACCACTACATCACCTGGAAACTTGTTCTTTTATCATTAAATGGTATTTTAATATTTTTAGTTAAGTTATTTTATTTTTGTATATCTGTTGTCCACAAAGTTGATTCTTGACTTTTTGAAACTTTCAACTCAAGGAGATTTCAAAACCATCATTAGAATCCCTGAACCATCAGGCAAATATTTAATTATAATTTAAAGATGTTTTAATTTAATTGTATAAGTCTAAACATTTTTTCAGCAAAATTTTAATTTTTATAGATTATATAACTTAAAAAAAGTTTTATTATAAATAGATATATAAATGTAAAGAGTTTAAAACTTAAAAGAAAAACTTGTAAGAACTTCATTTATACTAACATTTAAGTCAAAAATTGTAAGTTCATAATTTTTTTCTAGTTCTTTTAGTTTCAATTTATCTAAGTTTTACAGTATTATAAATATAAAAATATTATGTCTTTCAATAACTACTTATATGTTTTTTTTCTAAGCAGAAAAAAGCATTTTAAACACAGAGTTTTTCTGCTAAATATTGCGTACTTAACTGACAGTGCATAGATAAGAAATGCGTATTTAAGCGGCAAATTAAGAACAAAAAAGCTGTGAATCCCCTTTGAAAAAAAACTATACACGCTCCTGATTTAGAATATAAGTCGGTTAAGATACTTACAACTAAAGTTTAAAAATATTGACCATTAAGCAAGCAAAATATATGTAAATATTTTACAAGACAAAACTGAAGTACCTTAGAAATTACAAAAATAATAAAAAGTATTATCTGGTTGGGGAGTTATGACAACTAAATTACTTGGAATTCACATAATCATGTCTATCTCATTAGTAAATAGTGTGTTTTAAATGTAAGTGAACGATGTTTAGTGAGCATATTTTTTGAATTTACTGTTTTGAATAAATGTGTAATGAAGAAATATTTGTTTAATTATGCTTGTTTATAAAAGTCTTCTAAAACAAATTAAAAAAAAATCCGTTTTTAAAAAACATTACCCATACTCGTGCAGTTTTTATACTACTTTTAATTATAGAACAAGCTTAGTTTTATTTTTACTCATATATTGGGTATTTAATATGTTTTTGAATCTACATATATTTGTATTATAAATTAGTGTCTTTTAGCTGTGGCAGAAATGATTCAAGTTACACAATTAGGGATAAAAAGCTGCAAATGAATAAAACTTTAAAAACAAATTCCATATAAATATTAAAATTGACTTGACTCTGCTTATGGGTGGGAGAAATAAGGTTATCTCTAGCCCACGACGTATTTTTAGCTCGAAGGAATATTGTGCATAAAAAAAGAAAACTTTTTATAATGGCTGAGTTCAAACCCGCGATCAAATCAGTAATCGATCAAATTCGAAAACTGCTTACCGACCAAGGGTAACAATGATAGTAAGAATAAATAAAAACAAAAATAATTAGCAGTGAACAAGTAAAAATGCATTTGGGTCGGAATTGTTAGTATAGCTTTATAACAAATTTTTAAAAAGTACTCAGTTTGGTTTTACTTAAAATTGATGCTAATTAAACTTTTACTTGGTTTTTATACATAAAACAAATATGATAATATATACTTGCTTAACGAAAAAAGTCCGGGTCGTGAAAAAATTTTTCTGGTGAATCTGGCCCACCAACTATTTTTTTTATCCTTCTTAGCTATATTTAGAACTTTTATAGTTTATTTTTAATTCAATTGTAACTGAGAATCTTATGATTAAGTACAAATCAAGAAAGAGTTCTTGAACTAATAAACTTAGTTCTACAAAACCCAAGTTTATTAATCAACAAGAATACCAACTGTTTGAATATTTTTTCTTGAAATTGAAACAGTTCTTATTATATAATTGTCTAGAGATAAATTAAAATAGTTTACTGGTTAATATTTAATTTTCTTGTTTCGGTAAAAAACCTTTCATAAAAACTATATTTTAATTTATTTTCATAAATGCTTATATATGTTGGCTACAATTATTATAAGATTAATACAATTATCAAGCACTTTATAATAATATTATTTATTATATTGTGCTAAAAATTATGATTTTACATTAGTCTAAGTTTGCATTAAAATTAAATCTATAACAAAACTAAAGAAAATTAACAAACTAATTTATTTTTGATCAAAAACTCAACGTGAAAGTTTTCATGATTAATTTCAACGAAAAATAAAAAGCAGCAAAATGAAAAATGAGAAAAGTATTGCGATTTAATTTAACTAACAATAAAAATGAATAAGAGCAATAAGGTCTCATTACTTTGGATTGAGGTTTTAACAGTTAAATAAAATTAATAAAAAACTGAAAATATTAGTACATGGAAAGTCTTTTATAAAAGTTGGTCTGAATATTAGAAAAAATGTGCAATAGTAAAAATTAATATACAAAAATAGTATTTAATTTTATTACTTATGTTTTTGGAAATCAATACAAAAATTCAAAAGTTTTTTAACAAAAGTGTAATCTAACTCATATTGTCACAAATTTCAAAAAAATATTTTATCTAAACACCAATCAATCGAATTCATTTTTCAAACCACCAAATAAAAAGTAATATTCAATTTGTCTAAAGTTAATCAAATGTAGTAATGCATAGAAATTTGCCCTGGTTTAGAAACATTTTTGTAAAACATTTAAAACATCACAGTTGAAAACATATGTGTTTTAATTATTAGTAGTTTGAAAAATATTTCAACAGCAAAAAATAAATGATCAATTTTTTAGTTTTCACTGTAAGAGTTGTGTTAATAAATGTGCATATCGCTAGTTTCTTTAATTGAAATTAATATACAAAATATAAAAATGGTTAGAAAATATTTTACCAATTAACCACTATAATTTATAAACTACTTCATTTATCTACTAAAATTTGTATAAATTCAACAAATTTTACTCACTCTTATTTTAAACATTAATTATAAAAAAAATTGTTGAAACTTATAAAAATTTATAGTTAAATAATCCAAAAATAAAACTTTATTCATCACAATTTTGTCTGGTTTTGTATATTTTTAAATTCTTGCGAAACGACTTTGACAACTCTGCTTTTATCCAAACTCAATACTTGCCCTGATTTAAACTCTTTCAATTTAGGGGGTTTTAGAACAGGACTATCAGTTGAACTCAATTTTTCATCTGAAATGTTTGATAATAAATTTTAGAAAGTAAATTTCAGTATTTAAAAATTGCTTTTATTAATGAAACTATTACGAAAAAAAAGTAAACTTTTTACTCGTAGTTATAAAATAATCTATAATTCATATTTTAAAAATGAAAGTCTAATTGGTATCAGATTTACTACAATTTTACGATTTTTTTTTCTTAACAACAATACCCTTAAGTCAACACCCTATTTTTTTTACTCCTCATATATTTAAGTTCAGTAATTGACTTATTCTTTGACTAAACAGTTATAAAGGTGAAACTTTTCACCTTTATATTATTCAACTAATAACCGTAAATATATAAACTCTCAAGACATAGCTTTTTATTTATAAACCTTAACATTTTACTTGTAACCCTGTGTCTGTATAAGGGTTTTTCAAAATAATTTTGCTTTATTGGAAAAAAAAGCTCCATTGTTACAAGTTTTGAAAAGCCATATTAGTTAATATTTGACCAATCAATAAACCATAAAACTTTTACTCTCAAACGCATTCTGGATCCTCGTATTAAAATAGATACTATTAGATATCAGAAACTAAATACATTAACAAATTGGATTAAACAAATAGTGTTACAAACCAAATTCTGATCCCCTATTTATATACCGATAAATTGTCACTTCAGGTAGTTGTAAATTGAATATAAAAATATTAACTAAGAACAATTAAACAAACATCAAACAAACAATACCAGTCAAATTCACTTCCCCTTTTAATATGGAGTGTTACATTAGGTATATGCAAGTTTATAAATAGTAATAATTAATTAAAATAAAACAATAATAAACCAAATTCACTACTCCTCTTAATATACATATGTAAATTAAGATAAGGTTAATTTAAATAAATAATATCAACAACAAAATTTACTACCAACCGAACTCTGAACCCCTTTTAATATACCGATGTAGTGTTACATCGGGTAAGTGCAGGTTTCCTGGCAACAAGGCCATAACTTCCATGGTAACCTTTTGTATTGTGACGTCACTATTATACGAAAGTATCCCGCTCGATTTACCACAGATCGCCCACCCGCCTCGCTTGTCTATTACTGAAAATATTAGAAAAAAATATTTAATTCCATAAATTTATTACCACATTTATTAGAGTGCATCTGTTGCCCCTCAAAAATGAAAATTTTAGAATTTTGCAAAGTCTATTTTCTTGTAGGTGGGAAATTACATAAATAGACCGCAGAAAAAAAAAAACTTCCTAGCTTTTACCACCGTCACACTATACACATTTTTCTGAATACAACCCCTTTGTAAATTGTATGAAACCTTTAAATTTTGACCTTCGATTTTTTGGCTGAAAATTTCTTTACATGTAGCAATCATCACAAATACACATTCTACACGTTTTCATTTGAAAAAATTTCTATTGAGGTTTTTTTAGATTTTATATATCTTTTTATCATTTTTCGTTACTTTTAAGTTTTTTTTGAAGAAACCAAGATATTCCTCAATGAAACTTTCTTTAAGTGGTCTGAAAACGCCTAGATCATAATTTTATGGAGCGTAGAATGTGTTTTTGTAATTTCATGGTGTCGATCATAAAGTGTACTGTAATTAATTTTGTTGTACATAATCTCTTTTACATTAATGTAAGTAATAGTTCACTTAATCTTTTGATTATACAAACATAAATACAAACCTCTGTACATCAGTAACTGCTGTCCGCAATTCGTGGTTTCGTGATCGACGTCTACGTCATGTTTCGTCACAATTAATTCGAATGACGTCATAATACCAACTTTTATCATGTCATCAACCGGAACCCACCTTATCTTGTATATCGTCTGTTAGTTTTTATAACTGTTTATTTTTTACATTTTTTAATGTAAAGCTTGGAAAGTTGGAATGCAAATTATTTAATTGATTACATATTTATAATTTATAAAAAAGCATAAAAATATCTTATGAAAAAATTTAAAGCAAGTTATATCAAGATTTTAATTAAAAAGTAATTATAATAACCTTAGTATTATCAGAATGAAATTTGTATTTGCAGCTTCTGTTGGCTTCGACGCCCAAATATTCGTGTTGTGACGTCACATTTACGCTGAATACTATGACGTCATCTTTCGTGACATCATTATTGTTTGTATTACCATTCATGACGTCATTATCAGCTTTCCACGCGAACGTGCACGAATGATCGGGTCTTATTTCGGTCTAAAAAGAAAATTAGATTTTATTGAGTATGTGTAATAATATTAAAAAATAATAAATATTGATGTTGAACAAGCCTTTTGCAGAAATTATCAAAAAAGATAAATTTGACAATAAAATATTCTATAAATAAATAATAAAAATTAACTAACACAATCATGCTTGTTCAACGAGTGACAATTCTCCATGTCTAGCCGGGGACAGTTCAACTTCAGCGTATGGTCGGTGACATTTTCACACTTGACGTAGACGTACCTGGTGTCATTACAACTGTTGACGAAAGTGTGTTCCATTTCAACTGGCTTGTTCAAACGGAGATTTGTCGTTACTGGCATAAAGTCATTCCATGGAAGGTCAAGTTTCAACTGGAGAGAAAGTTAAATTTAAAAAATCATTTAATTATTTTACTGTTTTTTGGATAAATTGAAAATTGATTTTTTATATTAATATATTTATATTTTTAACCTGCAAGCTATGATCGCAATGCGGTTGCGATTCCGATGAATTGTTTTGCGTCAAGTTCAATTGTTTCATTTTAAGGGATTTTTTTATTTTACTGTATTTCTTTCTCGATTTCATTGATGGGGTCACTGTAGTGTGACGTCTGTTTAATCGGGGAGTGTATATCTGTTTGCATAAATAATTGATATAAATAAGTGGAAGTTCAACAATGAGATAATAAATATGCTAAATATTAACTTTTCAGAACATAACTTTTTTTTAACTCAGAGTGCACAACAAAGTATTAAAACACATTTTTATAAAAATTACTGTCAAAATCATACTTTTTTACATAAAAAAATATTAATTTTATAAGGTCTTTTAAAAAAAACTTCATTAAGCAGTTAATAAAACATATTAACCCTTTCAACAGAGCTACTCCTTGTTTTAATGTCTCCAAATTTGTTCAAAATTTATATATATATGCAAAACATAAACAACCAAGTAAATAATAATACTTACTCTCTCAACAGAAGAACTCCTTGTTTTAACATCACCAATATTATTCAAACTTTATATATATGCAAAACATAAACAACAAAGTAAATAATAATACTTACTCTCTCAACCGAAGAACTCCTCGTTTTAACATCACCAATATTGTTCAAACTCCTTTTGCTACCTCTAGCTGAGGAAGAATTCTTTTTCAAATTATTTGGCGTCAAAAATTCCATCATTTTTTCCATGCCTGACAAAAAATCATTAATAACTAAACATTAAGAGTTTTTTTTTTCTGATAAATAATTAAATAGTTTATTCAAATAGCAATAGGTTATTTTCCCAGTGTGGACGTAACACTATTGTAAACTATTATTTCCATTTTTGTTTAAGATAACTGTTAATAAAATATTAAATAGCAAAGAACTATTCTCCATACCTGATGTTCTATGTAATAAATAGATAATTAATAGCAACAAACTATTACCTGATCATGATGTTACCTGATATGTATTATTTAGATAATGAATAGCAACAAACTATTACCTGATCATGATATTACCTGATATGTAATAAATAGATAATTAATAGCAACAAGCTATTACCTGATCATGATATTACCTGATATGTAATAAATAAATAATAAATAGCAACAAACAATTACCTGATCTCTTCTTATTGTCTTCTTTAACAGATCCTTCATCATCAGATTTATCAGATTCATCTAAAAGATTCACCTGTAAAATAATGCTCATAAATAATAAAATATTGCACTTAATTCACTTTTATAAAATAATTAACTAAAAATAATATTTTCTTTTTAAAATTTCTTATACATGGCTCAGTTTACAATAAATACAATAAGTAATTATTATTCCAATGAATAATACAATTACACTATTTTAGAAAGTGTCATCTTATTGAATCAAATGCAATACTAGCCCTAACACATTGTGTTACAGTATATATAGAACTTGAAAATTTTAAATTACGTATAATACTAATTACATATTCACCTCAGTCATTTCGTAATCATCGTAATCGTTTTCATCATCGGAACTATCACTTGTATCATCTGATCTATTGACAAGTTTATCATGTACAAAATTGTTATCTACTTGTTGTTCTTCTGTTATAAGTGTCATGTGATCAGTTGTGTGATCCAACACTTGTGGTTTGTTGCTAGGGATAAATGTTTTGTTGTTACTAGGGATGAATGTTTTGTTGTTGGTGATGAATGTCGCCAGGGGTGCGCTTTTGCTACGGCGGTGTCTCAATGGGATTGTGGAACCTGTTAATATTTTATATTTGATTTATTAACTATATTATGTTAATTGTTGAACTAATAGATTACAACTGCTAAAATTTTTAAGCGAAAAGTTTTAGAAAAGTTTTAAATTCTGATACTCTATGATCGACTTGCTAACATTTTTTTGTTTTCTGTACAACCATCTACACCAAAGAATAAATTGGATAAATGGATTTAAACAGATAAGCCTCACTTTAGTCTTAATCTTAGACCCCATAAGTCTTAAACAAATGATACTAAATTATGAAGTTCAATATTTTTTCTACTGCCCTATATTTTGATCATATAATAATTATATTCTAACCCAAAAAAGCTTTAGTCCTGGTCTTTAGCCCTTAACATACAATATTAACTTGCAAACAATATAATTTGTTGATATTTTAAATAAATACCAACCAGTAGGCAAGGAATTGGTGTGGTCCCTGTTGTAAGACGACAATTCTGCAACGTCGACAACACAAATAAGTTGAAATGTCACCACATCTCCCACTGTACAACATGGCAGTTGTATTTGGTATTGACAATTTTGATGGCTTGTTACTTGCATTTGAGATGACGCGATTTGCCGTTGGAATCCTAAAAAATATCTAAAATTTAAATTATATACTTTGAGCTAAGTATATTTAAACTAACTAAAGATACAGAGAATATAATTGACAAAATAACTTAACAACAAACCTTGCAAATCTGTGATGTATGTGTTAACAACATTTAGTAAATTGAACCCAGCTGAAGATTTTATGTTGATATGTTTATTATTTTCATCAATAGTTCTATCTCCTACGTCTATCTTCAATTGAATTGGAAATACAATTCCGCAGTACAAGTTGTTGCTACAATTTTATTTTACTTACTGTTAGCATATAGTAATTAGTAATTTATAGTTCAAACTGGAACATAAATTGTTATTCCAGTAATAAGAATTATATTATAAATTTTTAACTATTATTTTCAATATTTTTATTTTTAGTAACAAATGAAACATACAAAATATTACAACAACTTGTAATTTCTGTTAGAATAGTTAAAAATTGTGTATCTTATAACAGTAGCTTGTAAGTTTTATTAACAATTAGTATTTTGATTTTAACCACCAAAAAATTTATTAATAATCAAGCCTTTTATGACTTAAAAAAAAATATAAAGTATGATAAAGTTTTTTATTTGGAGTTTACAACAATTAAATGTTTTACCTATGTTTTTGGGAACAATCAACAGTAATTGATGGTTTCTTTTCTTGTATATTATATACAATTGAAGGATATATTATATCTGACACAAATATTAATTTTCCAATTCTCAATCTCAGTTGGTTTATTCTGAATGATCCGGGTTCGCTTGTCTGTAATTAAAATTAGTTTTACAAATAAATATATACAACCTTAAATTTAATTAGAAAAATAACCATATTTTGTTTTAGTTATTAATGTATTAATTTATTCATATTATCAGATATAATAATACATAAACTAACTAAAACAAAAAACAAATTATTCTAAATATTAATGTACTATAAATATATATAACCTTAAATATGAATGTGTTATATTTTCAATTACTAAATACAATATTGTATATACAAACGTTACAAAATACTCACATTGACGGCAATTTCAATTTCATTCAAACCTTTCTTCAAACGAACATCATCAACGCCGTTACAATGATGACAATCTTCCAATTGCGCCATCATGCGGTTACTTTTGTGCGTTCCGAATTGCGAGTATGAACTTTCTTGACGGCTCAATACCGCCCTCGAGTGACGACAAACGAAACAAGATCTTGTTACTACGTTGTTCTGTTTATATATATATTATTATTTAAGTATTAAAATACTTTGGAGTATACAGTAAATTCAAAAAAATACTTGAACAAGAACAACATCAAGTTAAGTTACAGCTATTTGCCAAACATTGAGACGATCATAAAGAATCATAATAAGAAGCTCACAAATTGCAACAAGAATAATGAAGATGAACTGTAGAAACAAAGAAAAATGTCCTTTGAAAGGTGGTAACTGTAGAGCAAAAAGTGTCATACACCAGGCCACAGTAAAAACTGACAATGCAACTAAATCATATTTTGGTCTAAGCACCAACCAATTTAAAAAAAGAGTGGCAACCCACAGAACAACAATAAACAGCAACCCATAAGATTAAAATTATATGCAATACAAACAGGCAACTGAACTATCAAAATACATCCACAAATTGAAGAACGAGAATCAAAAATTTTGATTTAACTTGGACAATACTAGAAAAAAAAAAATATAAATTAAGAGCCAGTGTAGAAACGTGCAGATTATGCTTGAAAGAAGCACTAATGATTCTTCAAGCGGATAAAAATTGCATTAATAAAAGATCAGAAGTAATGATTTTATGCAGACACAGAAGTAAATTTTTATTATTTAATTGGAATGAAACTAAAACCTAAGAATTTAAATTTTAATAGCATTTGAATCATCTGTTTGTTTTTTAAGAATTTTGTTAAGAATTTGTTGTGTTTTTGTTCATATTGTATCTAATTTTTTTTTTAACTTTTTCATTTTCATCAATTAATACCAATATTAAGTTAACCCAATTACGCATTTTTCATCAAAATTTGAATACTTAATGTCAAGATTCTTTTGTTTATGTTTTTACGCATTAACGAGTTCAGATTCACATTACTGCCATTGTTTAAATGTTATTAACTGTTTTGTTGTTATTTGACAAGGTCAGCTTACGCTCACCAAAACCTTGTAATTAAACAAAGCAGTACATAAACATTTGTTTAATTATATATACATTATTATATATTGGGAATATGAAACATTATTTTGTTACATAGTTGTAATTTTCCGTAATTACATAAATTAATAACTTTTATTTTTCGCTTGTTTTTAAATATAATTTGGCAATCATTTATATTTGAAGTTGCTAATATTCAACTTTTTAAATATCTAAGATTCTTGTGACTATATCGCTATGTGAGAACATATGCTACATTTATTTATATACAATCTATATATAAACTTATTAAAAAGAATTATGTTATGTTGTTATTCTGAAAATTAGTTGTACTGTTTGTTCAAGTTTTAACCTTATTTAAACATTAGTTAACTGTCAGTTATATTTGCTATCTCTTAAAAATTTTTAAATTATGTATTGTAAAATAATTAAAACTACATATTGAACTTTAAACTTAAGGAGTCGCTACTCCTTGAAAGTTGATTATTTTAAAAGTAAAAAAAAAATTATATATTAAATTTTTAAAACTATTAATGGACAATTAGAAAACCTTGCAATTTTTTCTTCAAACTTTTCCTTAACAACTTTAAAGTTATATGTTAAGAAAAAAACTTTAGATTGAGCATCAAAAAACCATTATTTTATAATAGAGTTATTTTGAAATTTTTAGTTTAACTTTTTTATCATTACCAATTATTTATAAAAGTGTTCATCAAATAGCAAACCTTTATTGTAATTTTTTCTTCGAAATTGATGTTCGTATTGTTTTTCTTTTGGTGAGAATGGATATCTAACACCTTAAAAAACAATATAATTTATATACTAGATAATTGTATTATATTGTTTAAACTATTATTTATCATTACAGAAAAAACTACAAAATTTACGACATATACCAAGTTTCAGTTGTTTATTATTGAAGTTACATATATTTTTATAAGTAATTATATCACTATGCATACGTGTAGATTAATTATAAAACATTTTAGCACAATTTTTGAGAAATGAATTAGAGCTAATCATAAGTTTTCATTCTGATAAGTGAACCACAAGTCTATGTTATTTGTTATTAATATATTTCTAAACATTTAAATTTGCTACATACTTCCGCGTATGGTAATCAATAAATTAACATATGACTTAAGTTGAAAAATCATGAAAATGTTTAAACATAACGAACTAACTTTAATTCTTTAAAAACCACATAAACCCTGTATAAAAATAAATAAAAACATTTATAATTTATAAAATTAAAAAAACCTTAATAACACCATCTTCAGTCATCTCGAAAAAGTCAAGTGGAAGATTAAATTTTGTGTTGATGCTCGAAGATAACGATAAAAGATCTTTTCGTTTGTCTAAAATAATAATTAAAGCATATTTAATTGTAAATATATGCATATCTTATTGTTTACAACTAAGAAAGTAGTGTGATCATGATAAAAGATCTTTTCGTTTCTCTAAAACAAAAATAATATCAAACACATGTTTTTCTCAAAAGTAGTATTTCTATTTTTAAATATGTTTAAATAAATGTAAAAAATGTACCTACACATTTTTGTTTTAAACAAAAAGGGTGTTTTAGCAATACTTTTTAAAACAGGCTTTTTCTAGTAAACATATTCTCATTATCAAACCTGATTTAAATGAGCTAGCAGACGATGTGTTGGGATCGAAATCTATACTTCCGTTTTCTACCTGAAAAATACAAATAATACTTATTTTTAATAAAAACATACTTTTTGTCAATATCGAGGCAATGTTGTTAGGATGAATTAACAGAACAATTTATCAAAATGTTTAAGTATACTTTACAGACTGATCAACGTTGCTGCATATCAAAACCACGAAGCAATAGAATTTTAATTCTACTCAATGATATTTTACTACTGTCTGATAAATATTAGTTATTAAAACTCAGGAATCTTAAGTGTTATTTCTCCCAACCTTTCCGTCACTGTAGTACACTGATGACGCGTTGCTGACGTTTCTCTTGTGGTGTGACGTCATAACGTCTCTGTGAACTTCTTGCACCACCGCGACCTCCAACTTGTCAATTGTGACGTCATAGAGAGACGTGACGTTTATTTTGATTGTTTGTTGCGAGTTACGTTGGATGTTGAGTCTTACTGGTGACAGTTGGATTGAACTGGAATTAAATTTATTTAATATTTAGTAAGTTTAAAAATACTGAAAATTTTATTTAAATGTTGGAAATAATCTGTTTTACTTAATTTGTCAATGCTGACAAATTAAATCTTAAAGTTAAATTTCATTTAACTCTATAAAAAATTTGATTGCTCAACATTTTTCTTTGTCTTTTCAACAGCCAGTTTTAGCATTCTAAAGGATATAAACATACTAGTACAATAATTATAAAAGAAAACTAATTTAAATAATTACAATTACGAATAAAATAAACATTAACTTTTAAACTATATCATTTATAAGCTAAAGTTTTTTTTGGTATTCAATACTTAATATACAACAAACTTCAATGTGAAAATAGGAGATAGTGAAATAGAAAGTTCCTCTTTCAACTCATCAGAATTTTTTATTGTTTCTTTAAAATAGTATTTTTTATCTTCATCACTTTCAACGTCTCTTACCAATTCATTGCACAATTTCAAATACCTGTAAAAAAAAAATTAAATGTCGTTCAAACTTCAAAATAGTATTCCATGTGTACTAAATCAATACTAGCAAGTACAGAAAAACGAGTATATAAAATACCAGCAATTATTTTTTAATCTTCTAGTAAAAACAATTTAAGATGTGCATAATAAACTGTCTTATGTAAATTATTAATAAATTTAATTAACTTACTTGTCAAACATATCTGAGTTTTTATAACAACATGCTAATTTTTGATTTGCCAATATATTCAACTTGTTCCAACCATCTTTTTGGTATGTCCTACTCCAATCTAACAAGTAGGATTCGCCTGCAAATTATTAATTTTATAATTATTTAAAATAATAAAAAATAAAATATTAACAAACCTTGATGACTTTCTTCGCTTGTCAGCCTGTTTAAATTGTATTTAATTCATTAAATTAATTTTTAAACAAAAAATACAGTTTCACACACTAGTAAGATATAAACTCGTTTGTATTTACTGATTGTTCTTTTAGTGCAATTATTTAGATTAACAGGTGAGAAATTGTACAAACTAATTATTTTAAGCATATTTTATTTATAAATTAATTTTTACAAGGTCATCATTAAATAGTTTAGCAACTACAATCGTGAAATTAGTTAAAGAGAACAAAGAACAAATGGCCAATTAGATCATAGTATTGTTTGTTTTTATTTGTTTATCTTAGTAATTAAGTTACCAGTTGCATTTTCAAATTTTTTAAACTCTGAGTAAATTTTGAGATTTTCAAGTTTTTCAAACTCTGAGTAAATTTTGAGATATAAGCAATCAAAATAAGAGAGTCCCTTATGGAATGCACAAACAGACTGTATTGTAGAAAAAAATATCTCCTCATAGATTTCAATAATTTTTAATAACTCATATAAAACTAAAACAATTTATCATATTCCCAACGACCTTAAGTTGTTTTTTAATACTAATTAATACTAACATGAAATAATTGGCTAACTTAGCCCCAATGTTCCTAGCACTTCTATATCTACCCATGTGTTTGAATGTTCCCATTGCAAGTTCTGCTAGTGAGAAATAATGGTGACGGAACTTTTGTGGTGAGGACAAGGCTTCTCGTAAGATCTGAAATAATACAGTATATAAAAATAAAGTCAGTTGTAGAAAGTAAGTAAATATTGAACAAATTGGTTAAGTTAGAGCTTCTTTGAGTATCTATAAGGAATTGAATAATAAATAATTTAACATTTTATTAATTTATTAATTTATAATAAACAAAAAACAATATGAAAAGCTTTAAAGCTTTTAGAGGTTGCGACTCTTTAAATCAGGGTTTCCCAAACTGGGCCAATGAGCAGCAAAGGGGCCACGGGGGGGGGGGGGGGGGGGGGGGGGGGGCTATGACGTCATAATTTGAAACTTTCACTAAATATTCTAAAGTTGATGATTAAGAGCAAATAAAAAGTATAAGTTTTAATGGTAATTTTTGGAGACATTTTGTTGGAGCTAAAGCTTTTTTTATTTCTCTAAAGGGTGCCTTTTGAAAAAAAAATATTCGGATATCCTGCTCTAAATCAAAAAACCTACTAAATTGCGGCAACCCTGTATCAGCACTAACCAAAAATTTATTCACGCTAATTAAGTAATTAATCAAGGTTGTGTCTTAACAATATCAAATCATCAAAATATCCGATCTAAATTAATCATATTAAACGAGCAAAATATTCTAAATTAATTAAAACGTAATATCTTATATACTATTTTGTTCGGATAACAAAAATGAATAAAATTTGGTGAATAATTATTCTAATTAATATAAATTTTTATTAATTAAGATTATGTATATTTTTTTATATAATCAAAATACACAAACAAAGTTAGGAGAAATATTTTCGTCATTTCTTTCTTCTTCCAATCCGATTCCTTCCAATATTTTATTTTTAAATATTTTATTTTCTTCTGTTTGTTTTTTATTTGAAGGTAATAATCCACATTTTCTACCGAGAATGTACAACTGAAAAAAAATTATAAATCAATATAAACAACATTAGATGTATAACCGAATGAAAAAAGATGTACTACGTTAAGATTACAACTGTTAAATAAATAATGAAAATAGTTAAAAACAATAATAATAATACACTACACTAACTGTATGCCTGAAAAAATCGAACTATAGTATATATACGATAATTTTATACAACTTTTGAAAAACAATCCAAACTGTTTACAACTTTTAAGAATTTAATAATCTTTTATGCAGTTGATAAGCTGTTATATTTGAACAGTAATTCATAATGTACATATCATAAGTAAAAGCTCAGGTACTAGACAAAAGTATTTTCAGATTTTTTTTTCTCACAATGAAATAACGATAGATGCTTATACAGGGTTCCCATAAATCAAGTTGAATTTTTTTTTTAATTTTCTTAATCAAACTCTTAATCCGATTCATAAATATACAACCAAAGGCCTATAATTATGTAAAGTTTTCAATTTTATTTTTATATAGGTTAAAACAACAATGCTTTTGCTTGATTAAATCATCTTAATTCCATTGCACCGTTGGCATTATTAATGATTTCATTTAAGCTTTTATTTACACTGCACGATTTGTTTATTGCTTCCAGTATTCCTGTCAGGATACATCTTTTTGTTAAGCTTAGTCGCTTTGTCGTACGAATCGGCAATTGTGTTTGACAGTGTGTTAAGCCCAAAAGGTTTCAGCAGTTGAGTTTTGTGACTCACAAAACTTATTGATTTATAAGACTCTCTCATAAGAACTACTACCGCTGCTCTTACCACTTACCCAATAGAAATTGTTTCAGCATTATATAAACATGATACTTTACACTTTTATGTACAAGTAACTTAAAAAAACTATTTAAAACAAAACAGAAATAAACTCAATCTCTTCGACCTAGTAAATACAAACGTGATATTATTAAAGACTTTATTATCTTCCAAAAATTCAATTACACTCTGAAAAAAAGATGAATAGCAAAAGCAAAACTTTTTAAAGAAGAACTTTAGCAAGACCCAGTTTTAAGTGTTAATAAACTTTCTTATAGAGAATGCTTATATAAAATTTCCTAACTCTTTTTTTCGAAAATCTTTTTTTTCCTGACTTTATAGCAACCCTGCTTATAATTTATAACGAGAAAAACTAGCAGTTTAAATACCACTGTATGAAACAAATTTCATTATAATTAAAAGGACAGATCAAAGTAGTTTTTAGACACTTCAAAGTAATGTACTAAAACTATAGATCTATATTTTTTCTAGTAAAAGTTTAAACAAGTTTTTAACAAGTGAACAAACCTTTTCTCTGGCAAGATCCCATAGTACAGCGTTTTCAATTAATATATTTTTATCTTCGGTATTATTTTCTCTTTTTAATCTTGCTACTAACTCTAATGAACACTGAAATATCCAGCTACCGACTGTGTATTTATCCGCATTTTCTATCTGTAAAATAAATTGTTATTTATTTATATTAGTTAAAAATTACAAACTATGTACGTACCTACGTTTTTATCTGTAAAATAAATACTTACTGATTTAATTAAGTTAAAACTACCAATTGTGTATTTATCTGCGTTTTTTGTCTTTTGAATATATTGAATATATAATAGTCTACTTAAATATCAATTTAATACTTAGTACATAACTACATACATATTGAAACGGATAAGAGCTGCATAAGTGATGTTTTTCATATTATATTATGGCTTTTATATTAGAGCAGAGATAAATTTTTATCAACAAAAGTTATACCATTCTGATTCTCCATATGAGCAGCTCAATATTATGATAACAGCTTTAGATGCATATATGGTACAATATTAACTTGAACATATATGATAAAAAAATCTCAACCATATAACTTTCTTTTACAGTTCTCTATTTAAACCAGGTTTTTCCAAAGTGGGCCAAGTGACCCCTTGGGGCCATAAGCAGCAAAGGGGGGCATGATTTCATAAATTGAAACTTACATTATATAGATTCTTTTATTTCTTTAAAGGGGGCTTTTTGAAAAAAAGTTTTGGAAACCATGTATCATATGTTTCACTTGGGATTAAGGGAAATTAACTTTTAGATTATTTTTTTTAAATCATAATTTAAATGCTAGGGTCATGAGTTAAGAATTAGGGGTACAAATGCAAAAAAAAAACATTAAAGGTATATTGTTCTTATATGTAGTTATCCCAAATCTACAACAAACCTTAGTTATATTTATTTGTTTTTGTATATAAATCTTTATAATTTAAACAGAAGTATAAAGAAATTACAACAAACAAGTAAAATAACTGAATTAAAAAAATATTTTCTACCTATGTAACTTTTTGTATTTACTTTTAAACTGAAAAAATTGATTATTTAATACTATTGTTAAACAAACAAACTTTTAATATTTTGCTTTCTATACCAATGGAATATAGAAAATAATAAATTCTTTCTACAACATTGGTACATCCGTTCTCCATTTTAAATAGTAGATGACATAACCTAAACATGAATATATGACAACTGTCAATTTATAACCAGTTTTATAAAAAAATTTCAATCTAAATACTTTTATTGTTACTCTTTTAGTAATTGCATCAGAAAAGTCAAAAACTTTCAAAGTTCAATAAAATAAAACATTTTAAACTTGAGTTTATGCAAAAGTTTAAAAAAATTATTGAAATAATTTACTTTGTTACCTTGTTAATTTAAACTTTAAAATATTTTCACGGTTATAAAATAAATACTTTGCAACTTTTATTTTTAATCAAACCTAGCAAACAAGTAATTTCTAATGTCAACAAGTGAAGCAGTTTCGTCAATTATTCTCATTCTGGCCTCACTATCAATCGGTTTCCATAGCAACAACGAATTCCACCTCGTCATTGGCTGGTTACTGAACCTCTTCAACCAATGAGCAGCCTCTAAAGTATATATGATATCAACTTCATTGTTTACTGTTTTTTTGTCAAGTTTCGTATTTGTTGTAGTCAATATTTAGTGAGCTGGGATTAAACTTTTTTCAGAACTTAAAGAAGTAAACCGATATTTATTTTAAATAATTGCTACTCAAAGTTTTTTTATTATGTTTTCAAAAATGAGCCACATAAAAAACATTTTTAAAGCAACAAAACTGAAATCTAATTGTTACATGTTTTTGTAAAGTTTTTGGATAGTTTTAGTGAGTATCTAACCTTTTTGACTTTTAATATGACACTAGTTTAGCAAAGTAGTTAGTACTTTTAAAATATGTTAAAAAGTGATTATTATACTGATATTGACTTAAATTAAAAAAAAACTAACTTGTAGATTTACTATTAATAATATATTGAGTAAACATGGCATCTAATTCATCGTATTGTACCAATGTATTTACAAAATATTAATAAAAAAAACCAACTTGTAGATTTACTATTAATAATATATTGAGTAAACATGGCATCTAATTCATCGTATTGTACCAATGTATTTACAAAATATTAATAAAAAAAACCAACTTGTAGATTTACTATTAATAATATATTGAGTAAACATGGCATCTAATTCATCGTATTGTACCAATGTATTTACAAAATATTAATAAAAAAAACCAACTTGTAGATTTACTATTAATAATATATTGAGTAAACATGGCATCTAGTTCATCGTATTGTACCAATGTAATTACAAAATATTAATTAAATAAAACCAACTTGTAGATTTACTATTTATAATATATTGAGTAAACATGGCATCTAATTCATCGTACTGTACCAATGTATTTACAAAATATTAATAAATAAAACCAACTTGTAGATTTACTATTAATAATATATTGAGTAAACATGGCATCTAGTTCATCGTATTGTACCAAAGCTGAGTTAAACATCCCTAGCATTTCATACATGAATGCTAGTTCTTCCTAAAAATTAAAATAACTAATTTAACATTTTAGACACAAATGTAAGTTCTTCGTACAAAATAAATGATCATTCCAACATTTTTAAAATAAAAGCTAGGCTAATAACAAAATTAACCTAAAAGTTTTTTACATTATAATAGATTTTTCTTAAAGTAATAGATTAATTAGTATTTTTCAAAAAATGTTTTTTAACGTATAAGCTATAAGGTAGTTTGTCAATTTTCAGATAACTCACAGTTTAAAAAATAAAAAGAGTTTTGAACTTTATTTAAATTACTCCAATTATATCAGTCCAGAAATTCACTATATTTTTGAAAAAAAAAAGATTAAGAGTACATTAAAAACAGATAAAATTTTCTTGTTTATTAAAGATTACAAAAAATGTAAATATATATAACAGATAAGGTATTGAATATTGAAAAACATAAGCTATCATTTTAGTTTGTAAATTATTGAAAAATATACAGTAAATTACTTATAAATTTAGTGATAGAGTTTTTGTTGAGTAAAAAAGTGAAAAATTAACTTTTTAAAAACTATAATACTATATTATAAAACTATAATATTGTTTGCTGACAATATAAAGTAATTAAATTATCCATTCGAATATATTTTTAGTAGAGCAAAACTTCTTAAGACTATGAACATTTAAAGGGGGTCATTAAAACTAAATTAGCACTTCAAGTCTAATTGATTGTGACCTCATTATACGAGCTTCAAACATAAATTTGAACAGCAATTGAAGGCAAAATAAATCTACATCACAAGTTGATTATAAATGAATAAATAAAAACTTTTCAGCGCTGTTTTTTAATTATTTTTTTTTTGAATAAAGGTTTTATAAAACTAATTTTATGGCTTATTTAAATAACATAATCAAATAAATTGAGTTAATATTAAATAAGGTCTTCAAAAAAGATTAATGAATACTACTAGATAATGCACCAATAAAACAAATTTTTGTCCACTTTGATATTTAAAATCAGGTTTTTTTTTATACCCACAAAACCTTCTTTGGCTAAAAACAACTTTTTATAAAATAATTATACATTGAACTATACTGAACAAGCTATAAGTTAATTATAGTAAATTAAGTACAAAAAATAGTGTTTATTTTAATGCTTTGAAAGCACTTTTTTTCCTAAATAATATAGGCAGTCTTAAGTTTGATTTTTTTTATAAAAATTACTTGTGTAACTACAAATTAAAAATTTTAAAAAAACTTTAAAAATGCATCAGTACACGATGAAAGATTGAAAAACATTATTTAAAAACAATAATAATAATGCAATAAAAATACTGACAGAATAACCAATTAGTTTTGTCTTTTAACCCAGCTTTAAATATTGGAGGTTCCTAAAAGTGATCAAGTGTATTGGATATATGAAAACTTGTAACATATATAACAAAATTAAAAATTCCAACCTGCAATAGAAAATACTGACAGAATGACCAATCATGTTCGTTTCTCTGCTCCCTTCTGTTCCTGACAAGTTCCTCGTAATTGCTTACTTCTTCTTCCATCCTACTCACTGTGCAACTTGCCACTATATTGACCAACGAGTTCCAACTTTCTACTGATTTTGTTGACTCTTTCGATGTTTCGTGCAGTATGAACACTCTGGAATTTCAAATTAAGTAAAGAGGTAAGTGTTAAATAAACACTCTGTTGCAATTTTCTATTTAAAGTTAAATATTTATAAGCAGGGAAACATTATGCATAAATTTTTCATTAAGTCCAAAAGCAGAACTTCTGAGTATTTAAAGCAAAGGTAATGAGGGTTTAAAAATTTTAAATTCTTAGTTAAACAATAAGAATTATGCTACCAGTTGACTATCACTGTTTCAAAATATTCCAAGTTACTTTTAAGGTATAAATGGAGAGTTTAATTGGTAAGGTCTAAAAACCAAACTAAAAAGACAAAAAAAACTGTGTCAATAGAATATACTTTTTACTTAATTTTTTTAGTAAGTTTTTTAAATTGTAATTTTTATATAACGTCAGACCACCTAGCCATTATGGCTTTAATAAAACAATGAGAAAGTTAAAACGCAAATACTAATTGTGAAACTCCTTTTAAAATTTTATAAGTGTATTTTTACTTTAATAAGCTTTACACTATTTTTTAATCACATTCATACCCAACAATAAAGGTTACACAATAAATATTACCAATAAAAAAAATCAAAAAAACAAACTTGTTATTTCCTTTAGACCCAAAATCTGACTTAATCTTATCAATGATGTTAGATTTCTTCAGAGGAAGTTTAGCCTTGGTTATCCTAGTTAGTGTGTCTTTCTTGTCAAGTACAATAAGTAGCCAGTCTGCATTCACTTTTGACAATTGTTCTATCCATATATTTATCTTGTTTTTCACACAGTGATTGTACTGGTTTGAATCCTGAAAAGAAAATAGTTTTAATAAATCTAAATTTAAATATACACTTTCCACGTTAAAATCTACAAGCTATTTTTTAATATTTTTACAAAAAAACATAGAAATTTTATTTTGATAAATAAATGACTTCATTTCTCTAGTTATTTGTTTAAAAGGAGTTAAGTCATATTGTATGAATCCACGGAACTATAAAGTAACAGAAAAATATTTTATCAAATAATATTCGAAATACTAAAAATATATATGAGCTTTTGTAAAATAGTAATGGTAGCTTTCTGTAGTTACTAAAAAATTATGTTATTATACATTTTAGTAGAAAATTAATGTACTATTATGTAATCTTTAGAATGATTGAAAAACTTATAAAAAAGTTTTAATTAGTTTTTTTACATAAACTATAAAACTTTTCATGGAAGCTGGCGAATTTGAAACAAAATATGTAAATTTTACTATTTCACAATTAGCTTACAGTACAATCGACCCAGAAAACATGGAAATAAGGTTTTGTAATGAGATCTTTTCTATCCAATAACACAGGAGCTAGTGGAAGTATTTTGCTTCTTAGCTTTAGCTGGTATGTGTTTCTACCTGTATGATAACATGTAAGTGTTGTAAGTTTTATTGTACTTGAAACACTTGGTGTATAATACTATTTATAAAACTATTTATTTAAAAACCTTTGAAAAAATATTTATAGTTCATAATTTAAACTTAAATACAAAAAGCCAATGTTAATTTTTGTTAAAACACTTTGACTCCCCCTATGGCTTTAATGCAGCAATTATCAAAGTGTGCACAAATTCTGTTTTGGGGTGCATGAATCCTAGTTTGAAAGATTATCCTAAATTTTAAAACAACCACTAGATATTCTGGAGTTTGTGATGTAAGCAAAAATATAAAAGGTTTCAGGTGTGTTTAAAGGGGTGACAATTAAGCTTAAGGGTAGGAGGGGTAACAGTGATAGTAAAAAGTTTGAATAAAAAAAAATATCTATTAAAATAAAATTTTTAACCTGTGCAAAAGTGTCCCTTCGTGCATTTTTGATATCTACCCAGTTTTGAAACTTAGACAAGACATTAAAAGAAAATTGTTGAAAGTTACACTCGATATTGTAGGAAAATTTGAAAATTTTAATAAATATAATGGGAGTTTGGGATGAAGAGCACATTGGGTTCAAATAATTGTTATTTAGTGATCTAAGGTGCACACACTACGATTAGCTTGAAGACCACTGCTTCAATGCATTAAATACAACCATTACATAATTACTTGTTTTAAAATTATCTATGCATACTAACTACATTTAATTTCAAAACTTATAAAAGAGTTTAAAATACTAAACAAGTCTTTTGTGTGTTTCCTCAATTATATTTTAAATAAACCAACCATAAGTGTGGTTCCATTCTACAGTTTTTTGCGATAACTTTTCAGCTAAATTTTGTGATAACGTCAAATAGAAATTTTCATCTCCATCACCAGCGTAAGAGACTGAAAACAATAAAAAATAATAAAATAAGAACAACTTATTAAATATTAACCATTTTTCATTTCAACTTTCACCACAAACTTTTTAATGACTCAGTTTTCCATTGTAAAAAAAAATAAATTTTTCTAAATATTATTACTGAGAGTAAGTTGATTTTTTTTAAATTCCAGCACTCACATTTTTAGTTTACTAGAAGTGATTTTTACTTTAACATTTCAGTTTTCTTCTAATATGAAAAAGTGTAACATTTTTTTACTATTATTACTGAGTGTATGTTGGATTAAAATTTCCAGCACTCAAAAATTTTATAATTCTAACAAAATGAAAGTTAAGGTCTCTAGTTTTGTTAGATCAGAACAAGGTACAGGGTTGCCACTGGTTTTTGAGAAATCTCTTTGAAGTTATCTGATTTTCTTCCAGGTTTTTAAAATTACACATTTTTGGGTCTATTTCTAGTTTAAAGTTAAGTTTAAAAACTGTGTTAAGTAGTATAACAACATTGAAAAGATACTATAAAGCTACTTTAAATGTAACTAAAAAATTGAAACATAAGTTACTTATTTTAAATGCAAACTGTACGCGACCAAAAAAAAATGTACTTAGAGCTTTTAGCTGAGTGCCATTTATCACACATTGTGCACAATTTGTTTACAAATAGTTTTTAAAAATTTGCACAAAATATTGTGCACAATTTAAAACTATGTAGAGAAAGTTTTTTAAAAAAAAGAACCAAAACCTCAAGAAAACTTACAAAAATTGATAAGAATTAGATAAAATCAAAAAGCGCCTCGAAAAACTTTGTTCAAACCATCTAAAATTTCGCACAATGAGTTTATGAGATAAATCATCCATGTAAAAAAAAACTAAGCTAAAATCTCCAAGATTGAGTTTTTTTGTTCCCATGCAGTTTGTGTTGGGGTCGTTTGAGAAAATCTAAAATAGCCTCTATAATTTTTTATTAATAAGCTAAAATTTTGCACGGGTTGGTTTTGTGGTATTTGCCAAATGTAAAAAATTTCCAGCTGAAAACTCAAATATAACCTCGTATATATAAGCACCCTAATGATAATGCATGTACGCTAGTTTTTGTTTTTAAATGTTATTTTATTCCTAAATGACCATTTTTGTCTTTACTGTTTGTTGAAAAAATTAAACAGAAATAAGATACATCAATTGTTTATAAAACTAAAAAATTATAGCCGCTAATTTTAACATTATATAAAATGTTACTGTAAAACCTCATTTAAGAAAATTTAAAGAACTTAGTTTAGTTTTTAAAAGAAATATTTCTTCATACATATAATATAGATAGACTTCTGTTTTTATTTTTTGTAGTATGTTTTTATTTCTTTTTTTTAACAATCAATTGTTTTCTTTAAAAAACTAATTTAGAAGAATATTTAAATTTAAAGATAACAAAAATATACTTAGTTTGAATTATTTTTGTTGCTGGAGCAAGTATAAAATATAGTAGAAAAATTACAATTAATTTTTTTATGCCAATATTAATTTTCAATTAAAATAAATTTTTGCTGTTTACATGAAAAGTAAAAATTAAACCAGACTAGAGTTAAATCAAAACTCTCTAAACAAAACATTCACAAATGAGTTCAGTGTAAACAAACAAATACTTAGTAGGAACTATTCGACTTGATTTCCTAAAAACAAACAGTGAGCAGAGAAATTTTGTACCATCTATACTATTTGTTTAGTTAAAAAAAACACTTTTACTTTAACAAAGAGATGCCTTATTTATTGCAATGCTCATAAAACTGTTTGCTTAGTTGAAGCTTCACAAACTGTTGGAAAAGTTCCAAACAGGCAATAAACGCTTTGTGGTGTTACACTGTAATGAGCAAATATTTCAGAAAATAATAAATTCAAACTATATGAGTAAGTATATTAATTAAAATAAATAACAAAATGATTTTTTTTGAAACATTATTAAAATATTTAAGCCTTATTTCCACTATACTATTTGTTCAAATGTTAGCATCACAAACAATTTTATTTTTAACCAAAAATAAAATGCTATTAAAAAGTCAATGAAAAGTTTGACATATTTCGTTGAAAAAGTAAATGTTTAGAAGTAAAAAAATAATTTTTTAACAGTAGTTTGTGTGATAGTTAAAGTAAGGATCTTTTTAGAAGTAAAATTTTGTACTTCATTAAAATTACAAAAATAATTTTATTAATTATTAAAAACTTATAAACTAAAATACTTTTCAAAAGTTTGCCAAGTCAGTTAAACCAAAAATCAAACTGTTATATACCTTATACAATAAAAAAATCATAACACAGCTGAAACTAATTTTTAGTACAAAAACTACCTTTACCAAGTTTGTAAATAAATAAATAGTTCATAAAATAATTATTTACACAAGTTATCAAATGACTTAACTGTTATACCAAATAAAAATTCAAGCATTCTTAAATAATATCTAGATTCAAAATAACCTAATGTGCATATATATTTTTTTAATTACCTAATCAACTTACAAGTCAGAGTTGTCTTGTTTTCCATTTTATTTCACCAAAGATTATTTCATACACATTTTTTATTTATTTGTAAACAACCCTTCTTAAATACTTTGAAATTTTATCATAAAATATTGATAAAACTTTTAAATAATTGGTTATAAGTAAATCAGTTTTAGAAATCAATTATTAGTTTAACAATTATTAAGACTTTAATTAAACACACCAATTTTTTTTTGATAATATTGCTATAAATTTATTTTAAAAAACATAGTACTCTAATAAAGGTTCACAGAAAAATACTATCTTATACATACAAGACAAAATATGTCTTCAATAAAGTCCTTCAAAGAGTCTATCTCAACTCAGGTTCATCCTTGGAAATCTTCCACACGGGTCTGAACCCGGGTGTGGGCAAGTCCCCTTTCAGCACGTCACCCAGCAACTGCTGCTTGCCCTCCAATAATTTCATATCATTCTCGGCTGTCATGACAACCAGGGGTTTGGTGACGTCCCGCCTAGTGTCCCGGTTGTAGTAGTAGTTGTCCGACAACTTGTGGGCCGGACCCTTGGGGATGTTGGGCATGGGAGGGGACCTTGTGGAGAGGTCCTCCTTGTTGCGGAGGTACACGGCTCCCGTTGTCCTCACACCCAGGTACTCCTGGATCCAACGTATGAACGGGGTTTGACGCAGCGACATTGAATTTATTTATAAATTTTTCTGTGGAATATTTATTGATAAGTGTTTATTTAAGTAATTATAAATGTGTAGTAGATGCTTGGTTAGTTTTTTGGTTTGGTTTAACAGTCTGATACTTTGACATTATTTAAATATCTGTATCTGAATAAAATTTCATGATTTGAAAGTGTTTATTTGAAAAAATATATATGTGTAATAAATAGATGTTCGGTTTTAAAGGTTTTTATATGTTTAATTATCTGAAGAAGGTTTGACAACAACATTTTAACTTTATTTAAATACATGTATCTGAATAAAACTTTATCATAGGTGAGTGTTCATACTTACAAATATATATATGTTGTAAGGAATAAACATTCCTACAGTTTTACAACTTAGTTTCTGTAAGACTTTTTATTAATGCACTACCATGATCTGATCCATTTGAATATATGTGGAAAAAAATATTAACTTGTTAAAATCCTTACAATCAATTTACTTATAAATATATCTTGGTGGAAAAATTATATTTGCTCTATAACTTTTTTTTAATCAAGTTCATGGTACAAGCATAAAGCATTTAAATCTATTGTGAAAAAATGTAAAAGTTAAAAACTTTGGCTCTTTTTAATGACTTTAATCTGTGGGAAAACAATTATTCCCCTAAAAATTTTCGTTTATAATTAAATAATTATAAAACAATTCATGGCTACTTCAACTTGCAAAAGTGACATGATTTTTAAGGCTACCCAATTAACCTGTTAAGTTTTACAAGCTTGTACAGCTAGCAAACAATATAAACAATAGTATAGACTCAATAAAAACATAAATTTTTAACTAACATAATACAAAGTTTGTAAAATTATCCCAAGATTTAGGAAAATTATACAAACTAGCCTGAGATTTTCAAAAAAGTTCAAACTAACTTGAGTGTGTGGTTATGTGAGTAATAAAATATAAAAAATATAAAAAAGTTTTGATTGATTTTACAACTAAATCATTATTGCAACTATAACAGGGTTACCACTCTCTGAGACTAGAACAGAACATGAGTGACTATAAATAGGGGGTTTGTTGATAAAAAATCTTTAGTAACCTCCTTAAAAAGTTTTAAATTGTATTTAAAGCTCACAAAAAATGTTTAGTTGAAATGCCTCAATTTGAAAGCTAGCTAATAAAGATTTTGGATTGAAGAATTGTAGAAAATTTAAGGTCCAAATTTGCCAAAACGGCAACAACTCTTAGTATTTTTTCATGTTATTTTTACTGTAAACATTAAAACTTATAGTTTTGGGTAAAGTGGGTTAGGGATAAGGGTATAGATGTTAAAAAATAAAATTTGTTTTTTTAATTTGCTGACTCAGCGTTTGCAAGTTTGCAACTTTACTTGCAAATATTCAAGCTACCCCTAGTACCAATTGTTGTTGTTATATATATTTTTTCCATTCTTCAAAAAATTTTATAACGGAAAACTTACTCTTTGTATTGATATGTTTAAAATGATATTTTAACTGAAGGAAGTCAATAGTTCAGCAAGATATTGAAGTTAATTTAGTTTTGCATTGGGTGTTTTGCTCTGTGTACACCAAGTCATTAAATGCAGCAAGACCATTTAAATCTATTGCTGAGTCTCACAGAACATTTTTAACCTTTCACAAGTAAGCTGTAATACATTAAAATGAACTATATGTGTTTTGCAAACCAATGCATACTCTTTTCATCATCATAGTCAATGTGAAATACTTGGAAACCTATGAGGTGTAAAAATAATTGATAAAGACTACAAACTTCATAAAATATGTCACAGTTTCACAAATAAGATATTGCTCATCATTTGTTCATCAAAGTGGAAAATATCAAATGAAAAAACTAAAAAGAAAGCTTACAAACCTAATAAACCATTTGACATGAACTTATTTCTAACATCTTCTAATGCTAACATTCACAAACATCAATTACAATTACAGACAAAAAAATCTCACAGCATTAAATCAGTGTAGTCGGAATTAACAGCAAACAAAGTTGGATTCAAAGTCTTTTAAGCCAAGTGATTATGTTTTTAAATTTTAGATTGATAGTACAGATAAGTATGAGTGGCATTTAGCTAATGTAGTAGAAATTTGCAGTAATGACTTTTGTTGTTTTTACATTCAAAAACATTGGTCAAAGAAGGTCAAATTTCGGAACTTCCTGAGGTTATTAAAATAAACAAGTATCAGGTCATTAGTGATTAAGTTAGTACTGTAGAATAAAATAAAGTCATAATTCAAGAACTATTTTAGACACTAAACTTTTTGACAATTTTCCTGATTTTGGACAATTTTTGCCCAACAGAAGACTCCCTGGCTGCTAGCTTTTGAGGTAAGTCAATCCAACCAAATTTTCTTATGACCTTGAAACTAAATAGAAAGAGTACGATTTTTGTTAGGCAATGCATTGAGGAATGCAAATAAAATACAACAACTGGTATTAGGAGTGCATGAAAAACCTGCACGTAAAATTGCAAATGCTAGTCAGCAAAGTTTAAAAAAGTAAATTAATAATTTCTGAAAGTTTTTTCTAAATATATACGCTTATCTCTAACCACCTCATCTATAAGTATAACAAAATACAAATTTTAATATGAAAATTAAAAATAACATGAAATAATATTAAAGTGTTTGCTGACTCAGCAAACTTTGACTAAAAACTTTTTGACAATTCTCCAATCCAAAGTCTTTAGTAGCTAGCTTTCGGAGTAAGGCAACTCAGCTAAAAACTTTTGTGAGCTTTAAATACAGTTTGGAACCTTTATAGGAGGTTGCTAAAGTTATACTCAAAAAAGTCAAAAACACCCACTACTATTAAATACTATAAGTTTATGAGAAAAATCAAATAAACTAATATAAATTAATTTTGAAAACATAACAATTCTATAGTAGTATAACAAAAGGATTTAATATTTAAAAAAATATTAAAAAAAGTTTTTAAAAAATTAAAAAAATTTATTAAAACTTGCACAACTAGAGTTATAAAAACCAACAAAAAAATAGAATAAAAAAATTTAAACTGACCTGAGCTGAGTTTTTCAAAAAGCTTAAAGAATTCAAACAACTTCAAGAGGGCTGAGTAGCCTAAATGTGTGAAAACTTTAAATGAAAATTTTCTGATTAGTGATCAAAGGTTACTAATACTTTTAAGCAGTTAATAACACCTAATGTCAATAAATATTAATAAACTAATAAGTTAAACTTCAAATTAAACAAAAGTATAATTTTTTATACAGTAAAAATGTAAAATTTAACTATAGTTTCAAAAACTAAGGTGTTTTGAGTTAATATAAGAGTTTGAGACTGATGTTTTTTTTACCATATCATCAGAATTCTATTCTCTTTGCAAAAATAACTTGTAATTTCACTTATTTGTGAAGCAACTAAACTTAATTCCTAAAATATTAGTTGTTTATAAAAAACTCAATAATTTGAAATCAAAAATGGTTAATATACAATTTAGCATCTTTCATCTTTAAAACCTCAATATTAAAATGAAAAAAAAAGTATAAGAAAATAATGAAACTAAAATTTAAAGTTTTGCCTTTTTTTTTAATCTGCTGACTATCAGACTTTGAAAGAAAGAACAAATAGTGAAAGTTAACAACTGTGAAAAAACTATGTCAATGGAATGTTATGGAGAAAGACTTTGAGGGTTATTTTAAGCAACACACTACTATCATTTTAAACATTTTTATGCATGTTATAGGCATTTTTGGACTTAAAACATTAAGACTTGTATTTGTTTCAACCACTGAGTTCTTAAAGAGTTATTATTGCCACAAAAAAGTCCTTCTCCAAACCAATCCGATAGCCATAGTTGTGAGCATTCACATTTTTTCTTTCTTTAGGTATCCTAGTTAGGTAACACATTAAGTTCACTTAGAATTAAAATACAATATATACAAGAATTATAAAAAAATACAACTCAAAAACATAACGTTAAGTTAAAAGTTACATAAAGATTTGTTTATTTCTAATAAAATTAATCAATTGTTAGCATTCAATAGGACTCCAACATTAGGCCACACAATAAGTTCACTGAAAGTTAAAACACAGTAAAAACAAGAGTTTTAAAAATTACAAATAAAAAACCTAATGTTAAATTTTAAGTTACATGATCAATAAAAAGCTTTGTTTTTTTCTATTTAACTTAATTAATTGTTATTACTCAATAACTTATGAATTGTTTTAAGGACAGTGTATTCACAAATTTTAGCCGACTAGTGTCGAGAATTGTTAAAAGTTTGTTTTTAAGCTAAAATAATTTATTAGCAGGGATGTAAAAATCAGCGTTAATCAAATCAAATCAAGAAATGTAAAAAAATTAAATCTAAACTTACTCAGATAATTAAAAATAAAGAATGCTTGGCATAAAAAGTTTTCTGTGCTCGGTAAAAAAAAAATGAAGTATGTTTTTAAGTATGGAAAGTTAGATTAGATAAAATACATGTTTTTTTTTTTTTTGATTACAAGTATGCTACAGGTATATACCTTCAAGTACTGAACTTAATTTCGTAAAACATAAATCCGTTTTAGATTAGATATAGTCTATGTTTTTCAAAGTGAAAATTAATGTTTAAACTTATATTTTTAATTTACTTCTTAAAAAACGTGTTGATTTATATAAAATATTGCACAACAGTTTCTTTACAGTATTATTACATTATAAAGTTAATTATATAGTAAAATTAATAATTTTTTTAATTAAATTTGCATTTTATACACAGCGTCTTTCGGCTAATAAGTGCGTACCATACTGGTAATTCGTACTTAAAAAGTGCGTAGTTACTTGGCAGGTTGATGTAGTATAATAAATTTATGCAATCTTAAAAAGTTTTAAATATACTTTTACTCATATAGTTTAGTAATGTAGTAAACTAAAAAGTTTTTTTAAATGTATTTGAAAGTTACCAGCTGGATTTTATAGTTTAGTATGTTAAACATACTATGTTTACTAAGACAGCATTTGTATTTTTTAAGACGTTCAAAAAATTCTGTAGTAAAACAAAAACAACCTTGCAGTAATAAACTATTTAACGCTTAATTTTAATTGTATATTGTTGAATAACACCTTTGATTTTAGTTAACCTATTTCTGCAATATCTTTATTATAAAACTTTTATTCAGTACATAAAAATGAAAAGCCGTGAAACATAAAAAAAAGACTTAAGATTTCTTCATGTGTGTATGAATGCTGTCTATGAATGAGCTATAATTTTTAAGTTTTGATAACAAATGTTTCAAGCAAATATAATTTTAAAACATTAAAATAACTTTTTGTTTTGTTTTAATAGTTAAGATAAAAATTTTAAACAATTTATTTAGAAATTATTAAAAGAAGTAAAATTTACTTTGTTTTTAAGTTTGCAATTTGTCTACTTTATAGAAATATATAATAACTTGTATAAGCAACAAACTGTTATAGTTTTTATGCATATAAAACTAATTACATGCTCGAAATATTTTTTAGTATTTAGTGATTGGTTAATCTTATTAGTTGTTTATGTTTGTTAAACTTTGTTGTATATACTCTTATTCCGTTGTTAAAAAACTTAGTTCTAAATTTTTTAAATTAATAAAATGCTTTCAAACTTGAATTCGATTTTTTTTATGAATCTAATGCGTGTTTACTTTTAGTTTAGTTGTTAATTGTGATTTATAAATTAGAGTTCTAAATATTTATAATTAAAGATATATTTTTAATTAAAGAAAAATTTTCAATTTTCGAGGGTTTAAAAATATTTGTGCAAAATAATACTCAGTTCAAAAAAATAATTGTTAAAAAAATGCACTTCAAGTAAAAATAAAATAGAAAGAAATGATTCAAAAATGACGCTCGGTGCTAAACTGATGCCGTGCAAAAGTGACCCATCGTGCTAAAGCGACCCCTCAGGCTAAAGTGAAGCCGTACAAAAAAAAAAACCAACTGTGCGAAAGTGACGCAGCGTACTATTCTGACCCGATCCTTTGTATAAAAAACTGACAGGTTTACCACGCAATATTATGTAAATCTAGGCTGAGTACTCTTGACCAATTAAGCCTATTATTTAGCTTTCTCTTAAGTACGCACTTCTTATTTTGTACGCATTTCTGAACCAAAATAAAACTTTCTGTCAAATTTCTTTTTATTTAGGTTAATAATTCTTAGCTACAACTTTTCTATCAAGTAGATGATGTGTTCAGCAAAATACAACTGTAATAAGTACTTATTGGGATACAAAAATAAATGATATAAACTTAGTTATAATTTGTTTTCATTGAACTAAGATAACTTGTTTTCTCGCTATTAGATACCTGTTTGTAAATAATTTCCAAGTGTCACAATTGTGAAGTAATTTTTTAGGCAAGAAATTTTTATTAAAATACTCAATTATATGTAATTTTAGTCTGATTTCATAAAGAACTTTTTATTAATTCTTACCGTTTAAAGGCTTTAGAAATTAAGGAAGTTTGTAGATTTGAACTGAATAATCCGACATTTTGACCCAAAAAAAGTGATTTTGCATAAATATTTCCAAAAAAAAAAACTGATTTAGCCTGACCTGTGGGAGTTCTAAACTAATTACATTTTAACATTATTGATTAAATTTAGAAATTCACATTAACAACGATAAACATACATCATAGTTCTTTCAAAAATTATAAAAATGCTACGAAGACTTAGTTGTCAAACTTAACTAGCCAAATTTTTATCAATATAACAAATTTATTTATACCTTTGAGCTAGTTTTATTTATAAATGGTTAACTGTTCTACTTGGTTAAACATTTATTCATAAACGAAACAGTTTCTATTTGTTTTAATATTCTTAAATAACAATCAGCATACACATATAATGTTTCAAATGTCATAATTTATATTTAGCACTGTTAGTGAGCGAATTTTTTATTTAACCTCATATTTTTTACAAAGTAAGGAAAACCCCCTTTAGAAGTTTTGATGCTCATTTAAAAAGAAAAACCGAAACTAAATACGCTAGTTTCTGGAAATGGAAAGATAGCCCTACTAACAATATATTAAGTAAATTATTGTTTTTAAATTTTGTTTAACTAGCATTTTTATAGCTTTGTACAACTGTACCATAACTAGTTTAATTTTATACCTATCTTCAAAACTGTTTTGCAATTCGTTCTAACTTTTAACAAAAAATCACGTTGATTCGAGAAGTTTTATAAATTTAAAGAAAATTAAAAAATTATTTTTATTATGTCGCAAGTGGTATTAAAGTACAACAAAATTCCTTTCGACAATATGTTAAAAAGATTCTTGAAATTACTTTAGAGATTAATAAAAGGTTTTAAGCATTTGCTTTTAAAATACTGACTAATTTTGCCTTTAATTACTAATTCTATATTTAAAACAATTTCACACCTAAACAAGACTTAATGAGAGAAAATATATACTCAATTTTTTTAATTAAGAATTTTTCAAGTATTTGAAATGGCATAAACTGAGATTCTAAAATTTTCAAGCAAAAAATTTTCCAATGTTTTTTCTGATGCGCACAAACCTTGGCTTAGTTAATACTTAAGAAACGCTATTAAAATGTTCAACTTTACTACTTGATCTTTATAGAAATATTGTTAACATAATAGCATGTAAAAACTAAAAAAACAAAAAAGGCATAAAAAGTATTAATAGTTATAACTTCTAATAAAAAAAACATTTCAACTTTAACTACTTACTGGTTTATTGAAAGAACTTCAAAGACGCTAACGAAATTAAAGAACTGAAAACGAAGTTTAATTGAATATATATTTGATACTATAGTGATAATAAACAGTCAATAAAACTGAAAATGTTTAATGACTGAAACAATTAACCTAATAAATTCAAAAGTAAAACTGAGTTATATTTCTATTGTGAACTAACTTTTTATTAAAAAGCATACATCAATTAAAAACTGAGCATATTCTTGAAATACAAGCAAAATTTTAATGAAAACTTAAATAAGAAAGTTCTATATAGCTGATTTAAGATTTAGTACAATGTAAGTATAAATACAAAATAACACATTTGATCAAAAAATACTGACCTATCCTCAAACTTTAATAAAGACTATCAAATAACATAGTTACTGCCGAAATTGTTGTTTCAAAAAGTTATTCTTAGAATTCAATTGTTTCGAGAAATCTGTTACGCGATTAGATTGTTGACTGCACAAGCTAACAAGTCAAAGGCTGGAAAATATTTTCCATCAGTCCAAGTATCTGTGTCGAGGTTGTAGATTTCTACAGAATTCGTTAAACTACAGTAGATCGTTCCACCAATAATATACACGAAGTTTCGAACTCTGCAACAAGCGAATCTACATCGAGCAACTTTCATTGGAGCCATCATTACAAATTTGTTTGTTTTGGGTGAGTACATTTTAACACTGTTTAAGGAATAACATCCATCATTTGATTTTTCACTTTTACCAAATCCACCAAAAACGAAGATTTTATTGTCATAAACGATTGTGATTGGTTCTTGTAGCATTTTAACAGGTAACAGAGACGTATTTTTTGAAACAGGATCATATATTTGTACCGTGTTGAGTACTTTGTTATTAGTTGTTTCCCATCCACCAATAATCCACACTTTACCGAGAAATTCGACAAATTTGGAACTACTTCTGTTTTTCTCAATATTCAACTTACAAAAGTTTTTGTTTGTTGTATCAAATAATTTGATATCTGCACCACTATACTGACTTTCACGAACAATTAAAATGTCGTTTCCGACTTGGCATGATTTGCACTGGGTATAATATTCATTGTTGAGTATACATCATTGATTACTAACATATGATTTAGTACTGTAATAAGAAATTGGTAAGAACAACATTGTTGTAATAAAATACAAAACTATTTTTACTGTTTTTGAAAAATTAACAAATTCACAGTTCTCAAAGAAAAAAAAAGCCGTTTTTCTCTTGAAAATGTTTTAAATAAAACGAAAGTGCTTGTGAGACTAAAGTTTGCATTTGTTAATTTTTCAAAGACAGTAGAATTATTATTGTATTTTATAACAATAATTTTGTTCTTACTGAAAATTTAATTGTTTATTATCTGACTTAAAAATGACGTTCGCATTGTCTTGGATACAAAAAGCGAAGTAAAATTTATGTAATAAAAAGTTATAACTTTGAAAATATATCTTTAGATTACTTGTTACAATTAAATTACTGTAGAAAATGTTTTGAAAAATGTGCAGTTTTAGTTTATGGTTTTTACTATAACAGTTTTCAAAAAAATACAGTTTTAGATTTAAAAAACAATGTTATTTCTTTTTTTATTTACCAAAAAAAAATTGCTGTACAATTTATATTTTCATGTGTTATGAACAGTTAAAAAAATATTTTTTAGAAATTAGGTGTAACTAGTTTTAAATGCAATAAAGTAGATAGAGACTTAGTGACTTGTTGATTTTTTAAAACTAAACAATGAAAAAGTTTAAGAAATACATTTGTATTAGAAAATTTTAAAATATAATTTTGTTATTAAAATTTAACTAAAACTTTACTTTTATATAAAACTGACTTGCTGTTAATACAGGTTTAATATCAATTTTAATTTTCACAGATAAAAAATTTAGCCATTTTTATGGCCTTAAACTAAGTGATATACTTTGAAACTGAATTAACTAACTAACATAATTGTGATGAAATATTTTAATTAATTATAATTACATTTGTTTCAAAATATGATCATCAAAAACACTCAAAAGTTGGTGAAAATGACTTTGAACTTTAATTATGTTACGATAATATTTATAATCAAGTAAACTTTATTTTCAATAAAATGTATGTTTAAACATTTTTTTATAAGGATGGTCCTATTCTGCATGATTGAGCATTCGTTTTAAAATTGCATTAGAAAAACGTTATAATCGTATTATTAACTGCATAAAAGTTTGTTTAAATGTATAGCTTATTAATCCACAATAACAAATACGCCCAAAATATTTTGTCTTAGGACCTGGTGCACGAAGAACCTTACGGTAATCGAGTTGCGCAACACGGATACCTTTTTATTTTTAGTCAAGGACGCTGATTGAACTACAAATTTTACGCTTGATCGACTGTGTGCAGGTTTTCAGCTAATTTGAAAAATATGGTCAGAGTCTTTTACAGGTCCACGTTTTTTTAATTGAAACTAACTTATAAAATTCTAGCTGTTGTAGCACAATTAACCTTGGTTATCAGAAAACCTTTTTTTTTATGTATTACGATAAAATAAAAATTCAAAAAAATTAAACACCTAATACATGGACATTATTTTTATGGAGTGACACTTTAGCACAGTGTGACAATTTAGCACGGTGTTACACTTTAGCACAGAATGTCACTTTAACACGGAGTGACACACCGTGCTAAATTGTCACACTGTACTTAAGTGTCACTCCATGCTTTTCTGACCTTTTCCCATATCTATAGTTTAAATATATAGCTTAAAAGTATAAACTAAAGTAAAGAATTCTTAAAAATCACCTTTAGCAACGTTATAATATAATTTTACTTCAAGACTTCTAATAACAAAAATAAATTGATATATTTAATATTTTAGCATTTAAGTCTCAACAAATAACTTTTTTGTAAAATTTTATCAGAAAGTAAAAAAAAATCTTAATTTATTTTATATAGAAAATTCATTTCTCTTTTACAAAAACTGTTATATTGTGATGATGTTATTTGAATTGATTATATACAACAATAAACGCATCTAATTGAACAAAATTTGTTTTTTTTACTAACTGCATTTAAAAAAAAAGGTAATTTTCTAAAGTCTGTTTTACAGTATAAAGTAACTTTCACAAAGAACATTCTTAAAAATACTCAAAAATAAATTAGTAAAACACATTAGTTTACAAAGTAAGCTTGTTTATAATCTTATTACATGTGCTTTTGTTTAGTGTATTTAGTATTAATACTGTTTTATATGTTTTTAGATAAGTTTGTGTAACTTAAACACTTTAGGTCAACCATAATCATATATCTTTTCATTTTTGGAAATAACTTTGCAGCAAACGAATAACTATAAAATTAAGACAAGTTATTAATAACAAATTGAGTTTATTGTAAATTTATAGTAGAATACATAACGAAAACAATTATATTATAAATTAAAAGTTGGCAAGGCACCACCTGCAAAAACAACTGCGTTGAATTATAAATACTTTTAAACTATTTTAAAATGTACATTTTTTTCTAGCCAAAATGTATATCAATTTAGTTTTTTTTCTAATATATATACCATATTATAATAAGTAAGATTTGTCTAAGCGAGTTGAAGAAAATAAAATTAAAACTTATTCGGCAAGTCTGTAATTGTCCATAGCTTCAAACTACAGCTTTATAATAGCTTTTAATAGAATTTGTTGTCATTTTATGTATAATTTTGTTTGTATTGACAGTTTAAAAAAAAAATTTCGTATTTTTATTAAGTTTGATTCTTTTAACCTTCAAAAGAGAAAAAAAAACAGGAGCTTTTATAAGAAATATTTTCTAATGAGCTCCAATAGTTTGTAAAGTTTTTGTTAACAGATAGTTTCATTAAAAGTTTTCGTTTTTACGACTTGTTTAAAAAGTTGATTATTTTTGTACAGTTTTTATTATATTTATATTTTTTTTTATCAAAATTACGGATGCTTAATCCTTTTAAGTAAATTTGTTTCGTTACTTATAAAATGCTACCGTACCGACCTATGTTTAAAAAAAACTATAAAATTAAATACAAAATTAAATTTTATGAATACATAAAATAAAAATAGGTAATCAAGTTTTGATTTAAAACATCTGGTAACTTTCAGAAAAAGCAGAAATGTAACAAGTTGGTGTGAATTATATGTTAGTTAGAAATGTTTTTTACTTCATTAAGTAAATGAAATTTTGTTTATTATGGTACACTGTTGTTTAAAATTTCTACTTCAAACTGTTTATAGTTTAACTTTTTTTGAAGTAAGACAATTTTGTAAGAGTTTATTTTAGAAAAGATACGCTATAGTACTTTAGCAAGTACAATTTAAAGCATGTAAGATATTAAAATTGAAATACTTCAGTATCTTTGTTGCTTTCTATCGTATTAGTGAACCTTTTTATTTACTTACTGTTTAATTAGTTTTAATTTTAAAACACTTTCTGCTATTATTCAATATAAACCATATTAGTTTAAACTCATAATACGATAATGTAAAAACATAAAAATACAAAACACAGTAAATAAACTTTGCTAATTTTAGTGTGTTCAGCTCTATAGCACTGCCTAGCGGTCATAAAAATCATACAGAAAGTTTCGATACGACATTAAAGGCGTATTTTCATAAACCTATTAAGTTTTATAAGGTTTTTAATTGAAAAATAGTTAGATTTCATGTTTTTTAAAAAGCTTTAGTTAATTTTTATTATTATGATTTTGTTTGTTTAGCTAATTCATTTTTTTAAAGCTTTGTGGCCTGCGAGCAAAGTTAACAACAAATTGTGTTATTTATACTATCAATGTGCTTGTTTTTATAATGTTTTTTTATAAAAGGTTATCGTTTTAACTTACTTTGAAACACGAATTAACTCAATATAAATCATTTAGTCTACTAAAAATCAAGTTTTAGAAACTATCAAAGTTATAAAAAAACGCTTTGGTTATGACAATGTAAAGATGTCGTTTAGGAGGTACACTATCAAAACCCACCAGCGTTCAAAATCCACCCGATTTTTAAATATTTTTTCTTTATTTACTAACTTATTTTAAATTTTTTTTTTGCTTTTTTTATTTATTTTTGATTTATTTTTCACTATCACTGTTGCCCCTAGCCCTAACATTCGATCGGTAAGCGGTTGTCGATTTTGATCTCGGGTGGACTTTGAACGTGTGTCCCATTTAAGAACTTTTTCTACTTTGTTGGTTTTTTGACCTTTTCAGCATAAAACGATAAAAAATTGATTTGTGTATATACTAAATAGTTTGTTTCATGTTTGTGATTGTAAGCATGTTAAAAAATAAATTTTAAGCATGCATAGGTGGTAATTCTAAACCAAAAGTATTAAAAGTCGTTCATTTGAAGTATCATAATTGTCTGTAGTTAAAAAAATCTAGTAATTTCAATAAACTTTTAAAACTTTCAAGGATGCTTGTATGTAAAAACAAAATTTTCTGTAAAAAGTTGGCTGTGACTATGTATTTAGTTTTTTAAATAGTAAAATCAGAAAGAAAATACTTTATACAAAACAGATTTTGAAATTATATAGTCCTAAAGAAAGTATTTAAAACAAATTGCAGGCAAACTATTGTGATAATATCTAGGCTCTTATTAAATTTGTCTTTAAACTATATTTAAATATGATTGCTTCAAACAACTTTCTTTTTTTTTTTGCAATCAACCACAATAAATGGTAAAAATTTAAACCAAACGAATAATCTTTTTTAGGTATTAACCAGTATTATAATGTAATAATAAATTTAGTTCAGCGTTTTTTGCAAAACATATATCAGAAATTTTAAGAGAAAAAAACTTAGGTAAATACTATTCTTTTGAGTTTTATTTTGTGATTATGCAGAAATGTCATGATCGGAAAAGCTAATCATTGATTTTATATTGAAAAGGTACAAACTGTAAATTTTATGTAGAGAAAAAAGAAGTAAAGTAATCATGACTGTTAGGTCAGTTTGTTTAAAAGGCAAAACAATAAAATAATATTCAAAGATTGTTTTTAAAAGTTATAGTTAACATGTAACAAACCAGTTCATCTAGTTGTTTAATATATCAAATATTGTTCACCAAAAGTTTTGTTTGTAAAAAAAAAACAAACGAAGTTAGCTGCATTGCGAGTAAAAATTTAAAAACAGTTAACCAAATTATTTTAGTGATACAAGCAACAGAAACTTCTCTCGTATTAACAATTCTCTCGTTTTGCTGCATGCCGTGCGATCAGTCAAACGTGAAGACCGGAAACTGACGTAGATGACCGTATATGGAGATGTTGTCATGGTAACCAGTGGTAACCAGGCACGTCTCTCTCATGTGAAAATGTTCTGAAAGTTCATGTTGATGGTTTAACTCACTACTATATATGTATGTATATATACATATATAAATATATGTTAATGATCATCAACTTATTTTGTATTGCATTTAGATACTTTGCTTTTTGATATGACTGTATTTTTAGTGTAAATAACTAATTGACATCTAATATGATCTAAAAAATGACAAATATGATTTTATTATTATTGTGACAAGTGTTTGTAAGTTAAATAGCTTTTTAAATTCATTTTAGTAGTAAAATGAAGATGAATGCAACACCTATGAAGTTTCAAATATAACTAAATTTGGTTAGAAAATAAACAATACTCTATGGTTTTGTGTTAACAAAAAATGTACTCAAAGCAATATTGTTTGAGAAAAAACAAAGAAATATTCAATGTTACCTGTTAAACTGTTGCGGAGGCGCCAAATCAATTTACCATGGCAACAAATACAAATTACCATACAATTGAACATGGGAAAGTTATGTGGTGAACAACAAATCACCGTTTTCTCATAATAGCTCGCACTTAATTACCTGCAAAAACAGTTTGCTTGTGATAATGTGTTGCCAACATTAAGTTTTTATATTATTATTTTTGGTGAACTTGAAGTTTTTATATTGTATTATTCTTATTATTAATTGCTT
This sequence comes from Thalia democratica, assembly GCF_965202585.1. Taxonomy (NCBI): domain Eukaryota; kingdom Metazoa; phylum Chordata; class Thaliacea; order Salpida; family Salpidae; genus Thalia; species Thalia democratica. The sequence continues at coordinate 1,772,881 of NC_139171.1, read as the reverse complement.
TGAACTTTTCTTTTATAAAAACAGACTTATTTAGGAATATAATGTTGTTTTTTGAAATTAATAACTTGCACTTGATTACTTACAAATATGGTTTGCTTGTAATAAATTGTTGCCAACATTAAGTTTTTATATTTTTCGTGAAGTTGAAGTTTTTATATAAAACTATTTTTATTAAATTACTTTGAACTTGTATTTCCTAAAAATTTTTCGTGTAAAACTTTATTTAAAAGTATATTGTTTATTTTTTGAAATTAATAACTTGTACTATTTTTTTTAGAAACAAGAAACTGGTAGACTTTTTTCTTGAAAAATTGCTTTTTAAAGTTTTTTTTTGATTATAAAGTAACTTACAAAAGTCTAATCTTTTTAACCTATCAAAAGTTGAAAAAAATAAAAAAAATACGTATGTTTATAGCAGAAGTATTTCAGATCCTACTTGTACCTAGTTTATAAATTCTCGTTGATTTAAATAGGAATTACAATCCGTAGAATATATTATTTTGATCTTTCTTTTAAACAAAAAATAATTATTGTTCCTTGTTTTAAAACCGTTCGAGGTTTAGTTTTAAATACAAAAGTGTATAAAAATTTTAGCATGAAATATACGTTTCGAAAATTACATAATTTAAACTGAAAAAAAAAACAAATTGAAACTTTTTAAGTTACAAACTGGTTTTAACATATCAAATCTAATTTTTATAGAAAAGTAATTAAAAATATACAGCGAAAAGAATTTTTACTTAAAGTTGTAGTAAAGTTGTGTGTTGTAATACTTCGCTGTAGGGTAGTTTCATTTAGATTTTATTACTGAAATCCTTTTTAAAGCTCACATTCAAATATGTATTATTAAAAGCCACCTAACAAAATATATTAAGAAATAGATATAAATTTTATGCCTAAATTTGCTCAACGTATGCTACAACACTTATTAGTATGACTTGAAAAAGAACGATAAGTATGAATGGTGACAAAATCCTTGTACACAGTAATATATTGATTTAAATTTTCAAATCTATATATATTATTCTACTAAAACTGTAGCTTACTAAGGAGTACATGAAACTTTATATGTCATGTATGAATCGGCTGTATTAATTGTAGTTTTTATATAGCTAGATAAGTATTTAGCTCCAATTTAATTTGTCGAGTGTTATCGACCAGAACTTTTTATAAAACTTTTAATATTATTCTACTAATAACTACACACAAATTCGTTGTTTTTTTTTATTTTGCTGAGTAATTTATATTGTTCCGTTAAAGTGAAACTTTGCTTTTCCTTGAGATTAAAAAACAAAGAACTTGAAGCTTTTTGATGTTATAACTTTTATAATAAGAAAAAAATACATTTACTTTGAAGTAATAGTTTTCTTATGTGCGTTTTGTACAATGATTTTGCTTTGAACTTTAGCCTTAAAGCCTTAGAAATATGTTAATGATTTTTTTTCATTATTTTGAGATGTTATTATTTAAATAAAAACATAAGATTTATTCATACATTTATGTAAAGCTCTTTATTAGAACTAATTATACTTCTTAAACAAACGCAATATTAAAACATTTGATTGTAAATAATCAAAACATATTATAAAAATATATTCAATTAATAAAACCTTTGCAAATGATTTCAAATATTTAATAGTGAGAAAAAAATGGTGAAAACACAACTTATGTATATCCATTAGTTTGTTAAAGTTCTTATAATATCATTAAAAACAGTTAAAAAAACTTATACGTTGTTTTTATTTAACTATAAATCTGTAGTTTTAACCATAAATTTTAATGTTAAAAATTGCAAATTTTAATTTTTAGAACGAATTTTTGTAATACACTTTAAAAAGGCGCAATCAGTTAAGGAGTTGCGTCATAACTTCAAGGAAGTCATCTGTTAAAATCAAAGGAAAAATTTTAAAGCAAAAATTAAAAAACGTGACAAAAGTTAAACTTTGTAACGTTTGCGCAAATCACTGGCTTGAATGCAGGAAAATTAGAGAAACTGGTGAACAACAGTTTAAGTTATAGCTGATTTGGGTGTTTGATTTAAATATGAAACTAGTTAATTTGTAATAAATTGCATAGTTATTTAAATCTTAGTGAAATTTAGTAAGAAATAGTATAAAAGTGTTCAAAATATGGTAAATAAACAAGTAGAGTTCAAAAAAAGTTTGTCTAGTTAAATAAAAATGAAACAACCTTCTGAAAAAAATGAAGTACAAAGAGAACTTTATTATAGAAAATATAAACATTAATTAACGAAAATTTTTGTTTCAAGTTTATCCAAAACAGGAAAAATAATAATAGCGTTCAGTTTGTTTAGCTTAAAAGTTTAGGAAATAAGCGCAAAAAAAAAAGTTCGATGATGGAAATAAAAAAAGTAGCAGAATAAACATGTTTGAAATGTTGGAAAAAAACACACTCATTAAAATTTCATAAAAATCTCCAAACCTCTGCAATTATTTACATCAAATATACATAACAACACAACTTTTTTTTAATACAAAACAAAAATTAATTTTCATTTAAAAATAAATCTCGATTAACTTAAAATTATTTTATTTTAATTGTAAAATGATTAATTTTGTTCAACTCGAATTAACGCGCACTAATTTCGTTCCTCTCACTAAACTTCTTTTTATGAAGTCATAATTCCTTTTCCACCCTTCAGCTTTTATGTTATCGAATCAGCTGAGCGGAAGTCAGCTTTGATTGAACGTCGTAATTATGACGTCATAATGTAATTATTTCAACGTCTGTTTGCTCAATTTCCTACTTGGAAGTAAAACTTGAATGCTTGGATAACAGAAAAAATGAAATAATCTTTAATAGATTTAAAAATTAAAGTATACTGTTTTTAATAAAAGTTGATGAAAATATGTGTTTTAAGTTTTGTTTTAAAATGCAATACATTAATGGTCCTTAGTACTAGTTTTCTTAAATATAGAGTCTGACAACAAAAATGCATAAAAGCTTAGAGTTTTAAAGAAAACATAAAATTTATTTCTTCTACCAACTTTACATATCAGATTTTTAAAATAAAACATAAATATTTTCCTTTTACAAATAAAACAGATAAATAATTTAAGTTTCAAATGAGAAATAATTTGCTTACAACAAAAGGCGTACCTAAAAATACGTAAAATATAAGTTCTATTTTAAAAGCTTGGAAATTTAAAGAATTTATTTGTATTTAAAACTACAATGCTTATTGTATTGAGAATATCAAGGTAAATTCCATTATCCAATATAGAGCTTACGAAACTAATAATTTCTCTTTAACGGTCGAGCCGATATATTTTCATAAAAAGGTAAATCGTTTTATTTGCAAACAATACGCTTTGAATTACGATTAAAATATATTTTCTCAATGATTAAGGATTGTTTTTTCATTAAGAAAAAAAAAACCTAGCTGTTTTTTTGTTATCCTGAATCATAATTTGCATTAAAGACAAAAATAGTTTATACTCAAATTATACTGGTAATAAAAAACTCTGAATAATTTGTTGCAGCTACTAAAAAGTCAAAAGTTCTTTTGTGAGACGTCTATTTTTTATTGCAAAAATTAAAAAATTTCAGTTTAGTATATTTGTAAATAAAGTCAACTAAACAGAAATAAGTAACTTATTAGTTTTTTAGATGAAAAATTTATCAACGTTTTACTCTAAATAATTATTATAGTTTACTTTTATTATTGCGTTTATAACAGTAACAATATTATAACATTTAAAATTCTCAAATTGTCTATAGGTATGTCAATTGTTTTTAGTGATTTTTTGTCTTTATCTTAATACTGTATATAGAAACAATTTACTCCAAACAACATGAGTATAAAACAAAACCTTTGAAGATTTTTTCGAAACATAATTGTTTTTATACTTAGTAAGTTTATAATAGTTAAATATTTAAATGAAATCTATTATAGAAAGCATATATCGCTTTGAATTTGTTTTGTTCGCGCAGTGAAACATATGTTTAAGACTCTTTATCAGTATTAAAAGTTTTTTATTATAACTATGATAAAAAAAATTTCTACAGTTATTAGAAAAGCGTACTAAACTTAACTATGCGAAAGTTATAGCATAAATAGTGTTTAATATACAGGTTCAAGCTGTTTAAAAATCTCAGTTAAAACTTCAATACATTTTATGAATTAAGAAAATTAATTTTTTTCAAAGTAAGTGTTTATTTTGAAAAAAAGTTCAATTTTACTTACAGAATGTTTAAGTGCTTGTAAAAAATTCCGATCAAATAAATTAAAATTCCAACTTTCAAGTGTTCGATCGAATCACTTAAACGAAAAACAAAAAAGACACTCAAGACTCAAGATTCAGATAAAATTTACAAGTGTTTAAAGTTTTTATAAAAAAGTTAGCTATCAAGTGCTTATAACAAGTTGTTTAATTTAAAAACGATTAAAGAAGACTTTTAATTATGCATATTAAAACATACTCTTTTTAAAGTTTGTTTTGTAAAATTTTTTTATAGGCTAACTGATTATGAAACAACTAGTTTGAAGAAGATCAAAGTATTGACGTTGATTTAAAAAAAAATTCATTAAAATAAGAAATAATTTACGCCTACGTAAAAAGTTTGTAAAATGTTTCATGTAAAATTCAGTCTTAAGTGAAATAGAGAATTTCAAAAGTAAAAAATTTAACGATAAAACTCGTAAAGAATACAGCGTGCATAAGTATTTAATCACTTGTAGGTTAAAAGGGTTACGTCAGTTTTTGAAATATGTAAAATATTTTTGATAAATCACCTAACTACATGATATAAAATTCATAACACTCAAGAGTATTTTTTCATAAAAAAATCATTTAGCTTACACGGAAAAAGTTTTAAGTTGAAATATGTAAGCTATTTATGTGTATGTTTTCAAGTATTTGAAAACTTAAGTGGTACAAGAATTCAGCATGCTACCTTATCTATTATACCTTATATTTGCTACCTTATAAGGTGTGCTACCTTATCTATTATACCTTATATTTTCTACCTTATAAGGTGTGCTACCTTATCTATTATACCTTATATTTGCTACCTTATAAGGTATGCTACCTTAAATATTATGCCTTATATTTGCTACCTTATAAGGTGTGCTACCTTATCTATTATACCTTATATTTGCTACCTTATAAGGTATGCTACCTTATCTATTATACCTTATATTTGCTACCTTATAAGGTGTGCTACCTTATCTATTATACCTTATATTTGCTACCTTATAAGGTATGCTACCTTATCTATTATACCTTATATTTGCTACCTTATAAGGTATGCTACCTTATCTATTATACCTTATATTTGCTACCTTATAAGGTATGCTACCTTATCTATTATACCTTATATTTGCTACCTTATAAGGTATGCTACCTTATCTATTATACCTTATATTTGCTACCTTATAAGGTATGCTACCTTATCTATTATACCTTATATTTGCTACCTTATAAGGTATGCTACCTTATCTATTATACCTTATATTTGCTACCTTATAAGGTATGTTACCTTAAATATTATGCCTTATATTTGCTACCTTATAAGGCGCGAGTGCACATGCTACTTAATTCAATAATTCTGCATGCACGTAAAATATTTTGTCTGCTTTGTAAGGCATTTTGAACATGAACACTGGGTTTTTAGATCGAGCCACATCAACTACAATTGTGTAAGATATATAGTAAGTATGTATATACTGTTATAATAAACAAACTAAAGCTAAACAATACGTACTTGAGAGTTTTTCTCCCGAAATTTATGGTTTCGAAAAAACAAAGCTTATTGAAATCATACAGTTTAAAAAAATAAAAAACTTCAAATGTATTATACAGGTATAACCCTTAAGTATCAAAAACTACATGCATGTTTAAATATCAGTAAACCTCTACTGTGAGAGACTTTTCGAAAAAAGTGATTGATGTGGGTATTTATGTTTAAAATTCTACGAACAGAATATAAAAACGTAAGTTTGCCTTCATGTATTTATAATTTGGTGATTTGGCCAAATATTAGTTTACATTGCACTAATATGTTTTTACAACTTTGCTGTCCCGGTGTCTTGACCGATCAGTAAAACTATTTTGTTCAGGAAATCACATTTAGACTGATTTACGTTAACCTGGTGTAATGATCTACCGGGCAAAATAGATCATGGCAGAATTTTAAGTTAAAAATACATTTACAAATGTGATAACCTAGCACTAGTACATTAACATATATTACTAGTACAACCAACAATCACATAAAACATTAGTATATATACATTCATTTATAGCACTAATACAATCGCATATAACACTAGTATACCTACAATCACATATAGCACCAGTATAACAAAAAATATGCAAAAGATTGATTTGCAGATACGTTCGTGGCTACTACTTGTCTCACTACTCGCCCGAGGCCTTCATCTTCTCTTTGTACTTCGCCGCTTTTATTGTCTTTATTTAAATTTCGTGCGCACAATTGTGATTCATTGCCACACTCGCGCAATATTTTTAACGTTTCACTGAAAAAATGCGTCTTTAAATAGATTTTTTTACCAGAAATCTGATTTCAAATCTTCATTTCACCAAAAATTTGTGATTTTTTAAATATTTACGTTAATCTCCGGTCTTTAAAGCAATATTTCACAAAAAATACAACTGATTTATTTTTCGAGCAATATTTCACGTTGAAATTTTATTTATAAAGTGATATTTCAATTTCAGAAATTTCAATTTTAAAAACACTTCACGAAATTACTTGATTTTTACTACAGTTCGAAAAGCGTTTTGCTATATTAACTTTTTACTTTGTTATACAACTCATTTCATTGGTAATATAAATATATACTTTAATTTTTTTGCAGTTAATAACATTTCTATATGAATTTTTTTTAACATGTACCTAAATGTAAAACAAAGTGTGACATATTACTTTTTAAACTTATCTGGTATTTTATACATTTAGAAATTCTCAATCTTAAAATTATGTAAACAATTTTTTAAGTGTTTAAAACAGTTTCAAGCAGCTAAAAGTGAGATAATTCGTATTTTACTTAATTTATTTAAATTAAAAGCATTCTGAAACATTAAATACATTCAAAACTATTACAAAATATAAAAATTTTTAATATTATTAACCAAAGTACGTATCTTCATGTTTTTAACTTGTCATATTTTCATATTCTGTACTTTTGTTTATTTTTACATGTGCATACTATCATACCTTCAAATAATACGTGTTTATTTCTACTTGTATCAAACCTACTGTTAAAAACAAACGTTATAACCAAATAAGGCAAGCAAAATTGTTGGTAGTGATAAGTTGTTGAGAAAACAATGCGAGGAATGTCTGAAATTTTCTATTGTCTCAGCTAACGTCTCCGGTGAATTATTTCAAAGAATTTATCATGATTCGTAAATACTTTAAAAAATTTCGAAGATATTTTTGTTGTCTTAGCGCAGAACTCTCCAAAATTCAAACACGCTTTGCATGAGTTTTATTTTCTCTCACACTGCTAGTTGAAATAAAACTTCAGAAACAAAACCTGATACCCATCAAATAAATTTTGTGCACACTGGTGATTTATATTTGTTTACACTTCTTCTTATCAACAGTGAACTTTCGTTGACCCCCACAAATTGCTTTTGAGCGGTATTGATCTCCCCATGACTTTTAATTAACCACAAGAATGCATGCAACCTAAACTTTTAAGTTTGGTAAGTTGTGTAGGACATGCACTTTTGTAACACTGTTTTATTTTGAATATAAGTTGTGTAGTGATTTTCCCTACTGTTTTGTCAATAAAATGTTTTGCATTTATTTATATTATAAACATTTTAATTTTTACTGAGCAAAAAGTTAATTGCTCATTAGAATTTTGTTTTAGTATATAAACTACATTTTGACAATGATACTGTTTAAGGAAGAAATGAACTGAAAAACAAACTAATTTGTAAAACCAATTAAATACTAATAAAAGTATAAATTAAGTTTTGAACCTTTAGAAACAAAATAAAGCCTGTATTTGAACCTGCATAATTGTTTTTAAACTTTTTAAACCGCGAGAAGCCTTTTAAAAAACCACAAAGTTTGTTTACTTGTTCTACTCTGTAACACACATAAAAAAAAATATTTTTTCTTACCTTTCAAATCACAACGGATGCTTATAGTTTTTATGTGGCTTTGCTTCTTTTTATTAGTCCCGTTTGACAAATTGAATCTACAATTTACTTGTTGTGGTTTTAGTTGTTTAAACTAAAGCTAACTAGTAGAAATAAACGCTTTTAAATGATAAAATACACAAAATTCAGCCAAGTCAAGTTAGTTTTAATTTAAGGGCTAAACACAAATTTGATAACTTGTATAATTTAAGGCCACTGTATCTAAAGGCAAGACAGAGAAAAACAAACTTTAGTAGTTAAACAAGATACTATTAAAGCAAAATCATTTGTACAAGTAGTTAATTTGCTTTTTTTTAAATGTTTTTAGCAAATAAGCCTGTTTAAAGTTTTCAAACAAAGTTAAAATAAGTTCAGGATTCATAAGAAAACACAAACGTTAAACTTTACATTAGATTTAAAGTTTTAAACAGTTTATTAAACAATAACTTTATGCTCAGTTTAGACATTGTAATAACAATGTTTTATGTACAAGTATAACTTTTATTATAGAATTTATCAACAAGTATTTATTCAATAATGTGTTTTGATATTCAGAAGCAGGTTTAAGTTATGTATTAAAAGTAAATGCAAATTTGTAGAAGTTGAGAAAATTTTTAAAAGTTGGCATGAAAATCCGAACATCCTCTCTTCTCATTTTTCTCTCAAAACAAATTAAAAATCCTCGTGCGCGCTCAAGCGTGAAATACTCAATACGTATCAGAGAGGATGTACGAATCTACATTTTGCCGCCTAAACTTTTGCCTTCTCCAGAAAATTTATTTCGGCAGGTTTCGGTGAACCAACTTACGTGTAAACTTTATTGTAAGAATTTGAATGTTAAGTTTTGTCATGAATTTTGTAAAATGACTCTAAATCTTAGTTTAGTTATTAAAAAAAATAAGTACGAACAGTTTAAACCAATTAAGACTAAATATTCATAAAAAAATATTCTAAAGTTTAAATATATAATAATAAACATAAATGTTTTGAAATAATAAAGTTCAAGTAAAATTTTAATTAAACCATTTCTACTAAAAAATACAAAATACAGTTTAAGTGCCACTTAGTTACTAATACCTTATATATACATTCATAAAAAGCATGACCTTAACAACAACACTTTGTCGAACGCATTTATATCTATTTAAAATATCTTTTCGGTAAGCACCTAGCAGTCTAGACAGAACAATCTACACGACAATCCGTTATTGTGCACAGAAATTAATCATTAAAAACAATAAACTACCTGTCTTCTTACAAAAACAAATTCAGGTATGTTACTTGGTGGTAGCAGTAATTTATCACGAATGCTTGCTGTGTGTTGTGCAAAAACAAACTTTTATGAAATTTCTTCTACACACGTTTTATTAGAAGTTATAAATTAAGGTAAAGCCATAAGAAGAAAAGAACAATCTTTTATAAATACTCTTACAAACATGTATCAAAATTTTAATTGCAAAAATATAATTAAGATAGTGTGTTGGTGTCTGGAAATGTGTAAGAGCTAAACAATGTTGTTGTTCTTTTTAAATACATTATTTATTAATTTTACTTAACTTGACTGCATTTGAAAATTATTTACATGACCAAGCATCAAATGATCTAGCAATTTTCACAAAACAAAAAAAAATATCTAAACATAAAAAAACAGAACATAATAACTAATCATAGCTAAGCACACAATTGCATATTTCAGACATTCATTTTCAGTCTGAATGTTCAGGACATATTCACTTGCAGTGCGGCGTATAAGTTATTATCATTGTGACGTCATAATAGTTACCAAAATAGCGTTGTGACGCCACAGGGAAGTTTATGAGACTGTCGGAAGTCATACAGGGCCACTAGGCAGCAATATAAACTAAAAATAAAAATTCGTCACATGGTAAGCTGCTGCAAAAAGTTTTATTGCTTTTATTAAAGCTGCAAGTTGTTACCAGAAGTTAACAAAATAAAAACAAATACCCAAAATTTTATCTGGTCTTTTTATTTTAAATTGTAGAGTACTGAAAATTTAACAAATAATTTGAAACACAAAACGGCTCCCCTAAGATGATATCTTGTTATTTTTTAGTATTTAAAAAGTACTCTGTGTTTTAAAGTTGTGAAATGTAGCTATAGAAACAATTTTAACTGTTTAACATTGTCGTTCTTGTTGTTTACTTCAATAAACATCCATATTATAAGTACTGAGTTGTTTTTAACTGTATGTTGTGCATAACTAAGACGTGTACCTTTCAAACTAACACAACTATTCACCAGAAATCATTAGTAACCAACCTTACAAACAGTTTTTTAATTAGTGTTTTCTTTTCCTAGTTTAATTAGTATTCACTAGACTTTATAAACATTTTAAACAGTTTAAGACTAGTTTTTTTTTTCAATTTTTATAAGTATAATAATTTTTACTTCTTTGTTTAGGAGACTAAAATAAAAGCAAAAAATCAAATTTTGTTGTTTTAATATGATGCTTTTTCATGTTTAGAACTTGTTTTGTTCTCTTAACTTATCAATCTTGTATCCGTAGGTATACTTTTGAATTATATTATTTTTGTTATGAAAAGTAAAATATTGATATGCTTCACAAAAGTTTGGATAAGTTTAAGGAATTACAAATTTAAATAAATCAAAAAAAAGGATACATGCTTTGACTAAAAATATTAAACCAATTTTTAATTGGGTTCCAACCAAAAATAGATTAATAAAAGTCTTTAGAAAGTAAATAGCATTTATCAAGTGGTTTTAATTTCATTTTTAATTGACAAAATACAAGTTCACTTACTTAAAAATTAGTCTACAAAGTTTAGTTTGAACAACGTTAATAATGCTTTTAAGTAAAACTCAATTCAAAAAGCTTTGCGACAAAACGTATGTAAGTGATTAATAAAGTTTAAGCTTATCAAAGTTATGGTTAAAATTATTGTAACATTTTTGAGACAAGCCGGCTTCCGGTCTAATTTCAACTTGCTTATATTTAAATTTGTCTGTAAACTTAAAATTGCCGGTAGGTTAACAATTTTGCTAGTATAAAAAATTTACATAGTTTAAAATATTAGTTGAATATGTAGGCGGACTAACTCAAATTTATAATTTGAATTTATAAACAACGATTCGTTTTAAAACTGTTTCAGCTACTAATTTGTTCTACTTGTTTTACAAAATAAACCAAAAATTTTAGGACAATTACGCTACTTTTTTTTTACTTATATTTAAACGAGCATGTGTATAAAGGCATTTAAATTTTACTAAAAACACTTAAAAAAAAGGAGTAAAGTTAAAATTTTTTTTTACAAAAGTTTTCAAGCGCTTTTAGTTTGATAATTTAAAATTTTGAAACTTAACAATTTTGATTTCGCTTCCATAAATCTTGCATACTCATGTTCTTAAACACTTTTCATTGAAAAATAAGTATTTAAAAGTTTAAAAAGTACAAACATTACTGCAACAAGTATAAATGTTGATTTTTTTTAGTTTAATTTTTGGGTTAGAACAAACTCAACTTGAATTTAATTCAAGTTTAATTTCTGAATGAAACTTTTCAAAGTTTCGTGTATATTGGCGCGAAGAAATGTTGAAGAGGCGGCAAACACAGACTCAAGAAGGCGCAACTCCGCGCAGTGAAACATCAGTAATGCGAGCAGTGAAACATCAGTGGTGTGAGCAGTGAAACATCAGTGGTGGGATAAAAGAAGAAACAGTGGCGACTTGTGGGTGGCATTGGCGGCGGTTTACGTGGCAAATGAGAAAAGCGAGAGAAGAGAAGTAAAACGAGAGAGGCTGGATACGAACGAGAGAGGTTCGATGGATGCGAGAGAGGATGGATATAAGCGGGCGACACCGCAGCTATTCAGTTCACTAGTTTCAATGTTTCACTTGTGAGATGTGATTTTGCGATGAGGACATGTAAGGTAGGTAAGAAAAAGCAGCAAGTTGTTGTTAATGAGACTGTTTTTGTTTTTAAAATTTGTTTTGTTTTCGTGATGCAAAGCAGCAGTTGTTAGCTTGAAACTAAACAGAACAGTTTTAAAAAAAAAGTATTAGTATAAGGAATAAAACACAAAATTTTAAAAGCAAAAAAACACAAATCGAAATTAAAACAGTTTATAGCGTTTAAAAAGTTCTAAATGCTGAACGAGCAGTAATAAGAAAGCAATTTAAAACTAACGAGCTAAGGGCGTGGCTAAAAATTCTCAAGTATGCTTGTCACACGGCCAAGACAAATTGCGAATATTTCCACTTCAAAGCATTTTCTCATATTTTCCGCTCAGAGCTCATTGCCTTATTGAGATAGTCATAGGAAAGCGCGTTTTTATTTTGCAGAGGCGAAATAGTTTTCCCACAATTTTCATGTTAACCGTTGTTATTACGCACATTGCGGTAAATCGAATATTCCCGCACAATCTATATTTAGTTAGCAGAACAAGCTTTTGTTCATTTAAAAATGCCAAGAATTTTCGACTTCGCACGCAACTGTACTGTTAATTATGACGTAATAGTGCAACTTTTTGTTATCGCACTTGAGGTGTATATTTATGACGCAGCAATGCTCTGAATTTTCACCACAGTAGAACGGCTATTATGACGTCACAATATGCCCTGCCTTGTTATCACAGTGGAGGTATACCTTGTTGTAACGAACTTTCCTGAATTCGGGGTTCCACAGCAAGTATCCCCCACTGAGGCAATAAGCAGGGAACATTCTGCAAAACAAAATGGTGAGTTTGTAAAAATATTTCTTGGTAGTTATTTGCTCGAATACTGAACATTCAATGCGTGGTTGTTGTGTTGACAAAATTTACTGTTAGGCAAAGTCAAAATAATCAATAAATTATAGTTGTTTTTGTGTTTTTAATTTACATTTAAAACTGATTATTATTCAGTCGAAGTTGTCAGTGAATACAAAAATAAAATAAAAACTGCTAAAATTTTTTTAAATAAAATTTAAGTTTTAACTTTTTTCGTGTTTTTTGTTTAACTAGAAAAACAAATTCTGTATAAAACAACAAAACATGTTGACAAATTTTAACAACGTTTTTAGAATCAAACAAACAAGGCTGGAAATTATTTCTCTTTAAGAGTAAAATTTTACAAAGTTTTGGAAAGTACTAATTAGCAAAACAATTTATTGCATAACTCGTTCAATTTTCCCATGGTCAAATCACGAGCATTTTGTTGTTTGCTGAAAATTGCGCGGTGGAAAAAATCACTTTTCTCCAGAGTGCGCTCTTTGCTCTTCAAACATTCAAAGTGAGTAATTGGTTGAAGCGGAAATAACTGCTCGTTAGTCGATGTTAAAACGCGCCGCTGGTTTACTTTTCACTAAAGTGCTGCTTAAATGCCAAGATGTTTTTAAAATTGTTTCTAATGCCGTTCATATACGTTTTAAGTTTAACAGATTTTTTTAAATATTAAAATGGATTTTTTTAATATATTGATTCGTGAAAACAAAAGCGTCAAATTGTGCTTTTTGACATTTCTTACAAAGTGTTTTTCTGAACATGACATTTAGGAAAAATTCAAAGTAATTTTTGTAAAAAAATAGTTTTTATTATTTTTTTAAACATGTAAGTATCAAAACATGTTATATATAAAATGGTAGCTAGTTAAACAATAAAAAATAATAAAATAACCATTTTTCGTCATTTTCACAAACTAGTTTGTTAAACTTATTTCAAACAGCTTAACAGAAACATTTAATTCTAATTAATTCACTTTATAACACACACAAAAATCATTTGTTTTAAAAACTAAACTGCCAGAGTTTTAGCTTTAAACTCATAGGTTAGTTAAAAAAACAAATACTGTTGGTTAAAAATCTTACGATCTACACCATTAAATTGTTCCCAAATACATTGAAACTATCAATGTTACTTTAGATCATTTGCTACTATGTAATAAATGTGAAAGGGTTTACAGACAATGGAGAGAAGTTTAACTGAGTTTAGAATGAAATCAATAAGTGATCTACCACGATATGTCTTGCTGTATTTTGAACTGCTTGAGTGTATGTGTGTGTGTTATTTAATGTTCAATGTAATAGCTTACTATGTAAACGAAAGCTTTGTAAAATTGTTTGAAGTAAAACTTTTTTCATGCAATTAACTTCATTAATTATATTTAGATTATTATTCATTATTTATTAATACATGAAGAAAACACATTTATTGTTGTCGTGCTTGCTAAAAGCAATATTTTTTTTAATTTAATTTTTTTTTGCTTATAAAGTATGCAAACTTACATAAGTATTTAAAAACGAAAAATATAATTATTTTTATATTAGAATTACAACTTTAAAATAAACATATTGTTTTTTTTCGCCATTCATTAATAAAAGTTTTTTGATGTATTAGCAAAAAAAAACAAAGTAATTTAATAAACTTAAATTATTTTTTATGGCTTTTAAGTTTAAAAAAACTTAAAAACAAGTTATTTTTACCAATTTTTAACCAAGTTAAACAAAACCAAAACGGACGTAAATTTACCAAAAACGACAATAAAACTGGATATCACGAATTTCCTACCAAAAAAGAGTAAGAAATTTTTACTGAAAGTTAGTAAGAATTTTCTACAGAAAAAATTAGTAGGAAACTTCTAGTGAAAACTAGTTAGAAATTTTTACTGTAAAAATTAATAAGAATTTCTGCTGAAAAAATTAGTAAGAATTTTCTAGTGAAATAAATTCTCAAGTAATCACAGCAATAATTCATAGTGTTGTTTGTTCTCGGATATAACAGAGAGAAGTGAAATGAGAAATATTTGATGATTGCGCCCAGGCAGCGCTGAAACACGAGAAGACGAAATTCGAGCTCCTCTCTCTCGTATCTCGCATCGCTTCTCTCTCGCATTGCTCTTCTCTTCTCTCCTTCTTCGTGCGTTTCAAGTGCTTTCTGGTAGTGACGTAATTCCGCGAATTGAAATTTTTGATTTTTTTCTTGAATTTTCCAGAAGCCGTCAACAATGAAGTCGTGACTTGTGTTCTCGGGAAAATTGAGTTTGCTGTGTAGTCTTACTGAGAACTGTTTCAGTTTAAGTGTTACTTGAACTAAAAATCTTTTTTCTGATGAAAACTTACAGTGAAACTTAGAGCATCTTTAAAACTATACATTTTCCACTCCGTACAGTTTAAACCAATGAAAAATAAATCTTTAAAGTGCCAAAAATGTTTTCTATATAACTTAAGTTATTATTAAACTTAAGTGTTGTATATCTACACATTTTCAAGCTTAGTTTAACTCAAGCATGTTTATATGTACAAAACATTATAAGAACTGCAAACTTAAAATGTTACTTTTTTAAATCAAGTACCACTTTATAAGAATTCAGGACAATTAACATAGCGAGACGTTGATTTATTAGCTGCTTGTTCAAACGCTTCACACAATTAGCTAACATCTAATTAATAAACATAAAATAAACAAAAATCACTTTGAAAAGGCCGGCTGTTTGCCTCGAACACACAGTAGTGTCAAACAGGAAACAGGAACACTGTTACGTCATAATATCGCGTTGCAGCATTTCATTGCAACATGTTGTTTGCCAAGTGGGTGCTCGAATGTTCAAAGGTCATGCTTTGTTGCTGTCTTGTCTTCAATCAGCCCGTTATGACGTCATAATGTGCAAAGGGGGTGGGCGAGTATTTACCAGACAATGAGAAATATTTCATATCATCTGTGACTTTTATGAATTTTTATTGTGGTGGAATTGTTTAAGCTATTGTCCTCAAAATTCGCCCCGTGAAAGAAATGCTCGATAATGTCCAGTTCGCTGCTATTGTTAAGTGGAAACTCAACTTGTTTCTTGTTATACGGAAATTGAACATAATTTGAATAATGTTGGTTGTAATATATTAACTGGGTTAACAGAGGTTGTTTAAAGGTTCTGTAATATTTAATTGTTGTTTACTTTTTCTTTGAATTGCTTGCTTGTCATTAGCGTGTTTTAATTTTAAGTTTGAAAATTTGATAACTATGCCATATCCTACAATAGTCTTTGTGCACAGAAATTATTCTATTGTGCACAAAAAGTTTGGTGAGATGAAAACAATTTTTTAAGTACATTTACTTTATGCAAAATCACTGTAAAAGGCTAAATACATTAGTAAAGGGTAAGAAGGTTATTGTTAAGAATGTTTTACACGTTTTTTATTATTTTAAGACATATAAAACATTGAAATCAGTGTTTTTCAATAAAACTTTGTGTTTTTTATAGTCTAGGTTTTTTGAAAAGAATGAAGACCGTTGCCATAGAGCTAACTTATTTTACAAAATAACATCTCAACACTTTAAATAAAAGTTATAAATGTTAGGTGTTATTTAGTTAAACTTATCTACATTTTTATTCAACATAAAAATTAAGCAGAATTAACAATTATAAATTTTTTTAACCTAAAGGTTTTAATATTTTTTTGAAGCAAAAATTTTTGAAAAAAGCTATTGTTAAGTATAAGCTCGATTTAAATGTACTCTTTATACACATAAACGGTGTTATCACATCAAAAGATTACTTTTATCGTTTTTAGTTATCATCTTTCGAGAATTATTCAATTGCCACAATTATACTCTTGGTTTCCTTTTCAATGTTTTCTGTTATTAATGCTAATAAAATGTATACCTTTTACCTCACCAAAATTTCAACCAATTTTATTTTTTATTTAAATCTACTTGACTATTTTTATGACTGAAATGTGCTTTAACTAACAAATACTTTATACCTACTTGTGAAGTTTACATTTTGTTTGTATAAAATTGTTTATATGCTAGTTGTACAATCAAGGTACAAACATTGTGATGTATGAAATCATAAAAACTGTTTGTCTCTCAAATATTTGTTTTAAATTCTCATAAAAAATTTTGCTTAAACAAGAAATGATAAACAAACACAAGTTTTGTGTAAAACTTTATTTAAACAGTTACAGGTTGTTTTTTATTTTTGTGTTTCCACTTTTGATAAAAATTTTAACAGTAAACTTTTATAGTTTTTTTATTATTTGTATATGAACCACGCAAGAAACTTACAGGTTGTGTACAAAGTATACACAATTCTCAAAGTTTTATTCTGTTAAAATAATTTTAATATCAAAAAGTTCCTTATTTGTTTCTTAATATCTTTTTACTAATAATTCTATAAGTCAATTTTTGTATAAAGTGTTTTATTATTGTCTTAAAAATACAAAATTAAAAGTTCAAAAAAACTAATCACCAGTACAAAAGCATTTTTATTTTTGAACAATTACAAATATCTAAACACTTTTTGCTGAAAACATTCACAATAACTATTATTATTGTATAGTTAGAGTATTAATTGCTTACAATACCAAAAGTTTTGTACCGAAGTAATACTAAAAAAACAAATAAAGGAAACTGTAAATGTTTCAAAGCAATTAATGATTAATAAGTTTGTTATCGTTTAACTTTTAGGTCAAACGGAGACGACTTATTAATCAAATAATGATAAAAACATCATGAGGCAATTAATGTGAAAAACAGGAAACTTGTCTAAAGTCATGTGGGGTAATTTGCATGGCAACCAGTTTACATGACAACCAATTAGCATGGCAACCAATTTACATAGCAACGTAGAAACGTGTACCCAGGTAATCTTCGCACCCTTCACAAAAAACATCGTTACCAAGAAACGTATCTTCTGTAGTTACTTGCGGTTGCCTAGCAACAAATTGTCATTAAGGGGGCCTGGCAGTGATGTTGCGCCCTGGTGATTATATCTCGGTTGTCATGGGAACCAGATCAAAGGTAATTGCGCAAATTGAATAATTATCTCCATTCGCTGACACTGAATTTCGTCAAAAATGATAAAAACATAACTCCTTCTTGTGAAACTTTTGTACTTGATTGTTGCGTAACAGTTGTTTGTAAAAAAAACAAGAATGTTTTAATTTTTTAAATCATTTACAGTAGTTTAAATTTTAACTACATAAAATAGCTTCTAGATTGCTCTTGTTAAAAAACTCCTTTAATATCTATTCTTTATCAAAAGATGTCTGTGTTAAACTTGTACTAGTGATGCATCAAAGACGTCAGTATTTTATCTATTGATTTTTTAAATCATTCTTTTGTAGCTAAAAACTCCTCATTTATGTCATAAAATGTCGTTAATATGATTTTTTAATAGTTTAAATTTGTGTGTAAATAATATTTTTTTTTACAATAATGTTCAAAAGTAAACAGTCTTCTATTATGTTGAATTGATTTTTGATTTAAATTATACACTTTAAGTTGGTTAAAGTAATTGCATGTAATTTTGTTTTTTAGTAGTTGTAATGTTTAACAAGATTTAAAATAATACAACGGTTTTTTCAAAGTTCAATTCACTAAAAACAATAATTTTTAGAACTAGTTAAAGTATTTATTTACAATATTTCCTTATAAAGTTTTTTTAAATTTTATAATTTATAATTTTATAAACTGTTTTTGTACAAGTTGGCGTTTCTAAGACTCTCAGTTAAAATTAATTTTGTTAACTGACCATTATGAAAGACAAGTAAATCATTTTTAAATACTAAAATTCCTTCTACTACTAATTAACTTTGTATTTATTTAAACCAAGTTGGGATTTTCCAAGTTTACTTATCTAGGTATAGCTATTTTGTCTTGTATATAATAAATTTTTACTTCAGTTAAATTTTTGTTTAAAGTTTTACCCTTTTAATTGTTTTACCTTTAATACAATTGATTGTTGGTTTAATTTATTTTTTATAGTTAAATTAACATCTGGCATTATTTGTTTTAATCAATTACAAAAAAAAACTCAAATTAAACTCTTATAACCTTTTACTTATATTAAGAATAGTTTTATTGCTTGAACTTTTTGTTTTTTGAACTCAAGTGCACTAAAAAATTTGTACTAAAGTTTTTATGTTTAAACTCATAAAAACAATGTAAGTGTTTTTTTTAACAACTGATTATACACATTAAAATATTTATTGATTTTAATTAAAATTATATAATAATTTTAACGCTAAAGCTAAACATATCTTATAAACCACTGAGCTACATAACTTTAGAATAGTTAGAAATAAGTCGATTTTAATTTGGACAGATTTACACTTAAATTGAAACAAAAAATTATATATTAAACTAGTATATGAATCAAAGCTTAATATTAAAACAATCTTAACTTTTCCTTAAAGCACTTAATTGATACAGTTTGTTGATTTTATTTACTATTTTAATAATAAGTATTTTAAACATACTTGTTTAAAACCTATAAATTTCAATTCTGCCTTATAAATAATAAATTTTTTTAATGTATTTTTTTTTTGTTTTTTAACCAATTGAAAATTTATAACAGTTTGGTACAACAATATAAATTGTTTTGACTAACATAGTTGTAAAATATATAAATTTGCTTCTGTTTTTGCAATTATTACTTGAAAGTTGATTCCGTATATTTAGAAAAGGTTAAAGAAGGGCTATGTATAAATAACACTGCGTGGCTGTCAGCAAACTTATATTAACCAGACCAAATATATTCACAAGAAGCACTTTGTTTAATCAAATATGCAGTTTTCCTTTTGAACTAATGGTAAATGTAAATTGTTTGTTTTTAGTTCAAAAGTTAATAACATATAGTATAAATTGAAGTAAACAGTTTTATTGCTTTTAATTAACAAAATTAGCTTTTTATTTTTTAAAGTCTGATATAAACAAAGTTAGTATAAAACTTAGAGCAAAATAGTATAATTTTAAATTTATATGTTTTAACTGTTTAATAAATTTTTACTGATGAAACTAATTAAACAAGTTCATAAAGCTATATAAATTTAATAGAAGTCTGATTAATTTTAATAGTTTGTAGGTTCCAACAAGATGTCGAAAGGTTATATACTACCAAGTTTATTGCTGTAAACTCTGTAGAAAACTTCCTTTTTTGGAACAACTAGGTTTGTGGTTTTAAATTTTTATATCTGGTTGTCATAGAATGTTAAAAAGTGTATAAAAATCGTGTCATAATGATAAAAATATAAGAATTTGTATCAGATTTTAAAATTTATATAAATTACTTTAGTTTATTTCCGTTTAAGTGTTTGTTTTAAGAACAGAAATGAACAACTGGTTTTAATTAGAACACAATTTCAATTATAAATTATATTTTCATGGTTTTTAAAACTTTAATTTTTTTAGAAGTAAAAACATAAAAACATGTAAAAAAGTAAAGTGCAAACTTTATACTTTAACTTAAATCAAATAAACATAGTTGTAAAAGAGGTTAAAAAATCTTCAGTATATCGACATTCTAAAAATTATATTGAAACAAAATTATAAAACCAAATTGTTTAATTAAACACACATATCAAAATAGCTTACAAGAGTATTAAGTATTCACAAATCTTTAATTGCTTACTTGCTGTAAAAAACTAAATGTTAATCAAATTAAAATACAAATTAAAAAATCTAAAAACCAAACCTAAAAAAAAAACGTTTGATTGAATAAATAAACATTAACACTTTACGTTTAACTAAAACGTAAATACATTCCGCTAGAAAACAGAGTTTCTGTTAAACTCTTAATCTATTGTGAGTTTAAAAAACAAACTTTAGTCCAGATAACTATATATTTTTTTTTAATTTTACCTTTATAAAAACTTATCACATTTTCTAAAATATTTCCTTTCCAAAAATCTCAAAACTGAATTATATTTATTATGAATTCAATACAATCTAATGATTTATAAAAATTATACACAAACTTTTATCAAACTGCATGTTTAATATGATCATGTGTTTTAAGGTTATTACTATTTTTTTATTTTAATAGTTTAATATAGTTTATATAGTCAGTTTGGTTAAGAACCTGTATTTCAAGTATATATTTGAATAAAATATGCAGGTTTAGTTAGTTATATTATAACTTAAAAAATACTTATTTCTATGCTCAATTGAGATTAAATTTTAATTAAAAAAAATTGAACTATAAAGTTAATGATTATACACAGTGCTCGCAAAAAGTTTCAGAATTAAATAAATTTAATAATGTAGTTAACATACTACTTGCTAAAAAGAAATGTTAATAAATCATATTTTCATACTCAAACTGGTATTAAGTTGTTTTTGCGTTGAGTTTACAAAAACTTTATAACATGTAGCCAATTTAAAACATGGGTTTCGATAAAAGATGACATTAAACTTAAAGTTCATTTTAATATTGAACAAAATTCAACGAAAATAAAAAAATCAAGCAGTTTTACAAAAAAAGCACGAAGTTTCAAAACGTTTCATAACCTCAATTAAAATCGAATACAACTATTGTTTTTAAGAAGACAGTAAAATATTAAGAGGTTTTAAACACTAAAAACTGTTTAAAACAAAAATACAAAACAGCTTACTGACAGATATCAAACACGTTTTAATTAAATAACAGTTAAAATTATATAAATGTCAATCGAAATAAATTACATGTCTAAAATGTAAATGAAAACTTGACTTTTGAGGAAAGAAAAACCAAGTTCACACAAACACATAAATTGTTTTGACATTGAAAATTTCTTATAAATGTTTTAGTGTGTTTTTTAATCTGTTGGCTAAATGTATGTGTTTAAATATGAAAATATCTCTATTAATTCTGTTAGTTAACTATATGAAACATTATTCTAAAAACCTTAAAAATTACTAGAGATATTTAGTGACGAATATTTAACAAGCTAAACACATAAGCTAACTCTTCGCTTTAGTACGCTTTTTGTGCACAATTTTTGACAAAATGTAAGCTTTGAAAGGAAAAAGTTTTGGTTTATAGTTGCGTACTTAGTGCGAAAAGAAACTACAATATGAGAACTCAAGTAGAGAATCACTGGTATCAGTACGTTGTTCAGAGTAAATAATCAAAAAATATGGGTTAAAAATACAAAACTGAGAGTATAAGGATTTTAGAAGTTAGCGTAATACAAAAGTTAGTTGTAAAATAAAACTTTGTGGTTATTAAATAACAAGTTTTATATATTTAACAGCAAAAAAAAAAATACTCTAAAAAAAACACTGCAAATTTTTGAGTTGTTTTGTACAATCCTGAATTATTTTTGTGACAACAAAATATTTTTACTTCGATCAATTTAGTTCCAAGCACTCAAAAGTTGTCGTTCTGCATTTTGATACAACTTAATGCTGAGAAGCACTATAACAAAACAAGCTCTTCATTTAAAAAATAATTATCAATTAAATGTTTTCAAGATCGCGTGTTAAGACTTCGTGCCGATGAAAAAATTGTTGTCATTTGTTTGATTTATAGTGTTTTTGGATAAATAAAAGATTTAATTTGTGGTCTAAAACTTTTATTTTAACTATTACATTACGTTATTTAAACACAAAGTTTTACAGATCTCGTTAATTTTAGCTAATTTATGTTTAAGCTTTGTAAATATTTTCTTAATCTATCATTTTCTAAACTTTTAATTTCTTTTGAAGTTTTGTAAAGTTGTTTCATCATAACAAACTTAATAAGTCTAAGTGTAAAACAGTTAAAATCAAGGTTATACAATGTATAACATGAAAGAAACCTCTGTCTTGAGTAATTTAAGTTAGTTTAAACTTTTAAATAAAACAAAAGCATGAAGCATAATCAACAATTTCACAAAACTTAATTAAATTTGTAGCTACTATTGTATTATAATATTATTATTATAATTCCATTAAATTGTTCACAAAAGTTTATTTTTTAATAAAAGATTTAATTAAAAAAAATTTTTTTGTCTTTAGAATAGTAAATTATTATTAAAAGTACTCTACCGAAAAAACTCTTCGTAGCCGTTATTCAATGTGTTAAATAATTTTATACTAACTTAAATATTGAAAGAGGAATTTTACTTATATATGTAAATTTTATTAACTAAATAATTATTATTTAATATGTGTATATATATTTATATTGAGTAAAGTACAAGGTTAATTATGTATATATATAAATTTATATATACACAAGTACTTAAGATCTAAAGTCAACGTTGCTTTTTAAGTTTTACAACCACTTTTTAAAAATGTTTCCCTGAAAACTTATAAAATCCAAAAACATCTTAAACCTGAAAATACTTCAATTTTATTCAAGAACAGCAAAAATTTTGGAAAAACATCATGAACGAAAATAATGACTTAAGCCTCACAATAAGCCGATGAAACTCATTGTTCGGCGAAAACTTAACAAATTTAAATTTTTCCAACAAAAGTCTCAACAAAGCGGGAAGCAAGAAATTCCTCGTTGAAAAATTCCATAGCAACGTTCCCACGGTGAGGTGCGTTTCTATGATGGGGTCACGTCCTCATCAGCGTGTGACGTCACAACGAGTTGAAGTTGAAAGGAGCCGCGGGGAATTTTCGTTGAGGAGTCATGAGATGAAGAGGTTTTTTGACGGATCGTCGTTGTGACGTCATTGTTTGAATATGCGAGTGCGTCAGTCTGAAGTTTAAGTAATAAATATTGGGATACAAAGTGCTTATTTTTTAAATTGTTTAAAATTATTTAGAGGGAACAATAGTTAAATTTTTATATTTAAAAGTCTGAAGTTTAAAAAAATCATATTAGAGAAAAAATTAAAAGTTTTTTTTTTGAATTATTTTTTTAAAACCAATTTATATAAAATAAAAATTTAATTTAAAACATAACTTTAAACGTTATGTTTTAGAGAAAATACAAGGTGGTTTTTTTGATTTGATTTCTTAAAAAATAAAGTTTGTTTTTATTTCTTTCATTTAAAAGTATTAGTTTTGAAAAACAAATTTTGGATAAAACACAAAGTTTTCCAACAATTTAAATTTATTTTGTAAATTAAATATTTAAGGCTTTATTTTACCGCGTAATGAAAAACAACTTTATTATTCTTGACATTGTATTTACAGATCAAAGCCTTTGGAAGTATTTGTTTTTAAATTTTTCATTAATTTGTTTGAAATAAAGGTAATAGTTTTATACTGTGTAATTAGTGCATATAATTAATATATTACATCATTAATTAATTTTGATATTTTTCATAAATACGTACTTAGAAATCGATTATAAAGCTTTTATTAAAATTATACAAAATATTAATCTTTTTATATAATAATGAATAACTTATTATTTTTACAAACAATATAATATAGTTTTAAGCATATAAACATATTGAAATAACTTAGGTATGATCTAAATATTTTTCTACTAAAATCAGTTTTTCCCAATTTAATGTTCAGCTAAACTTTAAAAAAAGTTAAAATACATTTAACAAAACTCAAATGAACGGAGTGTGCTTTATTGTTGACTATCAGTAACGCTTTTAAATTTCAGTTTTTAAATAAGATATTTAGTTAATTATATGAAGTCAGTTTAATATCCTAATGAAAACATCATTGTAATAACTTAAAACAAAGTCAAAACTCTTGAGTTTTTAACTATGTACTTTGTTATTTTTTAATGTATGTTTTACTTTCTATAAAGTTTTAAAGCTGTTTGTAAAATATAACAAACTAATTTATTAAAAGATGATTTACCTCATAGTGGAAAACTTTTTAGTAAAAATGCAGTTTTAATATGATTGATAAACCTTAAATAATTAAAAATCTAACTGTTATTGAGAATTTAAAAAAAAATCTAAAATTTACGGAAAACTTTGTGGAACAGTGAAGTTATAAAATTACTTTGAAAGTTTAATATCATAGTCTTAATTTCTATTACAAATTTCTACCTATTTTTAATAACTAATTTTTTTTTGATATAAAAGGGTTCAAGTTTATGTTTAAGCTTCAGTTATGCAGAAGTTTCCTTTATTGTAAAATTATGTATATTTAGTATGAAAATAAGCCACAATTACAACTTTAAAAAGTAATATTTGAAAAAAAAAGTAAATATTCAGTATAAAGTGCAATTGAAGTTATTTAATTATTTAACAACAATATTTAATTTATCTACTAAAAAAAGTATTCAACATAAAAACTTTAAAGTAACATTACTTTTTTAATTAGTTTTTTTTAACAAGGAGCTCCGTACTTAATTAAAAAATACTTATCAATTAGAACATTAATCAAAAAAGTTTTAGTTAAAATTCGTAACAAATAAACTATTCAAGTTTGCAATTTATTCATTGTAGTACAACACTTTATTACTAAGTATTACATAAAAAGCAGAGAAAAAGCAAATTTTCGATTATTCGGCACTGTTTACATTCTGCAAATATTTGCGCATTGAAACTCCCATCTTGTAAATTTTTGAGGTTTCATTGTTCAACACCGTTTCATTACAGAACCAATGCAATCTCGAAAAAATAAAAAAACTTTGTGAAAATTGCGACATACTAGTTGGTAGACGTTGTAGGGAGTAAATAGCTGTATCGAGAATCTACTTGTATTAGTTGTTAGCAAAATTATTTCTGTTAAACTTTTTTTTGCTTAAATAGTTAAAATACAACATTTTTTAAAGACTAATATTATATAAATTTTAATTTTTAGTTAATTTTTAAAGCACTATTTTAATTCTAAATTTTTAATGATACTTTTAAAAATTAACTGAATACGGAAGTAAAAATTTTTAGAATTTGCAAACAATAAAACTAAAATCTTTGTTTACAGCAACCACCTACTATAAGACCTTTGAATATTTAAAATAATTTTCTGATTTGAAAAAAAATCTTACTTAAATCTTAGAAGTAAGCTTAGAAGATCTTTAAAAGAGACTTAAAAGCATTTGTCAAATTACTCACCACATCAACAAAAGAAACTTTTAAAATATTTCGGAGCTTGTTATGTATAAACAAAGCAAATTTCAAACAATAATTTCACCATTACAACCGGAAATAACAACTTTACTCATCAGACAGTCAGAAAGGTCATTTAAAGACAAAAGTTTGGTAAAAAAATTATTTAAATTTGTACCGACCGCTGTGGAGATATCGTGTTACAATATTGAACTCGTTTAACTTTTAAAAACATTTTTATTGTATAACAATTTTTTAAAGTAGTGTATAAATGAGTTTATGTAAGTTTATATTAAACTTTATAAGTCAATAGTTTACCTATATAAACTTCAATGTTTTACTTAACTTAAAGAGTTTTATATTTTAAAGGTTGATTAAGAAGTCCTTGGTCGTGATTAAAATATTTTTTGTAAAGTTTTTATTTTGTGTAAAATGAAATATTGATAAAATCATTAATAATGTAAAGTGTTACGTACATGAAATTGTACTCTTCTAAGTGTAAAGTGTTATGACTTTTCGCGTTCTCAGCTAAGACAAAAAATTTTGACTTACTAGAAAAATGCGTATGATAAACAAAACAGAAAAAAAAACCTACTTCTCTTAAAACATATAACAAAACCTTGTAGATTTTTAATGTTTGTAATCTACTTATTTCTATCACGTCAATTAATAAAATCGTTAGGTTTGAAAAAACTTGAACACTATATTCAAAAAGTTTCCATTGTAAATCTTGATTTCTTAATAAACAATTAAAACTTTTTCTACTTTTGAGAAAATAATATTTTTAAGAGTCATTTTTTGAAGGATGAAATCACACAAGTGAGTTTAATATTTTTGTGTTTGTTTTACTACTAAGTATAAGAAATCACGGAAAGGAGAGATCATCGGGTAAACAGTCATATCCTCTTTGTGAACGAGAGACATGTTTACACAAGCGCGAGAGAGTCGCGCACGACTGATTTTCCCATGATATCACTTCTCTCGTATTGAGTTCTCTCGAATTACCAGACATTATTTCCGAAGATGTCGTGCGCAGTCATGCGTAACTGCCACACATTTTGGTAGAAATTGTGATTTTATTTCTGGTGAGTTTTATATTAACTTAATTTTGGTTACCTATTCATTTTTGCATATTTACTTTATGTTTTTACACTTTTTAGACTTCGTTCAAATTTTGTATAAAAGTTGTGATTTTATTATTGGTAATTTTTTAAGTAAATTATAATAATTGGGTTTTCTTAGTTTATAATTGTCAAAATTTGACATTGTTGTTATGTTTCAAACTTCTTACTTTTCACTAGTTTGTTTTTCACTGTTATAACTTTTAGTTTATATTAACTCTATTGTTTGTGTACATTTTACTTTATAGATCACAATAAAAGTTCTCGGCTCAATGATAAGGAGAACGATCATTTCAAGTTTTTAAACTTTATCAAAATAATGTTCAATCGTTTGAACTAAATTAAACAGAAAAAGATTTTGTTCAACTGATGATCTGGTTCACTAACTAAACGTATTCTACAAAGATAACTAACTTACAACTATATATAACCTTGTTTCTTCGGATTTAGTCATTTTTAAAAGTTTTTATTTCTGTATTGTTTCCATTTTAAGTTTATTAATAAAAAACTTTTCTTATATACTTCAAACTACCTTTACTGTTTTTTGTTACAAATATACATGTAAAAAAGTTAAAAAAAAAGCCAAAACTGGAGTTTAGTTGATTTTATTTACAGTTTTTGAATAAACTTTTGTTTGTTCTCATGAATATTTGTTGTAAAAAAACAGAGAAGCGTTAATCAGCAATACAATCACCTCTCGCGCCCTTATTTTAGAATACTAAAAAAGTACAAAGTAAAACATAACTGGAAGCTTATTTAGTACTTTGAATTTACTATACGCATTGATGTAGCAATGTACTAATTTTCTATATATAATTTTATTTACTAACTCACCTCTATATTTGTTCATACATTATGATGTTATGTTCCTTAACGACTAAATAGGCTTTTAATTGTGTCGGTAGTAAATATTATAAATTTCTTAAGCCCTCTTTTTATATCTTTTGGTAGAACAAGGTACAATACAATTTATCAAACGACAAAAAATCACGCTTAAAATATTCGGTCCTAGGATCTGGTGCACGACAAAAAAATTTCGGTGACCTAGTCGCACACCATGGATTTATTTTCTTATACAGGACAATGTTCAATTCCTCCCAACATTTATGGCATGACGTTTCATTTCAACTCAACCAGTATCATATTTTTAGCTAGTTTTAGCTTATAAAAGAAGGATCTTTCTTTTATACTCTACAAGTTTAAACTTTAGTGAGCAAGGAAGGAGGTAGAAAAAAAAACCTTATATACATAAAAAAAAATTCTAAGCTTTTCACTTATGTGTACAACATGTATAAAAAATGTTTTTGTATACAACATGTCCATAAAACGTTTTTAAACAAACAAATGATCAAATAAATGAATATATACATCTATTAAAATTTTTAGAAAACAGCGTACGTAAATTTGCTACCTCTTGTTTAGTTACGCACTTTTTCTTAGAACGCAATGTGTGTAGATTCGCGAGAGGTTAAAATAAAAGAAACACGAAATCCTGTTTACTCGATCAAAAGCTTATTTTAAATGTATTAAAAACTTAAAAAGTAAGAGAAGTATACCAAACAAAAGCACATTTGCACTTTAAATTTTGTTAATTTAAATTAAGTTTGTATGTTTAATACAAAACTACATTTCTAACATAATTGTTTGTGCAATAGTTTTATTAATATGTCCTTTGTTGCGTTCAAAATGCTCCAGTAAAGTTCAGCAACATTAAAAAGTTTTTGTTTTAATTTAAGAAGTTTTGTATATATAATCCAATGCAAAAACTTATGTGTATACAATTTAAACTCTATGCTTTGGCATCAAATCGGCTTAAAAATATAACTTATTAGCGCAAATGATCACATAAACACAAGTTTACGACTATTATAACAACCACAAATCGAGTAATTACTGCATATTTATTGAAACTATGTAACTTTTAGTTTATGAACTAAATAAAACAAAAAACTTAATTTGAAAATTATATATTTGATCAAAACTAAATAAAATTGATTAAAAAATTGTTGAAATTTAACAAAAAACGGATACATTTATGTCTTTGGCGTATTTATTATTGATATTGTTTGTTTAAACTTAATGTTTTGTTTTTACATTTCTTTCAGATCGCTTGTTTAAAACTATGAGTTCAACATTTTAATTTTGCTGCTTTTAATTTACAAAGGTAAGAGCCGTGCTTAAATTAAATAACGCGCTATTTTTTAGCTTACAACAAACAAACCTGTGACTTGGTGTAAGTTTTTATCTTTTTATTACACTTTTTAATCACAAAAAACATTTTTTAATCTTGAATTTACTTTATTTTCTAAGTTTCAAACACATGAATCTGAATTAAAATTTGAATATTTTATCTATTATCTTTGAATACTAACTACAAACGAAATAACTTGTGGAACTTTTTTGCAATTTGTTTTTAATGTTGTACTTTGTAACATTTTATTCATTCACCAAAATACATTTATTTTTACTCAGGACTACTTAAGTAAACTTACAAAGTAAGTTTTATCACGATCTAACTTGACAACTACAAAATATTACGGTGGTATATAAGGCTTCGTTCTAGTATTTGGGTAAATTGTATAGTAACTTATAAACTAACTTTTATAGATGTTTCATATCTATAGACTTTAATGTATATTTTAATCTAATTAAATTTTGACCGTCAGAGTCTTATATTAATGGTATAGATTTATGTAGTGCGATTCTTATGCAATTTAATTAGTGATGATTATTTTAATTACATTCTTTTAATTACAAGTAATATGGAAACCAAAAGTCCTTTTTTTTAAGTTGTTTACTGTATTATGTAAAGTTAAACAGTTTGTATAGTTTCAAAATGATTAAACATAAAATACATTCATGAGTACGTATATATTTTTTGATACTACAATGTTTTTATAATAAACAATTGTATTATAAGATTAATAACAGAGTAAAATCACTGAAATTAAATATTTAAAATTGTTGCTAAATTAAACAAGTATACTTGTCAAAAATAAAAAATAAACTTAAGATTGACCTACTACTTAAATTATGATTTCATGCTTGAAGTTTAATTTTGTAAACAGAATGAATTTCAGCATTTAATACTATTAATAATAAATAAAAAATCTTTAATACCTAGCGGATGAAACAATTGCCGTCGTTTGTTGTTTTTGTTTATAAAAATAGTCCTGGAAAGAAAGTTAAAAGGTGACACGATACCCAAATGTTCTTCTTATACCACTCGGATACCTTTTAACGTCTTAACCGTTTCGTACACAAGATCCTAAGACCAAATTTTGCATTTTTTTTATGTTCAATAAATTGTATAGTAACTTCCTTTTTTGTGAAACTATTTAAACTAAGTTATTTACATAAACTTTAATAAAAAGACTTACGTTTAATAATTCTGTTTACTATTTTCAACTTTTACTTAATACTAACATTCTTACAATTGTTTACAATTAAAAAGTAAATAAAATTAGTTACATTACCGGTGAACATCATTGATTAGATTATAAAAGTACAACATTTTACCATTTAAAAAAAAAAACACTTACTTATTCTGTGCTCAGAGTTATTTTCAATTTGAAATAGATATTATTGTATAAAACTTTTAACGTTTACTAACAAGTATTACCTTTATTTGTTCGAAATAAATTTTAAAACTTTAAAACTTATAATAATCAAATACAGTATTACATTTTTATTTTATTAATTTCTGAAACTAATTAAACGTTTCAAATTGAAATTAATATGTTTTGAAACAACTTACTGCAACTTTTATAACTTGGGTTCGCAACTGGAAGTATCAGAAAAGTAGTTTGATAAAAAAAAATCTAATGAAAATAACTTAGAAAGCAAGGATTTAGCGCATTTATACTTTCAATCAGGTTTTAAAAATATATTGACAATAGAAGTTATGCCAGTCGCGGCTTTAAATGTTTTTAGATCGAACTTTAATGTCGTTTTTAAAATGTAAAATGAAAAAAATTCTAGAACTATTTTTCAAAAATTATTTTATTTCTGTTCATTTCGCCAAATATTAAGCGTATTTAACCTTTTGTTCGATAAATTTAATTAGTAGCCTTATCTAAGATTAATTTTTAACAAAGATTAATATTCATAAATTTTTGCATTTTTGAATCTTTTATATTTAAAAAGATTTTATATATAGTCAGCTATAATTATATAATAGAACTTAGTCAGTTTCAAATGAGCCCACATAAAGGGCTTTAATAATTTATTGCAAAGTGTAAAGTTCAAAATTAACAGTACATTTGTTTCATAAAACTATTTGCTTTGACACTCAGATGTTTAGGCATAATAGAATATTCATCTTAGTATTTTTTTGAATTGATCTGTGAAGAATTAAAATTATAAAAGTTTAACAATCTGTTTTTGTATCTTCTACTATTTTTTACTTTTTGTTCTAGTAACTTTACTTTATTTCAATTGTTAAAAACTGCATTAAATGCGTCTTTGTTTTAACATTAATAGATATCGAACACTACATAATACAAATCGGACGTTCTCGACTAATTCTTACCAAAGTTTCCTCTAAAAGTTATAAATAAAAAAAAAGACTAGGAAACATTAAAAAAACCACTGTCTCAGTCTTATACAAAACACTTTGAAAAGATCAACACTTTCGTTTATCAGAAAATAAACATTATCAATTCTTGTTCAAATCGAATCTTTGCTTTTTTAATGGTTCCTAACCATTCTGAACTTTTTCTTTAGTGAAGTTTTTAAAAAATGTCTTAAAATCAAAAGAGGCAGACTACATTCATCCCACCATTTAAATTTATCAAAATTATATGACAATGTTGGTCTACTATTTTATTGTTACAAATTAATTTTGTTCAGTACAACACAGGCATGCATAAAACGTTGGTTATCAGGATAATCCTCCCCGTCAGTCCAAGTGTTCGTATCGAGGTCGTATATTTCCACTCCATCTGTTTCGAAGTAAGTGGATTGACCACTAATACAATACACGAGGTTTCCAACTCTGCAACAAGCGAATTTACATCGAGGAATTTTCATTGGAGCCATCATGACAAACTTGTTCGCATCAATTGAGACATTTCAACGGATTATCAGAATCGTCATAAAATCCCCCAAACAGTTTGTCCTTATAAACGATTGCTTTGTGACTTGATCTCGCTTGTACCATTTTAGTTGGTGACAAGGACGTAGTTTAACTGGATCGTAAATTTCAACGTTGTCGTATTGCGTATAACCTTGTTTATATCCACCGACAATCCAAACTTTATTGAGGTAATGAACAGCATCAAAAAACACTCTGTCTGTTTCAATGTTCGCATCGCTCCACTGTTCGCTGATTGGGTCAAACAAAAAGCTTGTGACGGCATAAGGAGGGTATTTTAAAGACGTCGTTTCAAGTATGATTAGTATGTTGCTTCCCATTCTGCATGAAGAGTGGCAGTAAAATTCCTCCGAACATGGAAACTTGAAAAAGATGTTTTTGAGTGTTGCAATTTCGTGCCAACCAACCGCATAGAAGTTGCTGCTAATTTCAAAAATCCCCTTTATTCTAGTTGCTGATTCGTTAATTTCAATCCATTTGTTCTCATCCAGCAAATACTGGTAACTGTGGCAGTTACAAAAATCTGCAACTATAATTGCTTTTGGTTCTCGATGACTTCTTCTTGTTGACCTGAAAAAACAAACAAAGTATACATTTCATCATAAAAACATCAAAAGGACAATCTTAACAATTAGTCAAAAATGGTTTTTTAATATACATTGCTACATAAATAAATAAATAAATGAAAAACTCTAATTTTTCTTAAAAAAACTTAAGTATGATATGTACATATTTACTGGTTTGCTATATTAAAATAGCTTATATATACTTTAGCTTTTAAGATGGGATCACACAATATTATTGAAGCATGCAACGCTATTGGTATCCATTTGTTTAACAAAATAAATAAGTGATTATAGGGACCTTGACTTGTAGAGATGCTTAGGGTTCGTTCATAAATAAAGGAGGCTGACTATAAACGATGATAAGATTTAAATGAGTATAAATTATTAGCTACTAGGTAATATAGCTGACATCTTTAAGTATTTCTAGATTGTATAACAGTAGTTTTGACAGTTTTCATATAGTATTCAATAAATAAAGTGATCAATAGACGCTTACATACACTCAAAATATAAAAATAGATAAACTTGTATTTGAAAACTCTTCTATGATTGAAATTTGATCACCAGTTAGTCTTGTTTCTTCGTTTTTAAAATCTCTATTCGAAGTTGGTTTACTATTTGAATTTAATTCTTCTTTTAAAGTAGAGTCTTCACTTAAATTTGTTAGATCTCATCTAATGATGAGATCAAGTTATTTACAGATGTTGTTTTCTTCTTTAACTTCACACCATGTGACTTTATATCTATTATTTTCTTGTCATTGTTTTTCAGACGATCTATTTCTAGTTTGAAAAGAAAGTTCTCTTCTTTTAAAGCATCGTTTTCGTCGGAACAGTTTTTATAGTCATTCATCAACTTTGAATTGTTACTTTCAAGAAGAACTATTCTATCAAAAACCATTTTCTTCAAACTTTTCATTTGATCCTCGTAACTTTCAAAGATGCTTTTAGTCTCGTCAGATGATCCTTTGTAGATAGTTTGCTTCTTCTTTCTTGGAAGGGTTCAAATTTCGCACAAAGTCGTTCCCTGTAACTGGAGTTTTGCAGTCAGGACAAGTTGAGTTGGTATCCATCCATTGTTGAATACACCTGTTGTGGAAAATGTGTCCGCACTTCAACACTGATATTTCGTCAATGCGGAAGTCCAAACCTTCTTGACAGACTGAACAAATGACTGACATTTTTTATACTTCTAAGAAAATATCGTTTTATTAATTTACTATAAAACCTACTATGCTAGTACAAAGAATTTCCACTCTTTGAAGCAAATGCTAGCCTTCATCAAGAGTTACATCAAGCTTTACTTAGCAGGCTTGAGTTTATTAAAAAGATTTGTAAATGGTTATTATGCTTAAAAACAATACTTTCAATCATACTAAGTACCTAAAACCAAAATAGTAAAAAAAAACTTTATTAGATGACTTTATTAATAGAAAACTAGGTTTTCAGAAAAATATACTAACTATCAAAGATGTTCAAAAAAAAGCTTAATTGTATTAAGTAACAGTAAAAAAGAAAATTAAAATTATACAAAAATTAAATTTGTCTTTAAACTTATCAAAGAGGAAATATTCAAGTATATAGGAAAAAGAAAAAAAAATTAAACAAAATTATTTTATAGATTTAATTTAAAAAATTCAATTTATTTGCAAAGATTTTTAAATCTAGACAAAAAATTAACACCAACATTTAAATGGAAACAACTTTCTCAACTACAAATGTCACTCAATTATTATGCCTCTCCCTTACAAAACAAATACAAATATTTTATTCAGCATATTTTATTGGTTTTAGCTTTCTTAGTTTAATATTTTATTGTGTTTCTATGTATATAAGTAATATTTAAGAGCCTACATAACCTTAACATGACTTAGTGTGACTTAAGATTGGTCACCACTTTTTGATACGTATTTATTATAATACTTATCTATGACTTTATGGACTAAATGTTTTCAGTTCTATTTTGACTTTGTCATTAATTTTCTCTGACTTTTTGACAGTTTACCAATGTTTTGTGATTTGGGCTTATAGTTTGCTAAAAGTTTGTTTTCTTAATGGAGTTAATTGGAGCAATACCCTTTGTAGCTTACTTTGAATTAAGCATTATCTACTTTATGTGGTTTATTAGGACTTAAACTAAGTCTATTTGTGGTTTACTTTGACTTAATCATTGTCACCAACTTTATGTGACTTATTAGGACTTAATATGTGTCAATACTCTTTGTGGTTTACTTTGACTTACGCATTGTCACCAACTTTTTTGTATATTATTAATACCTAAATTCTGTTAATACCCTCATAACTTTAATTTAATCTCCCTATGATACTTCGTTAAATATACCCCTATTGCCTATTGTTTTTCCTAACTCCTTATTCTTTTTGGTTATGTGTAAAAACTCATGCATGTTTTTAAATGGGTAGTTAGTAAATGTGAATATTATTTCTTTAAAATTAAATGCAAGTTTTATTGTAAATTTTTCTAAATTTACTATTAAATAAAATGCACTGTATTATAAAAAAGACAAAATATATAAATTAAAGATAAAAATGTAATAAATACTGCCTTCAAAATAAAAAGTGATATACTAGTATAGTTTGTTTGGGTAAAATAAGGTTTTGGTCTGATTTACCTGTTACTTATAAGACTGATGATTCTTTACTTGGACAGGGTTGCCACTCGTTTTTAAAACTTTTTTTCAGATTTTTAAAAGTAAACATTTTTGAGTCTATTTTTAGTTTAATGTTAAGATAAAGGTGAAAAACTAAGTTAAATAGTATAAAAAACATTGAAAAGTTATTGTAAAGATACTTCAAATGTGTTTTTTAATAAAAAATTTAGATAATGACAATTGTTTTTTATCTTTATGATAGACTTTTATATCAAATCAAAATTTTCCTACCTAACATGTAAAAATTGTTTAAAATTCAAGGTTTTTCTGGGTTTTTTAGTGATTTTTGTTCTAAATTCCGGAATTTTCCGGTTTTTTTTTTGCCTAAGTTGTCAAATTACAGGTTTTTCTTGGTAAAGTGGCAACCCTGACCTGTAAGGTTATAAGGTAGTATACAACCTACTAAAAATCATAATTAATTTAAAGTTAACTTATACTAAATGCTGATATTCAATAATAATCAGGGCTACTCTATATAAAACTGGGCATGGCATGAATGTTGTATTAAATAACAATTGCAAGCACTAACAAATACATAAAAGGACATCATACTTTAAAAAATAATTTAAACGTGGTCAAAACTTTTACACAAAACTTGATCTAACATGAACTAATTTAAAATGTATAAAGTTAGATAAACTTAATTAGTTAAAACTTAAGTAAAAAATACTTGAAAAATATTACTACTAAAAAAATATTTAAACTAACACATGAAAACTATACAAAATTCTAATCTGGAATTATATGTTTATTGCAGCAGGCTGTGGCTAGAATGAATGTCACTGCCCTAACTCAGTATCATATATCTGTAATGATTTAAGAAAAGTTTTATCAGAATATTTTTCTCCTAACTGTAGCTTTAAGTTACATAATTCAGTATTCAACTAAATGGAACATCAGTGTGAATGGTATTCCATTACAAATATGAAGATGTGAGAAGCAGAAAAATTTAAATTTGTTTTATCATTTCTACTTTTTTATTATTTGTTGTTTTATAAATTAGATCTCTGTGCTTTAAATTTTTTGTTGTATTTTTTATTCTTTATGCGCAATTACGCATAGCCGACCATGACTGATAACGGGCCTTTTAATCTTTTATCTATATAAATAAGTTTAATGGTGATTGAAATCTGGCCACACTAAAACTGGGGTAAAAATCCTCAGAACCAAAAGTTTAAAACTCACCAGTAATAATATGACTAAGACTTTACTTTTGCCTGCGTAAGTTTCAAAATTCTGCGAGAGTATCTAGTGCGACTTAAATAACGAATTTCACCCTTTCAAACTTCATAATAGAACCTAAAGTTTCACGGTGGTAGTGCATCTTTTATAAACATTTTTAGTTTCAAACAATATAAATTAAAATACCTAATTTTATTTTAAATTTGTTATACAGCTATTTTAATTTTTTTTTATTATTTACACTTTTTAAAATATTTTAATAGAACTAAATGATTGTTAAAGAAACAATGTTCCTCTGTCCAGTTGCCTCTCTTTGAATCGAAAAAAGCTATTCTTAGTAACCTTAAATTGTTCTGAGTCATCCTGAGTTTTTAAAATGTTAATTACTTTCATAACTTTTCTAAATTGATAAAAATCAAGTTCTTCAACAGAGTTAGTTAATAGATAACAAACTTATAAACTGTATTTACTAACGATCATTCAATATATTGAAAAATAATCTCACCTTAGATTAATAAAAAGCCCTATAACTATCTTGAGTTTTCTATAAAAAATCGAAACTACCAGTTATAAGTAGTCTGATTTTGACCACATAGTTATTACACACGCGAGATTATAAAAGTTAATTTTATCCAAAAAACCAATTAACCCTGAAAAAGTTTTTAGAACTTATCATTAGAAAAATGCAGTTTTTAGTGATGATCAACTTTCGTAATAAATACATGTTTATATCAAGTTTCCAAACTTTTTGTCGAAAAACCTTATTTATTCTAACTTTATTCGTTTAAAATTAAATTATAAAACAATGGTTATCAATGATCTCAATTCAATTAAAAAGTTCAGTAAACCACTGAAAAACTTTTAAAAAAATAGAGTAAGAAAAAAGCAGTTTTTAGTGATCATAAACTTTTTTATAAACACATGTTTATATCACATTTCTAATAGTCTTTCGGAAACCCTTATTTTTATTTATTCTTGACTTTGTGACCCCGAACCCTTTCATATAGTTTTACATGAAGAAAATTCAATAATGCGGTTGCTGTAATTGCCAAATTTTTTGAGAAATTTCTTCCAGGTATCCTGAATTTCTTGCAGGCTTTTAAAATTACACGTTTTTGGATCTATTAAAACAGGGGTCGGCAGGCAGTTGGTGGTCGCGGGCCAAATTTCAAGTTTACAAAGTTGTCGCGGGCCGCAGTTTTAGTTTTAGTGACATTTGAATAACCGTTTGGTTTTAGTTTTAGTCACACTAGAGAAAAGTTTTACTTTTATTCACCTTATCATTTTATATAACTTTTAGTTATACATAGAATGACTATTTAAATAAAATGAGATAAAATTATAATAAAGTTTACATTGACTAATATACTTAAGTATTAATAAACTATGTAATTTCATAAGCACTGACTAAGTTAAATTTAATACTTTTGTAATTTTACATACAACTTAACTCTCTATAAAAACCAAACTTGAAAGACAATTTATTATTTACTTATATATATTTGTTATATTATCAACCCCTTTTTTCATATTTCTAAGAATATTAACTTAAAAAAAAAAGTTTTTGTGTCTTAAATAGTTTACATTCATTAAAAAATTTAGTAATTAGTTAATTTGATAAAATTAATACCTGTTTGTATTATAGAAAGCTAGAACAAATTCTTTAACATAATTAATTCTCAAATAATTAAATAAAATATCTTATTAGTAACTAGTCTTTTACATGGTTGTCACTTAAAAAGCAAAAATGTCTGAGTTGTATCAAACCAGCCTAAGTTCATTAAAAGTTTAAAAAGCTAGTAAATCGTTGTAAATCAAGCTCAAGTACTAGTAAAAATATCATCATCATTAAAAAGTACACAAAGTGTAAAAAAATGAGAAAAGACTACAATTAGTAAACTACACTACAGTCATAAAAAACTATTCTGGGAATTCTAAGATTTATTTAAAGTGTTTAAAATAAAAATTTAACACACGTTTGAGTTTTAAAGCTTTTAAAGTAGCCTGTTTGTGTAGCAACCCAGTTAAAACAAAGTTCACAACATAAAGAAATAACGAAACTTATTAACAGTAAACAAATTACATGCCAAAAAAATATAAGTCAGCTGGAATGGACAATTAACTTTCTTAAACATTTTTAACAAAAGTATAAAACTTAATTGAGTCATTAGCGAAGAGAAAAACCTCTTTTTTATTAATCATTACAGCAATTCTTTATCTGCTTTAAGAATTTAAAAATATTAGTTGTAAAATAAAAGACGAGCAACAAAAAAAAAAAACGTTAGTTAGAAGTTATTGCGAGAAACGATAAAAAAACAAATCACCAAATTCAGTTCCAACAAAGCACATAATTATCTTCAGTAACTACATAATTATCAGAAAAAACTTGTAAGGCAAGTTATAAAGTAGCAAAATTTACTATTAATAATGAGATACCGTTTTTAATTGAAAACTTTTTTAAAGATTTTTTGTTGGCAGTAATGAAAAACTTTTGTTTATTTCTTCAATGACAACAAAAAGTTCTATTCAGGAAATGCATTAAGGTTATAAAGTCGCATAAATCAAATTATGACTTTAACCAATATGTTAAGATGAGAGCACTGATAAAAAAAACTATTGCTCATCTGAGAATTTTTATTATAGATGTTTTTTAACTTTCACACTTTAGTATAATTTCTTGGTTTAGTTCAAACACGAAGCACAACAATCGGTGAAATTTTACAAGTAAAGGTGTAATGCACTAAAAGTTTTTAGAAGTACAATTCCTTCTTTTATTTTTAGTTTAAAGTTTAAAAAGTGTCTTATAAAGTATATCAATATTAAAAAACACTGTTAAGCTACTTTAGTATATTTTTTAATAAAGAAATGTTTATTTGCTAAAATTTTTGTGTCAAGTCGAAATTTCACTACTTTACATGTAAAAATTTTTTGAAACTCCAGGCTTTTTCAAAAATTCTCAAATTCAAGTTTTTTTCCAAATTTTTCAAGCATGAATTTTCAAGTTCAAAACTTGAACTTAATATATTATAACATATATTAAAACTAAAACTAACACTTTGGGTTGAGCAAAACTTACATCATAAGTTTTATTTGCCACTCTTTTAAGCAAAAAAGCCAGCCTGAATTAACAAAAACATTCCTGATATTTTTGTATACAAAAAACAATTCTAGCCAAAAACTTATAATATGACTTAGTTGGCCTGAGATCTGAAGTCTTCAAATAGTGATAGTCTAAGTGTGTGTCAATGTTTATAAACTATCCCTAAGTCTAGTTTATATTAAATAGGTAGCTTTAAAAAACAGCAAATGTGTGTATTGATATGCAAAGCATAAAAGTTAACTTAGTTTGACAAAATCAGTTTTTGAAAAATGAAAATGTATACATAACAAAAACTATATTAGTTTATGTCATATATATTGTTTTAATTGTATCTGTACAAATTTAGATATTACATATAGAAAAAACAAACTTAGAAGATAATGCATGAACTAAACTTAAACTAACTAAAGTATTTTATAAAAAGTGGTTTGAAATGAGCATTTTTTTAAGTTGGTGTGCATATAAATTAGTTCAAGTGCAAAGAAAACTTCTAAAAAACTAATATGTGTCAAAACAAAACTTAAATAAACCTTTTTTTCTTATTACTATGTTATTTTAAATGTTATATGCAAGGATTATTCCTTGAGCACAACAGGTCTCGACAATTTTGGTTTTGGAGACAAAGTTAATTTTTAAATTTATTTATTTACAAAGGCAACAATGTTTCTCCCCTAAGAGATCTTCAGGCCTGTAAAATAAAATAAACATAAGACGATGGACAACTTAAGAAAATACAATAATGCAAAAAGTTATAATTGAATTCAAATTAAAATTAAAAATGTATAGTGCTATTACTAGATAATTAGTTAACAAAATTAAAAGTTTTATAATAATGAAAAAGACTTTTTAAATTTTAAATATGATTTATACTTACAATAGATGATTTGTTCTCTACAGATTTGGATTTAGCTTATAACAACACAAAACAAAATGGTGCTTAACAAATGAGGGTACAAGTAATAACAAAAATAGAACTAAGTGATAAAAGAATTAATACGCAAAGTTTTAAAATAAAATTTCCTAAAGTGCGGGAAGGTTTTAAACTAAAACATAACATTTACAAATAAAAAATATATAAAAGAAATTTAGGTATAAAAAACATTGGAAAGAATATCTAAGCTATAAAGAAATGACACTTTAGTTAATTACTGTGCATTAATTTTGTACAAAATGGAAAACATTTGCATTTAGTTTATTTGATAAATAGGTATAATATAACTAACTTATTAAATTCAAGCACTCTTTTTTCAGATAATTACTTGCTGTTGTAAAATAGAAGTTATTATGAAACTCAGAAAAATATCCTGTTAGAATGCTAATCAGTCTTTTTCACATTTTAAATTAAAGTAGCAACTTCTTCTAATTATTTTTAAATGTTATACAGAGACTTAAAACCTAACTAAACAAATTAAATCGAATTACCGAAAAAATTTTTACTTGAAATAAATTTTCGCTCAGCGGGCCACTTTTACATGCTCGCGGGCCACAACATTTTCGTTCGCGGGCCGCATTCCATTCAAAAAAATAACGTGCTCGCGGGCCGCAGATTTACCCTTCGCGGGCCGCAATTGGCCCGCGGGCCGCAGTTTGCCGACCCCTGTATTAAAAGTTTAAGGTTAGAAACTGTGTTAAGTAGTACAACAACATTAAATAGATACTGTAATGCTACTTTAAAATATGATTTTTGATAGAAAAATGTTTGATGATCACAAACTTTGTTTTATCTTTATGGTATATTTTTCGTGACAAATTATATTTTAATTACTTAACATGTAAAATCTGTAAAAGATTCCAGGTTTCTAGGTGATTTTTGATCTAAATTATATGTTTTGTTTGAAAATTTCTCAAACTACTGTTTGTTTTTACCCTAAATTGTATAATTCTTTTTTTTGCAATCCTGTGTAGTTTATATCTAAAATATCAACGTTAAAAGCAACTGCTTATCAGATATTTAAGTTGGAGAATATGTAAAGACTAAGATTTAAACAAAATGTCTATATACTAGTTGACATCTACTTAGCTGGACTGGAATGAATGAGCAAAGTTTTGGTTAGACAAAATTTACATCTAGATTTTGAGATATACTTTGAACTGCTATTAAATTCATCAAAATTTACACTTAATTAAAAAATTAAAATTACTTTTAACTTGTAACGAACAAAATATAATGAATAAGATTTCAGAGTATACCTTTTTTTATTTTACAAATGTTTTTGATTAGTTATAATTTATAATACATCAAAATTCTACCTGATTTAAAAAAGTGTTAGGTAAGGCAAAATCACTCTCTATTATATTTAAAAACATAAACATTTACATGATCTACTACACATTTTAAACATATTTTTCTTTTATACTAACTAACTTCTTTATAAATATTAACTCAATTAATTGTTTATAAAGTAGAGTTGTAAAATATACAATTATATTATCGTTTTTAGAAATGTATCTAAAAATTTGTTAGTATAAAAGAAAAATGTTTAAAATGTGTAGTAGATCACTATTTTGGTAGATATGAAGATTAACTAAATTTAAAATTTTATTTTAATAAATAAAGTTAATTAGAAGTTATTAAAAAATTTACGCTATATTTATTACGAATTTTAACGATTCAAACGAAGACAAAATAAATATATAATAAAATAAAAACTTTCCAAGTTCTTTTAGTACTTAACTACTAAGTAGGGTTGCAACAGATTCAGCTAAAAAAAATCCTGACTTTTCTAAACAAATTCTTAGCTGATTTAAACACCAACAACCAAATACTTGAAATTAAATAAAGTTATGTACATGCATTTCTATATGTACTTGTAATTTACTTAAGTACTGAAACCTGACCTGATAAGAAAACCAACAATGGTTAGTATGAGTTTGAAAATCCTACACATCAAGTATAAGTTTTTTGTAGAAGTAAATATAATTAAACACACAAAACAAAAACTAACTCGCTACCGCATATCTATATCACACGTTAAATCACAAAAGATCTTACTTGAATTTAAAAGATAAGTTAGACCCTAAAAAAATATTTTAGAAAATAGCAGCTTTTGGTGATGATAAACTTATTTATTAAATGTTTATATTTCAAAACTTTTTTTAAAACCCTTACTTTTTGGAGACTTTAAACTATAAAAAAGTTTTAATGAACTTTTTCTAAAAAAAATTAATGAAGCGATTGCTGTAGTTTATATTTAAAATATCAACGTTAAAAGCAACTCCGTATTTGATAACTAAATTGAAGTAAATGTGCAAAAATGTATCACATAAGGCAAAACTACTGATTATATTAATTACGGAATAAAAATTATTAACTTTTATAAAAATATTAACTTCCTCAATTGTGTAAAGTACAATTATAAATATTATAATTATACAACTGTTATTGGGTATGTATGTTTGAGTTTATAGGTATTAGATAAAAATATGTTAAAAATGTGAAGTAGATTACTTTTTGATACGTATGAAGAAAAGCCAAGTTTAAAATTTTATTTTAATAAGAAAATAATATAGCAGTTAATAAAAAAATTACGCTTTGTTTTCAACGAACGAATTTAATGAAACAAACGAAGATAAAATAAAGAAAAAAATATTTTTACTACTTTAACAATTGAAAATTTTGTTTGATATTTTTTTATATTTAGTTGTTACTATTTACATATTATATCTAATTCTATATAAAACAAACAACCTAAAGAACATCAACTAATAATGAACATGATAATTTGAGTATTAATCAAAGCTTTTCATTAAAATTAAAACTTCCAAATGAATTCAAATTAGTTCTTTTGTTTTGCATTAGGTTAATAAACTAAGTGTCTCTAATAAATAAATAGTGTTCTGAACTTCATAAATTTAGTTTACATCTAACAAACGTTTTTACTTTTTTTAGAAATCTTAAAACAATATAAAAGAAATTTAAGAAAAATAAATAGTAATTACTAGTTTATTTTATTACTCCGATCTTTTCCAAGTTTATTGTTAACAGCACAAGCATATTCAAAACTGCCAGGAACGGGCAAATCAGTTCCAGTACTCCATGTATCAGTGTTGAGGTCGTAGATCTCCACAGATTTTGTCCATTTATAACCTTCAGTCATTCCACCAATACAATACACTAGGTTTCCAACTCTGCAACAAGCAAAACTACTACGAGCAATTTTCATTGGAGCCATCATGATAAACTTGTTCGCCTCTGGTGAATACATTTCAACTGTGTTTAGTCTTTTGGGACCATTCGATCCACCAAAAACAAATAGTTGATCGTTATATACAATTACTCTGTGTAACGCTCTTTTTTGCACCATTTCAACTGGTGACAATGACATAGTTTTTGAAATTGGGTCATAAATTTCTACTGTGTTGCAAACGTTGTACGCACCGTTATCATAGGGTATATTTCCACCTACGATCCATAACTTGTTTAGAAACTGGACAGCAGAAGACATCCATCTTTCAGTCACAATATTGCATTCTGACCATCGTTTGGTAGTGGTATCGAATAGTTTACCACCAACATGTTCACCATACTCGTCTATCTCAACAACTAGGATGTTCTGTTCGTATTGAAATGATCTACACCGTTTATAATCGTTTTTTGTAGGAAACTTGTAAAATTCCTCGTTCGATGTTAAGATGCCATTGCTACCAGCAACGTAAAAAACACCATTAATTTCGAACAATCCGCCTTTACCGCCTACTGATTTTGGGAAGTTGTCTAGTACTACCCACTTTTTATCTTCTAACAAATACTGGTAAATGCATTGGTTCACTTCATCTGCAACTACGATAGCTTTTCGTACTTCTTCGTTATTTTGTTGACCTACGAGTTTAACATGAATTTTATACTTCAATATCTATAATTAAACAATAATAATAAACTTATATTTTTTTAAGTCGCGACTACTATTCATAATATTTAATTACAGGGTGGCTACTGGTTTTAAAGTATGTTCTTCCAGATTTTCTGAATTTCTTCCAGGTTTTTGAAAATAAGCGTTTTTGGGTTTACTTTTCCTTTATAGTTAAAATAAGGTAAAAATATGTTAAACAGTATTACAACATTAAAAGATTATTAGATTATGT
This sequence comes from Thalia democratica, assembly GCF_965202585.1. Lineage (NCBI taxonomy): Eukaryota > Metazoa > Chordata > Thaliacea > Salpida > Salpidae > Thalia > Thalia democratica. Next base: position 1,728,258 of record NC_139171.1, on the reverse strand, counting down.
TTTTTATAAAATAAAAAATTGATAAAAACAAAAAAAAACCTATATGATAGATTTTTCATATTAAATCAATGCTTCACAACTTAATTAATATAATTAGTTTAAAATTCCTTTTTTTTAGTGATTTTTATTCCAAATTCCAGGTATTTTCCATAAATTGTTAAATTTCAGGTTTTTCCAAGATTCCAGGTTGAGTGGCCACTCAGTAAAACTACTATATTTAATTTGTATCTTACAATTACTAGATCCTACTATAGTCTACTTTATACAATTCAAACAGAAAGAGTAATGAATCTAATCTATAAAGAGTCCTAAAAAAATGATATGAGCTCTATATTTCAAAACTACAAACTACTTTTATTAATTATTTGGAAATAGTTCAAACTTGATATTGAACAAAGTTCAAGTGAGCGAATAAAACATTTAAATGATTTCAAATAACAACTTATTACCTAAATTAGAGGCAGGAAGTACTTGGGTGGTGTTTGATGGACTTATAAGTCTATACAATTAGAATGTGTTTTGCTTCAATAATAAGAATCTAAAAAAAAAGTATACCGCCCAAAAAACTAATTTCAACCCAAAATTCACACATTTTTCGATTTTTTGACTTAAACAGTATTAAAATCATTTATAAATCTCCTTAACTTATACTTTATATCTTAAGTTAAATGAAAGTTTTTACTTATTGAAATAGATTTAAAGACATATTAAAGGATTCGTGCGCGAATTTTTTTTCATTTAGCCTGACTGAGACCTATTTAGCCTGACATTTTTAAGTAAAGAAAATCCCCTTTAGAAGTCATTTTATGTACTGAAGGGTCTTAATTAGTACTATTGTAGTCTCCGACTTCAAACAGCTTTATCTCAAAATATTTTGAGCTTTAAAATCTGCTGAAAGCAACTCATAGCTTAGTTACAACTCAATAAAAAAATACTAAATTGTCAAAAAGGTGATTGACCCTTACCCTATGCCCTTAACATAACAAATTCAGTGATAAGTTTTAAAATAAGTGTTATGTCTAAACTATTACTAGTGTAAAAATTTAATATATATTACTAAACACAATTGTTCAATTTAATGAAGCACTTAGTAAAAACATTATAACCACAAAATCTATTTTAAAACAACGTGCATCGTTGTGTTTTATAAAAATTCAAAATGAAACGCTTACACAAGTATTACAATTAAACTAAAGAGTAAACTAAACATTTACAAGCTAAGTTCTTGAACTAAACTGTAATGTTTAAACTGTATTTTTTTTTATTAATGTTCATAGTTATGACGTATATAATACTCAAAACAAAATAATGAGGATTCTTAAATTTTTTTTAGAGATTCAACAAAAGGTTTTAAGCAATTATTTTACAAATACTGATTGATTTAGTCTTTAATAAGTAAATCTTTATTAAGAAATAAAATCACATCTCAATTTAATCTTAAAAACATTTCTCAATTTTTTCAATCAAAAATTTTCTAGCACTTGAACTGAGAAAAACTGAGATTCTCAATTTTTTAAATAAAAAAACTGATTTAGCCTGACGTTTTTCAACTTTTTTAAAAAAAACTGATTTAGCCTGACTTAGCCTGACGCGCACGAACCCTGATATTAACTGCTTGCTTTTGATGAATTATGACGTCATTATCACCCTATTTCTGCAAAATTTTGTCTGTAAAATGATGCTTTAAAACTAAAAAGCATAGCATGTTAGTGACTTAAATAAAAAAATATTGTAAAACAAAACTTTTTAGGTATACTTACTCACTCTTAAAAATTTAAGTGATGTGGGTATGTATATTAGCGGGATATTTGATGTCATAGTTCATTTAGCTTTAAGTGTTCAAAAAACCTTTAAATAGTTATTCAATTAGCATTACAACAAATTAAGGAAATATTGAAAAGTTATGATTTATTATAGGCAAGATAATGTTGTGTGGCATTGAACATTAAGTTAATGATTGCAAAATAAAACTAACATTGTACTGTATCATTTAAGTATTAACATTTAACATTATTTCAAAATGCCTGAAATTAAAAAAAAAATAGTATAAAAGGGCTGTCATATGATTTATAAAATCTAATGTACTATCTGCTTGAAATAATAAGTCAAAAATAATATGGTAAAAATTAAATAAAAAAGTAAAAGCTGGGGTGGGCCTGTAGTGAGCGTGGAAGAGATGCATACTATTTTGAAATGCCATCTCCTGATCAAAACGAAGTTATTTTTCGTACAGAGTCAATTTACTTTAAGATAGTAACACAAATCTGAAGTGTTATACAACTCAAAACCTTTCAAAGTAAATAGTAATACCTGGTAAATTTATGTGCTCTTGTCCAGAAGATAATGAGTGATCTCAGTCTCTGTGTTCATTATCGACAAACGCAGATGCAGCATTCTTCCCCCAATATACAGAAAGAAAAAAAATGAAAAATATTTTTGTAGGGCATTATTGTGCCACATTAATTGGTGAAGGATCATCAGACACATGATATATTGCTACTTGTGAAGGTAAAAATGATGATGGGACTTACAAGATGGACCACCTCTTGGAGGTCCGATATGGAGAGTTCGATATGAAAACAATTTAAAGTGGAGACACCGACCTAAACGTGATTTGCTGAACTTGCATGTAAATTCTATTCTTGGTTGTAAAATTGAAGGGGAATGGAATGTTTCTAATAAAAGATCTATTACTTTTTCATAGAGAAACCATACTCAAATAGTTTTTTAATGGAACAGATGTCTTATACAGAAAATTAAATGTTAGTTAAAAAATTTTTAAGAATTTTATGTTTACCTAACTATTACAAACATATAGTCTATTAGATTTATCAATCGTGTGACAGCCACTAAATTTTTTTAAAATATCTTTTATTTTGCAATAGTGTTAAATGTTAATACTTAAATGATACAGTACAATGTTAGTTTTATTTTGCTATGTTCTTTATTTCTTTTTAAAAGTCTTTACTTTGCAAACAATAACTTAATGTTCAATGCCATACAATATTATCTTGCCTATAATAAATCATATTTTTTTAATATTCCATCACATTGTTGTAATGCTAATTGAATAACTTTTTAAGGGGTTTTTGAACTCTTAAAGCTAAATGAACTATGACATCAAATATCCCGCTAATATACATACCCACATCACTTAAATTTTTAAGAGTGAGTAAGTATACCTAAAAAGTTTTGTTTTACTATCCCGTTACAGAGTTGTTATTAGGGTAATAAAGATTATAAAGTAGATTAGTACAACAATAAAAACAACACTTATATTTTATTTACATAAACTAAACAACACAAAGATACAATTACATCCCTCTATACTAGAACTACATTTTAACACAAATGATATGCAATTATAATAAGTATCTTATAACTTAATCAAGAAAGAATCTTAAATTTAACATGTTTGAAATGCATCTTAACTTAAAGCACTTCAATAACCGCCGAATGCTCTGCCAAAAATGCTTATATATGCATTAAAAAACGCATTAGTTTTCTCAAATAAATAACTTTAATGTGGGAACGCTTATCAAAATGCATTATTTTTACAAAATATTCCCACGCCCTAAAATCATAGAAATTATGATTCCCCTTTTTAAATAGATTATTTTTAAGAGTTCCCACACCATTGGTACATTACAATATTTTTTTGACTTAAGTCACCAACAAGCTATGCTTTTTAATTGTAAAGCATCATTTTACAGACAAAATTTGCACATTTAAGGTGGTTATGACGTCATAGTTGATCAAAAGCAAGCAGTTAATATGTCTTTAAATCTATTTCATTAAGTAAAAGGTTTCATTTAAGATATAAAGTTTAAGTCTAGGACATGTATAAGTGATTTTATTTCTGTTCAAGTCAAAAAATCTAAAAGTATGTGAGTTTTGGGTTGAAATTAGTTTTTTGGGCGGCAGTTTTTGTTTTGCAAATATTTTTTTAGATTCTTCTTAATGAAGCAAAAACACATCCTAATCATATGGATTTGAACAAATTTTACAGCATGGCCAAAAATACGCTGTACTCCCTACCTAAATAATAACTTTATACTTAGACAACATCAGAAAATAAACACAAGAAAAGATACAATTTAGATAGTTATTCTCTTTGTAAGTCAGAATTGCCAAATGTTTTTTGAAAATGTCAAGGTTTTCAGAAATTTTTCTAGGTTTTTAAAATTACACATTTCAGGGTCTATTTCTAGTTTAAATTAAGTTTTAGGTAAAAATTTGTATTATAGAATAACAAAATTGATAGCAACATATCCTGAAACTTTAAAAAAATTAAATTTTTAAATGAAAAAAAAAATTGACGATGACATAAAACTTCATTTATACGATAAAATTTGTTTTAAATCGAAATCTTCCTTAACAGTAGTTTAAAATTCCAGGTTTTTCCAGTTTTTTTTATTATTTTTGTTTAAAATTCCAGTTTTTGTGTGATTTTTTAAAAGTGCCAAGTTTTTTTCAAAGTTTTTTATGCTCCAGGTTTTTTGGCAATACTGGTAGGTACTTTACAAACTAGATCTAAAAAGAATTTTGGATAAAGTTGAATGAGCTTGTGTCAGTAAGGTTGTTTATTTAAATATCACATCCATATATGGTCATCTGCTTACAAAGCTCACTCAATATTGCTAGTGAGATGAAAATAAAATGAGCATATTCATTACAGTGTTCTTCCCTAAGTTTACTAAAAATGTACTTTCAATTGAATTAAGTTAGGTTGTAAAAAGTTAGGCTAATTAAAACAGAGTCAAAGCAAAGAGTGTATGAGTAAGGCAACAAGTTTTGAAAAACAGTGGAGAAGTTAACTAAGTTATAAAAAAAAAAATTCTACTTTTTATGATATTCTAAAAATTGTTTTTATGTGTTATTGATTTCAACTTTTGGCAAGCATACATTAAAAATGGCAATTGTTTTAGTCTAACTTTTGTAAATATATTTTCCGAAAACGCTTCTTTATAGAAAAAGCTTGTACGTATACCAAATAATAATTTATTACAGTTAATAAAAGATTAAGGCTACTTTACTAAGAAAAACCTTTTTAATATTAACAATGTATTTTTAAGCTCTACTATTTTGTAAAATTGTTTCAACTTATTTTTCGCTAAAATAAAAAATGTTAACTAACGTTGATTTTCTTGTCTTCCATCACTCCAAATCCATATAATCTCCAAATCATTTGTGTCCGAGTTTTCCACGCTATTTGTCACTGGATCTTTGTTTAAATTTTCTTCAATCATATTGTCTTTATCATTCAAACTTTGTGCTTCATCGTTTAAAATAACTATGTCATTTTCAGTTATTTTATCTGTTGAGTTCGATAAATAATCGTTCTTAAGCAAATTAACTACAGACGTAAACTTCATCTTCAATCTGTTGTTTTGTACTTTTAGATCTTCTTTTTCTTTATCTTTGTTTTTCAACTGTTCATTCTCCAATTTTAAACTTGAAATTTCTCGTTCAAGTTTACCCTTTTCATCTGTACACTTTTTTAATTCTTTCACCAAACTGGAATTCTCATTTTCAAGATTCACAATTCTTTTCATGAACATGTCTTTCATACTCTTTGTCTGATCATCAAAATTTTCGAAGATACTCTTAGTCTCTATAAACGATCCTTGGTAGCTAAGTTTAGCAGGCAAGACTTCTTTAAAATCTTTATCAGAAGTTGATACTGACATTATAAATTTTCTAAAAAAAATAATTTTTTGCTTTTATATTTTATCAGTCAAATAAATGAACTATTATTTTTATTAACAAATTCTTAATTCATTCTCTAGAGTAAATTAAAATTATAACAAAATCTAATCTCACGAGTTAATTGAAACATTTTAGCTGTATGAAATATATCTTAAAAAATATACAGGTTTTAAGTAAAAACTATGTATACCCTGGAAAAAATTGAACTGAATACTTATAAATAAAAATGATATTCTGATTATGATTTTAAAGAATAAATTCATTACTTCTCCTCTAGCAGTTGAGATCTCTCTATTTGTTTTCTAAAACCAAAACATATAATATTCTGATTATTCTAAAACATATTTATATCTCTGATATTTTTAGATAAAGATTGAATTATAATTTTAAATATTTATATATTTGTTGTTTTGAGTATGTTTTCAAACAATAAAATTTACATAATTAAACAAGTAAAATAGTTAATAAAACTATTAAACATCCAATTTCAACTATCATTTACTATTAAGGGCATAGGGGGTAATAGGGCTTATTGTAACAAAAAATAAGATACTAAAAGTTTGTCATCGAATGCTTAAAGTTGTAGGACTGACAAGATATGTTTTTTAATGAAATGGTTTTTTTTTTGTATTTTAAACTTGGCCCTTCCATTATAAACTCTCCAACTTAGCCTACAACCATATCATATACTAATTTTCATTAAAGAAAGTAACTGTTGGCTAAGTTACATTTTAACTGTATGTGTTATGACATTATCGAGGGTTTTATAATTTTTTCTAAGATATCGAATTTTAATTCATAAGTTATAAATACAAGTTCTGTCATCCTTTTTTATAATTAGTTAAAAAATAACAAAAATAATAAATAATAATAAATGACTAGCTTAAATCTTACACGTCTCTTTCTGTGCTCTTAACAGTTTCATAATATAACATTTGAAAAAGGTGGTCAATATTTTAATCTTACTTGAAATGTACCGTAATGTTACAGGGTAGTCACATAGTTATAAGAAATTTATTCTTTATCTTTGAAATTATGTTTTTCATATTTTAAACATATATATTTTTTAGAGATTACCTAAATTAACATCAACTAGCTGTATGCTTGTATTTTTTTTTGATTGAATTTAAAAAATAGAAACATTTTGAAATTTAAACTAGATGTTCATGAGTTCATGATAAATAGCAAAATAAATCATTGGCGTGTTTAAGGGTAGTTTTTTGATAAATTAAATTTTTAGGGAGCCATATAATTTCATCAAAGGGGCCTTTAAACAAGAAAGTTTGGAAAACCTGCTTTAAATCTTATATTTCATCATACAAAACTGCGTAGATTATTATTATTTGTTTGATAATATGTAAAAATTTGATTTGAACAGATTTTAAACAGCAGTGCTTAATTAACAATAAATAAAAGTTTAGTATGAATTTTATAACTTTTTTTAATATTAAGTAACTTATTTCAAATTTCAACATTCAAGGAACATAAGAACTTTAAATAGCTTATAACATTGATTCTTTAAATGAAAAAAAAAACAAGAGCTTTAAGAGTGTTTTCTTAAAGAACTGTTCCTGAGAAATAACAAAATTAACAGCTTTTTTCTTTTGATGTTAGTGTTTCCTAATGTCCACTTAAATGAAATTTATTGAGAAAAATATAAGTCAAATGTTTTATATACAACAATGCTTCATTAAAAAAATATTTTCAGTGATAATTTTTTAGAATTATATTCAATATTTTCTACCTGATTAAAATACTTATTCAGAGTTGCTTTAAGTTAAACTATCTAGAGCTGCGATTCTTAAACTGGGGTAAATTATCTTGTTTTTGGGGGTAATTTTTTAAATTACAAGTTATGAAAATCAATGTTTTTAACTGTTATTTTAATTTATATGTTAATACTTAAATGTATTTTTTTTACGTAAATAACCTATTTAAATTTTAGTACTTTTTAGATTTAATAAGATTAAAGTTTAATAAATCTACTATTTTTCCTTAAATACTAACTAGTATATTGGGGGTAAATTTGGTAATAATCTTCCAAAAAGGGGCAAAAACGAAAAAAAAAATCGCTGATCTAGAGTGACTTTAGACTGTCCTGAGTCATCTTAAAAACTAAAAAAATCAATTTATAGATCAAAAATTCGTCATGAAGAAAAATTGAACATGGGACAACAAAATATCATTCAAGGTCTAGAAAAAAACTAAACTGAGCTTTTTAAAAAATCTTAAAACTATATTAAGTTACAACAAATCAAAAAGTCCTGAGTTATCTAAGTATACTGTGTATTCTGAGTGCGTGGCAACCTTCTTACAGAGTTAAATAGCTAATTTTTTGATTTTTAAAAATGAAAAAATAAACAAGAGCTCTTAGATGGTTTTATTAACAAAAACTTTAAGATTTTTTATGGTATTTAACAACAATTATTTTTACTTTTTTTAAATTCAATGAGTTCAAGTGAGATATTGTAAGCCAAGTCTTTATTTTAGTAAAATAACTAAGACTACAACTAAGACAGAGGTTTTGATAAACTGTCGTTTATATTCTAATTTTATTCTATGTATTAATTTTTTATGATCCCTTAAAATTATTAAAAAAATTTAAATTGAGTTTAAAATTTAGAGCTGACAACTATAAACTATTATGAATAATTTAAAAGCTATAACTTATTATTAAATTTCAAAAGTCAAAGGTGATAAAAACTTATTTTAAATATATAAAAAATATTTTGTTTTAATTTAAATGCTTAAACTAATTAGTGTAGTACAACAGAGACAAATTTTTATGTCAGTATGGTATTTCACACTTCACAAAATGTCTCAATTAACCTAATGATAGTTTTCTTTGAAAAATTTCCATTTTAGGGTGCATACTTAAATTAATGGGAACAAACATGTTTGTACGAACTTATGTACTAAAACTATTAGTTTGGCCATAGGGACTGTTATCAAATTGCTTTTCAAAACTTAACACATACTCTTGCTAAGCTAAAGGTTTAGAAAAAAGTCTGTTTCAATCAATTAAAAAAGGTTCATTCAAGTTTTGAATAATTTACCTTATAAAAAACAACTAATAACCATTTCTTTCTTTAAATTTAGGTTCAATATCTAATTCTTGGTTTCCAAAACTGGGCCAAGTGGCCTCCTTGGGGGCCATTGCAGAAATTTAAGGGACAATGAGGTCATATTTCGAAACTTAGACTACATATTTTGGACTTTATGATGAAAAACAAAAATAAGGCTTTAAACCAGGGTTTCTCAAACTTTTTTGGTACCCTTCAAAGAAATTAAAAAAGCTATGGCCCCTTTGTACCGTAATCACTCAAATACACCTAAGAATTTTTTTATTGTTCCTTTTCAGAAAATCCAGAATATCTAGTGTAAGTTTCAAATTATGACCTCATGGCCCCCCTGTGGCTCCTTTACTGCTCATGCCCCCTGCAAATCATGGCCTCTGGGGTATCTGCCAAGGAGGCTACTATCCCTTTGGCCCAAGGAGGCCACTATGCCTACTTTGGGAAACCCTGCTTTTAACGCTTGTAATGGTAGTAAATTGAGAAATCTTGCTGGAGCTTTTTTAGCTTCCCTAAAAGGGGCCTTTTTAAAACATTTTAGCGAAGCCCTGATCTTATTAATCCACCTGCAACTCATGGCCTCCAGGGTATCTGCCATGGCCCCCAAGGGGGAACACTTTGGGGAACCCTGCTTTAAACGGTTTTAATTGTAGTAAATTGAGAAATCTTGTTGGAGGGGGCCATAGATTTTTTAGCTTCTTTTAAGGGGGCCTTTTAAATTTTTTTAGAAACCCTGATCTTATTAATCCACCAAATACATAGAAGTAGGAACACTGAAATTTGATGCACATTGGTTAACAAAATTAATAACACTGTTGAAGGTAGAACAGGTTTCTATAATGTCAACTACTTTATTGGGGTGACATAAGATATCAAGGAAGGCTTATTTGTAAAGGGGCAAAAGTTAAATTGGTCGTTAATTAGTTAAGGGGTAATCTCCAATGAATCTTTGCATTAGAGTGCACCAACTTTTGAACTTAGTTTAGTAAAATTTCTTGACGTTGTAAAAATCACGTGAATATAAAGCACAAAAAAAATTGACTTCCTAGCTTCAAACTTTTAAAAATTTAGTTTTATATTGGTATTTTTATAAAAGGATAAATAAATATTTCACTAAATATATATTTTCTCTTACGTTTTTTAGATAATTACTTGAAACGGCTAGGAAATGTTGCTTAGCATATTTAGAAAATTCTGTCTCAACAAAGTTTCAAAAACATATAAATTAAAATTTTATGCAAAATACCAAAAAAAAAATTTTTTTCTATAAGTTATGTGAACTTTTATTTTTGTCAAGTAAATATTTGATGATAACCAAATTTCAAATACAGTATACTACCGCTTAAGTACGCACTTTTTTTGGTACGCACCTCGCCTTAAGTACGCACTTATTCAGAAAGACAAAAAAATTTCTAAATTTTTTCTATGTATATGTACAATTTATTTATCAAAATAAAGGATGTTGTATTAGAACTTCTAAGAAATTACAGATTTTTTGCCTAATTTTTTAATCATCAAGTTTTTCCTGGTTATCTTATTTTCCAGGTAGAATGGCCAACCAGCTGAGTTAGCCTGAGACTTTCACAACTTTTAAACTAGGGTGAGTAATCCTGAGTAGTCTAAGTGGCCTGAGATTATCACAGTCCTGTTATTAAATGTTAATAAACTAAATACTTATGTAGTGGTTGCAGAAAAGTGAAAAGAATAATGATATTTGAGCTGTAATGCTATAAAATAAACAAATCTAGATGACAAAGTTAAAAAAACCTACAAATACAACATAGTTAAGTCATAATTTAATTTAAATGTACACACCTTAATGTTTTGAAAATGTTTGGTAAACACAATGTAGTTTGGTACTTTCTAACAAAACAAAATATGGAAAATTATATATCATTGACTCACATTGACTTTCTATATTAAATGTATGTATTAATTATGTAGAAACTTTTTATAGAAAAAATAAATCATTTTAAAATTTATTAAAAAATGTTGCAGATTAGAGTTATGTATTAAATTTTATTTAAAATAAAAAGGCTTGTTTATTTGGCTTAATTATTTGGTTGCTAGTTGTAAGAAAGAAACAAACAACTAAGTTTCATATTATACCATATCGTCAAAAAGTACGCACTACCCGTGCTAAGTACGCACTTTTTGGTCAGGTTCAATTTGCGTACTTAAGCGGTAGTCCACTGTAGAGTAGAAAAATAAAACATAAAAATTAATAAAATAAAATAAAAACTGTTTTTTTATTGTAATTTTTACATAACATTTTAATTGTTTATTTTTTAACTTTGTTAAGACAGAATTTTCGAAATATGGCAAAGAACATTTTCTAGTCGTTTCAGGTAATTAAACCGAGAAGAAAATATATTTTTAGTGAAATAGTCCTTTTTCCGTTTTATAGATACCGTATGAAGCTAAATTTTCAAAAGTAATTTGCTCCAGCAAACTTAAAGCTAGAGAGACTAATACTTTTTCTTTGTGCTTTCTATTATTGTGATTTCCCACTGCCAACGAAATTTTCGTCTTTGAGGGTCAACAGACTCGCCCTACTGGGAATTTATGGGAAATTGTGGTATTATGAATCTGGGCGAGTAATCTTTGCCAAGAAGTTTGTATGAAAATGAGTTTTGGGACACTTTGATTAAGAAGAGATGTTATAAAACTTTATGTAAGTAAATTTCTTTAAAAATCTATCACTGTTATTTTCTAAATATATTTCGGAAATGTAGAAAACATTCTAGTTTTTGTTATAGTATTAATTAGTTCAGTTTTATTTAATATCAAAAAATTTACCTAAAACAAACAGTAAATTATGATGTTTTTGAAGTGCTATTTATCAAAAAAAATGATGAAAAAACAATCTTAACTGTTTTAATCAACACAAAAACAAAAAATACAAGTTAATAATTACAGATTTTCCTACTATATCCATTTTACTAACAGTTGATATGTTATTCATTTAGAAAATGATACCATTTTTAGTATCAAATCAATAATTACCAATACAATAACTTGACAAAAGTCAGTGTCATACTTTGTACAGGGTTGCCACTTGTTTTTTCAAAAATTTTTCCAGGTTTTTAAAAGTACACATTTTTAAGTCAATTTTTAGTTTAAAGTTAATTTCTATATAAGAAACTGTGTTAAATAGTATAAAAATATAGAAAAGATACTGTAAAGTTACTTTAGATGTGTTTTTTAATAAAAAAAATTTTGATGATGACAAAAAATCTTATTTATATGATAGATTTTTTGTGTCAAATCAAAATTTTACCACTGAAGATGTTAAAATTAATCAAAATTTCAGGTTTTTCCAGGATTTTTGATCAAAATTCCAGGTTTTTCCAGGTTATTTTTGCCTAAATTTCGAATTACAGGTTATTCCAGGTTTTTCCAGGTAAAATGGCAACCCTGTTTGTAGCTAAGATGTTACTTAAATTTTAGTATACAACAGAAAACAAAGTAATTTTAGTCATTTATAAGGAGAACAGAATTGGAGAATTTATTTATAAACATTTTTGCAAACAAAAACTTTTTTAATGCAGTTTGTTATCTTTTTTAATTAAAATAACTATTTAGAGCCATCTGTAATATAATGATATATTCACTTGTTGTTATCAGGGTTGCCACTACTAGAGTCAAAAAACTTCCCAACCCATCTGGAATTAAAAAAAAATCTGTCCTGAATGAATGGTAAGTGGGAACCATGGGTTTGGCCAAAATATAGAAGTATTAAACTTATTGGTATAAAAAATATTTCTAAATATCAACAATAACTTATATAATTGGTCAACCTACTTAAGTTAAAAAGTGCTTCTAATTTTATTATAACAATTAAGTCTACACCATGCAGTTAAATTACTTTTGTACAACAATTAATTTACAGAAAACATTATTGGTTGCAACTTTCATCATCATAACTTTCATCAAATAATATCGTCTTAAAATAAAAAACTACTATAAACATTTTTTAGACATTTTTTCAAAGTATGTAGTGAGTATTCTGAGACTTACAACTAAAATAAAAGTATAAAATTTTCAAGAGTAAACTTATGTTAAATGGGATTGATACTAAAGAATAAAAAATAAAAACGATTATTTAAACATGATACAAATATTTAACATTAGTGTTTTCTGTTTGTAAAGCAATTTGAACAACTTATTTTAAATGAACAATATAAAATGAAATCAATATAGGCAAAATGGTTCGAAATTAAGGCAAAAAACTTACTTTAAGATATGAACTGGATATAGGTCTTCACAGAACAATGGATATTAACTAACTTAATTGCTTGTTAAGAAATGAATTACAAAAATAAGTTTGCTAAGCTCTGACGTCATAATCGATTGTAAGAAAAACCCAAGCATTAAAATAAATTTAAAATTAGTTATTGTTTTTTTGTGGTTTACCATAAAATTAAACTAAAACCAAAGACCTAATTTCAAACGTTTTTTCTAAAAATTGCGTTCAGTTACCTTTATTTTATGTTTTTAGTTGTATACAAATGAAAGTTAATCGTTCTGTATTGTTTTTAGTCGTATAAAATAAATTTAACAAAGAATAATAACAAAACGAATTTACCTAAATTAAAAATAAAAAACAAAGACATAAAAAATCAAAAAAAAAGTTATTTACAAAAAAAAAACAAGTTTACGTTAAATTAAATAAAACTAATTCTTATAAGTTTTAAATACTGTAAATTAAGGAAAATTGATAGCAATATAAACTAAGTTCGTTATTATAAAAAAAAGATAAAAACTAAGTCGTAAAGAAGAAGAAAAAACCTAAATTTATATTTAAAATCACTTTCTTTTAGATGTTTTTCATTGGAAATATCAAAATAAGTTATTGAAACAGTGTTATTTTAGGAGAAAAATATATTATTAATATTGTTAAAAATAACGACATTACAAGTTAAAATAAGATCAACTCAAAGAAATTAAAGCAAATTTACAGTTTTCAATTAGAATAAAAGTAATTATGTTGTTTGTATCTAAATATTTTAAAGTGACTTTTATAATTTACAAAAAGTGAATAAAATAGCTTGAAGAAAAACAACTTGTAACTTTCAAATGTTATATGTAATAAAGCTAGTTTACTTAAAACTTTTGAAAGAAAAACACTTTTTTGTTCACTTTTAACCTGATAAATAACTTGTATCTTTGTGAATTATAAAACTAGATAAGTCCTAATCATTTTTAGGGTATCGGTCTAAGATGCACGAAGGTTAACTTTTTCACAAAAACACTTTTGCACGTCGTCACTTTTGCACGAGAGGTATCAAAATTAAATCAAACTTTGCACACTACTTAAAAAGTTATTAAAATATCTAAAGTCTTACTACACGGTTGTAAATAGCTTAGGCCTCCTTATTTTTTAAATGTGGCATTTTATTTTTATTATTGTTTATGAACAGAGAATTAAAATTTAAGAATATGTATTTTGAGCTAGTTTAAAACTTATTTATTTTATTAATTTATTTTATATATTCAAATTAAGCGCAAGTTGAAAGAAAATCTTGGTAGTTTTACTTTAGTAAATAAGGTCTTCAAGACTTTTAACCAAATAAAAAAAGAAAATTTAAAACTAGCTTAAGTAAATGTTTCAGTTTTTCAATATTTTTTACTAAGATAGTAAAATTATTAAAACTGCTGAGGTAATAAAATCAGTACTTGCTTGTTTTTTGTTATTTATATAAACTAGTTGTGTAACTGTTTTTAATAATCCAAAAAAACTTTGAACGTTCTAATTTGACTTATGTTAAATAATTGTGAGGCACTTCGATAAATTTTACTACCGACATCATTTTGTTTTAAGTTTGCTGGTTTTTTAAATCTTATTAAAAAAATGGCTAATATTATAATTTTGAACTTCAAAGTTAACATAAAACTACATAGAAATTGCTTCAGAAATATTGAAATGATTTTAAGTGTTTTGATATACTTTACTTAAGTAACAATAAAATAAAAATGTCAACATTAATTAAGTTTTAAAACCGTAAAAGAAACAAAATTTACTAAAGATATTTAATAAAAACTAAAGTTTGAATTATATTTTTATTCAAACCACTAGTATTCAGAAAGTTTTTTGTCTGTTTATATTTCAAAGTAACAACAAAAAATCTTTAAATTTAATTTTGGTTTAGTTCAGTTTGAATATAAAAACTTTAATTAGGACTATGTTTGGTATGTAACTTGTACCAAATAAAAGTAATAATTTAATATTAAATGTTTTATGTACTCCTATTATATCAAATATAAATAAACAAACTTAAAAAAAAGTTAAATAGTTTATTTACAACTGGGCGAATAAAAAGCGCAAAAAAAAATTTTTTAAAAAGCAATAAAATAAATATTAAAAAAAAATCGAATATGTACAAACTCAAATGCCTCAGGAATAATTATTCGGACAGGACGGTGTTATGACGTCATAGTTGACGGGTTAGTTATGACGTCACAATGGACAGACGACACCCATGGATATGTTTATATCGATTGCACTCCCCAAATATAAAAAATAAACAAGACGTTTTAAATTTTATTGTACAAATAAATTAAATATTCATAAATCATACTTTTTTAATAGGTTTTTAAGAATGAGTATTTTAATTTAATAAAAAAACTTATAAGGTTAACTTTGATGCGATGCTAATACGACAACACTTTTAAATGTGGACATTTGTTTAGCAAAGCAATTTAAACAAATTGTCCTTAAACTTTTGAGATCACAAAGTTGTCAAAGTCCTAACTTAAAATTCCTGTATACATAAAGTAATATGAAGTAAAATAATCTATTTGTCAATAAAGTATTAGCAGCATTTCACTAGAAAGCTAACTATCCTCACAAATACAGTATAAATAGTCAGCAGAATGTTTGATAAAATAAATATTCAGCATTTAAATGTTTTTGAAGCAAAACGGTAAGCATTAAACATTTCATTAAACATAAGTATTTACATGAGCTACTATTTTTTTAATAATTATTATCATGAAAGCTAACTATTCGACTCTGACTTTTTCTAGTAGAAATAAAGTATATTTCTTCATGTTGACAATATAATTTTGTAGTACAGGAATTTATTATTATTTTCGTTACCATAAGGATTTTTTTACCATTAAAAAGACGTAAAGGGACATTCAAATAACGTTTTATGAACTATAAAGGGACATTCCACATTAAAAGCGTTTTACAATGTCCATAGTACCATAAGTCTTCAAGACCAGTCTGAGATATCTATATGAATGCTAGCTTTGACAACGATTTTAACACATTAAAAGGGACTATATATATATATTTGTAATAAACACTAATTCTGGCGAGCATTTTAAAACTAATTTTTATGTAAATTTACCATGAAAACTTTGAAAAACTTATTGAAATTTTACTGTCCAATCTAACGTTAAATACTACTTTTGGGGGAATAATCAAGGTTTATTAGTTAGAGTTGAGAATTTATTATAAATTTTGTAACTTTGACCTGCGCATAAGTAGACCATAAAAGGGAAGTTTGAAGGTTTTAGAATGACCATTGTTAAGTTTAGGGTAACAAATACGTCAGGATAAACGTAGAATAAACAAAAGCAATATTTTTTGAAGCGAGCAAAGTAAATTACATATATATATATAGATTTATTATTACACAAATGTGTATACATATATATATATATATATATGTGTAGAAAATAAAAAAATACATATATTTAATATTATACACCACTAAAGGAACGTATCGGTAAGTAAGCGTGAATAAAAAGTCCCCAAGTAAACACTCACAACTGAGACTTGATATACAGTAAGCGTGAAATAAAATCCCTAAGTAAAAACTCACAATTGAGACTTAATATACCCTTGTTGTACAACAGTGCGAAACAAATTATGTACAAAAAAATGATAAAATATTTTTTTTTGTAGAAGCTTTTTGACTCCAAGTTTTCCTGTAGATTGAAAAACATTTTTTAAATCTGAATGAGCAAACTAAAAAAACAACCCCTTAACTTAATATAAAAAGTTATTATTTATGAGCTTTAAAACTAACTAATTTAGCTACATTAGTATAAATAAACTAGGTTTTTTTTTGAGCTTCATATACTAAGAATCACGTATCTTAAACTATTATATTTATTTAAAAGTTAATTTTGCTAAAAATTAAAATTTGTTAAACATAAGTTTTTCAACATAAGTTTTTCAAAAACTATTTAAATTTTCAAAATACAGTAGAATCTGAGTAAATAAATATTTAAAACTAACGACAACAAAAATTCACCAAAAGTTTTGCTGTCAGCAATAATTTATGTAATAATTTTTAATTTTATTGATTATCAGTAAAACTAGACTAATTCTAATAAATTTTACGTTTTGAATTATTTTAAATTAGTTTTAACATAATTAAAGCCTTAAATTTTGCTTTAATGCATTTTGAAATATATCATGAATTTTTTTTGTTAGTTTATAACATCTAAGAAATGTTTTTAGTTTTTAATAACTAGTTTAAAAATATCAAGTGATTTATTAAAAATATAACCAGTGTTTGAAGTGTACTTGCAAAGTTTGTTTATTTATTTAAACCCTACAAGCTTATTTCTATTTTGAAAGGTTTATTGTGTTATGTATAATTATTTTAAAAAACTAATAATTGTTGATACAACAGCCAAACAACAGAATATAACAAATAAATGCAACAAGTTTTACCTGACAATTTATTGCAAATAAATAGTGCATACGAAAGTACGAAACTCCAATTAATAAAATGAATATAATTACAACACATGATCTAATAACATCTAAATTATTTTTTTGTTAAAGTAAACAAAAGTTGTTTCCTTCTACCAATATTTTTGCCATTGTTTTCGCAGTTGGGCATTTTTTCTATTTTTGAAAATATTGTTTTTTTATTTTTATTATATTATTTTTGTTTTTGAAAAACAACAGTTTTAAAAGCTATCTTGTAGCATAAAGAATTAGTTGTCGTCAAAAAAGGGTTTAAGTTGGTATATAATGTAATTTCAATCTACAATAGATATATTAATCAACTTTTTTTAACTATAAAATGTCCTATGTCTATGCTACCCTTTCTTAACATAAGATATTCAATTCAATTTCTTAATTGATATTTCTTTTTATAATCTGGTTTACTTAAATTTGGAGCAAAAACATATGCTTTCATATCAAAATTAACTGTTTCAGTTCTTTTACATTTACTTTCAAACAGCTATAGCCTCATTTTGAAAAACTTTGTAAAATTTAAAAAAACAGATTTTTAGATCCATAAATGTATTTAAACTTTCACATTTGAAAACTTATTCTCATTCAATTGGAAAATTATATAGTAAGTTAGTTTATTTTATTTTTAATTTTTGTAAAAAAAAGTAATATCAAACTACCGTCAAGTAAAATGCAATTGTTAAAAAAAAATTTCAAGTTTTTCGACTATTTCTTTTTTATTAAAATGTATTTTTTAAGGTTTATACATTTATTTTTTGTTTTCTTGTGACAGTTAAAGTTTGAAGATCTATATTTTTGTAACTACTACATTAATTAGTACAAAAATAAAAAGTTACTGAAGTTACTGAAGTTCTTACAACAAATTGCCCAATCTGCAAAAACAATTGTGACGTCATATATACGTTTTTGTGACGTGTAATGTACGACACAAGACAATAACGATTGTGACGTCATAAAAGACAATAACGACGGTTATACAACCTCCTCAATAGTCGATAATTTGGCAATGTCTCTTTTTAACAAGCACTTTTGTATCTCGCTAATAAGGCAGTTCTCTAATAAATTAAGTTGTTTAATAGTAATTACGTTTTTACAAAGCATCTTTTATTATTTTTTTATACCCTTAGTTCTATGTCCTTGACGTAGGATATTTAATTAC
This sequence comes from Thalia democratica, assembly GCF_965202585.1. NCBI lineage: Eukaryota > Metazoa > Chordata > Thaliacea > Salpida > Salpidae > Thalia > Thalia democratica. The sequence continues at coordinate 1,709,588 of NC_139171.1, read as the reverse complement.
AAATACTGATTTATTCAATAAAATTAAAAATTTAGTAAGAACTTGTTGTTTTTCTATAAAAGAAGGCTATTTAAAGTTTAAGAATAAATAGTGTTTAAATAACAAAACTTTCAATTTTAGGAATGGTCTACCTTAAAAGTTTTTATAATTGACAAATAATTCTAAAAAGTTATACGTATATACCAGTTTTAACAAATATATATACATATGTATAATTTATCAAGAAAAGTAGAGTTAAAAAAAAATTAGAGCATGATTTTTATAAAAAAAATCTAACCCTCAGCTTAAAGGTTTGAAATAAATAAATTATTAAAATCTTGTTTTCTTAATACATTATTTAAAAGCTCTGCAAGTGGGCTCGGTGGAAAGTGTTAAAGTTTATATATATATATATATATATTATTTTTCATAAAAGGTTATCACTATATTTTAGTTTTAAGTTATAAAAAAGTTGTAAAGGCGAGCAATAAGCAATTATGAGGCACTTTGGTCGTACTATCAGCTATAAGCAACCAGTAAAAACAAACCTTTTGTCAACTATTATGTCGTCGTCAACGTTTTATGATGTCACACTAATAAGGACGACTCTGTTCCTTGGGTCTCTTCAGTTGCACCTTCAATCTTTTCATTCCGATCTGAAACCCGTTCATTGTTTGTATGGCTGCCTGACTACTCGCCACATTATCGTAACTGATGAATCCTGTTAAAATTACAAGTACATAGTTTTTGATTTTATTGTTACTTGCTACATTATCATAACTGACGAATCCTGCAAAATTATAGTAATTATATAAAACATTTAACAGTTGTTATAAATAGATGTTATAAAATATCAACAAAAATACTGTTTTGAGCTACTTTATAACACCTTAATTAAAGAGCATGGATTTATTCATTATATATGAAGCCGTGGTATTCTAAGTAGTGTGTAGTCAAATAAAAATATTAATTAAGTGAGAAAGTTGTGATATACTTGGATTCCTTTTAGTAGCAAAAAATTAAAATAAAAATTTTCAAGCGTGAAAAAACAACCCTGAAGCTTATAACTAGATCTAATACATAAACTTTTGTATTATAAACTAGGTATAAATAAACTTTCGTTTTTTTTTGCTTTTTTTTCTGTTGCTAAAACAAATAAATAACAACGACTCACCAAAGCACTTGCTCTGATTTGTAGCTCTATCAATGAACACTTTAGCAGATATCACATTTCCGAAAGGTTGGAAGACACATGCGAGATCAGAATCCTGAAAGTCTTGGGGAAGATGATAAATGAACAAATTGCACCCTTCCGGACCTTGAAATTAGAATGCACGTTAGAATATATTAAACTGTTTTTATCATTTTACAAAGTTGAAAGTTTTGTTATTGATTGCATACTTATATAGCATTTCCAGTGTTATACACTAGATATGCTATACTGCAGCAGTCCTTCCGGACCTTGAAATTAGTATGGACGTTAGAATGCACATTTTATTTAATCAGTTTTATTATTGATTGCATAAATTCCTAGCACTTCCAGTTTAGTAGTAAAAAGGTATCATATTAAAATACAAGTTATATACTTCAGATATGCTAACTTAAAGCAACAGTTTTTTTAACTAGAATGAAAGCAATTAAAGCCTGTATGCGTTACTAATATTTTTTTCTGAACAAATAAGTTGCACAGAAGAACTCAGCAATTAAAATGACATGTATTGTATTATAATTTAAATTTGAGCTACCTTCTTTCTGGGGAGTGTGGCTGATTGGTGCAGTTTGTAAAGTTGCTTGAGCGATCGGAGTTGGACTCGGAGTGACAGCAGCAGCAGTGGCGGAGTATTGTTGGGTTCCTCCGTATGTTTGTGTGGGTACATACACAACTGTGAATGTATTTAATATTATTAAGTATGTGAGTATTGTTGAGTGCCTCCGTATGTTTGTGTGGGTACATACACAACTGTGAATATATTTAATATTATTAAGTATGTGAGTATTGTTGGGTTCCTCCGTATGTTTGTGTGGGTACATACACAACTGTGAATATATTTAATATTATTAAGTATGTGAGTATTGTTGGGTTCCTCCGTATGTTTGTGTGGGAACATACACAACTGTGAACATATTTAATATTATTAAATATGTGAGTATTGTTGAGTGCCTCCGTATGTTTGTGTGGGTACATACACAACTGTAAATATATTTAATATTATTAAGTATGTGAGTATTGTTGAGTGCCTCCGTATGTTTGTGTGGGCACATACACAACTGTGAATATATTCAATATTATTAAGTATGTGAGTATTGTTGGGTGCCTCCGTATGTTTGAGTGGGAACACACACAACTGTGAATATATTTAATATTATTAAGTATGTGAGTATTGTTGAGTGCCTCCGTATGTTTGAGTGGGAACATACACAACCGTGAATATATTTAATATTATTAAGTATGTGAGTATTGTTGAGTGCCTCCGTATGTTTGTGTGGATACATACACAACTGTGAATATATTTAATATTATTAAGTATGTGAGTATTGTTGAGTGCCTCCGTATGTTTGTGTTGGTACATACACAACTGTGAACATATTTAATATTATTAAGTATGTGAGTATTGTTGAGTTCCTCCGTATGTTTGAGTGGGAACATACACAACTGTGAATATATTTAATATTATTAAGTATGTGAGTATTGTTGAGTTCCTCCGTATGTTTGTGTGGGAACATACACAACTGTGAATATATTTAATATTATTAAGTATGTGAGTATTGTTGAGTTCCTCCGTATGTTTGTGTGGGAACATACACAACTGTGAATATATTCAATATTATTAAGTATGTGAGTATTGTTGAGTTCCTCCGTATGTTTGAGTGGGAACATACACAACTGTGAATATATTCAATATTATTAAGTATGTGAGTATTGTTGAGTTCCTCCGTATGTTTGTGTGGGAACATACACAACTGTGAACATATTTAATATTATTTAGTATGTGAGTATTGTTGAGTTCCTCCGTATGTTTGTGTGGGTACATACACAACTGTAAATATATTTAATATTATTAAGTATGTGAGTATTGTTGAGTGCCTCCGTATGTTTGTGTGGGAACATACACAACTGAAAATATATTCAATATTATTAAGTATGTGAGTATTGTTGGGTTCCTCCGTATGTTTGTGTGGGTACATACATAACTGTGAACATATTTAATATTATTAAATATGTGAGTATTGTTGAGTTCCTCCGTATGTTTGTGTGGGAACATACACGACTGTGAATATATTTAATATTATTAAGTATGTGAGTATTGTTGAGTTCCTCCGTATGTTTGAGTAAGCACATACACAACTGTGAACATATTCAATATTATTTAGTATGTGAGTATTGTTGAGTGCCTCCGTATGTTTGTGTGGGAACATACACAACTGTGAACATATTTAATATTATTTAGTATGTGAGTATTGTTGAGTGCCTCCGTATGTTTGTGTGGGAACATACACAACTGTGAACATATTTAATATTATTTAGTATGTGAGTATTGTTGAGTTCCTCCGTATGTTTGTGTGGGAACATACACAACTGTGAATATATTTAATATTATTTAGTATGTGAGTATTGTTGAGTTCCTCCGTATGTTTGTGTGGGAACATACACAACTGAAAATATATTCAATATTATTAAGTATGTGAGTATTGTTGGGTTCCTCCGTATGTTTGTGTGGGAACATACACAACTGTGAATATATTTAATATTATTTAGTATGTGAGTATTGTTGAGTTCCTCCGTATGTTTGTGTGGGAACATACACAACTGTGAACATATTTAATATTATTTAGTATGTGAGTATTGTTGAGTTCCTCCGTATGTTTGTGTGGGAACATACACAACTGTGAACATATTTAATATTATTTAGTATGTGAGTATTGTTGGGTTCCTCCGTATGTTTGTGTGGGAACATACACAACTGTGAACATATTTAATATTATTTAGTATGTGAGTATTGTTGAGTTCCTCCGTATGTTTGTGTGGGAACATACACAACTGTGAATATATTCAATATTATTAAGTATGTGAGTATTGTTGGGTTCCTCCGTATGTTTGAGTGGGTACATACACAACTGTGAATATATTTAATATTATTAAGTATGTGAGTATTGTTGAGTTCCTCCGTATGTTTGTGTGGGAACATACACAACTGTGAACATATTTAATATTATTTAGTATGTGAGTATTGTTGAGTGCCTCCGTATGTTTGAGTGGGAACATACACAACTGTGAATATATTTAATATTATTAAGTATGTGAGTATTGTTGAGTTCCTCCGTATGTTTGTGTGGGAACATACACAACTGTGAATATATTTAATATTATTTAGTATGTGAGTATTGTTGAGTTCCTCCGTATGTTTGTGTGGGAACATACACAACTGTGAACATATTTAATATTATTAAGTATGTGAGTATTGTTGAGTTCCTCCGTATGTTTGTGTGGGAACATACACAACTGTAAATATATTCAATATTATTAAGTATGTGAGTATTGTTAAGTTCCTCCGTATGTTTGTGTGGGAACATACACAACTGTGAATATATTTAATATTATTAAGTATGTGAGTATTGTTGAGTGCCTCCGTAGGTTTGAGTGGGTACATACACAACTGTGAACATATTTAATATTATTAAGTATGTGAGTATTGTTGAGTTCCTCCGTATGTTTGTGTGGGTACATACACAACTGAAAACATATTTGATTTTATTGATTGTGGTTATTTATCATTTCCTTGCGGAGTCTGTATTGGTGCGTACAAAGTTTTGATAATGATTATTGGTACAAGTACACATAAAAATATGTACATTAAGTAACCAGTATAAAGATGTGTAGTATATTGTTGATTTGCATATGATAAATATTTACTTATAATTTATGTAATATTAATATATACTAATGTATTAATATACATATATATATATATATTAATATATTAATAAATACTAATCATATATATATATATATATGACTAACCAGTATAAGGGTGTGCAGCAGCATATTGTTGAGTTGCGTCCAAAGCAGTAGCAGCTTGAGCAGTCTGTGCTGTAAAGTAAGTTTCAGTTGTTTTGTATATTTTTTACATTTGTTTACGTAATTATTGTTCATCACACACTGTGGATTTCATCCAATATGTCTGAGTAAAAAGCTTTTAACGCATGGTAGATATTATATAAGACAATTCAAGTTGTTCAATCTGTATACATTCTGTCTGTGCTGTGAAAATTAGTTTTAGTATGAAATATATGTTTTGATATATTAACGTTGATATTTTTGTTATACACCAAAATTTTGGATCTCGTTCAATTTGTCTTAGTTATGAAACGTTAAAATATTTTAAAGAACAATAAGCACGAAATTAGACAATCAAAAATGTTGCTTTTGTTTAGATACTGTCTGCGCTATTCAAGAGTGTTAATTTCATTGAAATGTCTCAATAGTGCCTGATAATGTTATATTATATGGATTATATCTGAGATGTTATATGGCTACAAAATTACGACGAGTTAATGAATATGAGTGAATATAAAAGGATTGTTGGAGTGTATTCAAGTTGAAGAAATCAATAATTTAAAACCCAGATGTCTGAAAAATTAAATTGGACTGCTATCAATAGTCTTTGAACTGTAAAATGTAGTAAACTTTTTATATCTTTAAATGTTATTAATTTAGTTTAAACAAGTATGATAAGCTGCAGAAGTTATCAAATTAACAGTATGAAAAATAGTTGTCTTGTAAAATGCTATGTATACTTAACTTTTTTTCATCATAATTTATTTTCGTATTACTTTAAAATAGAAGAATATTTTAAAATATATGTATTTTTACATCAATTTTTTTTAACTGATGAGGTTTAAGTTTAATTGTCTAATATTTTTCGCATATAATTCACAGATACTATTAATTCTTTAAACTTTAGTTACAAATAGAACAAGTACATTTGTGCTAGATACGCCTACGTAGACTAAGAAGTTATTCTCCTCTCGAAAAAGCTTCATGTCATACTCTGAATAAGAAAGTTTTGGCGACTAATAATACAATATAAAACTTAAAGTAATTTTTTTTTCTACTATTTTAATATGTAAGTTGATACATGACTTATATTTTCTTTCAGCAACTGCAGTAGTAAAATCACCAAGAATTCAAAGTGTAAACTGTCCTTGTCAATTTGTGTTTACATTTTAGTTCTTTTTAATTTAAATTGATATCTTAATTAATTGATTTATAATTATATCTATGGTATTCAAACTAACAAATATATTGAACTCAAAAACCTCCAAGTAATTAGCATAAAAATATTGTAATTGTAGACGAATTTTAATTAGTACTAACATTTGGTCTGTGTTTTATCAGAAGATTTTATCTATTTATTTTAAACTATTTACTTCAAGAAAAAAATACTAAAAATAAAATATGTTAAAAATCGATCTACAAACTGAACCTAAAAACACTGTTTTCAAAAGATAGTAATCACCAAAAACAAGTAGGTAAGTATTTTACTTCACTTTAGAGTCTTCTTTACAACTTAATTACTCTCTTCTAAATCTTATCTCTTATCAGTTACTTATTTAAATTAGAATCACGAGTTTTAATTATACTTTTTATAGTTTCATGTGATTTAATATAGGCGCAGTAGTTGGAAGATGTATGAACACATGGTGGCAATCGATATGTTTTTAAAAAGTATAGATAAAGCCTAGATAACAATAAACGCAAGATAATCTCTTGTAACTGCATTATATCTATTTTTACTTAGTGGTGTTTGAATACAACTGTGTTAGTTAAAAATGTATAACTAATAAAGGTAAGACATACCAGGAAATAAACAAGTAGCATAAAAAAATTAACTAAAGTATCTTTAATTTTTGATTATTAGTTTTTTAATAGAATTGTTTACTCCTAAACTGTAAGATTAAAAAAGAAAGCCAACTCATAGTTTTAATCAATTTACAACATGGTAATTCCCTTATTCTAAAAATAATTTTGTTTAGAGACATTTAAACTTTTAATATGATCATCATAGACCAGGAAATATTAAGAAAACTTCTTTTGATAAAAAGACCATAAAGTGTTTTGAGTGGAAGGAATGATCTTCATTGAACAAAGTTGGTTTTATTTTGTTGAAATGTGGTGTACGGCTCGATAACCGAAATGTTTCTTTGTAAACATGTCTTTGGACAAAATAACTTGAACGCAACAAACTAGTGCTTAAAAAAGGCAATTCTATTTCAAAGCCGCTAGACATACCTTACAACTAATGCAGGAATACATCATTGTCGGAGCTACTAATACAAGTAATAGATGACTTGTACTAACAAGTCTGAAGAAAAAACAAGTCGCAGTTTTCAATAATCGGCTACTACAAGTTATCATCAGTTAACAGTGTTTAATTGAAACAAGTTATAAAATAACAAACTAATAACTCACACAATCCTGGGTAGGCAGCTTGTATGGGATAAACTGCGGTCTGCAACGGGTTCACAGCAGTCTGAAGCGGGTTCACAGCAGTCTGAAGCGGGTTGACAGCTGTTTGTACGACATCCGATGAGCTGACACTGTTGCTGATCTGTTGCGCGTTGGACGTTTGCGGGAACAAGTTGATGAGCGGGGTGACTGGAGATTGGGGGGTTGATGGAATCGCTGCAGCTGGGATGGAGTGTGAGGGGTGGAGCACTGTTGGTATAAGTTATAGTTATTAATTATAAGGTTAATCAATATAAAGTTAAGTGATTATCATACTGTACTGAAGTCAAAATTTACTCAATAACAACTACAATGATATAAAGAGTAGTACTATGGAGTACTGTTGGTATGATGTTATAATTGATACATGTAAGACAAATTGATATAATATAAGTTATTTTTATAGCCTACTGAAATCGAAAATTACTTAATAACAACTACAATGATATAAGAATAAACTAAATTGACTACTTTAAAAAGTTTTATTATAAGTTAAAGTATAAGTTATGGTTAATATTTTTAAGGTTAGTTGATAAAAGGTTAAGTGATTATCATACTGTACTGAAGTCAAAAGTTACTCAATATCAAATACAATAATATAAGAATAAATAAAATTGACCACTTTTATATAATTAAAAGTTTTGTTTTGCTTTCTCCACAGTTTTCAAAGCATTTTAAGTAAATAAATAAATATATATATATATATAGTTAAAGTGGTTTGAAAACTTTAATTTTGTCAAAAGTTAAAATCAGCAGTTTTGATTTATGTATTAAGATATTATTATAATAAAAAAACTAAAAAGCTGTTCTGTTGTTTTTGAAAACATAGTGTTTTAATAAAATTTATATATACATTTATTTTATTATTACTTACCAGTAGCTGGACTTTGCATGACAGTAGTCTGCTGAGGGGTGTTCCAACCAGTAGCTGTTGGTAGAACTCCTTGTATATTCTGTTTGAAAATAATATATTACATATACATTAATTCAAACAAATAATAAATTGTATATTCTGTTTGAAAACAATATATTACATATTTATTATCATAGTAGTATACGTATATTAGTACATACAAATAATAAATTGTATATTCTGTTTGAAAATAATATATTACATATTTATTATCATAGTAGTATACGTATATTAGTACATACAAATAATAAATTGTATATTCTGTATGAAAATAATATATTACATATTTACTATCATAGTAGTATACGTATATTAGTATATACAAATAATATATGGTTTTACAATTTGTTCATGTTATCTTAGCGAAAATTTCAGTATTACTTAATATTATTGGAAGTGAAAATAGCAGTAAAGTAGCAGTAAAGTAATCAGTAGCTTATCCTTAAGCTGGTTATGGCTGACAATGGTAGTTGTAGTTCATAATATGTTTTTACGATAATTGCGATTAAATCTGGATGTCACTCACAAGTTGTTTATTTTTCAATTAATGCTCCTTATTTATATTATTACTTGTTAAACTTTTTACTTTCTACTTGTAGAAAATATATGTTATGGTTGTAAAATAATAAAACTTGTAAATATCTTAAAAGTAAATAACAACATTTTTAAATTTGAAATAAATTTTTAGACATTAACGTTTTAAATTTCAAATCAATTTAGAATAAAATCCACACATATTGCTAATGGATGTCATAAAATCTAAATGGATAATTCTCACAGGACCATAACCACTTAAGATTTATCTCAGCTATTTACGAAAATGATAAATAATTCAATTTAGCATCTTGCGAACATCAAGTTAAATTTAAAAGCAAACAAATTATTTACAAATTCTCGGTGAACATATGTCGCTTTTAATTTCAACCACAAGGTGCCGCCTTTTCAACTTATGAATAATGCATGCTAGCAAAGTGTTCTGGCTTTTAAAAAGTGTTCAGTTTTATTGCTTCGTCCTTTTGAAAGACGTTTTCAAAATGCATGTGGCATACTTTATATAAATATGGACTTGAATTTATTCTCCTTATATTTGTATCACTTACTAGGATTTTTGTTTTAACGTTTTTATTGTTTAATAAATATCCAGGTCTAGTAGCTTTTTATTTTACCAAAAAACATTTCGATGATAGTTAGTAAAATTAAGCTAAAAAATAAACAATACTTACGAAGATATAGGCTTACGTTTCAATATACTGTAACTTCAATCGTAAAAAAACTTTTTTGATACTTTAAACGTTTATATAAACTTGAATCGGTATTAGAGTCAGTTTTTTTTTACCATGGGGGTGTGAATGTTTTACTTAAAATTATTATTACAAAGTTTTAACAAACATGTAAAACATTTTCAATAGACAGTTTAAACTAACTAGTATATATACGGTAATATAACCATTAGTACTGTATTTTTTATTAGCATAAAATACTAAAGTAATACTAACGGTTGCATTCCAAAAATAAAGTAGTGTATTCATGAGAAAAAAAAATTGAACGACAAAAAACCACTCAAATTATTTTGTCATAATACGGATATTATTTGTAACAATATTGATTATCAATAATGGTTTTTTAAATAGCAAATAGTTATACTTATCTGTTTGTAACATAGAATTTCTGTTATCTTTAATTTTAAGTCAACTTTGTTGAACAATAGAGTGTATTACTTACAGAAATAATCTAATACTTTTTTATAAAGAATAATTAAAAAAAAGTTGAACAACGTATTTTACTAGTAATATAGTGCGTTTTCTGTTAGACATATTGTTGTGAACACAAATTTTTAAGATTTTATAGCCATTTCTCTAATTATTAAAGGTTCATGATCTCTGTTATACATAGAAAGATTCCAAATAAGTGATTTCTGATCAGATATTTGTTAAAAAATGTTTTTATATACACAGATATCATGTATAGAAAACGACGAACATAATATAAACTTCAAATTTATTTAAATATCTAGACATACTTGAGCACAGGGCAACCGATAAACAGCACTATTTAGATGTATTTTTAGTTATAAAATGATGCATGTGTAGTACAGGTTGATTCATACTAACTTGTGCATAGGGAAGCCCGTATGTGGCACCGGCAGTTGTAAGTTGTAGCGGAAGCGGACTTATGAGCGAATAAGTTTGTGTGATCTGCTGCATTCTCCTCACTGCTCTCTCGCGATCCGTGTCCGCAAACTTCACCACAAGCGATGACGACGCTCCCTGTGTGACGTCATAATTTCATAAAAGATGTACTGTTAACTTGTGACTTAAATGTAAAATATTTGAGTTTGTTAACGAGTTTTCTTCACTTCATTTTTTTATATTCTACTATATGATGGATTTTGTAACAAAAAGTTGATGATTTATTATGATATAAGTTTGACAAAAATAATATGTTACTACGAGCTTTTTATGGTTGCTTGTTTTATGACTTTTTATGTGAGCTCTTTTGTACAAGTTGTTATATTTTTTAAATGTTATAGTTTTCAATGATCTGTGAAATAAACATTAAGCTTTGTAACAGTTAAATTAGACAAAAAGTTATACCTATATCAGTTTAATGTTCACTAAGTTTTAATGATTGTTAACAACAAATAAAGAAAATACTCACTTTGATTTTACTTTATAAAATTTTTTTATATAACTTTAAAATTATATTAAAATGCATACTCTTCATAATAGTACATTATTTACATTAATTTTTGATAAATCATTATTGAATCAAAACTAAAACTTATGTTTACTAAATTAATTTTAACTAACCATGTTTTTGAAAAGAATTAAAAAATAAAAATCACATTTTTTTTCTGTCTTAAGAAGCAAAATGGAGTATCGCTTAAAACTGAAGTTTTTATGATAAGTTGTTTTATTTACGTACAAAAGCAAAATTTAAAATTTAGTTATTGATTTTTAAAACAAAAAACATCTGTAAAAAAGTTCTGAAAAATTGATCGTTGTTTTTAACATAAATTAGAAAACAGAGCTTGAACTGATGGGTAATCAATAAAAAGCTATTTTCAGAGATTTCTTTTTAAAAATTGCCAAATTAGCATCAGAAAAAATAAAACGCTTCTTGTTACGTCACAATGATAAGTTTTCGTATGAATTATTCATCACTGTTTTCAAACTAAGCCTCAACGTTTAAATTAATCAATATAAAACTTTCATTGCTTTGTAAGATAATTTTAAGCATTTTAAATATAAATACTATTATGTTTTTTAAATCCATGAAATATTTACATATTATTTAATTGTTACTAGTATTAGAGTATTAATTACAGAGATATATTAGTCTGGCTGATTTTATTTTAAGTAAATTTATATGTTTATTTACAAACCAAGTTTGTTTTTCCGCAAAACAAATCAACATTAATCTGTTTTTAACAGTTATATTTTTTCACTTAAAAACAAGTTTTTTTAAAAAGTATTTAGAAGAGTCTGGTTTTTTAAAGAACAGCAACGAAATAGTCTCTAAAAACTAGTAAAAAAAAAATTATACTAAAAAATTTTGAAAAATTATTTTACCCAGCTCGATATATTCAAAAAAATTTTGTTGAAATTTTTTTCTGAAAACTGACATAATTTTATAAACAAAAAATATGGGAAAAACGTAAAAACTTAAATTATTTATACACAGTTGATCTTCAAGAATTTTTTCCTGTTTTTTTTAGTGGAAAACTTTTGTTTAAATCCGTCAGAGTTTTAAATTAAAAAAGAAAAATAATTATTAGTAGCTTGTTTATGTGTATATATTTATTTTTAATATACTGAAATACAGTAAAATTAATTTTTATTTTAAAAACATTTGTGGTTTAAGTAGGTTTAATTGTTTAAAATCTTATAATAAGCTCACTTTGTAACAATAACTTACAACTTAATAAGGATTTTTTTAGATATTATTATTATTTATGTTTTCAACGTTAAAGCATGAAATACGGATATAATAAATATAACTAAATAAAACTTTTACTTTTGATCCTAAATGTTAGACCTAAGAAACTAAACACTGCTAAATTCTATTCAAAAGATAGTTAATATCAAGATTATTTAACTTAATCTATGTATGGTTATTTCATTATGCACAAAAGTGGAAAATATTGATTCAAAATGGACTTTATAAGAAAAATTATTTGGCATAACCGGTTATGATTAAGACTTATTATGACAAGCAAAAGTCTTTTATGGATTCTGACCAGCTTAATTAGGTTAGTCAGTAAAAGAAAAAAAAAACAGATTTGCAAAGTTTCATAATAAGAAAATTACAGTTGAAAATTATTGTTTTATTTTAAATTCCTAATTTAACTCACGCCACACATCTTTAAACAAAATACAAGACACATAATCAGTGTTTATTATTGTTTTTCGGCACAATTTTCGGTTTATACTTGATTAGATGAACTTTAAAAATAATGACAGCATGGTTTTAGAATACATTATAATTTTAGTACATTTTTGAAGTTTAATGAGTTTGTTAAGACTTTTAAAGTAATTAAACCTAGCATAATTAATATTCTTATCAAATACATCAAAGTCTTGTTACATAGACAACTTACTAATGTAAAAACATAGCTGGCGTTAAAAAAAAGACAAAAAGTTAGACTAATTAGTAGCACATTGGGTTAATGTATCTTGTGTCTCTGACAATAATATATATAAAATATGTTATTTATAACTACGTTAAAATATTAACCAAAGTATAGTAATTAGCGTTACACATTTATTTAAACTTTTTTTTCTTAAGCTTTATCATTTGTTAAAGTTTATAAAAGTCAGATATTCTTCCCACTAAAAATTGGTAATGTATTATAACTTGCTACAGTTAACAAAGTTTTCCAAGTTAACGTGAGCATTTTAAATTAAGGTAGTTGACAAATCTATTAAAAAGTAAATATCAAAAAAAATGTTTTATAAACTTGTTTTAGACGATTCTTTTTATTTCTAAGTCAAAAACTAAAGTATTTAATGTCAAAAATAACTTTTTTAGTAAAACATAGCAAGAAAAAAATATTTGAATTATAGTTTTTTTTGTCATTAATAAACTTTAAATAATACTTTATTTCAATATAAACTAACTTAAGTACAGTTGTTTTTAAAATATATATATACATATATATTACAATTACCGTACAAAAAATGTTATTTTTTAGTTTATACTAGTTTATACTTATTGTTGGGTACTGTTATACTCCAACTAATCTTTAATTTTACAAACTCAATAAAAGGAGCTTAAAAATATAGATAAGATACACTACAGACATACTTCTACTTACATGTAGTTTTTCAATTTCTGATTAAATAAATAAAATAAATTAATAACTAACAGGCATAGTTCTAGATCCATGTAACTTTTCAATTGCGGACTTAGCTTCTTGATTTGAGGACAGTTTAACAAAAGCGCATCCCTTGCTTTGACCTTCTGGTGTTCTGTTTATTATTATTCATAATTAAAAAAAACTAAAAAACAGCATAAAAGCTCCTTAGAATATAAGAGACTACACTGTTATAGTTAGTTTTACACTATTTACATACTATTTATACTTTATGCACATACGTATTAAGTTATTCGATGATTATATATCTAACTTTTAATTAACTGTTTTTAAAATCGATGAAACAAAAAAAAATTGTTAAGTTTTTTAAAAATTTTCTTTTCTTTACATTAAATTTAAAACTTAGAAAAAATAAAATAAAGTTTTAAGTATCGTTTAGCTACTATTTAAAGCTTTAAGTTATATTTTAGTTTTTAGACAAAACAATCTAAATGTATTTTTTAAATATTTCTGTTACTTGTAATTCGATAATTAGTATTTATAGTAAACATGAAAAAGTATTAGAAAATTAAGACAAAATTTTTGAACATATAAAATCATTATATAATTTAACTTTTTACAACTATCCAACATTTATACTTGTATAAGACATATTTTAAAAGTTAATTGTGCAGTACCTAGAGTAAAACTAAAGAAAAAGAAAAAGTAAATCATGTGGTACAGTTTACTATAACAAAAATTAAAACAAACGAAAAACATCATTAATTTCATGAAATTTGTATATAGTTTTTGTTACCTCAATATTGTGCATTCTTCTATGTAGCCGAATATTTCGAACAACTTTCTAACATCTTGTTCCTCTATAGTTTTACCAAGCATTCCAACGAACAATTTTCTGTCTTCTGTTTGTTTATTAAAATTAATGAAAAATTGAGTTATTAAAATAAAAGCTATTTGTTTAAAAGTGTCTGTTCCTCTATAGTTTTACCAAGCATTCCAACGAACAATTTTCTATCTTCTGTTTATTTATTAAAATAAATGAAAAATGAATTATTAAAATAAAAACTATTTGTTTAAAAGTGTCTTTTCCTCTATAGTTTTACCAAGCATACCAACAAATAATTTTCTGTCTTCTGTTTTTACAATATGTTAAATCTTGATTAGAAATCAAATTTAAATATTTAGATATTCTGTTTCTCTATGGCTTTAAAAAGATATCAAAAATAAGTTATAGTATTTCTTAGTCTGGATTGAACTTCAATAAATAAGTTTTCAAATATCCGTAAAATATATGATTTATACATTGTACTGAATTGAAAAAATTCTATATAATTAAATTAAATTTTTGAACTTATAAATAACTATTTTTTGACAGACTTTTAAAAAACATCACTTGTTTTGATTCACGATGTTTCGTAATAAGCCGCTATAAACACACTAGCAAACGATTTATAAGAAAAAAAGATTTGCATTAAATGTTATTCAAAAAACTTTAAGATAATTAAAACATACAAAGCCTTTTAAACTAGTGTTTTATAGTAAGCAGTAACTAAAACTTAAAGTAATAGTAAACATCAAAACTTCTAGAGTAAGTTTAATTTTATTAACAGATACATAGTAAATTTTAATTTTTATAAAACTAGCAAATAATATATATATTAATATATTTTTACCTGACTTACTGACTGCATCGGCAGGTTTTACTTGTATCGGGTGGTTCATCTGTGTTTTTTAATTGAAATAAAGTTAAACTGTGAATATGAATAAAAATTATTTATTACATAAATTAAAATGATGTGAAAAATGTAACAACCATAAAACTATACATGCTAAAAAACTTTTCAATTTAATTAAGAAAAACCTTAACGAATTAAAATAATGACTTTAGGACATGTTGTAGAAGTTAAAAGTAGCTTAAAACCGTAAATACTACACCTAAAATAATTTATCGTTATAAATGAAATAAACAAATAAAATAAATTCAAAATCAAATAAATATTTTCTTCTTTTCTTTTTGAAACCACCATTTCGACCCTAATCGATCAAAAAAAAAAAAAAAAACAAATGTAAATAAACAAACAAATTAATCTGTCCTACATCTGAAACTGTAAAAAGCAGAATGTTAAAACCAGATAGACGTTAGATAAATTTTAATTTTTTTCTGCAGCTTCTGCCTTCTCTTAACCGATCGATACCGCACAGTAGAAGGAGCTTCAGTGAAAAACGTCTACGTTAGAATAGGAGAGAGTCGTATGAATTATTGATGACAATATATTTGTTTGAAATTACAAGCCTTTTAACGGTAGCATGAAAACGCGGTCAAACAGGATTTCGAAATATTATTATGAAGTAAGATTTGTTTTTGTGTTCTTGAACGGATTTTCAATGATTTATTGATTTATGTTCTAAAAGGCTTATGTCTGGCGTAAAGTTTTAAAGTTTGGAGAAGAACATAGCAAACCTTAAACATGTGTTCAAAACCGAAAAGTGTTTGTTTAATTCACCTTGTCTTAAAATGAAAGTTTTTTCTTAATCAACCAAGTTCCTCATATTACTACTTAAGCAACTTAAACTTTGCATCTTAACTTTAATGCGGCCCATTTTCGTAGAATAAATGTTCTAAAAATTAAGTTACTACAAATTCTTTTTTTTTAGACACGCTGTATGCCAAACTTATCAAATTTTTCATAGTTTTACTTTACAAACCCTAATAATTTTGGAACACCAAGTAGTGAATTGAACTACATTTTATTTATAACAAACATTTAAAGAAAATTATAAAACTAACCCCTGGCAGTGTGTGTTTTTCATGGAGGTTGTTCTGCGCCGTCAACGCCGAGATCTTTCTCGAATAAGTTAAGAAGGCGCAACCTAGCGGATAAAAAGAAAATTAAAATCTAAATATTTTATAAAAAAAAATTATTTAGCTACAATGAAGCTATACAGCGAATTCTGTTCAACTAAAGTATGTTTGGCCTATGAAGTGAAGTTACTTGGATATTTCTAACTATCAAGTAAAACTAAAACTTTTAAAAGTAATAAATTATCAGGGTTTATAATATTTAATAAATTTTTACTAATTTCTGCTAATAAAATTACACAGTTTATTCAACTTGTATAAATCTACAGATAACAAAAATCTCATATACTTTTATAATTTAGTTCGTATTAATAACTTTAAAGCAGTTTTTAAAAAGATTACGAAAAGTTGAATTAAATAAATTGATTTTAGCTAGCACTGGAAAATATAATTCAATATAGTCTAAAAAATACTTTTTTAGCAAGAAAACTATAAAAGTGTATACACAAGTAAGTAAAAAAAAAACTTTTAAAACATTGTTAGTTAATTTAGTTTCTGTATTTATTGTCGTATTAAAATACTCGAAAACTACTTTAATGTAATTGTTTTGAATAAGTTTCTATTTTAAAGTTGAAAACTAAACATTTTTTTTAAATTTAACGTTTTTTTTTTCGATAAGATTAAACCTTTCTGCTAGACATTTTAATTCCCGTAGCAAAATCTTAAAGAGACCAAGATTTAAAAAGGAAAGTAAAACAAAGTAATCTCGAAGCAGAAGCTTTAGGGGCTTTAAAAACACTAAAAGGCAGATTAAAATGAATATTTTAAGAAAAATATGTTTAAATAAAAGAAACATATTACTCTTTGCCTAAATTTCTTGTTCACCTTTAACTTTTAAATAATTATTTCTGTTTTGTTTGTTTGCTTGTTTCTTATTAATACGTAATAAGCCTTCTTAACCTTATTCTAAGTATATTTTAACACTAAATGATAAGGTAGTTTTAGAAAAAAACATATTTTTGTTTTGAAAATTTCTCATTATATAAAATTAACGATTAAACTGTATACTTTTTATTTAAACAAAATTTTTTTCGTCAAAATTTCGCTGATAGTTAAAGCTAAAAATTTGGTACTAAACCTAATTGATAATAACACATTTTTTCCATTAACGATATCAACATTTAATCACCTTACTTGATCGATCCTCCTTATAGAAAACAATTTAGGACAATTAAGATTAATTTTTTTTTTATTAAGACAGTTATGTGTTTTAATTCTAACTTAAATATTATAACCTTTAAAACAAAACTAAACTGTATAGAATATTTTTGATTATTTTAAGTAATTTCGTATAGTTTTTGTACAAAACCTTCGGTCAAAAACAACAAAGTTATTGAAAAAAAAAGCGTTTAATAAATGTTTTAAAACAATCAAATTCTTCTCATAGCAAAAAAAAGTTCATTATGTTGGAAAATTTATAACAAAACTTCAATAAAAAAACTCCCATTTTGATGCTTAGTTTTCAACATTAAATGTTTATATTAAGTTGTTTTTAAACTGCCCTGAAATACAGCAAAAATATACAATGGCTTCTTTTAATCCACAAAAATTAATTTTATACTTAAGATTATTGTTACCAAAAAGCAAGTTCTTTAAAAGTTCTAATCATTTCACTCTGCAGTAAGATTTTTATTACATAAAAAATCCCAATCTGTTTTATTAACAAACTATACTTGTTATGTTTAGTTAGATTACTTGAAATACTATTTTACACACAGCAAAAAAACTACACTGGTTTTATTATAAAATGTATTTAAAAACGTATAAACAAAAACAGAGCAACTTCTTCAGAAAAGTTCACTTTACTGTAAAGTTTCAGTGATAAAAACTCCCATATTGTTTACTTGATAGATAACAGGCGAACACACAAGAGGAAAATTTTGTTTATGACGTCACAACAACTTTATGTTAAAAGTTAACGTCACAACAACTTTTTGTTAGAAAATAAAAATTGCAATAAGCGTTGGAAATATTTCGTGCAAGTTTAAAATTAATTACTTACAGTAAGATTTTATTCGAGTTTTGT
Organism: Thalia democratica; assembly: GCF_965202585.1. Taxonomy (NCBI): domain Eukaryota; kingdom Metazoa; phylum Chordata; class Thaliacea; order Salpida; family Salpidae; genus Thalia; species Thalia democratica. The sequence continues at coordinate 1,690,986 of NC_139171.1, read as the reverse complement.
ACAAATCAGATTTGAGACTAACAAAGCGCTTGGAGAAAGTGATAGTTTTATTAAAGACTAAAAACTTAAATATGACTAAATAAGATTTAAAATTTTATGGAAAACTCAAAACAATTAAACACCATCTTTTTATTCTAAATCTTTTTTTTAATTTTTTATCTTAATATATATCTTATAATACAAAAACAGTTTATTTTAACTATAACTAAACATTAAGTTTGATATTTAAAGTTATGTCGATTTTGAGTATCAATAAACTCAAATCAATTTTTTATTATAAATTTGTTACAAAAAAGTTTGCGTTTTTGGTGACATTTAGAGCTAAACTTTGAACTTTAATATTTCGCAAGCATTCCATTTTAACATTTATTGATTTTGTACTGTCTGTTGCAAACATATTTAGCTATAAGTTGCAGAAATTCTGTCAAATAAATTTTATTCTCAATAAGGCAGGATGGCACTTTTAGGGCAAACTTTAACTTATATGCCGTTGAAACATTATTATTATTATTGATTCTAAAATCAATCGATTTATACTTTTTGCTCTAAAGTTTCTATAAAATTTTAAACTTTAGTTTAAAATGGTTTACAGTATATATAGAGTTTAATTTTTTTAAATGAAACTAAATATTTTACTCATAAATGAAAAACTTTTGACTACTTATTTAAGTTTTTAAATTTTTGTTTACAAAATATTTTGATTAAAATGTTTAAACAATTTTGTTAAAATACTTTTGTATATGTTTTAGAATGTTGTATCAAAATAAAGATCATGGTTTTAAAAAAATAAAAAAATTAGCAAAATTTAAAAAGCACTTACAGAAAGTTACTGAGCTCTCAAGCAACCTTTACAGTTAGAGTTACAAAAGGTAATGATGCGTAAAATGTATTCAGTATCCTTTTCACTAAAATAATTATTCACTGAGGTAAAATTTCAGCCATAAAGCTCTAAGTTTGTTTTGTAAACTTTAAAAAGTATTTTTTTATAACACGAAATAAACTGGACCGCTAAAGTTTTCTCGTATAATTTTAATTTTAATTACAAGGTATTAAGTATAAGTTTTAGTTTCAGTAATAATTCTTAGTAACTTGAAGTTTTAAACTATTGTTTTACAGTAAAATCACTCTAAGAGTTTAATTTTGTTTTCTGAAAACAATATTTTTTAAAGTTTGAGAAATATTTGATCAAAACTTAGGTTTTTACGATTTTCATACACTACATTTATTATCAATTTCAAAAATGCTTGAAATGCAATATTTAGTATATAATCTAAACAATAGAGGTTTAAATATAGTAGACTTTAAATGAAAACTTAGGTTTAAAAATTCTATTTATGCTTAAAAATATGTTCAGCTTAAAGATTATTTTCTTACATGTGTTATTTTTTTTACAGAAAATAATGTTGAAAAAATGCTTTGTAGTGTATTTCTCTAAAACAAGCTTAATTTTTTGTATCACAAAACCAAAATAAAGTCGTATATTACGATCTGTGAATCATGATTTATGTTTTTGTGTGAACATTAACCGCAGTCACAAAATAAAAATAAACGTTTTTAATAAACAAAAACATATAGACAAACACTTTCAAACAATTTTTTAAAATATAAAAAATATAAAGTTTTCTTTTAACCGCCCTTTATAAAAGCTCAATAATAAGCTAATTAACGTACAGATATTAACAAAAATTAAATTACGTACTTATTGTACATTTCCTTATATTAGTTTCTAATCGTTTATATACTTTAATGAATATATGATGCTAGTATCTAAACAGTGTTTATATAAACATACATAATAATTTTTAACAAAAAACGTTAACTTCTAATGAAATCAAGTATATTTATTCTTAGATATATATAGTTGATATGTACTAAAAATAAGTTACACTTATACACAGTGAAAAGCTGTTAGTTTTGTCACTCGTCTCTCAATTTAGACAGTACACTCACAATTCTAAAAACTATTGAACTACTCACTCTCATAACGATAAACCCTTACAAAGTTCTGTGTACTTGTCTCTCAATGTGGATGGCTCATACATTTTATTAACATTTTTGATACTCAAACGTGCTAATTTCACAATACCTTTATGAAATCAGTATATTTATCTTTCAATATAGATATTTTTTACTACATAGGACTGTTTTGTTTTATTATAAACTAATTTATCACAAACCTTTATGAAGCCCAGTGTATTTGTCCCTGAGTATGGACAATTCGTATATGGGTCCGAACCTCGCGAACAAGTGCCTCAAATCTTGCTCGTCCCAATCTTTAGGAACTTGTCCAATGAACAGCTTGATTGCGTCATCGTCCTTCTCGTTCGTCTCTGTGACGTAAAAGTTAGTGACGTCATAATTTAATTTTGTGATAGATTTGTAAAGTTGTTAGAACTTATATTCTGAGTTTGTTTTGTGTTTTACAAATATGCATGGTATCACTTGAACTTTTTAAACAGAAAATTGAGTTTAATGGATTGTTAATATGAGAATAAAGTGTTTGATTAGAATTTAAAGTATTTTAAATTAAGTCTTTCTTTGTTGAATTTTTTACTAACCGTCCAAGACGTAAAGGATAAAGTCAAAAAGTTTATCTCATAAAATAGTAATTTTAAACTTTGAAATATTACTAGTGTTGAAATTACTAAGCGGTCCTGTAAATTTGCGCTAGAAACTTTTTGTGTTTGCGATGTCACATCAAGCTAATTGTTACGTCATAATTGATTATCGCAGCAGGTGGGTTAAAAATTAACCGCGCGAAAATTTCACTGATTAATTATAAGGTTTAAATGGTGAAATTTATGAACTTTTTGTGTTATTTTTATTACAATACACAAATTTTATATGTTGAACTATATTTTCTAATTTGGTAAAAACTAACAATTTGTTTTTTATTGTTTAAATAAACAGTAACCAAGAAATCAATTATGAATTTATTTTTATTTAATCTTTTTAAATAGTTATTTGTGTTTACAGTTAATTGTTTTACTATAAACATACCTCTTATTACTGTTGAAACTGCGTTCACTCCACTCAGATTTTGCAGTAGTGCTGAAAATATATTATCAACTTACTTATACAATTTGTTTAAAAGTTTTATTTTTCAAATAATGTAAACGAAAATTAAGTATAATATATAATTTTTACTCACTTAAATACGTCAAATATTAAAAATTAACTGCATATTCTTTAAAACCTATTAATTTTTTACCTTTTTCTTTTGAAATACGTGTTTTTAGACTGTAAATATAAAAATATATTTTATATACTAATTTTAAGTATGTAGAATTTCATTAAAACTTGAAAGCTAATAAATAAAAAATGCTTTATGCTCAATATACTGTATTTACGTTAATCTATCATATTTTTTAGTAAAATTACGTAAAACAAATTTTAAGCTGTCAGGAATAAAAAGATTGTTTGTGAACTTAGCAAGTGAATTTTTAATTTTTGTTGTGTTTGATAAAACTCGTTAAATTAAGGCAACCTATATTTGAAAAGAATATGATAAAATTTTAATTTAATTTAATAATGAAAATGAGCTCTCAGTAATCAATTAATCAATATATTTCGTTCCTTTTCTATCAACTAACGTATTAAATAGGGTATGCTTGCCAAATTAAATACCAATAGTTTTATAAAGTCAGTCTAAATTAAAAAACTTCATTAGTTTTTTTAATGAGTTTAAAAAAAAGTTTAATACAAGTTTTACTTCTAAAAAGACTCAAACTTTTATACAAGTTAAAAAATGTATATTTAAACTTTTAGTATACATTAGTTTGTTTGTACTATATGTGCTGCTTACTTTTTGTTTTACCTCAGTCAATAAACACCAATTTTATTTTTATTGAAAACTATTTGTTGTAACATAGTTACTTTTATTTAAAAAAACTATATAAAACAAAGACGAAAACATTCATCGAAAAACTCTGTTAAAAAACTCAAGAATAGTTTATATTTTTTTATGAGCAGGTTTAAAAGTAATTTTTATACCCTCAGGATAACTTTACAATTTGGCGGGCTTTCGATAAACACACGTATTTAATTGGCTGACTAATGTTGTTTTAATCAGTCAATAAAAACTACAAAGTCGCTTAATTCAAAGTGGGTGAGAAGCGCTTATTATATTAAAAATATTGTAAGGACAAATTTGAACCTAAGTAACTTTGTTTAGATGGCCAATTTTATTAAATTTTGTTGGAATCTTGATTTAATATTTAAAAAAAATAAATTATTTATAAAATAAGTAAACTTTATACAACAAAAAAACAAACTTGACCTAAATCTAAGTTTTGGAAGTTTTTCAAATTATTTAAGTCGATTAATAAGAATAATAAACTAAGAATAAAGTACTTATAACCAATTTAGTTGCATTTGATAAATACAATTAGTATAGAAAGCTAAAAAGAATTAATTTTAATCTATTTTCAACAAAAAGTAAAACTAAAACAATAAAGTTTCAATTTTAGTGACAACACATCCAGGTAATTATTAGCAAATACTGTTCAATGATTGGCTAACAAAACCAACAAACTGACTGTGATTGGTTAATTCCTGGTGCGTGTGGAAGCTTATTGGTTGATTTATGCCAGCTTGTGGGTGTTGAGAATGGTTGTGCAGGGTTAGTGCTGCCATGGTCACTTGTATATATATGTATATATATGAATTTGAAGTTGATTATAAGATACGTTACAACACTTACAACAAATATATCTGGAAATAAATAAGTCAAGTTGTATCAAGTAAGTAAATATATTATTATAAGTATAAATAATAGTTTTTGTAAAAACATATTTTTGTATCATACGTTATTTTTGTTTAGATATAAAATTTTATTGAAAGAAATTTAAAGCAATAAGCTAACTTGTTTTGAAGGAAATAACAATAAATGTTAAAAGAAAGCTTGTTATTAAAAAACATAAATTTTCAAGGAGAACAAAATATTTCTTTCTAACTTTATTTAAGTAATATTAGGCTATTTAACTTTATGTAAGTGTACGCTTAACATTATTTTGTCTTAATCATATTCTAATTACATTTTTATATAAGACCAGTATCAAATTATTTCAAAAAATACAGTTAATCTATAGAAAATAAAATATTTTATTTTATACTATCTTAAATAATATTATAAACAAACTTGTTTATTTATTTTTGTTTGTAACGTATTACGGTTTAGTTTCAAGTTTAACAAAATATAGTTTTATTTTGAGACGATACTGAGCTGTTTATAATATGTGTAGTTTTATTATAAAATAATTTAATTTTCAAAAGTGTATAGTTACTGCTGTTACAGTACTTTTAGACGACTTAAAAGAAAATTTGATAAACTAAAGTTTATAAAATATATAATAAATAATTTTTTTTTACTTTGTACGATTATAAGTTGTGCAACAAAATAGTCTCACAAAATTAATTTTTTATCATTAATCTTTTAACCAACACAATAATATGGTTGCATAAAATAAACTTCAAACTTATTTATTAAATTGAACGTGCTTTATATAACCACGAACAAATAGCGTTTAAGTTTCATTCTCAAACTAATCAATCAGTTTTAATATATAAGTTTTGGTTGTTATAAAACTTTTTTTATAAATTTAAACTCTTTAGCATCTTACAGAAAGTAAAAAAATATATAGCATAAATAGATAAATTGTTTGTACGTAAATGATTAACGGTTTTTTAATAATACAAAACTACTCAAAAAATTTATAAGCAGAATCTTTAAGTCAATTATGTAAAACTTATAGTTTCTAAAATTTCACTAATCTAGAGATTAAATATCTTTTTAAAGTTAATTTTACTTTCTTCACAGCTTGATTCTACAATTAAGTAGGTTTCAGCTATTCAAAAAGATTAACTTAAATTAAATTTTTAATTTAGTTTACAATAGTACAAAACTATCGAAAAAACCAAATGGCTTAACCAAAATAAGTTTTATAACATTTGTTGGTTTTCAAAAAAAACCCGCAAGTAAATAAAATCACAAATTCTTACAATCGAGTAAGCATGATTTCTTTTGCTTCAGATTTGTTACCTTTGTACATTTAAATCACACACTAAACGTGTTAATACTTCTCTAAAACTAGTATACATATCTTGTCTATACTCATAAAAAACCGGCTAGACTATTCTCCGCTTACAACCAAAACAAAACTGTTTACACTCAAAACAAATGACTATATTGAATATTTACAGAACTTCATAAGCTGTTTACATACTGAAATATAATTTTTAAGTAAACTTTTTTTAAAATAAAATTCAAAACCACCACTACCAAGGCAACAAAATCAAAATGAACAATCTCGCGTCTCCACACATTAAAAAGTGCTGACATCTAACTAATGAGAGAGAGAGAGTTTTAAAATCAGCGAGGCGTGAAATGAGAGAGCCGTTTCAATATGCACTCGACACTCTGATGAAACTTTTGATCATTTGTCAAGTTTGAAACCAGCTGTAAAAAAACAAAAAAAAAGTTTTAAGATATAATTTCACAAAAAAAAAAACAAATTTGTTTGAAAAGCATAAACAAGAGATATTTGGTAAACCAAATTTAAGAAACATATATATATATATATATGTAAACTGTGTATAGGTTTCACATTGCATCTGCACTTTTTCTTTCTCCAGTAAACATAAGGAGTCTCACAGTGTCCATATGGCGCCTACTGTGACGTCATAATTTACTTCTGTTCAGTGCGTTTTCTTTGGTTTTTGAGAAAAAAAGGATTTCGTGATTGATAACAAGTTTGTATACTGTTTAAATTTTGATTTTATTTTGTACTAAAAAAATTTTAGTTTCAAAATAATTAAGAATAAGGTATATGTAACCAAAATTTTTAATATTTTGAGCCATTTTCGATTACTTATAAGTAATATAGCTCTAATTTTCTTTCATACCTAAAAAAATTGTTTTTAAATTATAATCGTGAAAACATAAAGTTTTGTATTTATTTATATTTAAGCTTATTTATTTTACAAATAATCATAGGTTACGATTTAAAATAGTTGCGTTTTTTTTTGATGAAATAAATTCTCTAGTCTTTTGTATAAAACAAGATACTTTTGTTGATTGATTGATAACGCCACAAGCTCTCTTTTAAGCTACCTCTCCAAAATTGTTTAACCCATTTAAAAAAGTATTGTATTTTTATACTGCTTGAGATTATACACATTATTTTTTTTTATTTAAAATTATTTAAATTCCGTTTAATTATTTTTGTAAATACTTAAACAAATATTATTAGACTTCTAATCTAATTTTGTCTGATATGTGTGATACACAAACAAATATATTTGATTAACATCACAGGCTGTTGTATGTGTGTATGAGATAATGTTTACATATAACATATGTTTGAGTACTGAAAACAATACCTTAAATTTTGACAACATATAATGTCGTGAAATATCTAGAATTTACTTAGTACTTACACTATTTAACTATAAAAAATAACTGTTTCTGGAAACGTATACTTTTGTATTAAATTTAATTGATATAAGCACTTATATTGATTTAAATTAATAAAGGTAAACTATTTCTATTTAATTGTAGAAGTATCAGTTGTTTCGCATTCTTATTAGTGTATTCACAGTACTATATGCCATAAACTGTTAATGGTTTTAAATTTATCTATGGCTCAGTAAGCTGAAAAAAATAATTTAATAATTTTTTAGATAGTTTGAAACTGATTTATATTTATTTTGATTGATAGAATAAAGTAGTGTTTCAAATCATATTCATTCGTAAAGAGTTGTCAAGAAAATTACGTACTACAAAAATTACTTACAAAAAACATTCAAGCAATAAACCTAGTATAGGCAATTTTTCAATGATAACTACCAAAATTTATTTATCGTCGCTGTATGTTTTAAGTTTGTTTTGAAATTTGTTGTAAATATAAATTAATTTCAGTCATACTGAAACTGATAGAATGATTAATATATTACACAGTTTAGCTTTTACCAAATATTTATCAAATTCTGCGTAGGAGTTGTTTTAATGCTAAAAATAACTTTTAGCGTCAGATTAAACCAAACTTAAGCTAATGTTACTTGGAAAAAAGAGTATTTCCAACAAAGTTTTATTTTGGTGCCTTAAATCCGTTTTATATCGTATTTCTAACATTTTAAACAGATTTTATCTGAGAACTTTCTTTATATAAGAAATGTAAAGTTATTGATTATGTTTCGAATTGATTAGCTTTCTTAGCAAAACAAGTTGTAACAAAATTTTGTAACTTTTTAAGTATTATAAGTGTATATTATATATGTTCTGTGCTTCAAATTGCATAATATTCAATATGTAACAAAAAATATGATGTAAAATTATAGATTTGCCTGATATACCCAAAAACGAACAAGGATTACACGTTTTACTGTTCGTAAAAAAATCAAAATAATTTTAATAAATATTAGATAATGTTTAAGTGTATCAAATTAAAGGTAAGTTCAAATGTAAGTTGCTGTTTTTATAATTTCAAAGCATGCTTAGTGTTTCTATTTTTAAAGATAGGAAATGTTTTAGAAAGTTATATAAAAAATAATAAAAGCTTTTAAGAAAAACAAAATAAGTGAATGCTTACTCACAATAAAAATCATTTTTAATATTGCTAACACACAAAAAAACATAATGCAGCTCACTTTTAAACATAGATAAATTTTATACGTGTTTTCAAATACGTATTTACAATATTTTACATCCATTAAGAGTAGTGTGATTTTACAAAAGTGCAAACCTTTTAATACTGACATCAATATACTTGCATCAACATAAATATTTTCTCCTATAAATTGCTTACGAAGTATTTTACAGCATGTAGACTGAGATTGTAAACTTACTTGATACTATAAAAGCAAATGTATATATTTTGCTTTATCACAAACTTAAGTGTTAAAAATTAATGTTAAAATTTTTGATGTATTTTTGTAAAATGTAACTACAGCTTAAGGTGCAAAATTGTTTTACGTTTTAAATAACTATATAGTTTTTTTATAAATTAAATTTGTGTTTTAATTTTTTTAAGACGTCTATTGAAAACTTACTTTTAATTTTCATGTAAATTTACTAGAAAATAGCATTTTAATTCAAAATTTTTCTACAATTTATAAAAAAACGTCTTAAAAAAAACTAAATACTTCGTTATTTACAATTTGTGCTAGTGTTATGTAAAATATAAAAGGAGTTACAATCCATATTAAATTTAAGTTTTTATTTAGATTATACGTAACTTGAGCTAAAATGAATTTCTTCTTCTGTGAAGCACTTAGAACTTGATTGACTTAACTAGATTAAAACTAAAAATAAGAACTTCCAAACGTTAAGTAAATGTTTCGTGTCAAATTATATGTTACATATGGTAAATTTATTTTTTATAGTTTAATCTTGTCAAGTCGTGTTATTTGTAAAAGTAAATTGTACATGTAATTAACTTAATTCGAACTACATTGATTCGCTGCTTAGAGTGACTTAAGTCTTCCAGTTTTTTTATATCTTTAAAACAAAAGAAATTTAAAGTTTATGTAACTTATTTATTATTATTAAAAACAAACATGTACATATATAACTTGTTTGTTTTTTACAAATATTCTATATTTTCTTTATATTTCAAAAACCAAAGAATACTCTTTTTTATTAAAATGGCAGAGTATAAACTCTAATATTATCTCGGTAACTATATTGATAAACAAAAATGTTAAAATTATATTCATACAACAATATGCTTGTAATCAATCATTCTGATGGAACACTACTAGGCTTATCAAAAGCAAATGTTCTCATATACAGAAGCAATAAGAGTTGTATGAGTCAATATTAAACGGCCTTGCAATTATATTGCGTTGTAAATGCGCTACTTGATAATTTGCTCAAAAATATAAATACACAAACTTGTATTACTGTGAGTCTTTAGAATTCAATAATCTTTTTTTGTATATGAACATTATACTTTGATGTCCATAGTTTCTGACAACTAATTAAAGCATTAATACTTATTGATTTTCTTTAATTGAATAAACAAAAATTAAAATTGAAAATTTATTGTAAAAAAGTTTCTTTTTTTTTTAAATAAGAGTTTAAGAATTTGAAATTATATTACTTAATAAAGTCCATTTGATACGTTTACCTATTGAAAAAGGAAACTAGTTTTCCAAAAAAAAAGCGGTTGTAAACTTGTATGCTTATTCGTTAGGCTTTCAATAGTTAAGTGTACACCTTGAAGTATTTATTAGAAAAATCTATTAAAAATTAAGAACGTAAAAAAAGTTTAATTATTAAAAACAAAACAAATTTTGTTAAAAACATATACAAAAATTTATTCTTTTATTCATTTTACTTCTAAGTAGAATTAAGCGGATATGTAGTGTAGTTATAATTAGTTCCCTAATTTCAATTTAATCTAAAAATAGACTGTTTTATATGAAAAAAGACAACTGTATAACTTGTTATGAAAAGAAAATCAATTAATTTCTAGTGCAAATGAGCAGTTTATTTTAAACGTACAACATAAAAACTCCTCTCAAAACTTTGACGGAATAATTTCTATCATAATGAATATTACCAAGTAATTAAATACGACATCTCTATATGTTTCACAGTTTTAAAATAAAATATTAGTAGATTTTTGTTTAACACATCAACTACAGTTAGTTTGAAATATAAAACTGTATTGCACTTTGACACAATTAAACAAATGTTAAAAAAAAACAATCACAAACATAGCACAACAACTAGCAAATAAATAAACTTTATCAAAAACATAACAATTACCACCGACTTAGCAATAAAACTAAAACTAAATTCAATTTACGTTTTCCTACATGCCAAATTCAATACATTAATAACAAGCTCGTTTATGTTGTAATAAACAAGTCATATTAATGTACTTGCTTTGTCATGCTGTCGCTTACTAATCAATATATTTTCTTTGTTGTTTTTCAATCGATATCTTCTTCTGACGGCGATGCGATGTGATTTCGAATCGATACGAAAAAATCCAGCGTTTTTGGTGGCGACGCTTCGAAAGTGTTTATTTCATTTTCCCCAAAATTTTTACTGAACTAGCTTTTGACCTTTTGAGCAAAAAATATTTTGTGGTGTTAATTTTTGAAAACAAAACATGAATAGTTATTTTCGGTACATTTATATATGAACTTATTTTTTCAAGATTTTATTTTACAAACAAAGTTTTGGTCAAAGACCATGTCAGTGCTTAAATAAATCGAAAAAGATATGTGAATTTATTTTATAAAAATAAAAATATTTGTATAAAAGGATAAGCCAAACATTATTAAATTTATGTGACTATAAGTGACTAATTTTTCGAGATTTAAAGTTTTAAATATCCTTGTTCAAGTATTTTACGTCAATTCATTAAAAATTCATTAAGTTATTGTAATTGAAAAATTTAACTTGTTTGTGTAAAGGCATTAACCTATAATTGTTTAACATTATTCTAACTTTTATTTATAATGTATATTAAGTACCTTTTTATTTAAATTGTATGTGTTATTTATTGATATATAATTTAAAATAATTGAATTTAAAACTTGGAGGTTATGCATTATATTTTAAATATTCTAGAAATAGTATTATTTAGAATTGATTTTTAATAATCCTTTTTTGTTTAAAATGTTCTTACAGATAAATTTAGACTTAATGCTGCCTGAAACATCCTAAATTACACTTTTCTGTTAAATTAAATTGTTAACTTTACTTTTAGAATAATAAATTTTTCAGAAAGTAATTTAACATAAAAATGAGTTTTGTTTTCAGATAATAAAGTAAATTATCAATTTTCACGACTTCTGTTTATCGTTATCAACAATAATGCTACTAGCCTAAAGCAATTGTGAAATAACAATTGTTTTAAAAACTTGTTTTTGCCGCTTTTATTATCGTTTATGTGTATTTGCACTATATTTGCTTTAAACGCTTTCTGTTCTTTTTGTTCTCACTGTTAAATAACTAATTATAACAATCGATTTACCAAACATTAAAAAAAGAGTTATTTTTTTAAAGATAATAAAATTAGTCTATTTAAATTTATTTGTTACATAGCTTTTAGTAAGTTTTTCTTAGGAAAGTGAACGACTTTTATAAAACTAAAAAGCTTTTCGGGTTTTTATATTTAAAATTTTTTTAAAGTTGTTTGTTAATTTTTGTAATCGATATGAGGCCCATAATATGGTTTCAAAAACAAAACTTATGGAAAACTTATTAAAAGTTAAGAAAATTTTCTAGACAAACTACATATATCTACATACAACTACATATATCGTACATATATCATAATTCTAATTGCTAAATGAAAAATATACTTTGATATGAAGGTTTTTATAAGTTTGTATATACTTTTCACAGCTTAGAACATATATACTTAAATTATTTTTTTTTGTCTTTACAAACAATTTTGAATAAAAAATTAGTATAATTTCGAAAACGTTTGGGAAAAATTTTGAATATTCAAATTTATATAATTTAAGTTCTAAATTATATAAAAAATCTATTCTACACGATATTTACCAGATACTTTAGTTTTTATGGCAACTTAAATCTAAAACCTTAATATTAAAGCGAAAATTGGTCATATAAAATAAATAATTCAAAGCGTAATTTATGAGAATTTTGCTAATAAATCACACATATGTTATACGGACTAATAATTCGAAAGAGCTCATTATAAATATGATCCAAAAGAAATGTAAAAAAAACAATCTTGTCATGTGTATAAACGCGGTGTACTTTGAATAAAAGTTAAACTTCAAGTCAAGTTAACATTCAATTTAGAGAACTAAAAATTTTTATGAAAATAAAACATACTCCAACTCTATTAAAAAAGTTTAAACAAGTTTGAAATACTATTAATATTTAAGCGGAAATTTTAAGCTCAAACAGTAGTTAAAAAAGTTCAAAAACCTTACCTTATATACAAACCATATGGATAACCATACAATTTACAATCGAACTTTCTTTACAGTATTCAGAACTGTATTAAAAAACAAGCGTTTATATAAAACCGCACACTCAATCCACCATAAGGTAACTGTTAATAGCAGCTTATATCCACTTTGTTTATATTTATCCGACGTTTTTGAACTTAGCAGCACCATATGCTCGCATGTGTGCTGTGCGACACTTAAATTCTGGAGAAAATTGAAATCATGTGAGCATCTGGTCTACGGTCATCTGTGACGTAATAATCACCTTGTCAAATTGTCTCTTCTCCACCAGCTTTCGTTTTGCTAGAAAAATTATTTTACAAAATAAACTAGTATACCTAGTTTTAATCAACAGCCAGCATTATTTAAATTTTTTTCATTTATCTAATTTAACAACTTTACTTATCATAAATAAATAGGCTTGGTTTTGGTACAAATAATTATTTCAATGAAGTTTAATACATGTAGTCTTAACCAAACTGACATAAAAAATCAATGAACATAAACAGTTTGTATTTGTGTTAATATTTTTTTTTGGTGAAACATTATGATGTTGATTATGATGAATTTTTCTTACAACTGTAAAGTTTGACAAATTTTATAACCTGTTTTTAAAATATAAACTTTAAACATATTTGTTTCATTTAACATGCTGTTATTAAGCACAGTATACAAGTTAAATAAATAAATAACTAACTTACGTACTTTCAAGCAAAATGCGTCAGTTGAAGTTGGGTTCTATGACGTAAGTTGTCAAACTGTCTTTTATACCACCAGGGATAGATTAAAAAAAAACTTTTTAGTAATAACTTGTATAAGAAATAGTAAAACATTTTTATGTGTACAATTATAAGCGAAACACTTAACACAAACTACATTTATTTTTACAAATATATTTACTGTAAATACTCTATAATTAAGACCTTCTATATTTTTCCAATCATTCATTTTCAAAATGTTACATAAAACAAGAAAAATATTTTGCCCTTAGTTTATGTAGTAAACAAACAAAACTAAAACTAAATTTGTACAATTTTTCTTTACTATTTTGTATAAAGCTAGTTATCTAGTTTATTAATGTCCTAATAATTTTATGGCTTTAGTTTAAGTTAATAATTATTATTTTATAAATACTACTTTATATAAAATAGTTTTGAATATTATATATGCTGTTGTTATTTATACTTTTTGTACTTTTTAATTTTATTAAAGATAGTTTTTGTATTTGAATTACAAACGTAGGTAAGTTATCAATATATCTTATGTTTTTTATATTACTTCTAAATAAGCACAAACAAAATCTATCGATTTTTTCCAAATGTCAGATTAAAATGATGACTCTAAACATTGAAGGTTTTTTGATGTTTAAGTTAATAAAACCTCTTTTTTAGATATTTTCACTCATAGTTTACTAATAATAAGTTTATTTAGATAAGTCGTGTCAATATTTCGTACTATGATTTATAAAAACAAAAAAATAACAACAATAACTGATGTTTATTAATTCTTTAGTCTCATATTTTATTACCTAGTCTAGTATTATTATTGTAAATTATTTTTTACTTTAATCAACTTCAGCTCAGCTGGTACAGCTTTTTTTAATATTATTTTAGTAAGTTTTCTGTATCAATCATACTTAATTCATATTATGGTTGGTCGTATTTTTTTTATTAACAAAAAAATGTTTTTAAATCGAATTTTACTTATTATATTATATAAAGTTCAAAGTTGTGTATTTATATTAGTTGTTGTTTGTTTAATTTTCATTTTCTAAATAGAAAAAATAATAACTTTTTTTTCTTTTACTGGTGTCTAAATTGAGTTTAATTTTAATCTTAATTGAGTTTTAATAAACTTTTAAAGGCTGAAGTGTAGATTTATTGAAACTAGTGCTATTTTCTACAAAATAATAAAACTATTTTCTACTCAAACTTTGTTAATACTGAAGTTTATGAGAATAAAACTCAAACTTTCTATATATAGAATACGTGTGAATGTTATTGTGAGTTGTTTTAGGGGTCAATATTCAACTGTTCCCTGCTGTTAAAAATGGTCGCTAATTTAATTACGTCACAGTTAACTTATTTCGTCACAGCAAGAATTTTTATGCAATTACTTTCGGCAATGAGCAATCCGTTTCACTGTAATTTAATTAATATATTTTTCAATTTTTTTTTTGTAGATAGATTTATTATGTTTAATTCGTGTAAAAAATAATTGGTTTAATTATTTTAAAACTTTAATTGTTTTACAGATTAAGGCTTTTTATTAAATCAAAAATTGATTATGAAACAAAAAGTGCTTATTGGGTTCATTATATTAACTTTAATAAAAAGTACTTTTGTACAAAAATAAAACTCTAGTTAGATTTTAGCTAAAATAATCAAATAAACACACTTTAACCTAAATATTTAGACTGTATACACTTAATTTGTAATTAATTTATATGAAGTTTTAGATGTAATTATAAATTGAGTTACAACTTTTAATAAGTATAAAGTATAATAGTTTTGGAGCACACACCATAAGTTAAAACTTAATTACAGTAAAAAGTTAAATTTCTTACCATATTGCCATAAGTATACATCATATAAAATATAAATAAAAATCTTTGCTGCCTTTATTAAGAACTATATAGATTTATTGGTTGACTAATTTCAAGTAGTAGTTTGTAAAGTAACTTTAATGTTTGTTTAGTCAACTACCATAGTGCACTAAAGTATTTGTTTATGTTTTGTATTGTTTATATTAACAAAATATATACTCTTGTTTTAGTGTAAAAGTTTTACTTCTTTTTACATGAGTATATTTAAATACATCGAGACAAAAAAAAACACTTGCTGAATGAAATAATTTTCCTTCTTAATGTTTTACTACAGCAACATAGTAATCAAAACAGTTAACAAAAATGCATCAAAAGTTTAAATAATGCTAAAACAACAAGTTTTAGAACTGTTTCATAATAATAAAAATTGTATTAGGAATTAATTCTTAAGCACAAAAGTTTCAAAACTTAAACTACTATCGTGTTTAAGCAATGCAAAGTATAAAGCAAATTGCATCTTGTTTTTAAATTTACATTTTAAAATGGTTAAGATATAAAATCATCGTATATGAATTTGTATAACTTAAATATATCAAGACATATTTACGTGTTTTCTAAAATAATCTCACCATTGTCTGTTTTATTACAGAACCATAGTCGATTTCTATGCTTGAAGTTATTGAAAAGTGCGATAAAACTTATTTTAATACACAAAAGAATAAGAAAAAAAAGCAATAGATTCATTCTATTAAAAAAACCTATTAGCAATTATAACTTTAACACCGAAGTTTTGAAATAAAAAGTATTTTTATGTTTAAGCTGTACAAAATTTATACTTAAAATAACTATTTACTTTTTCAAACTTATGTTTCTATTTTCAAAATGTTTCACACACAAGATTAGCAAACTAAATAAGTCCCACACTACAAATATAACTTATCATACAGGCATATGTTGACCCCTCTCATAATCTTCTCACACTTGTATGGTTGACCCAAATAAATTTCCCACACTTGGTGGCTCGACCCTTTAGAATTTCTCACACTTAGCAACCAGATGCGTTGCTAAGCAACATATTTTTAAATCAAAACGATCCCATGCAAAACTTCACTTGCATCTATTTTTGTGTCTTTTTTTACAGACAAAAAATTTACGTGTTATTTTTAGTTTTTTTACAGACAAAAAAGGTAAAGTATTTTATTAAGTATGATGATAAGTGTATTATATATGAACATTATTCGTTTATATTACCTTAATTAATGCTGATGAAAAGTTATCTTCTAGCTATGTTTTTTTAAATTTACTGATACAAAGATTTCAATAGTTCAATCATAATTGATATCTGTAGCTTTTTTTAAATGTTTTTTATTTCAATCATCGTTTATCATTAATTGCACTGATTTTATTTTTTATAAGTAATAAATTAGTTATGTAATTAAATTGGAAAAAAAAAACATACTTTTTCATTTTTTTTTCATTATATCTGTTTTCTAAATTTTTGAGATTGACTTGTATTATACTGTTAATAGATTTTAGTAAAAAAATCGTTGATTCTTGTTAAAATAATTTTAGCTGTTATAAGGTAAATACTAAAAAAACGTGTTTGTTTAACGTAAAAAAGTTTCCAATTTCCAAAACAGATCTATAAAGCAAAACCTTTTTTATGAACTTTAACTGATTGTATGAATATTTTAACTAGTTTAAATCGTTAATTAGTTTTTATTAAAACAAAGAAGCAAATATATATGGAAATAATTTTCTTCTTGATTTAATGTCAAAAACTAACTTACTTTAAGTTATTTTTTTCGATTTAACAAACGTGTTTTAAGTTATCTAATTAATTTTCTTTTCTGACCTCTAACGGACATTTTTTTAGGCATTGTAAATTAATACTTTTGTAAATGTTACTTAATAAATTACAAACCCATTAAAAACAAGCAATAAAATAAACAAAATTTGTACTCATTTTTTAAAAACATTACATTTAAAACATTAATAAAATATATGATACACTTCAGCCTTTAAACAAGACTATAATGTACTTTTTATAGTAAAATTAAGATCAGTCCAAGATCTCTGTTCTCATTTTTCAATATTTTTTAGTGTTTAAACTGTATTATACACTGCTAAATTTTTACTTATTCAAAACCTAAACAAACATAAAACATGTATAAAAACCTTTGCATTAACTATAACTTGTTTTAGGTTTTCTCATATAAGATAACTTTTTGCTAGCTATAAAACTAATTCTAGCTTCTTGTTACAAACAGTTTAGATATTTTTAGATTAAAAGTAAAACGTTTTATACAAAAGATATACTCACTAAATTTAAAAGGATTTGTTAATACATATTTTGCGGCAAATCCTTAAACTGTTTTCACCTCTAAGCCACTATAAACACCACTATAAATCCAGTATCAAACTTAAATAAAAGTATGGTAATCTACCAATACAGCTGCTGTTGTACAGCAGGCTTTATTTGATTAACGTCATCTAAGAATAAAAGAGCATGTACCAAAAAATTTAGGGTATTTTCGCTTTTCGATAAAAAAGATTATATACCAGTCAAGGTTATAAACGCATCTAAACGTTCATCTATTGCAAAACATTCAGTTAGTAATTCAACTTGTGCAAACATATATAATACAAATAGATTTAAAATTATTAAAACTTGTAGTTATGTTTTTGATTTGATTAAATAAGAAGCCGTTTGTACTTTGTTAAGGAAACCTGTTTTGTGCAAGTAAAAAGATTTTGATTGTATCTTTATTTTCGTAATACTTTATATGGATTGTTTTCATTTTCTTATGTTTAGTTTTACTGTAGATCAATTATAACATAAGTGAATTTATTTGATATTTACTGTTACTTATTGCTTGTCTTGTACTAATCTCTTGATTACTTTATGATTAATCGGTCACTATATAAGTTTGTAAAATCTTATTACTTGTTAGCTTTGTACTCTACTGATGAAAATTATTCGAAATATATTTAGTGTTATAGAAATTGTGTGTCTTGTGTAACTTCTTGGAAGATTACTGGTCACTTATGTTTCAATATTTAAAAAAGGATTTATTGCATTTTAGGAAGTTTTTAGGATTTAGATGTTTACTTAATGGTAGGTGACAAAGGTTACCCTTATGGTGAATTTACAAACAGTGTATAAGTTACACCTCGAAAGAAAATTGCCGAAAAATCCATAAAACATATTTATTAATTATGGCCGACTAACAGCAGATATTTTGGTTGTTCATGATTATAAGAGTTAAACTACATAATATACACTAAACTGAGGTAATAACTTTGAGATGAACACCGAAAACTAGTTTTGAACTAAACGGTTAGGCTTAGTCAATTCTTTTCAACAACAGCATATTTTTGTATATTTTAAATTTTCATTAATTTGTGTAAATTAGTTCATATTTGATTCAAATAAGATTTATTAAACTTAAACACTTTCTACAGAGCCCACTTCAAGGGCTTTTAAGTAATTTATTAAGAAAATTAGATTTAAACAAAAATGTGCAAATTAAATATTTTATTTACTACTAGGTTTCGGTGACGAAAACTCGCAATCTTTTCAAGTATATCAAAAAAGTAAACTGAGAAATGTAACATTAAAAAATAAACGGTATAACGTTAAAAACTGATTTTTGTTTCAACTTTATGAAGTAAACTAAAGTATGATATTTACTTTAATAAAACAAAAGTTTAACTTTTTGTATAGCTGTATACAACATTTTATTTTTAAAGATGATTAATAATTTTATTTGAAATCTATTGTTAAAAGATCCATTGTATTTAGTTTAAATAAGAACTTGGTATTGTTGATTTTATGTAAAACTATTAACTGAAGTTATTTGTTCCTTATGTTCTTTATCTTTGTTTTTTTTATTGTTATACAAAATTTTATGTACGATATTAAAATCCTTTAGTATTAATCAGTTTATAAGTATCGACCTAAATTTAATAAGAAAAGTGCTTTTAGAAAATTTGTGATAATGATATTTGCAGTAGGTATACTACAAGCTTTTTAATCTGAAATTATTTAAAAAATTCTATCATTTTAAGTAACTTTCTTTATTACGTAACATTACAATCGTTACGTAAACAGTTTTAACACATCTACTGATTGCAATTTCCAACTTTTTGTTTATTTTATATAATTTTTCACTTATTGCTTTAGTTTTTTTTTACTATTTTGATAACTTCAAGTGTTTAAAGATTGTTTTACTGCTTTGATATTGCAGCAACAAATTAGAACAAAATTAATTGAAAGCTTTTTTTAACTAGTAGTAAATATTTCTATAGTCTCGTAAATTTATAAACATTAAGTTTACTTAAGTTACTTCTATAGAAATTCTAAGAATTTTAGTTAATTTAGTTTTGATAAGGTAAATTAAACGGAAACGCGTAAAATATGCACGAAGAATTTTTTTGTACGAAGGGTGACTTTTGCACAAGCATAGAAACCAAAAAAAAAAGAAAAAAAAAAACAAGAAAACAAAAAATAAAATAATAAATTAATCAAAAATCTGTTACCGACCGAGGGTAAAGCTTGGGAATAATACTGATAAAATAAAAAGTATTAAAAAAACTAAAATAAAATATTAAAATAAAAACAGTTACCGATCGAGGGTAAGGGTTAGAGGTGATAATAATTAAAAAAAAAAACTACAAAAAAAATTCGCAAAAATTATAAATAAAAAAAAAGACAATAAAAAATTTAATAAGCAACAAGTTATATAAAAAAATAAAAGTAAAAAAAAAAATTTCAACCGAGGATAAGGGTTAGATGTGATAGTAAAAAAAATAACAATAAATTAAAAAAAAACTTCAACCCGTGCAAAAGTGTCTTCGTGCAATATTGACCCTTTGTGCAAAAGTGTCCCTTTGTGCATATTAGACTCCTACTTAAGTTAAACAGTGGCTAACTTATCTAATTTATTTAAGTAAGTTAGTTAATAGTTTTCATAAAAAGTTTATTTTGAAACTAATAAACAGGTTTTCAGACTTATTTATAAGACAGGCATAAAGTGTTTAAATAAGTTAAAGTTTAAAACGTTTAATAAAATATAAAAAAAAGTTTCTCAATTCTATTTTTATAACTTTAATTTTACAAGCTTGGGTTTAAAGTAGAATTTATATTTAAATAACATGCTATTACAAATAAAAATCTCAAGTACTACAAAAATAAGTCAAAAGAAAAAAAAAACTAAGAAATTTCCCGTTCTATTGCTCATAATGTGTCTATTAAACATTGTTTTCAAAACGATACCAATTTTTAAAACAAAGACTTTTTATTTTGCTGATTTAAGTAAAGTCGAACAAATTTTATTAATACCTTATTTTAAAATAATAATTTTCTTAAGTAACACTTTATTAAATTAAAACTAAAACATATATTCTTAAACATCATAATACTTTATTAATGATGTATAATTCCGAAGCTTAAATACAACGTTTACTTAATTTCAACAGGAATAAAATAAGTTCACAGTTGGTTCGCAACTAGAAATGTATTTAATCTTTTTTTTTTTTTGAAATTACTATTTAGAAAGTTATTAGAAAAGTTGTGTTTAAAAACAATAAAAATTTTATCAAATGCTTCTTTTTTCATTAACTAAAGTTTTTTTTTACTAAAAATATTAAAAAGTCAACGTTGAAAGACAAACAAATAAATTGTGACAAAATAATATTTACACTATGACGTCAAAAAAAACTTGATCCCTAGAAACAAAGTTTATACGTAGCTGTTAGTTTAAGCAAGGTTTTCACAAAGTGAGCCAAGCTGCCCGTTTTGTTTAATTTTTCAAAACTAAAAACTATACTTATTCTTATGCTTAGTAGTTTAAAAAATCTAAAAGTTAATTACATTGTTTTAAGAATTTGCATACTAAAAAGGTTTTTTGTTTTTTATAAATTAAACTATTTATTCATGAAATTGTTTTGATTACTTAACATTAGCTACACTTGTTGAAATAGATCAATAAAGTAAACATAAAAATTTTGGAATTTTTAAGCTTGAAGTAAAACAAACTTTTACAGTTAATTTATAAATAACTTAAAACTGGTTTCGCGTAAACCTATTGTACGAAAAATTTTTAAATATAAAATATAACGATACTAATTTAGATAAAACTACTAAGTAGTCTGTTTTTATGGTTTATTTTACAGAAAAAAATTAGTTCACAATTAGATATAAAAAACAGAAATACTTTAGATAACTTCAAACATATGATAAACTCAAGTGGTTTTCCAATTAAAAAGTTTAAAAAATTGAAGAATTTTTAAATTCATAAACTAAATTAAATAGAAGACAATAAAACTGGATAAATCTCATTTAACGTAGCAAAATACAAAATATAGTTCTCTAAAGTAAAATTAAGACCCTAGATTAGCAATAGATATTAACTCTTTTGTATTAACTTTTTTTCGTTGTTATTATTGTAATGTATTTGTACTACATGCAAAACGTATAGCTAAAAATAGTATAAATTATAACTAAATTTCTAACAACGACTTATAAGAGTTTACTAAGGTACACTTAAAACCTTTAACTTTTGGACATAAACTTAATAAAATGTTTTTGTTAAAACAAAGAACAAACTGATGTTTTTAAAGTAGAAATATAAAAAGCATCTCTAAACAAAATAAAAACCAAACGTTTATATATTAATTCAATTCAGATTCTACTCGAAAAACCAGTTCATATATAATTGTTTTTAACAAGAATCTAAAGAAAATTATAACAGATCTAAATTTACACAAAAGGTTTTTGTTGTTCTCGCATTTTGTTAAAAATGGTTTTCGTTTTTAATAATGGTTTTACAGTTTTATTACAAATTTTTCTTAATTAATAGGACTTGTTGCAAATTGCAAGTATTGTTTTGAACACTAGAACGGCTTAACTATCTCACTCTAATGATTATAGAACTAGTTTAAATAATAAGTAAAGTAATATCAAACGGCTTTTTCTAACGAATTATAGTGTAAATTTTTAAAGATGTATAACTGTACAACAAAAGTGTATATTAGGTAAGGTAAAACCGATAATTTAAACTTAAACATCTAAATACCAAACATATTTACAAACACTGAATGACATAAAGAGCAAATAAAGTTGAACAAATATTTGAAGAAGACGTAAAAAAATATTAGCATTTGTTTTGTTTAAACAGTTGTTTGCTGTTTTTAAGCTGTTAATCAAAGTTACGACAACTTATTTTTTAAATTTTTTTAACACTAATTATTTATCATGTTAACATGTTAATAACATTTTTCTAAATATATAAGTAATTTCGTAATAAATATAGTTTAAAACTTTTTTAACTATTTAATTTTGTTACTACTTTTATGTAAAAAAAACAATAAAAACTTAATCTGTTTTATAATTTTTTAACCTAAAAATATTATAATTATAATTTTATACATCCATCTACCTAATCTGTTAATTCTAGTAAATAAATAAGCACAATTAATATAAAAAATCAAAAACATGAACAAGACATTCAAAAAACAAAGTTTTTTTGAGAACAGAGATTCATAAAGTATGTCTCGTAGTACCTTTATCTTCTAAGAGAACAATGTACTATAAAAATACTTCACAAACAATTAATTGAGTTAATTGATAAATATAACAATTAATACTTAGTTTATAATTTGTTTTTGGTTTAAATACAATGTTTAAAGTCAATTCCAAGTGTTTATTCTTCGATTTCCAAAACACTAGCTGTACATTCTGCGCTTTTGAATGGTGACTTTGCAAGTTCTGTGAACTTTTCCGATTCAAGATTAAACACTTCAATAACGCTTTTTAGTTTCCGCTGGTGTCCTGATTTCGTAAAAGATCCACCTATCAAATAAACATCTAAGTTTATTTTACAAATGGCAAAAGAACTTCTTGCTACTATCGTACTTGACTCGACTGTCTTAACTTCACCAGTTAGAACGTTTACTTTTTCAACTGAATTTATTGACAATCTATATTGGTTATGGCCCCCAAAAACATAAATAAACTCCTTATGAGAGATTGCGCGGGCTTCAAGTCTCTCAATATTAAGTTTGTTTTCCAGTACTTCCCATTTATTGGTGGTTGGATTTAACTTCTCTATTTGGTTACTGCCTCCTCCGGCGTAAACTGAACCCAAACAATTGACAAGCCAATACTTCTTTACATTTAAGTTACCAAGTCGTTTTATTTCATTAGTACGGGTGTTGTATAAGAAACTTATGTTAGTATTAGAATCGTATATAGTCCCACCGGCAAGAACAAAGCTTTCACTACCATATTCACAAATACCGATATGATTTATATCAGTTTCTATAGACTTGACAGTTACAAGAGATTTAGTGGAAAGATCATACTTATCTATCTTCCAACTAGTGTAACTGAAATTATTTCTACATACGAGGTACAGGACATTGTTCACGACTACTTCACCATGTGAGTTTCTATCGCTCGGTAGATCATTCAACCTTGTCCAGTGTTTAGTAGTTGGACAGAAAGACAAAACAACGCTTCTCTGATCAAAAGCTCCAACAACTATTATTTCTGTAAATTGAAAAAACTTGGTTACTCTGTAGTTGACATTAAACTTAATAGTTTTTTTTCAAACAATGTTTAAGTATGATATTAAATAACAAACATAAGAAAAGTTTTTATGTTTGGCAAAAAATTGTTAAGCTTTGATTATTATTACGTATTGCATTCAAAACAAATTTTAAATATATTTTAGCAACATTTTTGTTTTGAGTTTTTTTAGATGTTGATTTGCTGTTTGTAAGCTTATTTTGGTACAAGTTTATAATAATGATATAGAGACAAAACTTATTTGAAAAATCTTAAATTAAAATAGATATGTAAATTATAATATAAATTGTAAAATATTTCTCTATGGTATTTGACTATCTTAGTTTACATATTGCTAACTTACTTGGACTACTTGTTTTCATAGCTTTAGTTTCTTGTTTCTTCGATGATTCTACACCCAATTGTTTTGAGGAACGTTTTGAGGCTAAATTTTTAGCCTCTGTTGCTGGTTGTTGAGAGATGCTTTTCGATTCTACTTGAGTCGGATTAACTAAATCTTTAGAAGAACACATAATGGTTATTCTTACTTAATTTTTATTAAAATTACTTTATTTTTAGGCAAAATTTAAATTAATTACTTACACAAACATATTACATAAGATTAAAATTTTTAATTTGTCTTTAAAAGCTGTACGTATTATTATTATTTAAGGAAACATATTAATACTAAGAGTAGAATATAAAATAGTTACGTAAGTTGCTAATAACTTTACAAACTTACTTGAGTTTTGGGAATGATCTTCATTTAAACATTGATCTGAAAGTATATTGTTTATAGAAGACAGCTTCATTTTCAATTTTTTGTTTTGTGACTGTAAGCCTTCAAATACTGCTTCATTTTTCTCAAATGTTTCTACATGTGATTTTAGTTTTTCGTTGTCAATTATGAGTTTCTTTATTATTTCATCTTTTTTGAGTTTTTCTTCCTGCAAAGATCTTACAGTATTTGAATTCATATTAATATTTTCTTCTAACTTAGAGTTCTTTTCAACAAGTTGTTTGTTTTGTTGTTCAAGACTTACAATTCTTTCTGTGAACATTTTCTGCAGGTTTTTGGTAGAATCTTCGTAAACTTTCAAAATTGATTTAGTCTCATCAGAGGATCCTCTGTAAATAAGATCTGCATCTTTGTTTATTGAAGGATAAAGTTTTAGTACAAAGTTATTAGCAGCAACCCTAACTCTGCACTCAGGACAAGTTGAAATTGTGTTTAGCCATTGTCGAAGACAACTTTGATGGAAAATATGACCGCATTTCAATACGGATATTTCATCATCGCAAAAATTAATGTCTTCATGGCAAATCGAACATGATACCGACATTATTACAAAATCTGAAAAATATCCTTTATTAAATTATGACAAGTCAAAAAAATAAATCTTACTTAAAAAGAACGAAAACAAAACTAAGTACATCTCATTAAATAGAATTTTCTATAACATATAAATTGTGATTGCTATAAATAAGTACTATTCTTTGCCATAGCAGTAATTGCATAGTTTTGAGATTTTAGTTAAATTAGTTTTATATTAATATGTCTTTGTTATTATAAATACTAAAACCTAAATGTATACTGTATGCAAAACATACAAAGTTCAAAATTTCAGTAAAAAATAGTATTGGAATTTTGACAACTAATTTTAAGTGTTTTCAAAGATAAGATTTAAATTTGGGTTTTTCACATAAACTTATAAAAATGTTTTTATCAGCTTCAAAAAAAAACAAAAATATATGCGGTATGAAACATTAAAAACTAATAATTAAATATATCAACAATTATTTTAATTTTTTACTAAAAATTTTTAAACGAATTAATTCTAAAGAAGCCGCTGAAATATGTTTTAAGAGATCTTGATTTTAAACAAGCTGTTTACTGGTTTTGCAACTATGGTGATAATGTATAATAAAAACTTATCTACAGTGAACATAATATTTTTGCACTTGTCAAACAAAGAAAAACCTAAAACCCTTTTCTAAAATAAATCAAAAACAAACTGAAGTCAATGTCATTTATTAACTTAAATGGTTTTAATTGTTCTTTAGTAAAAATTTATCCCGTTTAATAACATAAAACTAAAATCAAATTGTTGTTAAAAACAAAAAAAAAATCTAATAGTCTGTAGCTGTATAATAAAAATCTACATTAACTAAAATATTATCAACAACTTTAATTTGAAAAGCGATTTAAAAACGACAAATGAATTTACAAAACAACATATTTTTTCATATTTGTAAAAAGTAAACAAAACAGAACAAATATTTAAAGATGACGCTAAATTGATAAATTTCTGTGTACATTTGTTTGTTCGAACTTTTATGAGCGTTTTG
The DNA here is from genome assembly GCF_965202585.1 of Thalia democratica. NCBI lineage: Eukaryota > Metazoa > Chordata > Thaliacea > Salpida > Salpidae > Thalia > Thalia democratica. The sequence goes on along the minus strand of NC_139171.1, from coordinate 1,664,578 downwards.
TTTTTGTCAGACTTTTTATATTTTTTTATGTAATCTTTTAACTTATATTTTTATTATTAGGTGTGATTTTGTTGTTTTAAAAATAATAGATAATAAACGCTTAGTTTTTATAAGCTGTATTTGTTACCCTTTAAATATTCATTTCTATTTATTTCGGTTAACTGTAAATAATAAGGTTTTTTTTTTACAACTGTTAAATTAAAAAAAAAAAAGCTTCGTAAAGTCGAATGTTTTAAATTATAGATTTATTCATCTAACAGTAGAAAGAAACACAATTTATTATAATTAAAATATAAACTTTTTAAACCAAGTTTATTGTTTTAAGTTGATTTAAATGACATGTTATTTACTGATAGAGCAAAAGTGTAGAAAAACTTATTATAAAAAACATATTTATTACGATTAAAATTATTTTTAATAATAAAAACTTAATAAATAAATACTCTAAACTCCTGTTACATTCACTTTTATCAAAATTTAACACATCCATAACGAATTTTTCAAAAAAGCAAAGGTTAGTAAATCCCAATATCATTAAAAAAAAGTTTATTACGAAGAGGTAATGTTATGTAAAAAAAAGTAGGCTAAATGCACATACTAATAATGTTTTTAGAAAACAACAAATATAAAAAACTATTTATTAACTTTAGCTACTATTAAAAATTAAAAGTAAAAACATTAAAATAAATTTGCTGAGCACAATTTACACTCATAGATTAATTTACCATTATCTGATGTGAGTAAAGATTTTAATATATTTCATACAGAGTGACTTAATTTTCTATAAAGATACATTACTTAGTACACAACATTAAAAGCAAAAAAAAGTTATTTTTATAATGAATATTTTCCATTTTTTTAATTGCATAATTTTTTGTAAATTGTCTACCTAAAGCATATTACAGTCGGTCGAATGTAAGACTATTGATAAACAGTAACTATAAATAGTTTGTCTTTTTAATTATTAAGTTTAAAAGGCCAAAACGTTGCCAAAATATAAACACAATAAAATTTAATAATTATAAAAAGAAGCATAACTAATTTAACGAGTTTATCAAACTTTGCATCCATTTAACAGTTTTTGTTATAATAACTTTAACAATTTTGAACTTCTCGTTTTCACTAAAACTTTTTTTTGAAGTGAGTCAAATTCCGCTCAAATTTAAATTTCAAAAAAAGTCAGTTTTAAACAGTGATAACAAGATTACAAAAAACAAAACCCATGCAACAATTTTTTAGTAATTTAAGCTAAGCTCAGAGCTTAAAATACCTGATGCTAAAGGAAATTGAAAGAAACTTATTCTTATAAAATTTCAGGTTGTAACAAAACTTCCGAGTATTTTTCAGGTTTTTTCATCATGAAGAAAAGAACCTAAAAGAAATACTAGAAAGTTTTGAAAGAAGCTGAAGTATTATAAGAAAAACGTTTTGTTTCAATTTCCTTTAGCATCAGGTATTTTAAGCACTGGATTAGCTTAAATAACTAATTTTTTTTGCATCTTTAATAGTTTGTCATAATTTTTACTATAAAAGTTCCTTAATAAGTTGTAAAGCTTTGATTTTGTTTTAACTTGAGTACTGTTTTTAACAAACTAAACAAAAAATAAAATTAATTATACATTGTAGTATGATGCGGTGGTAAAGAAATCTATTTTAGTTGACGGTAGCCAATTAGTTAAGAATTATAAATCTTTATTTAAAGTAATTTGATATGTGTTTAAAAGTAAAGAAGTTTGGAAATTTTCACAGCTTAAAAGCATTTAAAAACAGAACATCAAGCGTTTAAAATTGTTTCTTTTAATACTAGAGTTTAACAAGTTGCGTACTTTAACAGGTTATTCTTCATGATTACTAGCTAAACTTAGTATCTAAATCCTTTTTAAAGTCTAGCTTCCAAATATTGTTCGAACAACTTAGTAGATGTAAAAACTGTTAATAAGTTTCATTCGAAATAAGTTGACCGTTAAAACTTAAGTTCATATAAAAAAAAGTCTTTTGAACAATTTTTTTTACAAACAATTTTTAAAACAATATAAACTAGTTTAAAAAAAGTATATACAAAAGCAACTACATCAAAACTAATCTTATCATCGTTATAAGAACAGTAAAGTTTTATTAATAGTTTAATTAATATTTAAAAACTTAAAAGTTCTAATTCAATAAATTAGGTTAAACTTTAAGTTTTTAGTAAAATATTTTGGCTGAAAACAAAAGTTAAAGTAGCAATAGCTTTAACAACAAGTTGTATAAAATAATATCCAACTTCTAATATTTTAAACGAGTTTTTTTTAATTTATTCTATTTTTTTAACTTCAAAAAAGTTTTAAAACCATTGTTTAGCTGTTTTGTAAAACAAATCTAAACAAAAAGTTTTTATTTTGCACAAATTTTGTCTGGTCAATAGCATATGTAAAACATTACAATAAAATTAACCCACTTTTTTCATTTACTAAAAAGTTTGTTTTAAATAAAATTTGCATAAGTGTTTTTGAATGGTCAAGTAAGTTTTATTTAAAGCCTTTAACTTGTTTTCCTAACTTGAAAATATTTGAAATAGAATAAAACAAACTATCTATTTTATGTGATTTTGATTTTAACTTTAAACTAATAGTTTTTTAAAATTTATTTATGCTTGTTATCCGTAATATTAAATGACTACAAAATAAATAGGCTTTCAGATAAAAACTAAAAATGTAGTAATATTACATTAGCTAAAACTTCATTTACTCCAGATTTTAAAGTCTTATCTAGTTTCTTCCGACTTTTCTGATTTCTCAATTCAGTTTCCAGCTAAATTATTCTCAAAAGGTAATGATATTGTATTATAACCAAAACTAATTGTTTGCAGGGACAGGAAATGTGCTTGAAGGTATCGGTTTCTATGGAAGGGATCAAAGGGGCACCAAGACTTATGCGCCCAAATGCACCTCAATGAAATACTCCACAAACATTTTGGGTTTCGAAATAGAATATAGTTGTTGCTAAGGTAACCTCTACAATATATCAGAAAATGCTTCACCAGATAAATTGTTGCTTGTTTTCTTATCTGTGTCTATGCTATTTTAGTATTACTATTGTAATATTAACCGTATTTGATTTTTAAGTAAAACTCCTAATATGTGTTTTACGGTTTTATTTTAATCAAGTTTAGAAAAACTATTTGCAAACTTATATTATTCTAGCTATAATATTTGTTCTGATACACTCATTTGAGGGTTGCAAGTTAAAAAAACAATATTTTTAATGAATAATGTACATGAAACACAAAATTTACAATAACAAATAGCTGAAGTAAACCATCCAAATCTTACCAGTTAACTTCAAACTTTTGGTATAAACTTTTATTTTAGATCGTCTGTTTCTATTTGAAATTTGAAAAAAACTTTAACAAAAAAAATGTTTTAGGTTAGTATAAACAATGTAAATAAAACAGTACTACAAAGATATTGAATTACAAATTTATGATAACTGTAATATAATTTAAATAATATAAGTACAATATTTTAAAAAAAAACTTTTTTCTTTTTATGAATAATAAAATTATAAGAACTAGTAAATTGCAAATTAAAATTTTTACTAATTAAATATTTTTTTTCTAACAGTTTCAAGCAACCTATTGTTTTGTACGGTTTATCAAAAGTGAAGTTTTGTGAAGTTAATTGTCTTATATTAAAACACTAAAGTATAAAACACTTATTTTGTATATTTTGTTTTAAGTCAATTCTAGTTTGAGCTATTCATTAAAAAAACTTTCTAAAGACTCTTAGGCTAAGTGAACCTACTAATAATGTTTTTGTAAATCAACAAGGTAGAAAAACTACCTTAAACTTTACCAATGAAAAAGTTTTATTTAAACAAAATTAATCGCTAATGTTTACCTAGTATTAAACTTTTTTAGTTAACCTGTAAGGTTCAAATCTAACTAAATGTAAATGGAATGTAAAACTTTTTTTTTATAACCCGGTATATTTTATTTAGTTACATTACATCTATAAAAAATTTTTGAAATCAAGTAGAACTAATACTGTTGTGTTATTTAATTTTGAATATACAATACACTATAAAGCTACATCTGAAATTATTTCAAAGTTTATCTTTTATTGCACACTTGTGACAACGATTGAAATAATTATAAGTTTCATTTTCACTGAATGTTAAATAGTTATTTGGCTTAACTAAACAAGATTGCTTAATTTACTTAAACCTTAAGAGCTTATTTAGAGGAAAGAAATTAAATAAAAAAGTTGTTTATCTATTTCAGTTATGACATCTCTGCTGTACAAAACATATCGTCAAAAAATAAAGATAAAAAGTTTTGTTTAAAATTTACGTTTTTATATTAAGTGTAGGTGTAAACAAATAACAAACTGGATATTAATTAAAATAAAACAAAGCATTTTTGTTTAAAACTAACGTTATAGTTATAGATTTTAATTGAAAATACAACTTTTTACTTGTTTTTGCAACAAGACATTTTGCCCAACAGTAACTGCTAAAAGTTAAATAAAAACATTTAGTAAGTTTTTTTGGAAAAACTAGATCTTTATAATACAATAATGTTTTTAACGGAAATTTAAAATGTCTTGTTGCACAAAACAAGTAAAAAGCTGTATTTTCATTTAATATACTTAACTGACTTTATACAAAAATCAAAGTTTGTTTATGCATTATATTTTTTAAAGCATCGCATTTCCTTTATTAATGATGAGTCCTTTTTCAATAAGTTTATGGCCAATCTATTGTTGGTGTCCGTGGGGCTTTAGGTTTTTTTTTTGTTGGAGAATAAAAGATTTGAATATTTTGTGTTGATTGCTCTACATAAATAAGTAGTGTTAAATAAATATAAGTTTGTGGTTTAAATTTTCGCTTTTATGTATATATATTTTATATTCATTATATTAAAACAGGTTTTAAATAAACTTTTGTAGTTAGTTTATTTTTTCACATTTGATTTATTTTGTTAGGTGTCATTCTGTTTAGGTGGCCTAGGTCTATCATATGGAAACTAAACTTATAATAATAATATTTTAAATATGCATTAATTAAATGAAAACCAACTCCAAACCTAAAATTAAAAAATATTAGATAGCATCTAATTAGCTAATATTAAAAAGATAGTATAAATTTTATTGGGTTACCCGTAATAGTACTTAGCGTGTACAATATTAAATTTCTTAATAAAGGGAAAACTTGAATTTAAAAAAAGTATATAAATAAGATACTTAAAATAAAACAAATCTAACAATTCAATTTTTTAAATTTTTTTAATTATTTATACATTAATGGAATTAAGAATTTTAAAATATAAAGAGACTACAATCATATTTAGACTTATTTATTTAAATAAAAACACAGCATTGCACAATACTATAATCTTTTAAAATAAAGTTGTAGAAACAATTTATTCAATACAGTTTTCTATTTATTTAATATGGAGTTTATGAAAAAACACTTTGTTATAAAATTCACTTATAGGTTTAAGAAAAATTTAAAAACTAATATTTCGTATTTACGGTTATGTTTTGATAAAATGTTTAGAATTATTAAATTACTTTCTTTTAAGTTTTAAAAAGTACGACAATTAAAAAAAAGAATATAAAAGACAAAGTATCACAACCAAATCATGATTTATAAAATAAAATTCTTGTAACACCATAGAAGAAAATGAAGAAAATGAAGAAAATAAATACTGCTTATTTTTTAATTTCAATGTAAACGGTATAGTTTGAATTTTTTTTTTGTTTTCATAAAACTTTTGATAACTGAAAATACGGCAAGTATTATTGAAACTCAATTATATACAAAAAAATTTTGTTTATTTTGAAATTTAATGTATACCCTGTTAGAAATTGTAACTAACTGTTAATATTTTTCGAATAATTATAGTTAAAAATAAGTTATTTATTCAATTAAAATCAAAAACTTTTAATTAACTTAGTTAATAACTCAGTACAAATCTCCTTTAAAACAAGCTTAAGAATCATACATATTTATAATATGTAAAATAGTGTAACATTTTTAAAGATCTTCATAATTTAAATTAAAAAAAACAACATTAGTTGTTCAAAGAAAAGTTATTACAAACATTTTATAAACACTCACTTTTCTCTTTTAAAAACGAAAAGAAACATTGAAGTCAGGAAAATATTAAAAAAACAGTTTCTTATCCAGAGTAAAAGAAAAAAATCTCTAAATACCAAGTAAAAGAACAAAAACTCTCTCTTATTTGAAATAAAACAGGAGAATATTTTACAAAACACAATAAAATTTCACATAATTTTTCTCTCAATTGTATAATTTAACATTCTGAATCCACACTGAATAATTGCTCATGATTGTCGAATAAAACTTTCGCAAAAGTGTTTATGTGGCCCATCGCGAATAAGTCGGATTGCTGAATAAATATATTATTTAATTAAATAAAATATTTAATTTTAATTATTCGCAAAAGTGTTTATGTGGCCCATAGCGAATAAGTCGGATTGCTGAATAAATATATTATTTAATTTAAATAAATATTTAATTTTAATTATTTGCAAAAGTGTTTATGTGGCCCATCGCGAATAAGTCGGATTGCTGAATAAAAATATTATTTAATTAAATAAAATATTTAATTTTAATTATTTGCAAAAGTGTTTATGTGGCCCATCGCGAATAAGTCTGATTGCTGAATAAATATATTATTTAATTTAAATAAACAAAATATTTAATTTTAATTATTCGCAAAAGTGTTTATGTGGCCCATCGCGAATAAGTCGGATTGCTGTATAAATATATTATTTAATTAAATAAATAAAATATTTAATTTTAATTGTTCGCAAAAGTGTTTATGTGGCCCATAGCGAATAAGTCGGATTGCTAAATAAATATATTATTTAATTTAAATAACTAAAATATTTAATTTTAATTATTCGCAAAAGTGTTTATGTGGCCCATCGCGAATAAGTCGGATTGCTGAATAAAAATATTATTTAATTAAATAACTAAAGTATTTAATTTTAATTGTTCGCAAAAGTGTTTATGTGGCCCATAGCGAATAAGTCGGATTGCTGAATAAAAATATTATTTAATTTAAATAAATAAAATATTTAATTTTAATTGTTCGCAAAAGTGTTTATGTGGCCCATAGCGAATAAGTCGGATTGCTGAATAAAAATATTATTTAATTTAAATAACTAAAATATTTAATTTTAATTATTCGCAAAAGTGTTTATGTGGCCCATAGCGAATAAGTCGGATTGCTGTATAAATATATTATTTAATTTAAATAAATAAAATATTTTATTTTAATTGTTCGCAAAAGTGTTTATGTGGCCCATCGCGAATAAGTCGGATTGCTGAATAAATATATTATTTAATTAAATAAATAAAATATTTAATTTTAATTGTTCGCAAAAGTGTTTATGTGGCCCATCGCGAATAAGTCGGATTGCTGTATAAATATATTATTTAATTAAATAAATAAAATATTTAATTTTAATTATTTGCAAAAGTGTTTATATGGCCCATCGCGAATAAGTCGGATTGCTGAATAAATATATTATTTAATTTAAATAAATAAAATATTTAATTTTAATTATTCGCAAAAGTGTTTATGTGGCCCATCGCGAATAAGTCGGATTGCTGAATAAATATATTATTTAATTAAATAAATAAAATATTTAATTTTAATTATTTGCAAAAGTGTTTATGTGGCCCATCGCGAATAAGTCGGATTGCTGTATAAATATATTATTTAATTAAATAAATAAAATATTTAATTTTAATTATTTGCAAAAGTGTTTATGTGACCCATCGCGAATAAGTCGGATTGCTGTATAAATATTATTTATTTTAAATAAATAAAATATTTAATTTTAATTATTTGCAAAAGTGTTTATGTGGCCCATCGCGAATAAGTCGGATTGCTGTATAAATATATTATTTAATTAAATAAATAAAATATTTAATTTTAATTATTTGCAAAAGTGTTTATGTGGCCCATCGCGAATAAGTCGGATTGCTGTATAAAAATATTATTTAATTAAATAAATAAAATATTTAATTTTAATTATTTGCAAAAGTGTTTATGTGGCCCATCGCGAATAAGTCGGATTGCTGTATAAAAATATTATTTAATTTAAATAAATAAAATATTTAATTTTAATTATTCGCAAAAGTGTTTATGTGGCCCATAGCGAATAAATCGGATTGCTGAATAAAAATATTATTTAATTTAAATAAATAAAATATTAAATTTTAATTATTCGCAAAAGTGTTTATGTGGCCCATCGCGAATAAGTCGGATTGCTGAATAAAAATATTATTTAATTTAAATAAATATTTAATTTTAATTATTCGCAAAAGTGTTTATGTGGCCCATCGCGAATAAGTCGGATTGCTGTATAAAAATATTATTTAATTTAAATAAATATTTAATTTTAATTATTCGCAAAAGTGTTTATGTGGCCCATCGCGAATAAGTCGGATTGCTGTATAAATATATTATTTAATTAAATAAATAAAATATATAATTTTAATTATTTGCAAAAGTGTTTATGTGGCCCATCGCGAATAAGTCGGATTGCTGTATAAATATATTATTTAATTTAAATAAATATTTAATTTTAATTATTTGCAAAAGTGTTAATGTGGCCCATCGCGAATAAGTCGGATTGCTGTATAAATATATTATTTAATTTAAATAAATATTTAATTTTAATTATTCGCAAAAGTGTTTATGTGGCCCATCGCGAATAAGTCTGATTGCTGTATAAAAATATTATTTAATTTAAATAAATATTTAATTTTAATTATTTGCAAAAGTGTTAATGTGGCCCATCGCGAATAAGTCGGATTGCTGAATAAAAATATTATTTAATTAAATAACTAAAGTATTTAATTTTAATTATTTGCAAAAGTGTTTATGTGGCCCATCGCGAATAAGTCAGATTGCTGTATAAATATATTATTTAATTTAAATAAATATTTAATTTTAATTATTCGCAAAAGTGTTTATGTGGCCCATCGCGAATAGGTCGGATTGCTGTATAAAAATATTATTTAATTTATTTTAAAATATTTAATTTTAATTATTCGCAAAAGTGTTTATGTGGCCCATAGCGAATAAGTCGGATTGCTGAATAAATATATTATTTAATTAAATAAATAAAATATTTAATTTTAATTATTTGCAAAAGTGTTTATGTGGCCCATAGCGAATAAGTCGGATTGCTGTATAAATATATTATTTTATTTAAATAAATAAAATATTTAATTTTAATTGTTTGCAAAAGTGTTTATGTGGCCCATAGCAAATAAGTCGGATTGCTGAATAAATATATTATTTAATTTATTTTAAAATATTAAATTTTAATTATTCGCAAAAGTGTTTATGTGGCCCATCGCGAATAAGTCGGATTGCTGAATAAATATATTATTTAATTTAAATAACTAAAGTATTTAATTTTAATTATTCGCAAAAGTGTTTATGTGACCCATCGCGAATAAGTCGGATTGCTGAATAAATATATTATTTAATTTATTTTAAAATATTAAATTTTAATTATTCGCAAAAGTGTTTATGTGGCCCATAGCGAATAAGTCGGATTGCTGTATAAATATATTATTTAATTAAATAAATAAAATATTTAATTTTAATTATTTGCAAAAGTGTTTATGTGGCCCATAGCGAATAAGTCGGATTGCTGTATAAATATATCATTTAATTTAAATAAAATATTTAATTTTAATTATTTGCAAAAGTATTTATGTGGCCCATCGCGAATAAGTCGGATTGCTGAATAAATATATTATTTAATTTAAATAACTAAAGTATTTAATTTTAATTATTTGCAAAAGTGTTTATGTGACCCATCGCGAATAAGTCGGATTGCTGAATAAATATATTATTTAATTAAATAACTAAAATATTTAATTTTAATTATTTGCAAAAGTGTTTATGTGACCCATCGCGAATAAGTCGGATTGCTGAATAAATATATTATTTAATTTAAATAAAATATTTAATTTTAATTATTTGCAAAAGTGTTTATGTGGCCCATCGCGAATAAGTCGGATTGCTGAATAAATATATTATTTAATTTAAATAAAATATTTAATTTTAATTATTTGCAAAAGTGTTTATGTGGCCCATCGCGAATAAGTCGGATTGCTGTATAAATATATTATTTAATTTAAATAAAATATTTAATTTTAATTATTCGCAAAAGTGTTTATGTGGCCCATCGCGAATAGGTCGGATTGCTGAATAAAAATATTATTTAATTTATTTAAAAATATTTAATTTTAATTATTTGCAAAAATGTTTATGTGGCCCATCGCGAATAAGTCGGATTGCTGAATAAATATATTATTTAATTTATTAAATTATTGATCAAAATAAATCATTTCAAAAAAAGTGTTAATATGTTCCACAGTGAATAATGTTGACTGTTTTATAAATATTATTTAATTTTGAAAACATAAGTTGAATAGTTTTCAAATTTAGTTAATTGAAAAAAATATTCAACTTCAATAGAACTAACCGAAAACAAATAATTATTAATTTTTTAAATAGGTAGTTAAATAGTGTTTGGTATTTTACTTTACAAATTAAATAAAAACTATTTTAATTATAAAAACCACAAAAAAAAATTATTTTTATTACTTTTAGAAAACAAATAAAGGTTTATTTTAACTGAACAAATTTACAAAAAAATTTTTCAACTCAAATAACTTCACATGATACTAACTTTTGATTTAAATAAAAACTTTAAATACAAATAAAATATAAACATACCGCATCCCTCCCCCATGAAAGATTGGGACCGAATACAGTGGCCATGTTATTAGAGTTCATTTTGTTCACATGCGAGTGTTCGATCACCAAGTGCAGAAAATCAACCAAGTATTTCAATATTTTGTAATTATTTTGCGGCAGTTTCTTCAACACGTCCTCGACAACTCTCACTCTCGTTTCTTCGTCTACGTCTGTTTGAATAAAAATAATTATTACATCTGTTTGTTAAAAAGTTGTAGTATAAAACGGTAACCTGTATTAATAAAAGTAAACTTATTAGTTAAGTTCATAGTAAAATTAAAATATATTAACATTTTTTATAGTTCAATGCATCTTTTTTAAACGATAGAAATGAAAAACTCACAAATTTAAATGTCTGTGAGTTTTAATTTGTAACATTTTATAGTAGAAGTTTGTTTCTTTTTGTAAACAGCAAAAGCATTTTAGAAACATATGATAATTTTATCATATATAAAGGTTCTGTAACGGCAAGGTACTTTAAAAAATACTTCTTTTAAATTTACACAAATCAATAAAAATTCTAGTTGATATAAACAAAAGTTGAATGGTATAGACGTTTTTAATTATTTTAAATACAATTATGTCATTATCTACATTATTTTAATTATGATATTTTGAATATGTTTGTTTTATTTAAATTTATTACATTTGAATTTTCTTTTGCAATATAGTAATTTTATTAACAAACAGTCTGAAATTATTTTGACTTAGTTTACTAAGCTTATAAAGTTAGTGTATCAAAAATTAACCTGTGAATAAATTATAGAACTAATTTTGTGTAATAATAAATTTATTTTATAGAATATTAATAATTTTTTTTTACAAACCAGTTAAATTATTATACAAATCGCTATTTTAATCGTACAAAGATTTATATTGTAGTTTGCTTCAAGTCAAACAATAGAAAATTCTCAACTTATGTAGTCTTAAAGAGATTAATTATATATTTTTTTTATATAATAAAGTATAGTTCCTATTCAAACAGTTTCTATTTGAACAAGACTATTTTGTAAAAGCTGATGATCTCTTATGCAATAACATAAGTGAAACATTTTTTTGTTGATAGTACTGAAGATTAAAGTTAATTACAGTTAACAATAAAAATAAGTTGCAATTGTTGTAAATAACTTGATATTTTAATACACAGGATAATTGTAAAACTCTTTTTATGAGTCATAAACAGTTTTTAAGCTTTTGAATGAAAAAAACCTTAACTTCCGTTTATAGACACATGAGTAATTATTAACTACTTTGATTTTAAACCTGTGTTTTTTAATAAGAATATTTAAAATTATAAACTTTTAATTTAATTGTAATAAATAACAATGTGTAAAACAAAGACTTTTTTAATATTGCGAATAAAATAACCTCTCAAACTTTATAAAGTATTAAAAAATATGCATAACAATTTTTTCTGGTTTGTTAAGAATAAAACTTTTATAACTGAAAGAAAGCCATTTATAGAATATTTCAAAACATAAAATTTTTAAGTATTGAATGTCGTATATTACCAATAAATAATAATTCAAAGATAAATTCTATTAGTTATAGACAACTCGATTTTACTTTAAAAATACATATTTTAGTTTCATTTAAGATACATAGAATACTTTCAATAGGTTTAACAGCAGTTGAAAAATTTTAAATTATTTTAATGTTTATTATTTATATAAGTTTTTAATTTATATGATGCATTTCACACTTCTTAAAAATTAAAAATTATTTCAAACAAACAAATACTTGGGAATGGAAAAAAGATTAATAAAAACTTATAATCTACAATAAAACATACATTAAATTTTTTTTGAAAGTTTTACTATTTTAACTAGCATAGTTATTGTCTCTAATGTTAATGTCTCTAATCTTTCATACTTATTCTAGCTGAAAAATTTAAGTATGTAATTTAATGAAAGTATATGGTAAAATTTTGTTTAAGTTTGGTTTTTAAAAACTATTTATAACTTAATTTTATATTTTATTTACTAAGACTATAAATAAACCTAAATATATGTAAGTTAAAGATATAAAAGTAAGAACGAAATTATTAAAATGAAATATTTTTAACAATTAACTTAATGATTAATAATCTGTTCCTTTTTTTTTATCTAAATAAAAAAACTTAAAATATTTAATTATGCACATTACCGTAAAGTTTATATGTTAATATTGTTTTTTTTGCTTATTTATATTAATAAAGACTTACAAGAAATATTTAAAACATATAGATCATATGCTAATATTTTTTTTAACACTAAAAAAAAACTTAAGCAAAGTTTTTATTACAGATCAGTAAAGTCAACATGTTAATAAATTATTCATTTTATTTATATTAGTTGTTTAAATTAATGAAAACTAACGTGATATATTAAGAACGTAGCTATATAATTCATATGTTAATATGGGTTCCGGCAATCTTCTGAAAAATGTTTTTAATGCCACTGCAGCAGTATGTGGTGACTCGAATGTTACCTGGAAAAATAATTAAAATGTTTTGTCTTTAGTTGATAATAAATAAAAAATATTTTAACAATAATGAATAAAAAAGTTGTAAAACATCTTTTTTGATTTTTTATTTAGTTTTTGATTAATAAAATAATAATAATAATAAATTTTGAGTTTTATAAACAGCATAAAAATATTTCAAAGAACAAATCAAAAACTTTTAAAAGTAATTACATATAAGTGAAAATACTTTTTAGTTGAACCTGATTGACTATTTAATCTTTTAATTATAAGACATATAAAGTTATAGAAATGTTAATTACAAAGAAAGTATTCATTATGATGTATACTATAATTTGGACAATCACCAAACCATAATCTTTTAAAAAAATATTTTTAAGCTCTGATAACAGACATTAATTTTTTTTTGTTTTTTTTTGTTGAAAGTTATTTTAAGGTGCAATAAACCAATTGTATGTATCTTTCTTGAATTATAATAAAACTAGTATCTAAATATTGATTTCAAATGTTTTTTGTTCATTTGAAAATAATTTATCATTTTATTTGTCGAAAAAAAGTCTGATTTAAATAATTGAAACCATATTGAAATAATTTTTTCTTTTTTATTTTGAACTCTATAAAACTATTTTTGATGTTTAGGAAATATGAAAATTTAAAGACTTTAAACTTTTAGTTTTGCAATGTTAGACTATAGATTATATTAGGGGTGGGCAACGTAAGTAATTGACGGGCCAGATCCAAAAAAAAATAGTCCTCAGCGGGCCGGATCATTTTGAGTAAGTGATCTACCGGATTCAGTTGGATCCTTTTTTAGATCCGGATCTTTATTCAAAAATATTATCCGGATTTGGCTAAATACTAATTTTAGACAAGGTTTCGTATCCGAATAGAACTAATTTCAAAAGACTTGGATCCGGCTGGATGCTAATTGATCTGGCATTTTTAAATTTTAAATCAATTTATTAATTACCAAGGTTCTCAAGAATAAAATTTAAAGTTAATTTCTATTAAGTACTCATAATTCTATATTTATTTCAACCCTGGACCGAATTAATGCTAGTTAATTTTATAAAAACAATAATTACTTACTAAAAGTTACTCGAGCCTAAGATTTCAAACTAAAACATTAAATTTTTATAGCTATTCGAAATTATCAATTTTGGTAATCCTTGGCTCGAGGCTACATTAATAATATTATTTAGAAGTTAACTAACATTTCAATATTAAACTACTATCTTTTAATTAAAAAACACTTATAAAGATTCATTCAAACTTTTGTTAGATTGTAAACAGTTATTACAAACATACACAAACAAATTTCCTTAACAAATCATACTTAAAGTTAATGCGATATTGTTTAGAAATATTGTCATCAGGTGGTCATCATTAAACTTAACCACTTATTTAATCAAAAATTCCTTTATTAAAATATCATAGCAGAAAAGAGTGCAAACTGTGGCCTTAACTTGGAATTTCTACTAAAAAGTAAAGTTGAGCAGTTTTACTTAGAGTAGGTGACAATGTTATTAAAAACTACTTTTCTTAACATTTATAAGAACAACTCACTACATATCTGGGAAAGACATCAATTTTTTACATGTCATTTTTTATGAAAATCATTATGATAGGTAAGATCATCAAAGTTAGTTCCGCAAACAATTTTTTGGATAATTTGAGAAAGAATTAATTCAACTGACTTGAAACAGAACAAGATAATATAACAAAATAAAGTTTTATTACCACAAAATAATAAGCCATTTTAACAAACGTTTTCAGGGTCAAAGTCTTACAGTTTTGTTTAATGAAATAGTTCAAAAAAGGTTTTGTACAAGTTTTGTAATAATTAAATTGGCTGGCCGGATTTTATATAAATTTATAAAATGCTTAGCGGGCCGGATCATCCACTTGCGGGCCGGTTCAATGTTGTCCGCGGGCCGGATTCCATCTAAAATTAAAAAAAGTTTGGGGGCCGGTCATTTTCACTCTGCGGGCCGGATCCTGCCAGCGGGCCGTACGTTGCCCACCCCTAGATTATATCATACTACTCATTAATAAATGTAAACACCAAACTATTAAGTTTTACTTAAACTTAACGGAGTAACTAGCTTAAAAAACATGGTTGACTTTATACAAGTTTTTTTTATAATTATTGTCCTACAAAATAATTTATAACCTGTCAATGTGACGGCATAAACTAAATAGTAAAACAAAATTTCGGCTAAATAAAAAGATTCTTAAACTTATTGGTTTTACACTTTTACAAAACAAAATTTTTTGATAATTTATTTCATTTTTAACAAGTTTAAGCTCCTTTATGATAGAGAATCATATTTTCGAAACTTTATTGTCTATCTTCTAAATAATCTTAACATTTCAAGAGTTGATTAATATAAAATTAAACAAAATTTTAGAAAGTTGCATTGCCATATTAGTCGTACCTTTTTTAATACTATTAAATTAACTAGGAGTAATAAACTGAAACTATTTTAATAAATTACTTGAACAGTTAGGCTGTACAATTACTTAGAATCTACTAATTAGTAATTATGTTAGTACAACATTGAAGGTATAAAAAGACCTACTAAAACATAATAAAGCATTGTAATAAGCAATGCAACTTTAGAATATTCCAGTAATAATTTTTAGCAACATTTTTTTAAATATTTTATTTTTTTACAAAACAGAGTTAGTAACTAATAAATAATAATGAAACAATTTTATACTTTTAAGCTTAGATTGTGTTTCATGCACAATTCAGAGTTGTTCATGTTGTTGTGATCATTTTGTTGTACATACAACACAAGTTTAAACTCTCAGAATAATTTAAATATTTTTATATGTTATTAAAAGTATTTTTAAGTGGAATGCTATTTGTAAAAATAAAAAGTTATAAAAAGTATTTTTAAGTAGAGACGTTTTATTTTATTTTAATAAATAGTATTTTTGATAGATAGCATTTTTAAAGAAAACCAAAATTACATAAATAATTTTGTTCTTATTCCTCAGTTGATAAAATTTTTTAATTTTTTTAACTATGTGAATACTATTTCTTTATATCTATTTACCTTTTCTCCTGTATTGTAAGAATTTTTGAATCCAACAATTAATAAACATAATATTTTTAGATAATATAACACTTTTACTAACTCTATGTCCAGCATTGTATGAATTAATTTTTTTAATTAAGAGCTTATAATAAAAAAATAACTAATATAATTTTCTTATAATATTTCAACTAGTTATATCTCCTGCATTGTAAGAATTTATAACATTTATCAATTCAAAAACTTACAATTAATAAATAATAACTAATTTATAATTATCATTAAAACTAACTCTATCTCCGGCATTGTAAGAATTTATGACATTTATCAATTCAAAAACTTACAATTAATAAATAATAACTAATTTACAATTATCATTAAAACTTACTCTATCTCCGGCATTGTAAGAATTTATGACATTTTTCAATTCAACAGCTGATGGTGACCTTCTAAATATTCCTTCAGTTTCTAATCCTATAAACAAATTAATATTAGTAATTCAGCATATAATATCAGCATAACTTTAATACTTTAATAACTACTTAACTATATTAGTCACTATTCATTTTAAAGATAAACTTTGTGTTTTCACTTTTAATTTTAAACATATAATTAATTTTTAGCATATTAATGTGATACTAACCAAATGTATATTAAGTTCTTTCTCTAACACTTATTAAATTTATAACATAAATTATTGTTTTGTTCTTATACTAACACCACTACTAACAAAACACTTTATTAGGTTTTTTCCCTAAAGTGAAAGTACTAAGATATGTAGCAAATATACAAAACAAGAAGTTACAAAAACAACATAACACTCTTTTATTATAATAATTAAAAAAAATGCAAAAGAATTTTAATAAATAGCAAATTAAAAATATTATAGAAGAAACTAACAAACTTTAACTCACATTTTCAAACTAAAAACGTGATTTTTAAAGGAAGCAAAGTCCTAAGCTTGAATAACAATTAATGTAAGAACAAGTAAGCTTTTACAAAAAATTATTAATAAATAAAATATTGATCATTTACAATATCAGTATGACTATAGTTTGTCAGACTTAAACCTATAAAAAAAAATGTTTTGGGAAGTTGGTTATTAAAAATAGCTAGGAAAGTTGTAAGTTATAATTAACTTTATAAGATTAAAACAATTTTAAATCATGTTGTATACTATTGACTTACTGTATATATAATTTATAACTCATAAAAATTTACTTCATTTTATTATTTACATATGAAATTTAATCACTTCATATTTTTTTACAGCTTATAACAATATATAAACACTTTAGAAATATTTCATTAACAATTGAAAATTTGTCATATTTTTGTCAATAAGTTTTACCAGTACTATCGTAAACAATAAAATACTATTTACAAATAGTTAAGAAACATTTATTAAATTTATTCAAATATATAGCTTCAAATCAGCCTTATTAGATTAAGTAATATGAGATGATTACAATATACTGAAATGAAATGTAGTTGTTACCATAAAACTTTAGCATAAGGAATATATTAAATTTAAGATGAATACAATATAAAACACTCAAATAATATTATGCAGTTGTTACCATAAAACTTAAACATAAGAAGTATATTAAATTTTAGATGAATACAATATAAAACACTTAAATAATATTATGTAGTTATTACCATAAAACTTAAACATAAGAAGTATATTAAATTTTAGATGAATACAATATAAAACACTCAAATAATATTATGTAGTTGTTACCATAAAACTTAAGCATAAGGAATATATTAAATTTTAGATGAATACAATATAAAACACTCAAATAATATTATGTAGTTATTACCATAAAACTTAAACATAAGAAGTATATTAAATTTTAGATGAATTTAATATAAAACACTCAAATAATATTATGTAGTTGTTACCATAAAACTTAAACATAAGAAGTATATTAAATTTTAGATGAATACAATATAAAACACTTAAATAATATTATGTAGTTATTACCATAAAACTTAAACATAAGAAGTATATTAAATTTTAGATGAATACAATATAAAACACTCAAATAATATTATGTAGTTGTTACCATAAAACTTAAGCATAAGGAATATATTAAATTTTAGATGAATACAATATAAAACACTCAAATAATATTATGTAGTTATTACCATAAAACTTAAACATAAGAAGTATATTAAATTTTAGATGAATACAATATAAAACACTCAAATAATATTATGTAGTTGTTACCATAAAACTTAAACATAAGAAGTATATTAAATTTTAGATGAATACAATATAAAACACTTAAATAATATTATGTAGTTGTTACCATAAAACTTAAACATAAGAAGTATTTTAAATTTTAGATGAATACAATATAAAACACTCAAATAATATTATGTAGTTGTTACCATAAAACTTAAGCATAAGGAATATATTAAATTTAAGATGAATACAATATAAAACACTCAAATAATATTATGTAGTTGTTACCATAAAACTTAAGCATAAGGAATATATTAAATTTAAGATGAATACAATATAAAACACTCAAATAATATTATGTAGTTGTTACCATAAAACTTAAACATAAGAAGTATTTTAAATTTTAGATGAATACAATATAAAACACTCAAATAATATTATGTAGTTGTTACCATAAAACTTAAGCATAAGGAATATATTAAATTTAAGATGAATACAATATAAAACACTTAAATAATATTATGTAGTTGTTACCATAAAACTTAAACATAAGAAGTATTTTAAATTTTAGATGAATACAATATAAAACACTCAAATAATATTATGTAGTTGTTACCATAAAACTTAAACATAAGAAGTATTTTAAATTTTAGATGAATACAATATAAAACACTCAAATAATATTATGTAGTTGTTACCATAAAACTTAAGCATAAGGAATATATTAAATTTAAGATGAATACAATATAAAACACTCAAATAATATTATGTAGTTGTTACCATAAAACTTAAACATAAGAAGTATTTTAAATTTTAGATGAATACAATATAAAACACTCAAATAATATTATGTAGTTGTTACCATAAAACTTAAGCATAAGGAATATATTAAATTTTAGATGAATACAATATAAAACACTCAAATAATATTATGTAGTTGTTACCATAAAACTTAAGCATAAGGAATATATTAAATTTAAGATGAATATAATATAAAACACTCAAATAATATTATGTAGTTGTTACCATAAAACTTAAGCATAAGGAATATATTAAATTTAAGATGAATACAATATAGAACACTGAAATAATATGTAGTTGTTACCATAAAACTTAAACATAAGGAATATATTAAATTAACGAAATATTGATTATTTTTGTTGCCAATCTGTCAATGCAATGTGTCTGTCTGGGAAATTTTAATGAAATTTATCAAGTCTGTAACTGATTGACAATTTATTGACAGTCTTTAAAGTTCAAAGTTATTTCCAAGTGGCATTAACAACACAGGAATTATTCTTAATAACTTCTACTAAGAATTCGAGTAAAAAATTAAAACATAAATATTTAAAACTGGTTTTATATTAACGTTTTGTTATTATACAACTTTTCAATAGTACTAAACCTATTGATGATATTTTTATTTAAATTTGTAGAAATGTTTAAGTAATATTTTAAAAACCCAAAGCATTTAAAAAAATTACTCTGAGTAGAAAATTATTTATTTAAAACGCATTTAGTTTTTATTATAAAACTAGTTTATATAATTATTACAAAATTTATTACCATTTTCTTTTAGATATTCAATAGATTCCTGAACGACTCTCGGAATTTGAATACCTGGGTTGTTTTCTTCTAAACTGTAAAAAAAAATTTTTATTTGTTTTAAATAATTAAAAAAATTAATTATAAATTGTGTAAACTACTAAGTTAGTAATTAAATATCAGAGTTTTGTTTTAAACTGTGTTAAAATAAAATAACATTTAGTGATTTTTCATTAGGTTTTCAAAAAACTCAAAAAGCTTTGTAAATCAGAACAAAACCACCCTTAAATAAATTACTTATTTAATATTAGTTCGAATTCAAAAAGAAAGATAACTTGTTTTCAATTAGAGTTCAAATATAAGAGTTCTTTTTACAACCACTGTAAAATAATTATTTAAATTCTTCTGGTTGCTTTTGTTTATGATTTAATACTTTTTCACAGTTTTTTAATGTGTTTAAGTAAATATACTTTTAGTTTTCAAGACAAACAAAAAAAAAATATTTTTTTTTATTTATTGAATATTTTTTCAAAACAATTTATTTAAACAAACAACTTTAAATCAGCTACATTATGAGTAGCCGGTTATTGTATAGTTTGTTAACTAGGTCATAAAATTAATTTAATATATAAAACAAACAAACAGCTTTAATGAAACTACGTATTGGTTGTTATATATTCCTACATTATTAATTAAAAAACAACTTAAACCAAACTCCATATTGAGCAGTAGTATTTTCCTGTATTGTTCATTTGAAATATACTAATAACCATACAAAATAAAAAAACAAATGTATTGTTTCCATATATGAATTAATAAACAATAATTAAACAATTTATTGAAACAGACATTTTTAATGAAACTACGTTTTGGATAGTAGTGGATTCATGTACAAATTATTAAGAACTTGAAATAAATAATAACTTATATAAAAAACAACAAACAATTTAAGTGACACTCCGTACTGAGTTGTAGTTGATTCTTGAATTATTTGTTCGTGCACATTTTCTGTTTTTGATTTCACTTTTCTCATTAAATTTTCATCATACCTATTGATAAACAAAATTTATAAGTTAAAAGCAGAAAAAATTATAATACCTTGAAAAACATGCTACTTCACTTAAGTAAAAACAGCTAAACAAATAGATTAATTTCGATTTTATACAACAAATTAAAACTTAGTAATATGCTTAGTAAAATAATTAGAGTTTAAAAAAAAGTTTGAAACATTGAAATTAGTTCTTATAACTTGAAATTATTTAATAAACCGGTAAATATTAAATACTTACAATTTAACTTGATCAGGTATGATAATTTGCTTCAACTGAATAACATCGGACATATCGTTCAAATAATTGCAATATCTTATTTTTCTTCCAAACTTAGCACTTATTACCGGTCTGAATATATTATACACAACTTTGATCATCATGCTAGGGTGGACTATGAACATTGTCTTTAAATTTTTCTTGTACCTGTAGAAATAATTATTTAATAATTGTTATGAACATTGTCTTTAACTATTCTTATATCTGTACAAAAATTATTAGTTATTCAGAAATTATTATTAACATTGTCTTTAAATTTTTCTTGTACCTGTATAAAAATTATTAACTATTGATTATTATGAAGATTGCCTTTAACTATTGTTATATCTGTAAAAATTATTTTTTGAAAAGCTGGTTTAAAAACATTTTTTTAAATTTTTATATACTGTTAAGTTTAACTGAAACATTTATTATTAAATTATCATTACTTTGAAAATTTTGTTTAGTCTTTATTAAACTAAAAAATATACTTGTAACAGCAAATGTGTTTTGTAATAAAGGGTAAAATAACAAACATGGTCCAACGTTGTAAATTACTGTTTGGTTGAACAAACTAATCAAAAACAAATAACTAACTTTCTGTCAAATTCTCTGTAAGCATCAACCAACCAGCTGAAGTTGGGTTTATTCGAACTGTTTAACCCATGGTGAAAATAAACGAGTGAGTAATCTGATTCTACATATCTATCTAGTGTTTGTTTCAAGTAACTGTTAAAATTAGGTCTATTTGAAACATAAGTTTTATATAATTTAGTTTAATTTATAGATAGCTACAAAGTAATTTTATATGTCCATAGGTCAGTAACTGTTTTATTTTTTTAAGTTAGTTTTATTTTTTGAATTTTTATCTTAGTTACAATATACCTTATATAGTAAATGTTGTAGAAACAACGTTAATATTCTAATTTTTTTATAAAACATTAAAACATAAAAAAAATATTATAGAACAAACTTAAAAACTTATAAAAATCAAAACTTGGTAACTTTTTCAGTTTATATTTGGTAATTAGCTGTTAAATTTTTATACGTGTAAAACATTGGTACACTGCAATTACAAGTTTTATGCTTATGTTTGATATTAACAAGTGCGAAGTCTTAAAATGTTTAAATATATTTCTATACTAGTTTTTTAAATAAAACAGCTGAATTTTCATTCTAAAGTTTATTATCTTATAAAGTTAAATTACTTTTCTAAATTATTGAAATTAGCTGTACAAAAATAACATAAATGAAAAAGTTGAAGTTTTATTAAATTTTTTTGTTTTATCTACACATTACAAAAACTATAGTATATATTTTTGACTTAAACAAAACTCGTATGATTTTTTTTAGTCAATTTTTTTATATATTTAACCGTTTTATTTGATATAACTTTTGTTTTCTTATTGTATATATAAGGTTTGGTATGTTTTGCATTTGCAAAAACATAAATTAAAAAATAAGTGAATAACTAACTTTATTAAACAATTTATAAAAAAAGTTAAAATTTTCCAACACAAAACAAAGATCATGTCAGATTAATGATCAAAAATTTACTTTTTCTTTTCAGCACTCAGTTAAAAAACAAAAGTTTTCCAAATTCAATGAATAATTTATTATTTCAGCAGTGTGTTAAATTTCTTTCTAACACAACTTCCATACAACTAATTTAATGAACTTATTGATTTTAATTTACCAAGTTAAACTCAATAAAATTTCAAACTAGTTTCAGATGCTTAATCATAGTGTAATAAAAGGGTTTATACCAAGACTTTTTATTTACTGTGACAAACACTAATGATAAACATCTTGAAACAAGTTACTTTTGAATTATATAGCAATTTATTAAGTTAAAACCTCTCAATTTGTTAATAAGTGCAAAAGTTACATAAGTATTACAGACCAATAGTAGCTTAAATGAACCGCAATATTAGATAAATATAAGTGCAATGCTAATGATTAGAAATACAATGTAATCTACTAAGTACTTCGTGGTCATACATAAATCTATTGATTGCTTTATTAAACATAAACCCATGGGTTGTTTTGTAATCTGATTTTTTACTAACTAGTACTATTAAATAAACGGACTGTACTAAAATGTAGAGATAAAAACTTTTAATAAAATATGAATAATTTTTAATTTTAGGTGTAATTAGATAAGCAACTTATGTTGAGACTATACAACATACTGTTGAGAAATTATCAATTATTTGTGCTTTTTATATAGAATCAAATCTGCTACTTATGGTAAACACATTAAGATATTAGATAATTAAAAAAAGATAAAACAACGTTTTTTGCAAAAGATATTGATCACTTCATTTATGTTGTATGCATTAAGATTAAATGATAACTTTATCATCTCAGAGTAAAAAAGTTTATTATATATATCAGACTAATTTAGATTATTTAAAACAAAACATATGGCTTTTTATACGTTTAAAAGTTCAGTTAAATTTACAACTATATGAACACTAAAATTGGGTTTTTAATTAATATAAAACATAATTTAAGATACTATTAACTAATTATATTAATAACTACATTAAAATATTATACTTTATATACTTCAATGTACTATAAGACTATGTGTATCAAAAAAAATTTCTCTTTACAAATAGCTTTAATTATATAAAAAATAGTTTATGTCCATTATTAGCTTATAGATTACTTAGTTTCTTACGCTATATACAGTGAGAGGTTTAATTAAAAATGGTATACTAAATATAATTCAGATAGATTATATATATCAAGGTTTCAATTTTTATTTTAATATTTAAAATCAACAAAACTTAAAAAGTAATTTTTGGACAAGCTCTTTTTTTTTCAAATGAAAGTTTTTCAAACAATAAAGATTTTTACAACTTACTCAAGAAATATTCAAAACTATTTTTAGTAAACTTACTTTAAAAACACTTTTGATCTAATTTTTTGGTGAATAGTATTGTTTCACTAAACTAACTTGAGAAATCTTTTATGGTTAAGTTCTTTAGTAGGGGGTAATTTGCAAGCAGAAACTACTATGACTGGTCTCCCATTTATATCACAGCCAGATACCTGTTTAAATAATTAATTTATTATTATCTTTTGCAATGTTTCAATTTACTTTTTGTAACATTAAATGGTGTTTTTTTTTAAAAACTAAGTTTCGATAATCTGATAAAATTAAAAAAAATATATATATATTTGAAGACTTGGACACATTTGCATTTAAAATATACTGTTTTCAAAACTTATTCGTAAACTTTACTTTCTTCTAGTCATAATAATTAAACATAGATTTATTTCTAATTGAATAGATAAACTTCTTAGGTTTATTAACAAACCATAAATTTAAAATACAAAAATAATTAAAAATTGTAAAGTAGTAGTTGAAATGTTTTTTTTTAGTTGTAGCGTGTTAACAAAAATTTTTTAAATAAATAATTTAAACTTGCACATGTTCTTTATAATATTTTTCTGTGCGTAAAACTTTAATGCATATGACAATTAAGATCATATGTTTGATAAAAAAATTTATTTGGTTTAAACATTAAAACTAAGGTTTAGAAAACTACATATGCAAAATTATACTTAGCAAAAAACTATTTATTAGTGATTAGACAATTAAAAACTATATCTACTTTAAAGAAAAATACATAATAAAAGGTATGTTCATTTCTAATCTAATTCATCTGAATGGTTTTCAGTGAAACTTATTGAACATTAAAATAAAATTTTATGCAATTTAAAATATAAAAAATAATATATGTACAGGGTTGCCAAATGTTTTTGGCAAATTTTCTCCAGGTTTTTAAAATTTAAGTCTATTTTTAGTTTACAACTAGTGTAAAAAAAATTAAAAAGATACTGTAAAGCTACTCAAATGTGTTTTCAATAAAAAAATAGTCGATGATATTAAAAAACTGTTATCTATATGATAGATTTTTTGTGTCAAATCTAAGTTTTACTACTCAACATATTAAAGTTGTTAAAGATTCCAGAGTTTTCCAGGTTTTTTAGTATCTTTTGTTCAAAATTCTAGGTTTTTCCATTTTTTTTAAATTTTTCAAATTCCAGGTCTTTTAGCCTAAATTTTCAAATTCCAGATTTTTCAGGATTCCAGGCTTTTTGGCAACCCTGTACATACACAATACATGTAAGCTTTTTATGGTTTCTATTACAAAAACAAAATAAAATGGGAATTTTAAGGTTTCATTTGAAGTATTTGTAAGTAAAAATAATAACAAATTAAAAAAAATTAAAAGTACTTATACATACACCTGGGAAATAATGTTGTCAAGTTAGGGTACTTGAAGAAAAAGTGAAATTAATATTACTCCTAAGATTAGTTACACTGTATAAAACTAAATTTAAATACATATGTCAAAAACTTATACCTATTTACCCTTAAATACAATATTCACATATGTTTGTACTGAGCCAGTTTTAAAAGTTTCATTAATAGTAATTATAGTTTAAATAGTTATCACATGTATACAAACTTTTAGAGATATTTTAATTTAACTCATAAAACTTAGAAAAAAAAACTTAACAACTACAACTAAAATAGATATAAACTGTATACATCTATATACTTAAATGTTTTTAACAACTTTTTAACAAAGTAGTTCAATTTATAATAATTAAAATATATTTAAAAATAAATAACCTCAACAATCCCACATTTAGCGATGTCTTCAAAATCATCTTTTTTTTCAGGTTCAATATTTTTCGGTTCTATTGAGTCAGTGGGCGCTGCTAAATATATATTAAAAATTTTAATATTAAATGTGAGCTATTTTTTTGTTAATAAATATTGTTTGTTATAATGTTGTAAAGAGCAACGTTAGGAAGTTTAAAAAAAGTAAAGTTTTAAGTAATATGGTTTTTATTTATAACACTTAGTGGAATTTAAGTGACTATGATTTCATAACTTCAAAGTTTTTAAACTTAATACCACTATGTGTACATGAGAGATTTTAACCTCAAAATAAAGTTTATTTTTAAGTTTAATAACAATGCTTTAGATTAGGAGTGTTTGGTATATTATTTCAAATATATAAAACACTATTTGTATACTTTAATAAAAAAAATGATTTGAAAGCAGTTTTAAATGTTATTAGTAATAAAATTACTTGAAGATTAAAGACATAATAACATTTGAAACTTAAGTTTAATTAAAATTATTTTTTAAACTAGCACTAACTTTAAAATTAATTATTATATCCAACAGAAAAAATAACACAAATTTCAAATAAAAATTGAATTCACAGCTTAACAACTTTGTAAGGAAACTTTCAAGAGAAATGTGTTTTGCATAAGTAGTTTGTCTAAATTATGAAGTAAAATTCAAAAATAAAATTAACTAATTTATTTTTCAGTAGATCAGTTGAAATTATTTTCTTAGTTGTATATAGAGTTTGGTATATATAATGATTACGTATCCTTTTACTAAAATGAATATATTTGACTAATTAGATGAATTATCAACATTAAATATTGACATAATTGCCACTTTTTTTCTAGTATGAGATAAAATATTATTTTAAAACAAAGTTTTTAAACATTTTTAATTAAAAATTAAATAATTATTAAATGAAAATGGTTTAATTTTACATGCTTCAGATTGAAAACAGTTCAGTATACAATTTTTTATATTTCCAGCAAAACAATTTCATTTTATATTTTACAAAATTTTTCTTAAACCTGATCAGCTCAAGAAAAAAACAATTATGATGCAATTTGAAAAATCTAAGAGTCAAACAAATATAAAAAAGTATAATGTACATACTAATTATATATTTAAAATATTAAGAAAGTACCATGATCGAAAGGTGTGACTTTTGTTGAATTTTTATTGCAGCAAAATGCAACTTTTCCAAAAGAAACAAACTTCATGAATTTATACTTATACTAATTTCATCACATAATATCATAAAACATTTATATACGTTGTTCTATCTTTAATAATCTAAAAGTATAACAATGTTTGTACTTGTTATTCTATCTTTAAAAAACATAAAAAATATTATAACTGGTGTTCTAATGAGAGCTATAAAAAATATGTCATATTAGTCATAATAAAAAACTTTAATCAAATTAATTCTGCATAGTTTTACATCTATCACACTTATGTTCTATCTAAAATACATGTGAATATAATTAGCATGTTCAAATACTGTTCTCATGTGAACATGAGATAATACATCTTCAATAAAAATATCTGGTTTATAACAAAACTGTCAAACTACAATTCAAATGTCTGCTTGTAATGAAAAACTTTGTTATTTTGCTACCTTCAGTAGTCTGTGAAAATTTTAAAGCATTCTAAAAAAGCTTTTATATATTTTTTGACCAAGTATGCTATTTACCTACAAAAGATTTACAACTCTAACAAACTACAAATCTAAAAAATTATTAGAAAATCAGTAAAATTTACTTAAAAAAAATTGAATTTTGCTAAGCTTTTTTTTAAATTTTCTATTCTCATACTTCTGCAAAGCTTAATTCTATAAAAGTTTATATTTTAAAACAAAAGTAGTTTACATTATTCAAATAATATCAAAACATAGTAAACTAAAACTATAAATTACCAAATAAAAGTTGTATTTAAAAGCTTTGAAAATTTTGATGTGTTATATAAATATTATTCTACTCCCCTAATCTAAACATTGTTTAAAACAACAACTCATTAACTATCTTTGAAATATTATCTATTTATATACCAAACTTTTGCTAAAATTGTTAATAAATACAAGATTATCCTATGTTTTCGCATTTATAAGCGAAATATTTTAGTCATAAAAACATAAACTACAAGTAATAAAAATTTTAGTTTAAAGATAAGCAGAAAGAAATAAAAGTAATAAAACATATATGCTACTAAAATAATTTCTGCACCAACTAAACTACAATAGAACAAATTTACCACTAAAAAATATGAGATTTATTGAAAAAAGTACTTTTTGCTTGAAAATGTAATAAAGTTAGCAATTAACTCTATTTATAGCAAATTCATAGCTTAAACGACGCCTGCAGCTACAAACCACTTGAGTTTAACTTTTTCACAACTCAAATATTCAAAAAAATGCTGTAAACCCAAAAACTTTCTCAGCAATAAATCTATTTACACAAAAGCTGTTGTAAATAATTCATGCGTCTTTTGTCAACACGCTTGAGTAGCTGCGGTGTCCATGGCAACTCTGTGTGTGTACTGTGACGTCATAATTGAGTACTCAAGCTTTTTATTTGAATACATATTATCACTGCTGGCTAGTTGTTTGTTTAGTAGAAAGTTTTGTAAAACAAATGCATTGTTTTTATTCGCTTTATACTTTGCTCCACAATGAAATAACATAAAATTTTTATCGATTTATGATCAAAAACGTATACACAAAGGTAGTGTATATAGAATAAAAATTTTCTTTACTTTAAGCATGTGCAAATTTAAATTATAAAACTTCTTAGTTTTGAATTAGCGCTATTTAACTTTTTTTTTTCTAAAGTTTCTAAAGTTTATAATATTAGATATAAGGCGTAAAAATTATTTTTCTAAAACAACACTATTCGACAATAACTATCTATAAATTTTATAAATATAGAAAATCATTTAAAGCTCAACAATTACTTGAATGAAAGTTAAATTTGTGCAAACATTTCATGGTTGCATATTTTAGATATAAAATAGATAATTTAAGGAGACAAAGGGCAGTTAAGTTTGTAATTATTAAAATATTCTAGTTGGAAATCTGAATCGCGTGTAGTACTTATGTGCCTAATTACGTACAGTTAAAATTGATTTACATACTAAATTGCATGTACAAAACACTGTAAAACAGTTTTAACCTAGAGATGAAATTATCGTTAATGGTAAAAAATTAAGTTTATGACTATAGTAATGTTTATAACATAAAAAACTCGGTTTGCAACAACTCAAGTTTGTTGGTGAACTTGAAAAAAAAACAAAATTATTGGCAGCAAGTAAAAAAAAAACTGTAAACTATAAAATTTGCTGTTAAACATTTATACATGCATTTGTTCACTTACTTAGACTTAAATTACTAAATTTTCAGAAGGTAATACATATTAAAAATTTAGAAAAGGTTATCTTCTTAATGATTGAAATGATAATTAAATATTATTCTTTAAACTAAAAACTGTTCCACTATAGTTATATGTTCTTAAAAAATAAATAAACACATATGATGGCCTAAATATCATTTAAACTGACTTCTAAAACAAACTACATAAAAAAAATATAAGGAAAGCGATGTAAAAGTTACCTAAAAAGTTTATAAAATTTATTTTTTGTTTTTTATTCGGTATTGAAATTTTATAACTGATTTATTTAACTGTTAACAAAACTTAAAAAAATACTTTCTAACAAATAGTACAAACTCTTAAAATAATAAGTTTTTACAATAGCTAACTGATCAAAACTTTATACTTTCAAACAAGTTCAAAAATGATAAAAACTACTAATTCATGTTGCATAAAAAAACTTTCCAAACTATAAAAAAACAAGCTACTCCCGAAAAGGTGTAAATGATATGAAATAAAAAGATGGAATTTTACCCGTAAAAACCATCGGAGCATGAAAGTATAAAAAAAATTCTTGGCAAGACATCAAAAATTAAAACAATTTGTTTAACAACAGAGAACTGTCCAAACTTTATAATATTTATTTAATGCGGTCTCTGTGGTCGTCAGAGTTGTACAAACACATATGAAGTTTACAAACAAAAGTTAATGGAAAAAATAAAATATTTCACTAAAAAATAATATTGTTTGTTTATATTATCATCAACAAAAAGTAGATCTAAGACAAGATAAAACATTTTGTTTACAATCAATTTAAGGTTGTTGTTTTTTTACTATCGGATAGTTTTATAAAATATAAATAAACTCTGCATACTATAACTACAAAAAAATCTTATACAACATATATAAAGCATTTATATTTTATTTTGTTGTCAATAACACATTAATGTGACAAATCATTATAATTTTCTATAATTTGTACAAATACAATACTTAAAAAAAACTCTAATTCTTAAGCAAGTTTTTATAAAGAAAAACACTTTTCAAACTTTCATCAAAGAAAATAGAACTAAATTCAACAAAACAGACAGAAGCAATGTCACGTAAATACAAAAAAAAGATAAAATATTATATGATATACAATGTATCATTTTAAAAATACTTCAGCAGCATAATTAATATTCTCGTTAATACATGATTAATACCTTCTTACTAATATTAAATAAATAAAAAAAACTCACACAAACAGTTCAGTTTCATTCCTTTAAACATTTCTTTTCTTTTGCAATTTTAATTTGTTACAACAGTGTATTACACCAACAGATATAGATTGAATTTATGTGATTTTTTTAATTATTTATGCATAATATAATGCAATTCATAAAACTGTCTTTTGACAAACAATAAACGTGTTAGAAAACCATGCTTAAAAATCTTATAATTTATAATCTTTAATAAAAACAATATACAAAATTAGTAGAGAAATTTAAAGTTAAACAGTTGGAGTTATCAAAATCTTTTTTAATTATTAGTTTTAATCAAAAATTCATTTAAATTTAGCTAATAATACCACAATCTATTTATAAATAACTTTAAACCTTAAAAAAACCTGTCAAATCTGTTACAACCTAAAATCTATTAGTTTATTGTAATTTTTCAGATTATTAATATTTATGCACAAAGTTTAAACTACAAATCTATAAAAGACTTAAAAAAGAAAAAGATAAGTTAATAGGTTTCAATAAGAATGTTTTAAACTATGCTTAACTTAACCAAGCTTAATTTTTTTTTATTAAAACCTTGCTCTTTTAAGTATAATTCAAAAATTAACCAATAAATAGATAGATTTGATCGTTTCTTTACAGTTTATAAATTATTTTAAATAATATTGGAATAAAAACTATTAACTCTTATTTTTGTCTATGAAATACTAATAAACTTACTGTTTTTTAAAAAGGCTAACAGGTATTCTTATTAGGCTTAAGTATTTTTTATCAATAAAACTATTTTATGACTAATAATAAAAACTTTAATAGTAATTTTGGTCAATAGTATTATAACATTAGAAAATAACTACTAATCTGTCCCATATTTTACAGTAGTTTATTATGCAAAATTTAATTAGAAAAAGTTTTATTTTGCTTAAATAGTTGAATTACTATAAAGTTTCATATTATATTCAAACACATTAGGATGCTAGCTATTTTTAACTTTTATTAAAGATTTTCCTAATTCAGTTTTAAATAAAGTTTTCATAATTCTTATCAAATACATTTATTCTAATTAACATTTTATTAAAATTATATTTTGTTTTACATTAAGCTGAAAAATTAACACAAATTGGGATCCACACAAGTATATTTGTTTCCATTTTACAAAAAATTAAAGGTTATCCCTATTTGAAGGCTTTAAGTTTAAGGTACTGTTTATAAAACAAAAATATTTTAATTATTTTTACTAATAACTATTAAAAGTGAATTACCCTTATATGGCCTTAATAACTAAAAAATTTTTGTTAAGGTGTATTCACCTATTAAATATTTTCTCTATGGTTTTCAAGTTTATACTTGCTTAAAATAATAAAATAAAAAAATTTTTCTATAACAACTTTTGAACAGCTATTCACACTATTTTTGTTTAAGTATTTATAAACAGGTCCTTTACAAAATAGTTTACTAAAATAGCAATTTAACAAAGTATCTTTAGTTTTTCAAACTATCTTCACATATTATAAACTAAATAAGTTCTATTATAAATATCTACTTAATAAATTTATTTTTGATTAATTCTATTTTTTAAATTTTATTAGAAGTTTATACGGGTTGAAAAAACCTTTTTATAAATTAAATCTTAAATTTTGCAAAGTGTAATTTACATATTTAATACTTAAGTTTATAACTTCTTGAATATACAACTACAGCTTTTTTTAAAATAAAAATAAATCTAAAAACAAACTTCAATTTCTTATCACTTATGTCTTATATTAATACTTTTATATACAATAATAAAAAAATATGTAAAACAAAAGGCTTTTTTTAAAATCGTAAGGTGCACTAACAGCTTTTATACTACCTTAACAATGTAAATTAGTTAACAAGTAATTATTTAGTTATGTTAAACTTTGACAACTCTTCAGCATTTATAACTCGATTATATAATAAGATTAAACTTGCTATTTTAGTATTAAACTAAAAAACTATTAGTAACTTAAAAGACTGAGTGAATATTTTACTTTTTCTAGAATAAATTTAAAAGTTTAAAAAACTATTATAAACAAACTATTTATATTCAAATTTAAGCAAGTTTAATATTTATTTATAACATATGATTCTACAAAACAAATTAGTACATAAATTTGAAATCAACTTTAATTTGGAAAATATTTTTCAAGTAGTTTAAAACAATAGATTTAAAAATAAATTAAGAAAATTAGCTACTAATTGTTGACAATTAAGGTATACAACAAAATGTTTTTTATACAAACTATCTTATTGTATATTTATATGTAAGTTTTAACAATAAGCTATTATTATAACTGTTGTTATAAAAACACTGTAATAACTAAACTACTTAGTTTAAGTTGGCTTGTATGTAAGCTGAGTTTAATTTTTCAAACTTTTCTGTGTTCAAATAAGCTTAAAACAGTATCTTTTTTGTCACTGTTAACTTTTAACAAATTAAAAAATAATGCAAATTTTAAAACTTAGACACAACTTACTAAATCATAAAATACATTCTAAATTGTACAGGTAAGACTTTAATAAATTTATTAAAATACTATACATTTCAGAAAAACTTATAAACAAACTACTTAAAAACAATGTTTCAATTTTAATAGGATGATAAATAACATTTTACTACTATTTTGTTAAGAAAACTAACTCTGTGAACTACAGTTGAAGTCAATTTCAATTTTTTTAGCAGCCATTTTTCATGAAAAGACAAAATAGTTTTATCAATGTTTTTAAAATAAAACAACTAAAATGCTTTATTTATTTATTTTAAAGAAATGAAAACTTTAGTAAACATAAATATGTACAAATTTAAATATTTGTAATTTGTTTTAAGTAATATATACTATGTTTTTTTTTTTAAATCTATACAACTGCATTTAAAAACTTTTTAGAGCAATTTCCTTTAAAATTTTTATTAATTTCCAACCTACTTGATTTTTTTTACAAATTAAAATATATAAAAAATATAATTATAGTGAAAATTGAATTTTATACTTCATTTATTTTAGTTTAATGTTAAAAACTTACCTAAATAAAAGCTTCAAGTATTTCAATTAAGTAATTAACTTAATTTACAAACTCAAAAATGTTAGTTAATAATGTTAAAAACAACTAGTAAAAACATTTAAATTTAGCATGGTAGGTTACTGGATTTTAAAAAATAAAAAACGGTCTAGAAAATGCTTAAAAGAGATATACTCTAGTTTTAATCAAAGTTTATACTTTTTTACATAATTTAAAACAGTTCTATAAAATCAAAATAACTTGTTTTTTACTCATTTGCCAGTAAACTGTTTTACTTTCAATAAAACCACCAACTGAAAGTCAAACTCATACCAAACTGTAGACAGTTAATAGTATTTTTTTTTGATACCTAAAACAGTAGTACAAGTTACTTTACTCTTTTGTGCTGTTTGGGAAATATAAAATCATACTTATAATAATAAATAACTTGTCTGTATTTTTCAGATCAGTGTTTAAGTAAAGTTCATCGTGCTTTGTTACTATAAGTGATATGCTCCAATCTAGCTCTTTCTGCTTTTTTCTCACGAAAAATGTTGTTTCAGTTTTAATCAGCTTGTTTAGAATTAAACCTCACTTGTCTTACAAAACAATAAGTTCAATAATAAGTTAAGGAAAATACAAGCCACAAAAAATCGAGATCAAGTTAACTAAAAACATAAAAGCCTTTTGTGTACCTTATCTAAATCTGGTCGGTTAGGATTGTTCAGTTTACAAATGAAGTGTTTTTAACAAAACAGCAAATTTGGCAAGCTTTAGCAGTAATTTATAAGTAGAAAAGTATTTGTTAATGGTAAATAATGCTATCTCATTAATAAGAAACTGGGTGAAAATATATAGCAAACAAGTCAACAAGACTAACAAAGAAGAAATAAAATGAAACAAAATACAAAAAGTTTATATGTGTACATATCATCTACAAAAAGGTATGACTATTTCAAATTAAAATTATTAAAAACCATAAGTTAGAATAATTTATAATAAAGCTGTTTTGTTATGTGAATAGTACAATTTAAGTAACACAAAGATCAACATGACTTCATTTTATATTGTCATTGAAATCAAAACTACAATAAAATACTTATTTTTTCACTAATAAGTTGTGATAAATTGACTTAATTTTAATATTACAAGCAAACTTTATAAAATTAACAAAATTTACATAATTAATAATGGATATCTGAAATAATGCTATCTCTATATACAGACCATATTTCAAGGTTGCCACTCTTTTAATCAATAAAAAACTGTTCGAGTAACCTTTAACTGTGCTGAGTCATCCTGAGATTTTGAAAAATCTCTAAAAAAGTTTTTTAAGATTTTAAAATTAATAAAAATCAATTTATTCAACAATTTATATTCAATAAAATAAGAAAATTTAATTTAATTCAATAAAATAAGAAAATATTGAAACTAAATCAATTTAATCTCATTAAATCATCCTTAAAATATTTAAAGACCTTAAATTATCCTGAGTTTTTCATAAAATAACAGAACTATCCTTAGTCAGCCTGAATTCAAAATAAAATTCAAAATATCTTGAGTAATCCTGATATTTTTAAAATCTTTAAAATATCCTGAGCAGTCCTGACTGAGTAGCAACCCCTGATATTTGTTCTGGACAAAACATTAAACTGTATCTTTGGTGTATGATTAAATGTATAAAATATTTATAGCACACCAGGTCCTTTGATCAAACTTTTTAACTGCAATTTGTTCAATCAATAAAAAACTTTATTATTGCTTTAACTTATTCCTATTAAGGCTATAGGAGGGGGGTTCCGACTTTTTTTTTTACAAAAAAAAACTTTGGCTTTTATATGAAAGCTTTAAATACAAACTACAAGCCTGTTTTTATAGAATTCAAAATATAATTTAACTTTTGAGATATTTTATTTTTTGTAAAAAGTTTCCGATACAAACGTATGGACCGCAAATTTTTTAGGGTTAATTTTCTCGGAAATTTAAAAATTCACTAAAAACCTACCTTCTCCTTCATTTTTTGACCTAGAGACTTCAAATTTTCAGAAAATGTTCCTTTTAATATTTCAAAGAATCTGAATGTTGGAATTTTTGAAATTTTGAAAAATAAAAATTTCATCCACAAAAAACTAAAAAAAAGGGTAGTTTTTTGACAATATTTTTTTTTTTACTCAATATTTAAAAAATTCCTACAATAGATCTCTTTAAAGTTTAATGATACACATTCTGTAAAAATTAGAGAAAGATTACTCAAAAAATGAAGGAGGAGATAGATTTTTAGTGAAATAGTCTTTTTTTGCATTTTTAGTTTTTGCCTTCCATAAGGAACCTATTGAACACCCTTTCTTTGATCGCTTATATCTCAAAAGTTACTTTGAGTTTTTTTAAGCGGTTGAAAGTGTCTGATAGCTCAGATTAAATTCTACAAAATAAGATCAAGTTGTAAAAAAAAAGTGGACCCCTCCCCTATGGCCTTAATTAACATTATATTACACAATTCTGCTATTCTTAATTCATTTCAACTAAAAAACTAAAATGCACTTTACTTCTACTCTTTTTAAACTTGAAACAAAACAAGCCTGTAAGGGCACATCAGAGACAATTGACAAATTTGTTTATGTTATGTTCATAAATTAAGTTTAGGTATACCGAAAATATGTTAAATGTGTCTAACAAATAAATGTCTATACAAACCTGGAAGAGGGGGCACATCAGAAGATGAGCTTTCATCAGCAGGTTGTTCGCTGTTTCCACTCGATGAAATATCCACACTCGACATTTCATCATTTATATCTATCAACAATCCTTCTGACATTATTATTTATATCTGAAATAGATAAAATAGTTGATTTTTACTTGAAGAAATATTAAAACATTTTGTTATTTTTATTCGTTAACATCTATTCTCAATTTTTTATCTGGAATATCACTACTCATGTTGATAGTTTAATTGTTTTATAAATGAAATATGTCCTACTCAGTAGAAAAGAAAATAATAATAAATTTCACTTAACTGCATATAAAATTCAAAATACAATACTTATTTTTACACAAAAAAGTTATAATCAAGTAATTGAGAAATATAACTAATATTTAATGTGTAAGCTTTAAAGTTATTTTTTCTTTAATTTGTTGGTTTTAAAGTAATTATTATAACTTTATTAAGCTTTAATTAACATAAGGTAATTATTGTTTCTGTAATTTTTATTATAATACTGTAATTTGCAATACATTAAGTGTTCTATGTTTTAATAGTTATATAGATACTGAAATTTATATTAGCAAATACTTTATGATAAAAATGTCAAGCTAAAATTTTCACTAAAAGATTTTCATAACACCTTTTATTCATACCATAGCATTTTTCAAAGCAAAGACACTTCACAAAATATTACCAAAAAACAATGTTTGCACACTTCATACTTTCAACTATATGGAAAAATTGATAGTTTTTGCAAAATGTTTCAAGATAAAAAACTTACAACTATAAATTTATATTTCATCTATTTACTATTTTCTTTCAATTATATGTCAAGTCAACTCTGTATATAACAAAAATTACAATATAAGTAAAAAATATTTTTATTGCTTAGAACTTTAAATTATTTTAAAAACAATCTCAAATTCAAGTTAAAAAGTTGTAGGTTCTAAGATTGAAACCCAAGATATATACAAAAAACAGACAAATAAAATTATTTTTATGAAACTGATAAAAATTACTACAAGCTAAAGACTGGAAAAAGAAACTATGAATTAAGCTAAAATACCTAAAAATACATAAACAATAACAAAAGGACTTCATACAAACACAAACACAAACTGTGAGGAAAATAAATGCTAAAAAGTTTTTTTTAAAAGTAGCTAGAGTTTTTTAAAAGTGCCCAAACTGTCCTGCTTTTTCTTTAAGCTCAAACTGGTCTGATTTAAAAATAAATTAAACTAGACCAAGTTAACTTGAGTTATCCAGAGTAACTTTAATGTGTGGAAGCCCAGGCATAAATATTGTTAAAAAAATCTTTTTTGACTTAATTGAATTAATAACCCTTAATAATATTATAAGTTATTAAATAAAAGATAAATCTACTTCGATTTTTCAACTAAATAGTTCAGAATAGAATGACTATTCTTAACAAAAACAAGTCAAAGTCAAAGTCAAAGGCAAAAGTCTACAGAGTCAAAGCCTGGACTTTTGTATGCAGTGAGACTAGCTCAAGTTAACAAGGTTTGATCATCAGACCACAAGCATGTGGTAACAAGCCTGACATAAGTTTACTCGTCAAATTTTTATCTGGGTTGCCAGTCTTCACAAGCAACAGTCAAAAAAAATGTCCTGAGTGATCTTAAACTACTCTGAGTCATCTTGAGTTTTATCAAATCTTTAAAAACTTTTAATTTATTTTTTTAAATTAATAAAAAACAAGTTCTTCCACAAAATTGGTTGTAAATATCAATATAATGAAAGTTAATCATTTAAACTTCATTAAAGTTCTAGAAAAAATATGATCTAACATAGTTAGAAAAACCTCAAAATATCCCAGTTTTTTCATGAAAATACAAAACTACCCTGATTCAGACTGGTTCTAAAAAAAAATCAAATTATCCTGAGTTATGTTAAGATTTTCAAAAACTTCAAAATATACATCCAGTATATTATAACAGGAATTCAGGGTAAGTGGCAGCACTGCTGTAGTGATTTGTTAAAGACAAAAAAATGTATATATTTATCTTCTTACATTGAGAAATATAGCTTTGGTAAGAAAATATGAAGCATGTTTCTTTATCAAGATGGTTTCAAAATAATAGACAATACCAAAACTTTGTTTATTATTAATTAAATAGCTTTTTAACTGCAGTTGAACAAAACATGGTTTTCAATAATTTTAAATGTTTTAATAATAATAAAAACATGAATGAACAAGTCTTGTACAACTTTTTTCAACCAGTTCTAGTTAAGAACTGATTTTCTTTTAAACTTAAAAGCTTACATATGTACTTTTGATGGGAGTAGAGTAACATTTTGGTGTGGAAACCATTTTAAAGATATTAGAAATGACATTTTAAATTTGAAACAATATTCAGATAGTAATTAACATTTTGATAAAAATAATTAATATACTACTTCTAAATTTTGATTTTGGGTGGACCCTAAGATTTTTATTAAATACAGCAAGCAAAATACATAATTTTAGCCATGACAAGTAAATTTATAAAGTAATTGAGCCATGAACTGGTCTGAGTTTTTTTTTAACTTCTAAGATTGCCTGAGTGTGTGGCTACCTTTTGAAATACTAATAATAAATCATTTTCAAGGAAAATAAAAATACAGTCCTGGAACAAAAAAAGGAGCTTAAAATTTTTGGTTACATTTCTAACTTTAGAAAATAACAGTCATATAATATATACTAAATGTTTATTACTTAGAAAACATGATTAATTTGTGAAATTCTCATAAAATATTGACTGTTTAAAAAAAATATATATAAATAGCTTCTAAATAAGGATGTTAATTGGAAAGTTTTTTCTTTATAGGGGAATTTATTACTATTTAAAGTTTATTGATAATTTTAATTACTAAGAATAAGGATTTCGTATTTTATACAATAACAAACTTAGACAAAGACAGTACTACTTTTAAAAATTTACCAATTAATAAATAATGTTACAAAAGAGTTAAGGTACTTGTTACGTCAATAAAAATAATCTAATACGTTTTGCAATTATATTTCACTTCAATTTATCATGCAGTAATAAACTAACTTTACTAACACAAAAACGAAAGTTAAAAAAACTAATCGATTTAAAAAAAATTAAAACAAACTTAAGAAAAAATAACCTCAATAGATTTATTATAAAAGAATTTTCTATTATTCTATAGTGATTAAAACAACTTTCATCTTTACATTTGTTGGCTAAATTTAAAATTGTCTCGTCTTTAGCATTTTTTTAATTTATCAGATCAGGAGTAAACTGATGTGTCCGATTGTAATCTATCGAAGATTTTCCTAATATCTGCTAATTCAGCAAAAAAAATCAAATTCATATCTTTATTTCTCACCCAACTTACCAATTTATGTTAAAAATTTGATAAATTTATTTTTTCAAAACTAACAATAAAAAATTAAAAAAAAAAAAACATTTTGATGACTCGACTCGACTAATATTGGAGATTATGCGAGATTACAACACCTGCTTGTAGAAAAATAAAGGCTAAAATGAATTTTATTAAAGTAACGATTTTACGACTTTTATTTGATGGGTTTGTATATATTTTTCAACAATTTTAATGACTTTAGAAAAAAGTCCTTATTCCTTACTGTTATAATTGTTAATAGCTTTTTTAATTTAAGAAATACGTTCTTTTATTGTCTTCACTATTTAACTTTATTTGAATGCTTTTCATAAAATCTAAAAAAATTGAAAAATTCCAAATTTACAAAGTTATTTCAAACTACAAAAAAAACAGAAAATGTAGATTTTTTCCACCTTTGGTTATCAATTTAAGAAGTACAAACAACAATAACGTTATTTTTGTTTTAAGAAAACGAATTTTTTGGACTTTAGGATTTTTCCCTAATTATGGGAAAATTTGGACAAAATCCGTGTTTTTATTTTTAAAGTCGTTTAAGGTATGTTCGAAATTTACATTAAAACGATGAAATTTCTCGATTAATTTTTTGTTGGTTAGGTTATTCATCTGATACTGTCACAGAGACGACTAACAATATTGTTTTAAAATTAACAAATCTATTCTATAAACACAGATAATCCCCTGGGTATGAAAGAATTCACTTTTTAAGTATTTGTACGTAATTTTAAGTAAAAAAAAACATAATAAAAGGTACTTATAAACAAGTTACTTTATTTTTTACATGAGTTACAAATTTAAAAATTGTTTTTACTTTTTTGGTTATGCTAAACAATATAATGTTTCAGGACAGGAGTAGGCAAACTGCGGTCCTCGAAGCCAAAATCTGCGGCCCGCAAGGTACTTTTAGCTAAAAAAAACAGTTTTTTTATAACTTTTAAAAAAAAGTTTTGCAATAAAAAGTTACAATTAGGCTCTTAATTTAATAATTTTGCTTACCTAGTGCTATTTTACTGCTTATTTTTTAAAGTTTCAGTTTAGAATTGTTTTTTTTTCCACTAATTACTATGGTTATTTTTGAATAATTGCGGACCTCAAAACTTTTTTTGTAAATAGTGCGGCCCGCAAATATTTTTTCTAGAAAAGTTAGTCAGCGAGATTTAAAAGGCAACGGATTCCTGATTTTGACTAAGTTATATGTTTTAATACAAAATTTTGTAACAAAAGTAAACTCAAATTGCATAATTTCTAAAATTTACGAGAATTTAAAATTACTTCAAACTTTTATACAGCTTAACTAACAAGTTTTTGTTTTAAAAATCTTAAACTCAGATTAAGAACTGCCAAGGTTTTATGTTATTGACAAAAGAAAATTTTTCCAAAAGTTTGGTTTAAGGACCTGGTGTACGAAAAAATCTTTCGATTATCAATTTTACACTCTACTTCAAGCTATAAAATTTTTTAGTTTATAATTTATGTTTCATCTAATATAATAAACGATAAGAAAAATAAACGAAATTTATTTAAGTAATATAGTAACTTGAAAAATTTGTATTCGGATTTTACACAAAAACTTGTCTTATAACAAATATAATAAAATAAAGTCTGAGCCTAGAACTTAAAGAAATAAGAAACTGAAGAAGAAAACATTTTTAGATCTGAAAAATTGAACTATAACGAAACGAACAATCTTAATAGCAAACATAAAAGTATTTGAAAGATTTTATAAATATAATTATCAAAACTATCGAAAAAAATTATTATTTACTTAGTAGTTTTTTTTTGCATTTCTAGTAATAAGTAAACTAAAGTACAAATTAATTTAAACTAATCTAGTACTTATTAATATAACTTGAAGAAACAAATTATTTGAATTAGTTGTTGCTACAGTTTGTTCAAGTTGTCTTTGTTTAAACTTACAACAAAGTCAAATTTTTAAACTATTACAAAGTGTACTTAATTAGTTAAAATCTCGTGTAAGTATTAGTGTAATTTGGCTTAAAATCTTTTAGTTTACAAGTAGTTAAAGTTGAACGAAATACAGAAACAAATTATTATTAAGTTTTAGTTTCAGTTGAGTGTTTTCTTCGAAAAAGTAGAAAGTATTATTGGTTTTTTTATTAACTTGTTTTTCAGAAGGGGTTTTTTGAGATTTTCTTAACTCAAAAGAAACATTTACAATTGCATCATTTTATATGTTTTTGTTTAAAAGAAAGATAGTTGTACAACCATAATGAAGAAAAAGTTTAAAGATGTTTTTCTAATTTAGAAATGTTTAGGTACAATTTAGATGAAAAACATTTAATTTTTAAACTTATAGATCGAAAAACCTTAATTTAACTGTGATAACAAACATACATTTTTAATAAAAAGAAGTTATGGAAGTTTTGTTAAAGACAAGTACTTTGTTATTTTTAACATTAGTTTGCACTAAAGGAGTTTCTGCAAAAGGTAAAGTTGTTTGTTTAGTATTACTAAAATTTTATTTCATACCGTTTAATACTTTTTATCTAACAAACTTTACATTATTTCAACAGGTTTGCTTTTCTCTATTACAATTTATTTAAATTTTGAATAAAGAAAATAAAAAGCAGCCGTATAAAAAAAACGAAGTAACAATTGTAAAAAATAACAACAATCCCTTTATATCGTCGTTTTTTTTTGGAGCCTATATTTTGTTTTAACTATAAAGTTGCTTAGTACTTTTAAATTGAAATACTAGTTATTTTAAAACAAACTAACAGTTTTAGAAAATGACTGCACATTAGAATGCTTGAATGGAATTTGTGAAATTGATACAAATAATAATTCTACTTGCAATTGTCATGAAGGGTATTTTGGAGAGTATTGTGAAAAAAGTTAGTTTTTTCTAAAAATTGTTTTTTAATAAACTTGTTAAACATTAAACTTTATAATAAACTGTAGTTTAAATTTAAACTTGTTAGATAAAAGTTTAAATATTGCTCTGGAAAACGCAGTCTATTAAAATCGTTTAAACTTACTTTTTGAGATAAAACAAGCTCTTTAATTACTAAAAGTTTTGATCATGATACTCTTTAATTACTTTTAACTCCTTCTATAACCAAACTATGTATATTGTCAGTTAAAATATTATTAATAGTTTTATAAGTATAAATTAAGACAGTTTTATTTAAACTTTAAATAACCTTATTTTTTCAAACAGAACACTGCAAGTTAAACTATTGTTATATTGGCCAGTGTATTGAAACTACAAATGGAAATAAAACAGAAAAAAGTTGTGTTTGTCCAAATGGGTACAGTAGTGAAAACTGTGAAATCCGTCAGTTTACGTGTATAACAAATAAAGTAAAACCAATAGTTTATTACAACGAATAGTTCGAAACTAATTCATAGGATAAAAACATTGTAAGAACAAAATTAAAAT
This sequence comes from Thalia democratica, assembly GCF_965202585.1. NCBI lineage: Eukaryota > Metazoa > Chordata > Thaliacea > Salpida > Salpidae > Thalia > Thalia democratica. The sequence continues at coordinate 1,621,470 of NC_139171.1, read as the reverse complement.
ATATGTTTTTATTTTTGCTTTCTACTTTTCGGTTATCTCGTGCATAAATATTTTGCACGTCTTTTTGTCGTTCAATAAAATCTAACAGCATTTTAAACAGAAATAAAAAAATTATGGTTTATATATCTTTTTTATTTTGAGTTTAAAATCAAAAACTCCTAAAATTCATTTTTAAATTCTTTCTTAAACGCTTTAAAAAGTTTGTTTTTTATTAAAAAAGTTAAACAACGATTCTTTGAACAACTAAGTTTGTTTTCAGACAGAGACGATGATAAATGTGGTAGTTGTATCTATAACAACGAGTTTTGTCACAAACATGAAAATGAAATAAATTGTGCCAGGTCTTATATTCTTGATAAAAATCTTGTTAATGAAAATGTTCTTACTGATAATAGTAAGTTAATCATTTTTTGTTATTGCTTTATTTTAAAGTTTATTCTTATAAAATTTTTCAAATATAAAACTAATAGTTTATTACAACCTTAGGATAAGTATATAATTCTTGTTATTTATATGTAAAAAATGAAAACTTACAATGGTTGAAATACAACTAATTAAAACAGATAAGTGTGGAAATTGTAATGAGACTGAAGGTATTTGTGTTCAAGTTTATATTAGATCTTCTAAACAACAAAAAGATATTTTTAAGTATCAGTGCAGTAAGTTAGAAAAAGCAGTGGCTCCCAGTAAGTTTTAATTTTTATTGTTGTTTAAAACATTACATTATATAATTTTTCTTTTCTTAATGTTACATTATTAAAATAGACGACAAATGCACAAATTGCTCATCAAATACTCACAAATGCATCAGGAAAACTTATAATGTTCTTGATAAAACCATCAATGCACGGTACAAATGTACTGAGAAAATTACAAAAGAAATTAAAAAAAAAGTTACAAAAAACACTACTAAACCAGCAGTTGTTGACAAAAGAAACAGTTCATCAAGATTGATATTATTATTCATCGGAATATCAGTGATATCTTTATTTGTTACTGCTCTTGTAGCTTTTGCCTGCCGATATTACAAAAAAAAAAAACAAGTTAGTTGGTCACTATATATTCGTGGTTTTAAAATATTAATGTATAACAAACTTTATTAAGTGGATGTGACTAAATATTTATTTATAAAAATAACTGATAACTAAAAAAACACATTTTATTTCAGGAATTCGCACAAAGACGATGAACGTTTCAATTCAGAAAGTTTTACCGAATAATAAAGTTTCAATATATATTTTTTTCAAACTCTGTAACATAAAACTATTATTTGTTTATTTAGGTTAATTGTTTTCATGAAATAAATCGGTTTTTGAATAACTTTTTATTTATTTTACCGTTGATACTTGTTTTTTTTTTCTAGAAATAATTTTTGTTTTTTCTTTGTAATTTTCACTACTACCATCTTAAATAAACAATCGACCTAACAAAATTTGAAAAATAAGTTTTGTTTTTTTAAACAACAAATAGTTTAAAAAAAAATTTAAACTGAACTTTTATTGGGTTTTAGTATTAATATGAGCAATAAAACTGTCATGCAAACTATTTAGTTTTCTTGTTTTCATTTTAAGTGCGTAAATCGAATGCCAACCATTAAAAAGAATTCTCTTTTACTTAAAAATATAGTGTAAGGATTAAACAATATATTTATAAAATAACCAAAATATTTAGCTGAGTTTTTACCTAAAATGTCTTCGATAATGCAAACTTTTCTTTTGTTTATATGTGGTATGTGTTAGATTTGGTGTTGGTAGGCATTTGGTGGTCGCGGGCTAATTTTTCACTGTGTTTCCACTGTGGTAGCAGGTCATAACTTCTCGCCCTTGAAAAGAATTTTTGATCGTTTAATTATTACTTCTAACTTGAAAGTAAAATTTGTTTCAATGACTGACTAAAGCAGTTAATAATTGAGTTAAGTATATGAAGTTAATAAGAAGTTTTTAGCAAAATAAAAAAACAGATGTTTTTTCGCTAAAATTATTTTATTTAGAATATTTGTATGAACGAAAACTTTACATAGCTTTACAAGTAATTTAAGATATTAATTTTTTTTTTGGTTTAACTAAATAGCCAAATTATATTAAAAGTTATAATTTTTTTTATTTAATTAAAGCAATAGTGACTAAATCGTTGATTTTTTAAACTTTAATTATAGCACAATTTACATCATTTTATTTAAAAACAGATTTGGCACTTTAAAACAACAAATAAGCGTAATTTTAATACCAAATAGTTTCAATACTTGCTAAAAATACGAATAATGTATAGGTTCTAAAGATCAATCGAGTAAAACATATAAAATCTAAGATACTTATTAGTGTTAACTTCACAAGCTGAATTATTAAACTAAAATGAGAAAAAATTAAAGATACTTTTTTTTATTGGTGTTAAACTGCTATTAATTACTTTAAACTTAAAACAATATTTTTTTTCATTGGTTAAATGTTCAATAGATCTACTCTAACATGTAGTATTCTTGCTAGCTTTATGTCAAAGCATGTTATTTTGAAGTAAAAGACTTATTTCATGGTCACTTTTTCCCGTATAAGTTTTATTAAAAATTACAAACATTAGAAACAAACTTAATTTTAAAAATAGGGTATGTGATAAATTATTTTTATAAGAAGTTGTAAAACATTGTAATTTAGTTAGTGATAGGTTTTAAACAATACTTATTTAATTAAGTAGTCATTTTCGCTCATGTAAAGTTTATCTCATAAAAAGTAGTAAAAATTTTAATTAATTACACTTTATTTGTTAAAATAACATTCTTTAAAGAGTTTTGTGATCTTAAAATTAAATGTAGTGCGTTATTGTTAATTACTGTAACTTTTTGTATTTAAAAAACTTTTTGAAACTTAAATAAGTAAAAGTAATTTTATAGTAAAACTAAAATGAAACAAATATATTCCTTTTAACGTGCAAGTCTTTAATAAAAATTTTGATTGAGAAAATATTTTAGTATTAAGTTTATTTAACAAGTTTTTTTTGTTTTTTATTGCCTCGTTTACTTCCAAAATAATAATTTTACTAGCACAACTTTTAACTTTTTAATCAAATTAGACAGTTTTGCTTAGTAAAAAGACTGTCTGCTAAAAAACAATCATGAACCTAAATAAAGCTCAAACATTACAAATAAAATGTTTTTACTAATAAAGTTTTGTGTTTTATTTTTAAATTCGTATTGAGTTAAAAAACTTATTTGTTTCTGTTTATATTTTTTATTTTTTGTTCAGCTGTTTAGTGTAGTATGTACATAGTTTCCATAATTTTCTACGTCAACTTTTTGTTATACAGCATGTTTGTTTTCATACTCTCAATTGTTTTTTAGTAATTATATGAAGTTTAGCTATACTAAGTTTTAGTTTTAGTGAAGTTTCTTTAATATTTACTTTAAATAAACTTGAAAACAAAGCTCAACAAGCTTAAACAAAAATTTTTATAAACGTATGTTCGGCTGTGTATTTCTAGTTTTATTTAAAAACTAACTATTAAGTTAAGCAGAAGGCAAAATTAAAGTTTAATTAATTTTTAAATTGCTATTTTAAGTAAACGTTAAGAGATTCCTTAAAAATAGGCTCAATTACCAAAAAGTAGTACATGTATATATATATTCATGTAATAACCTTAGGTACAGCTCACCGTTCACACTGATCTTATTACTCAGCAGGTTGTTTGAACCGATGAGTATTGATTGTACTCTGCTAAGAAAAATTATGAAACTGTGCATAAGTTAACAAAGCTTCAAAATATTAAACTTAGTTTGTTTATATTGAAAAAGTTTGTATTAAACTTATAATAAAACTTATAAGTATTTTATTTCGTTAAATACAAAACCTACAAAAGTTAATTTTAAACTGAAGTTTACTTTCTAAAAATTTTTTAAGTATTTTACTAAAATAGAAAAAAAGACTTTTTTAGTAAACCAAAGTTAAGTAAAAACTTTATAAAACCTCTACTTCTTAGATAAGTACAATAAATAATAAATAAGATAAATAAAATAAATAGTTTGAATACATAAATGAATTTATTTCCAAAAGTATAGCTTATTTTGTATAAACTAATAATTACATTTATTAAAAAGCACATTTGATCATATTTTAAATATATAAATATGAAGCAATTTTAAAATTTTTAATAAAAGCAAATCATATTTTAAAAGTTATATGAAACAATAAAATAAAAAACTTGTAATAAATTTTGAATGTGTGTAGTTTTAATAACAAAAATAATACACCTAGTTCTTTTTTTTTTTTCATTGTTTCTAAGGTTCATTTTTAAAATCAAAATAAGTTTTTTGACGGTAGGTTGGAAAAACAAAAGTATTTTGTTAATAAAAAAGTTTAGTTTATAAGATACATACATAAGTAAACAAAGCAACCTTGAACACTTTAAAAGTAATTTCTTATCTCGTTTATGTAAAAATAATTTGTATTTAATTTAAAATATAATCACTTTGGCTCATTGTGCACTACAAAATACAACTTTTTTCAGCAAATTTACCTTAAAGTTTTTATTTATTTTGTAGGTCGTTATGTAATACTGTACTTCTTTATATATTCTAGTTAAGTGGTTCGGCAAATATAGATTAAAATGTAATTTTCTTAACTTGTTGTAATTTTTCAGATATTTAAAATGAAGAAGAAAATATTTCTCGGACTTGTTTTAATGATGAACTTTCTTTGTATCTTAGATGCAAAGTATATAGAAAAAGGTTTACAAAGTTATATGTGTTGATTTAAAAATAAATTCAATTTTTTAAATTTTCTGAGGTCTTTTATAAATGAAAAACTTTATTTCTATTGTAATTAATGTTTAAACGTCTAAGACATTAATAATTTTTTTAATGATGTACTATACACAATTTTGTATCACTAATAAGCTTCACTTAAAAAATTTGCTGTTATAAGTTTATGCTACTAAACGAACACGTATTTTTAGTTGCAATAACTAACAGAGTTATGCGAATACAACAGTTGTAAACTTGGTACTTGTTTGAAAAGTGTGGACAATACCACAACTTGTGAATGTCCTAACAATTATGAAGGTGTTAATTGTAATAAACGTAAGTTTTTTTTTTTTAAGTTTTGATTGTAGTCTGTTTAGCTAGTTAAGCTGCATAAAAATGTATCTAAAGCTTTAACTAAGATGTTTTGTAATTACTTTAACTATTTATTGAACCAATTAAAATAAATTATTTGTTATTTTACATGTTTTAAACTAAAATATTAAAATAAAATGTTTTATCTGTAACCTTTTAATTTGCAGTTGTTCAGATTTATTTTGTTTTTATAAACTATAGGTGTTTTGTAGTTATGTTTACTGTTGATCAAAAACGCACAACATTATTCCTATTTGCTATGTGACAAACCTTAAAATTTAAGTTTTAGTTATTTACTACTTTTATTGACATAACTTTAATTCAAAACTTTATTTTCTTCTTTCGCTAAATGCAGTAATCAATTAAATAACTAAAATAAAAATTTAATCATAAAACCGATTATTTTAATAATACGTTGTAACTTTTATAACAACAAATATAATCAGTATCAACCTTATATAGTAAATATAAGCTCAGTATTATTCTTGTTTAGTTTTTCACTACATTTATGTTTTTACGTTATTTTTGTAAACTTGATTATTTATATTTCTTAAACATTTCTTAGACATTGATGACGGCAATTGTAAAGATAAATGTTTTGGACCAAATCGATTTTGTTACAAATGTAAAGAGAGTAAATTCGATTTTTATTCGTGTGCTACTTCGCTAGTTGTTCCTAAAGGTGGTTATAAATTAATTTAATTTCAATAAACGGTTTTACAAATTATGTTAATAAAATTTGATTACTAATGTTACAGAAAAATATAAGTTTTAGCTCCATACGAGTGTGAAACTAATTTTCCATTTACAATGTAAAACAAAAAAGTATCATAACGAGAGAATAAAATAATTCGAAAGATTGAAAGAATACTTTTAAGAGAAAAATTTGTTTAGTAGATACAATATTTAATATTTAATAGAAAATTATAACTTAGGTACGCAAACTTACGTAGAAAAATGTTCGAAATGTGAAAATACTTGTCTTGAAATTACTAATAAAAATGAACATTTTATATCTGTTTTTCAATATGAGTGTACTAAAATGCAAAGAGATTTAGCGCCAAGTAAGTTAAGTTTTTTACCTGTTTTGTGTACATCTTGGCCTAAATATGTTTCAATATAAAAGTATTTAATTATTTAACTTACATATTTAGGAATACTTTAATTTTAAGTATAGATGAACTATTAAACTAAATACAAAGTTATTTTGTACATTTTAAACAATTAATTTTTACTTTTCTTATAAAACTTCAACGATTTAGTTTTGATAACATTTGAAAGTTATTTTTAGTTATATTGATTTATATTATTTTTGATAAATATTTATTTCAAACAGATGATTTATGTGATGACTGTCCTTCTAAAACACATGATTGTTACCGACTTGTTTATCAAGTATTTGATAAATATATAAACAATGGATACAATTGCTCACAAAAACCAGTCGATCCGAACAACGATGGTTCGTTTTAAATGATTAGTTTCATTAAACACTTTTTCAAGTTTTTTCTGGTTTTTTAATTTCAATGAAAACTAACTTTAACGTGTTAAATTTTACTAAACAAACTGTTCTTTTATATTGATAAACTATACAAAGTTCATTAACATGCACTTTACTATGTAAGGAACATAAACTAACAACTATTTTTTTGTACATTAATATTTAATGCTGTTAATATAAAAAGTAAAAGTAGTAATTGCAAGTTAACCGCTTAGAGGACTATAAAGTTATTATTTTAGACTGAAATAATAAGTGTATTAATGGTGTATGAATGTTAAAACATAATGACAAAGTCGATTAGGTAAAATTTTTGTAATCCAAATGCAGTGTAACGTTGAAATAAAAAGGTATATACAAGAACTTTATGTCGTATTTAAGAAATTATCAAACATTCAGACCAAGATAAACCAGACAACAGTTTTCAGATAATAATTGGATCAATAGGTGGAGTGCTTTTATTTATATCACTATTAATTGTTGGATTTTCCACAAAAAAAATTATGGAGTAAGTTGTATTTTATTTAAACGATTAAACATTTTTTAACTAAAAAAACATTAATAAAGCTTGTATCAAAGTTTTCTATCAAAGCAAAAAGTTTTCATAATATTTAAACTAGAGACAATTTTAATTTTTTTACTTAAAATTAGAAAAATATAAGTGATATAGATAAACTAAATTTTAATTTTGGCTGACAATTTATTGGACAATCTAAAAGTTCTTAACATTGTGGTTAAAACTCAATATAAAAGATTTAAAATTTTATTTATTTTGACACTTATAAAAAGATTAGAATTTTAATTTTTCTAAAAATAAATAAAAATAAATTTTAAACTGTAGTTCCTTTTAACATAACACTAAAATTATAAAGCTTTTATATCAAAATACTCATGTGAAAGTGTACTTTTAAACAATTAAATACTTTTAGTGGTAAAAAAACATCGAAAAACGCAATTACTGTGAAAAACCCAATTACTTATTCAGTTGAAATGCGAGAAATAGATTTTCAATCAGGATATGTTTCCAGATAGAAAAAGAATTAAAACATTGTATTAGTTTTATATTCACTTTAAATTATTTGTTTTATAAAAATAACCAGGCTTATAAAGAAAAAGAAATGTAAATACTTAAAAATTATACATGTAATTTAAATTTTGTATATTAACAAATACCAAAATTTAGTAGTTTTTATAGTTTATAATCTAAGTTTTATTTTTAAATTCTATTAACAAGCTTAAAATTCGAGTTAAGTTGGGTTTGAGTGTATTTTGAATTTGGCTGTTGTTTATAAAAATAAATTGTTTAATATTGGTTTTATATTTGTATAGAAAAATTCAGATTTTTAGCTGTATATATATACACAATAAATAATGATCTTTACCGCAAGTTTATCAACAACAGCATCCGAGACAATCCTACGACCGGTATCGTCCTAATTAGGACTCATCAGGCAAGAATAGTCGCGAGAAACCGCTGTTGTGATCTTAACTAAGAGGGTTAAGTATAAAGTGCTGAAGCGACCGTTTGTGGGTAAAGATAAAAAAAGCTGATGAGTCCTAATTAGGACGAAACCGGTCGTAGGATTGTCTCGGATACTGTTGTTGATGATCTTGCGGTAAAGTTCATTATTTACTATTGATGGCGAGAAGCATCTCAACTTTGTTGATGATGGCCGTAATAACTACTGTTTAAGATTTTTAGCTGCAAATGTTTTTATATAATACGTTTAAAGTAGATTTCGAATAATATATTTGTTTCGCCATTAGTTATATTAACTAGTTAATAAAGTTATTAAAATTGATTCGCATTTATTATATAAGCTTACATTTTTATCTAAAACTGTTTTCTTAAAAGTCTCGTATGAAACTTATAAACAGTAAGTCTAAAGATTAAATATGTGGTATAGTTTATACTGCATAAAAAATTTAAATAAATAATGTTAGATTTTTAATTTTTAGAGGTACTTGACAAATACGAAACTGTATTTAAACAAAACAACAGCATTTTATGGTTTTATTGTTAAATTATTTTTTTTATAAATCTCATTCAGCAAAATATAAACATATTCTTCTTATTATTTTTTATATCGATTATAACCTTTTAAACAATCTTTGTATTTTTATATCAAGCATTTTACTTAAGGTTTTGTTTATCAAATTATATAAAAGTCGATGAACCAATTACTTCTATATATCTTAGGTATAAATACCCTTTTCAAAACTGGTTTAATTAATACTTCTTAGCTGTTAACTACACAGCTTAACTTAACAAAGTATAAATATATTTGTTCTATTTTGTGATTAATAAAATTAGTACTCAAACATTTAGGTGTTAAACTGTGTTTCAAAATCTATGTTAAGTTCATATAAAATTGTTAAGAAACTGATTGCTGTAAAGAAAGCAAAAATGATATAAATTAGAGATGGTAGAATATTACACTCTTAATGAAACTAATTTAGTTTTTATATAAGCCTATAGCAAATTTTAAACCGTTTATAAGCTATTAATTCAAATTTAGATGGTTAAAAGAAAAGTATTAAAAGGAAATGAATGAAAACATTTTGAGTTTAGTCAAGTTAGACTTTTAGTAGCGATATTTATGTTATTGGTCTTAAGTAAAGCTACTTCTTTTAAAATTGGAAAATATTTTATTAATTGACAATACAATTTTTCACAACTTGTTTGATACTTTAGTTGTATCAACGAAAATTAAGTTCATACCTTAATACTTCTTGAAGTCTGAAGTTTTGAGCAAAATACTTTGCTTACACTGATCTGGTTTCTTTTAATCTTTCATTTGATAGTCACTTCTACTACTAGATATCAATGAAAATCTTTATTAGTCATAAACATAAAAGATTCTAATGTTATTAAGTAAGTGTTGTTTTTATTGAAAGTTTTCTACTAATCTTTATGGTTCAATTTATGCCGTTGATGTTTGCTTGTAATTTCAATCTTACTTAGTAAACTTTTCAATGAACATTTATTGATTCTTTTTAATTACACACTTTGTGGAGACAAGCAGTAAAATTTTATCTTGTAATGGATAAGAAGGCAGTTAAATATTTATTAAAAATATTTTGTTGTTTATTTACTGTTAAGTTTAAAAATTATTCCCAGTCTAACAGTTTTCAGTTTGCCAACAAACTTTAACTCAATATTTTGTTTTTTAACATATTTTTAAATATCATTTGATGGTGGAGGGTTATTTGTACTGTACTAAGATAATTAGTATTTACAGAAAAAGCTTTTTAAGCGAAAAATACACTCATCAGAATGAAATACAAATAGAATAAAAGTAAAAACATATATATTGATTCTTTAATGCCTTATAAGATTTCGAAATTAGTTTTTTGAAGTGCTGCTTTTTCTTGTAAATGTCGTAATTAAGCCAAATTGTTTACAGTAAGCAAATTGAAATTAAGCGCTTTATCAAGCGTTACACATGATTACACAAACAAAAGTAATACAGCAAAATGTACTGTTAACTTAAATATGCTTATTATAAGTATATTTTTATATTTAGAAATATCGACATTTAATGAACATTCACTGTTTTTTGAAATGTTTATAACAACATGAAGCTTAAGAAGTTTCGAGAAACTTTCACATACATTTGTAAATTTATATATTTTTTCGGTTTTTAAACAACAAATAAATTTTAACACCTTGATTAATTGATCTCTTAAAAAAATCTTGCTTTTAAGTTTAAAAAAACCTTCTTAGTAGTAATACAACTCATGTAGTAGTTGCACTATGCTACATAAGAAATGCATTTACTAAGCACCTAAAGTATGGAGGAATACTACAGCTTACAAATTTCTACTTTTCAACCAATCATTAAATCAAATTAAGATGTAATCAATATCAAAAAAACGTTGTTGTTATTCGTAGCTGTCCAATTTCAGTTGTTATTTTCTATACGCAATCTTATTTAGATAAAAATTTAAGTAAAACGAGATTTTAGTTTAATTTTAAGTATACTTTCTAGTAACATACTCATAATAAAGATAGACAATATCATCATTTTCTATATTCAATAACAAAAAATTTTGTTAGAACTAAAGTTTAAAGTTGTAAGTACTAAGAATGAAAGTTTCTAAAGCTTTTTCGCAAACTATATCGCTTTTATTTTCATTAGTGATTTAGTGTACTTTACTACTTTTTTGAGATATAAAAACTGAAATGAAAGTATAAGTTTATTAAGTATTTTATATAACATTCAAGAGTTCAGTTTCTAATGGAAATGCTTAATGGATATTTATAATTAAAATACTTTTGTTTTAGAATTATACTTTTATTTGGTTTCTTAATGTGAGTTTAAGCTAATATTTTGCTAGAATTTATTTACCGTATTTATTAGAACACTATAAAAGATTTAGGTAATGAAAAAAAACTTTTAAATGATTCTAGAGAAACTACAATATTATAGTTAAGATAGATTTATTTTTAATTAAATGTAAAAAATTTGCATTGATGTACAAAAACAGTTTTTTCCACAAATTAAAAATATTAGTTTAGTAACCGTTTTTAATACTAACTTCCAAAGTAGTTACTACTTATTTGTACTATAGCTTTTTAAATTTGATATAAATCTTTTCAGTAATTTAAAAAATATATATAAGTTTACAACTTAAATATTTTATCTATAAAATCTGATCTATGAATATTAAATTTTAAAACAAATCTAAACTAAATGCAAAAAGTGATTTAATTTATTGTGATTTAACAAAATAGACAAACATTATTATGAATAAGTGAGAGTGAAAACAGAAGAGAAAGTGCATAAAATACTTGAAGAAATAGTATAAAGTTTTCAATAGTTGTTGGTTATATTATGTCAATAAATAACAATGAAAAGTTTATTTGAGATTGAGACGTTTGATAAAATACCAATGTTTCATATTTAACTAAAAGTTTATTTTAAAAAATGGTCAAAAAAGTTGTTTTGAAATTTTTAAATGAAATGTTTTTTAATATCTTTTATGAATAAAAAGGTTGTAAAATTGTAATTTTATGTTAAATCAAATTAAAAAAGTCGGTTACTGAAAAAAAAACAATACTTACAGCTGTCTAAAACTTTCAATACATATACAGTTTGTATGCAATTTTTATAAACAAATATGCTTTTTTTACTTTAAAATGTATATAAAGTAACATTTAAAGGTTAAAATTTGGCATGGTTTCAAAAAAGTAAGAGATCATTGACTGATCTAACAACTTAATACAATCAAATAACTCAGACAATTATAGTTTTTATTTTAAATTACCTTACAAGCACAGTAATTTTATTTTAAAAGCAACCTAAAACACAAAGTACAAGTTTTAAAAACAATTATTTCCTTTTTAAATCTCACAGGAAGAAAATATTTTTAAATATAAATGTAAGCATAAGGAATGAATTTAGTTATATGAGCAAAATTTAAAATGTTAAATATGATCAAAAGCAACACCTTATTTTTTGGTGCAATGATTTATGCTAAACAATATAAGTTAAGGCAATTAATTTAATGAGTACTTGAAGTTTCAAGCAAATCTAAAAAAAGCTTTTAAATCAATAAATATAACATTGCTTGATAAAAGTGATGATTTAAAATTAGCAGTTTGACAAGCTTGTATTTAAATATAAAACAAAGGTAGTTTTAGCTTACTAGATTAAAAATGAATACAAAACTATTTTCAGAATTAAAAATGCTTATTCATTATTTAACACTTAATTGTTATTAATGTTCACACTTGATAAATCAACAGTTTATGTGTGGAAAGTTTTAGTTTTAACAGTTCATTTTTCCTCATAGTTGTTCCTCAATTTACGCTGTACCCTTCATTGTGATGTCACTCTTCTGTTCACTTTCTGACAACAAACTGACGTCAGTAAAAGTTTTTTCTGACGTCAAAGCCGAAATCTTCCCCGTTTGTGAAATAGTAGTTGAGCGTTTTGTGCCCGATGGAAGCTTCAGCATTGAAGAACGGTGTATATGTGATGCACTCCCGTGTTTACTCAAGCGTGACGATCTTCCTGGTTCATCTGAATCAAATGGAAGCTGTTTTGTTTCAACCGTTTCAGCTTTTTCTATTAGCGTTTCAACCTCGTTCGCTTGCAAGGCTGTTTTCTTTTGTGACGTCATAAGAGTGAGAGGCTGAGAGGAATCAGGTTGAAGTTTTATCTGTGACGTCATAATTGAAAACGGTAGTTTGCTGACATCAGAGCTGAGAGATTTAAACTTCTTCTCATTCTTAGCTGTTTCTGATCTATACTTTTGCGAATCGTCAGACGACTCACTACTGTCACTTAATAGATCAGCTATGAGAATTTCCTTGCTCTCCTCGGACATCGTGTCCAGACACCCTTCACCCATAGTTGCATCTCTATCGTTAGTATGAGTAGTATCTTCTACCGGCTGCTCGCCTTCAGCAGAAGATATTAGAAGATTAGAAGTGAGAACATCCAAAGGGTGTGGTGGTATACAAGCATCACGACAATCATCAAATTTGGTTTTGATTGCCCGTCCAAGGTCGAAAAAACCTTGGCTGATCAGCTTGGTTTTCAACTCGTACCACTGCTTTATGACGTCGTCGTCTGACTGATTGCCGGAAGATCTCGGATCACCAAGAGCTGCTGAACTGGAATCTCTAGGAGCGACCACATCATCTGACTTCAGGGAAGATTCCGGAGATCCGTTTGAAGGTTGGACATCTATATCCGTCATACATTCAGGGATGAAATGATATGACGGTATATACATGACGTCGTTAACATCGCTAAATCTGACGACCTTTCTTTGTTTTATGGTAGCTTTGTTATCAACAACTGTATTATGATGTACATGCTCCATTTGCTCAGGAGAACATACTTGGTTTTTGGGCTCAGGAAAAAAGTCACCACTATTTGTTTTTTTTAAATCAGGGGAAAGATCATCAACAACTGTTTCACGCGGTTTCAGTTGAGCAATGCCTAAACCTGGATTTATTGTAGCCTTTTTAACTCTTTTGTTGTTGTTTCTTTTCCGCTTCTCTCTTCTGTATACGTAAGTTATATGAAATATAAAGCCAATTTTTTTTTAATTAAAATGAAACTAGCAGTGTCAGATTTTGTTAACAAGTGAAAAAAAAAGTTTAAGAAATTATACTTTATGTAACATTAAACAGGGGGCAGCCTTGTTTGCTGCATTAGTGCTGATATTAAAAAAAGTTTTATTTTTATCATAAAGGTGTTGAACAACTTTTTATACAAATCAGTTGACAAGTACAACTTTAGACCGCATTGCTGTTATATTCACAAGATATGAAGTAACCGTATAAATAGTATAAAGCTCAACAAATTTATTAAATTTTGTTTATATTGATATTTATCAGCTTTTAAAAACTTTACTTTAAATGTTTATTTTTATTAGTTTCACACAATATCTGAACTACTATTTTTTTAGATAATAACATTTTGTTTTGGAACGTTATAATAGGTATTAATAATTGTTAAAAGATATATTTTAAGGCGATTGAAGAAAGTATTTTTAAGAAAAGACAACAAAAAGTTAATTAAATTTATCCAAAAACACTGTCATAGTATTACTGTGAAATACTGACTTTTCAAACAGGTTTAAGATGTTTCATTCAGTACTTTTACATCACTTTGACAATCTTACAATAACCCATACAAACCAAATACTTAAACAATGATTTTAACCAGTGGCAAGGCGTGGTACTTTCGTTAGGGAAGCGGAAATCTTACAACTTAATAAACCTCTAGATCTAACATTTTTAAGACTAATTTACTAATGTAATAATTCTAAAATTAAATAGAATCGTTTGTAAAAAAATGTTTAATTAAAAGTTTAATTAACTTTTATTTGATAGATCATTTAATCTAACGCTCCAGCCCTAAGCATCCCAATGAAATATTAAAACAAACCTTAACAATTAACTCATACAAAAAATCCTAGATTACAATTTAATTTACGAGGAAAACTCACAACAATTAACATCAAATCTCATGTTCGCCTAAACCTTTCAACAATTATGAGCTAAAAATTTTATACTCAGTAATTAATATTTTGATGAAAATCACTCATATAAAAAAGTTCTTAATCATCAAAAAATTAAATATCTTAAACAATTACACTGGCAGATTTGCAGTATAAGTTTCGCAAATTAACACAATTTAAACAAAAATGAGAATACCAAATAAAAAACAATAATTTAGTTTCTTTAAAAAACCGTTAAGTAATGTCCACTATCACACTTAATCGATAGGGTTAAGTCACAGCAAAATACAACCTAGCTTATGAATACAATTAAAGGTCAGTAGTAATTAAAACCTTTGTACACAAAAACAGAACAAGAAAATGTATAAGCAGAACATACGAAGTATTAGGAATTTTCAAAAAAACAGTAAAACCTAAAAACACCCAAGCTAAAATTAGAACACAAACTCTTATTCATTTTTTCTTAATTACTTTGTACAAGTATGTTTTGACAAGTGTAGATTTATTAATTAGTCATCCGTGTGATTTCTTAAAGTGTGCACAACTTTTGCAAACTTGTAAACTAATAAAATTTACAAGATTATACAGTATGTTTTTTAACAAGCATTACATGTTAGTTTACTTAACTTTTTTTTTTTATAATTTTACTCTTATTAACTTGCCATTATATTTAGCTTTTGAAATAAAATATGTACGTTCAGTTTTGTCAGGTAAACTAATAATCAGATCTGTTTTAAAATTTCAAAGTATTATTAAATGATACATTACTTTATTGTATATCGAACTTGTTTTTGAGAATAGTTTAACGGTTTAACTGGAGTGAACTTAAAGCAGTCTTTGCTTTTAAGGTAAACCAATTAATAAATATATTGCCGTTGGTTCTACTTTTCTTGATATAAGTGAATAATTCAACTTTCATGAACTTTTGTATGCCTTTTTACTATTGAAACTAAAACATTCTTCTTCATTTACTATGAGTAGCTAACTATTTAAGTTAAAAAAGTTCAAGCTTTATGAAAAAAATTTGTCATTTTTAGTCACGCGGTATTTTCAAAACACAATTTTTTACAGAAGCTTCATCATGCTTATTAAGCTTTTAGTACTCAAGTACTTTCTGATAATCACAAAAAGAGAACTTTATATAATATTTAACTATTTTTATTAATAAAATGCTACAAGTATATTGAGCATAAAATTAAAGATACATGTATAAACTATTAATTTCGTTTAGTTCTAAATGTTTTATTTTCATTATTGCATAGAGATTTTAAACCATTTAATTTTTTCTTGAGAATCAAACCAACTTATTTCCTTAAACACTTAGTAATATATATTTTTTACGAAAATTTATTGAAAAAAAACACGTTGAGTTCTATGTAAATTTATTTATATATTTAACTATAATCGGTTTCTTCTTTTTGATTGGCTCCTTTGGACACGCCTGCTATTAATGTACAAATAATATTTGTTAATAGTTTTCTTTATAGTAATTATTATAATAATAATAGCATAGTTTTATAAGTCTAGCTAAAAATTATGTAAGTTTATTAAAGCGTTTTAAAAAAATATCTGAATATGTATGAAAAACTTTTAAATAACAAAACTTCTTTCTAGTTTTTTGTTTTCTAGATGCAACTAACCAAAAAAAAAAAAAACATCAAAATTTTTTACCTTTCAAAAATGTCAATAAAAAGTAAAAAGAAAACTATTCAAAAATGTTAATAAAGTTTAAGCTAACACCAAGGACATATAGAGTTAGAAAATAAATAAAAACTAACTGCTTGCGTTTGTAGATTATGACAAACGCGATGAGAACAAAAACTACAGCGCTTACAATAATAACACTTGCAACTATGGTGAGAGTTGATGGAGATTCTGATTGTTGTGGAGGCGGCGTGACTACTAAGAATTACATTTATATATATATATATATTACGCTGATTTTCGTTAGAATTTTTGTATAAATATTTTTATATATAATTTTTCTTAGTTAAAATATGATGCAAAAGTTATTTTCTTACAAAAACATTAAAGAATTGTTACAGAAAAAGAGCCGTTTGCTATACTGATAATAAAAATAAATGGTGAAATTTTTATGAGTAAATAGTTTGGTTTGTTTTATTGGACAGTTTATTTATCTGCTATATAGTTTTTCTGATTAGTAATGATGTATTAATTTTTGTAATATGCTGTTTTTTTTACGAACAATAGAGTAACATTTTAGATAGGTAGTATAAATTATTAATAAAATTAAGATACCGCAGATGTTTTTGTGTTAAACTTTATTCCGATTAACGATGTTTAACTGCTCTCAAATAAATTTAAGAACAGATCTACGGAGTCTCAAAAAATATTAACACACATTAGAAAAAAAGCATGTGTATTTATGGATAATGTTTATGTGAGTAGTAACTATAAACGAACTTTATGGTTTAAAAACAAAGTTTGAAACTAAAACATAAAAATATAAAATGGTCTACAAAAATGTGTGTTAATATTTTTTGAGACTCCGTAGATCCGTTCTTAAATTTTGTTTGAGAGCAGTGAAACGCCGTTAGTCGGAATAAAAGTTTAACACAAAAACATCTGTGGTATATATTCCGACAAGCTTAGTTTATCAGGATCTCCAGGATTTAACGCCTTTTAACGTTACATTTTATATCTTAAAACTGAGTAAGTAAACTTATTATTTTGATAAAAACAATAAAAGTTCAACTAACAAACTGAGCAGTTTTCTCCTGTGTAATTAGTCTGACAAATACACTTACTCTCGCCATTTTCTACCACACACTCTCCAAAATCACATTGATTTTGCTCGCATTTTGCTGTTTTATGTATCGATTGTTTAACTTGGTTTTAATTATAAAGCTTTTGAACTATTGTGAGTTATAAATTATCAGGATAAGTGTAAAACTAGTTTTGTTAATTACATTAAAAACCGAGTAAACTAGGGTTTTCCAAACTTTTTCTTCAAATTGTCCTCTTTCCACAAATTGAAGAGCGTATTGCCCCCTCCTGCTACATTGATAATAAAAGTAAATGGTGAAAGTTTTATGAGTAAATAGTTTGGTTTGTGTTTAATTGGACAGTTTTTTTCTCTGCTATATAGTTTTTCAGATTAGTTATGATGTATTTTTTTACGAACAGTACAGTAACATTTTATATTTGTAGTATAAATTATTAATAATGTTTAGTAAGTAAACTTACTATGTTGATAAAATAAAAGTTCAACTAACAAACTGAGCAGTTCTCTCCGGTGTAATTAGTCTGACAGATACACTTACTCTCGCCATTTTCTACCACACACTCTCCAAAATCACAACGATGGTTCTGGCATTTTGCTGTTTTATGTATTGATTGTTTACTTTTAAATATAAAAAATTAAATATAAGAATTTGAGTTGTTATTAGTTGTAGATTATTAGGATAAGTGTAAAATTAATTTTGCTTTACATTAAAAACCGTATAAAGCAGGATTTCTCAAACTTTTTCTTCAAATTGCATCCTTTTCACAAACTAAAAAGGGTCTTGCCCCCTCCAACAAGATTAACATTTAAAACACTTAAGACCAAAGGTTGGGCAACCATTTCAGTCAGTAGGTTAGGAACTTGATAGGTAATTCTTAGTGAGCAGCAAATTAGAAAAATAGTATTACGAATGAATTAAAACCAATTAACTATTATACTAAGTTTTAAGGAGGTTTTTAAAAAAATAAATTATAATAATAATTTTTAATTCAAAATACTTGTTACTGGAGTTATTTTTCCATATTTATTTGCACATAATGCTTATAAGATACAATATAATAAATGCTTTTTTTTTTTGCGATCCGTATCGAGCCAAAAACCCATGGTATAAATTCCAAATTAGATCACAATAAAACAATTCTCACACTTGAAAAATACAATTTCACGTTTTCAAAAGTTATAGCTTTCAAATTTGTCAAGTAGTTTAAAAACAATTTTGACAAAAATTTTAGTTCAAATTTACTTGACTTCAAAAACTTTGTCAAAAGTTCATGATAAATTTATATCAAATTTTGTCATTGACATTTTTTTAAATATTTAAGATAGAATCAAATGAGGAAAAGAAAAATTTAAAAACTATCTAAATGCTATTAAACTTATTAGTTTGCAATAGTAATATTTTAAAACCATATAGTGGTGTCCAATTTTAAATAAGTAAACATAGTTTCAAACATTAAATGTTATTTATTCTGCTATTACAGAATATTTATTAAATAACTCTTAATTTGTTGGTAATTATAACAACAAGCGTTTTTAAATCCTATTCAAATAACGTAAATTGCATTTCTTAAGTGTTTTACATATTTTAGAAAAAATAATATTGAGCCCCAATTATGTAAATAGTAATTCTTTCATATTTCAGACCTGTATTAATTGATGTAAAGTGTATGTTTATTTTTCTAAAGTTTACATTCTAAATAAATTTAAGCAAAAAAAGAAATGTTAAACTATTTGACTTATTAAACAAACCTGGAGTTTTTGGCTGGCATGAGTATTCGTTTTGTTTTCCGTTGACGTCATTAGTTTTTTTAATACAATCGTTTTTCTCTAAATCACAGGACGGGCACTTTATAACTGAAAACAAATTTTTAATTGTATCAAAAAATTCATTAATTAAACTATTGATTTTCGACCTGTTAAGAAACTAAGTCGTTTTTAATTCGTAAAAGTTCCGCAACACTTTCAAAGTTTATTATATTTAGAAATGTGTAAACTATCAGTAACTTTTTATTTAAAAAAAGAAATATCTTAAAGTAATTTACTAATTTATTAGTTATAAAAATTTGACAACTATATAAATTAAATTTTAACGCAAAACGAGATTAAACTATTATATTATGTTTGTTGTAAAATTTGTTGAGCAATGCAGTGTTGACAAATTTTTTCAATAAATTCAATTTACAAACAATATCGTCACATTTTACCAAACCGGTTCATTGAAGCATCAAAAGTTCTATCCCTACTTGTTTGAAAGGAAAGCTTAGTGTTTTATTAATAAGTTTGTATAAAAGCTGCACTTCTAGTTTAAACGTTATTATACTAAACAAGCAATGTTCAATCTTTTGTAGAACAAGGAAAAAAATATTCTATGATAAATTTTTAACTGAAAACTTGGTGTTGATGTTTTTTTTTCAACCTTAACTTTTAACAAATTTATTTAACAAACGAACCAGCCGGTTTTTTTTCGCACGTATATTCGTTTTGAAAAAACACTCCGTAAACACTGTATGTGTTTCTGAAGCATTCATTGGTTTCAGCACTACACCCTTCACATTTGCTAACTGTAAAATAATTTTTGTTTTACTTTTAAAGCTATAAAAAATTAATTAATTTTGTTCCAATATCAAAAAAAAAACTAAAAAATTTTTCAAAGGCTTTACAAATTTATATGAAATAAAAAATTTTTAAATTTACAGTTTATACCCTCAATACATTTTATGTTTTAAAATTTGGAAAACAATAGAATATAAAACTAGAAATATTTCTTTGATCAATTATGTACACAAAATTATTCAATTAAAAAACATAAAAAAACGTACTTAATATTATATGCTATAACTTAGTTAACACAATCGTTAACTTTTAGATTAACAAAACAGTCTTCACATCACTTTAGTATAATTCGGATTCACATTGAAGTTTTAAAGTTTTAATTTCTTAAGTTGTTTAAAAATAAAACATACTTGGTGCAAGATCTTTATGAACACTTGAACACTCATAGCCAGCCTGAAAGGTACCACTCGCAACGTAATAGGTTGAAGTGCACATATTTCCATCTGGACAATTCTTACACTTTCCTAAAATAAAAACGTTTAGTGCCATTTCGAACTAAAAGCCTTTTAATTTTAATAACAGTAAGTATTAATTTGTCAATAAGTCAAATATTTATTTAAGTTTTCTTTCACAGAAGTTTAAGTTCTAGGTCTAAACAACCTTCTAAAATATTAAACTTAAATATAAGTTTCTTATATTTTTTTCTACAAACAAAGTACATTAAATATACCACGTTAGAACATGATAGTCTACGGCAGGATTTCCCAAAGGGCGATATCGTCCCCATGGGGCGATTTTAGTAAGTTGGGGAGCGAATTTTAGTAAAGGGGCGAAAGGGGGCGATAACTAGTAAGGGGGCTAACGGGGGATATTTTTAGAGTTTTGATCAGTCATAAAACTTTACTTTCTATCTTGTTATTTTACTAATTTTAGCTTGCCATTAAATATTTGACCCTGAGGTAAAACTTTAACAAAAGAGTCCATTTTGTTTACGTGAAGTATAGAATTTATTCCAAACATGAAAATAAGAATGTAAAGTTTTTCAGAAAACGTCGAGATGAGAAAAAAAAACAGTGTAAAACCACATGTTTAAGAAATCTACACAAAGTATTGAAGATTGACAATAAGCATCTTATTATCTGTCGCTCATAGTTGCTAAACAAGGACTGCCTCAAATCATTGGGGAAAAAAACGTTTATTCCTGTCTTAAAAACATTTCTGGAAAAAGTAATTTATTATAAAAACACCAGTAATGTTTTACTTTCTATTCCTTTAAGCAACAACACTGTGAAAAGACGTATAGATGAAATGTCAGAATGTGTTGAACAATAGCTAGTTCAAATGATGTGCAATAATATTTTGCGATGAAGGTTGACGAGTCCACTTTGCCGGAAAATAAATGTCTTTTTCTTCTTTGCATGCGTGTAATACTTTATGATACAACATATGAAGAACTAGCGGAAACTACTGGAAACGCATAACACATGAAGGTTTGTGTTTGAAAAATTAAAAAGTATTTTGAAGTAAATAAAACACCTTCAAAACATCTTATAGGAATTGCAACAAATGGTGCTCCATCTATGATAGAAAAGTATTGTGAATTAATCACATATTACAAAGAGTTAAACCTTGATATATTTACTGTTCATTAAGATATACATCGCCAACATTTTTGCAAAAAAATTGAGCATCCTTTAAATGACTCATTAAACTTTGTGATAAAAGCTGTCAACAAAATAAAAAGGTATGCTTTACAAAGTAGTCTGTTTAAACAGCTGTGCAATAACAATGATTAGGTTTTTTAAAAGTTGATAATGTATACATAAGTGAGACAGTTATCAAAAGGAAACTGTTTAAAAAGCTTTTTGCTGTTTTTATTTAGTTATGGACTTTTTTTCTGAAAAGGATAAGGTATTGACAGACAATGTACTTAAAAGAAAAATAGACATTGCTTATATGTCAGACTTATATGGTAAGATCAACAATCTGAACAAAACTTTACAAAGTAAAAACTTAAATCTTGTAAAAGTCAAAAGTAAGATGATCTTTTTCAGAAACCAACTTAAACTGTATAGAATAAATTTCAAAAATAATCAGTTTTCACAGTTTGCAAGTTTGGAAAACTTAAAACTTCAAATAAGTGAAGGTGAAGTAGAAGTATCTTTATCTCATCTGGAACAGCTTAAATGTGATATTTATAAACGGTTTACTGACGTTTTTCAATTAAACGTCCCGAAGTGGATTATGGATTCCTTCGAAGCAGATCCTTTTGAAGTAAACGTTGACTCATAGGAAACTTTATCAGACTCACAAACTGACTTGGAACTTAAAGTAAATTTTTCCAATGAACGATATGAAAGCTTTTGGACCCAACAAAAACTAAGGCAAAAGTATTTAATCATTTGGGAGGAAGTTAGATTGTTGTTTATAGCTTTTCCCTCTAGCTATGTTGTTGAGAAAGCGTTCTGTTCAGTTATCAACATCTTTAGCAAAAGATATTAACTAGATATCTGTTAATGAGGTGACTTGAGGCTTTATTGACTGATTTAGAACCAGATATAGAAAAACTTGCAAACAGTCATGAAGCTCATCCTTCACATTAGATTAGACTTTAGTTGCAGACATTATTTTCTGTAAGGTCTTCTACTTTAATCGATTTTTTAAAGGATTTCTTATTTAAGCTGGTTTGTATTGAATATAAGTTGTCTTTTTATAATAACAATTTTATAAGTTATTTATTTAACAACAGTTTTGCTTAATGCATAATGAATTATTAATTACGGTAAACTTCCTTTTGAATTCGCACTTTTTACCCCAAAATCAGTGCAAATTTATGATTCTTTAAATTTAACTTTAATAAACTATATAACTTAATAAGTATTAATAAAACAAAAGTTTTATTATACTTAATAGCTTAGATAGAACAATATTTTTTAATGAATGTTTACTTATGTTTTAGTGGATTTTACGTTTATTCAAAAAATTATTGCATTATAACATATTGAAATTTGCAATTTTGTAAAAAAAATGATAAGGCATTTTTGACTTCGCACTTTTTGATTTTGTTGAAAGTGCAAATTTAAGCGGAAGTCAACTGTATTTATTGAGTGGTTTATGTTTTGAAGTTATTAATATTTATGTTTTAACTTGGTTAATTTTGTAGTTTATATTTGTCGTTTTACATTACACTAAAAACTTTTATAGCATAGTTAATAAAATATTAGTTTAAAAGATATTTGTTTGACATATTTTCGTTATTAATTGTTTAAGTTGAATAAGTAAAAAAGTTATGTAAACCATAAAAGTTTTTATTTAAATGAAGATTTTTTAACTTTAAAAGAGTATAGATTTGAGATCTCTATTTGAAATGTCTAAAACTGTTTCACTAAAAAATTCTTTAAGTCAGTTTTATTTTCTAAATTGATTTATGATTATTAAAAACCGGTATGTTAAGGATTTTTTAACTATTAGTACAACTGTTTTTTGTTTTATCTTAAATCGAAATATTTTGACAATTAAAATGTGTTGTTTATTTTAATACGTCAACCCTAATTTTTAATTTTTCACAATTTTCCTCTGTTTTATATTATACGTTGATAGATAGAAAACAAATTCATTTTTGAACAGAATTAAATAAGCCAACGAAAAGATGCTACAGTTACAAAACCAAAATATAATCTTATAATTTTTTTTAATTGATTACTTTCTGTTCACAATACTAACTGTAAAACCTTTAATTTTCTTAAATTTAAATTAGAAAATAAAATATTGTTAGGATTAAGGTTTAGTTTTTCAAAGGTAATTCAAAATCAAATATTGTTTCATGGCATTCTAGTCAAAACATATAGTTTTAATAGTTAAAATTAAATATTTAACTTTGAAACTAACTTTCTCATAATATCTTTTAGAGTTAATGATAATTTTGCATTAACAAAAGCTATTGATAAAACCACTTTTCATGTGAGATAATCAACCAGTCGGTTAAAATTCTTGAAACTATATCAGAAATGATGTTTTAATATTTATTTCATTATGTGTTAAATAAGCTGTTCATTCTTTCGAGTTTTTTAACCTTTGGTAGAGTAATTTCAGAATATGCCTATTTATAAAATAATTTAAGTATATTGTGCGACTTTAATAAGTTACTTAGCATTCACTTCTAAATGTCCGAAATTCGTTACATAACATATTATTATAATGTCAGGTTTCAGTTAAGATTTTAAATGGGTAACGTACGGTCAAGATCCAGTCAAATTTCGGCCCGAAAAATAGCTTGAAAACTACTTCTGCAAAACAAATAAAACTTAGTTTTTTGATACTTAATATTTTGAAACACGCTTTCAATATGGTTTTCAGTTCACAATAGTACTTCCTTGATAGAAATAATACTAAATAATTTTATTACGATTTTTTCGAGTTTTTAATTTTATTATATGTAAGCTTTTTAAATTAGCAGCCCGCAAGTAAATTTTTTAATAAGTCGACACTAGAAATAATTTTTTATTAAAAATAACTTGTTGACTACAAAAGTTGTCCATAACTAACCTAAAGATTATATTAATTTTAAAATAATTCATATCTAAATAGAATTGTTTACAGATTACAAAAGGCTCTTTAATATTTAAGTATTTTAATACACTTTATTAGGCTTATAAGAAAAAAACTGTAAATTATTTTTCAAGCCCTGTAAATTACTTTGAACACAGCGCAAAAAATCGTGCATAAAAATTCCAGACTAAATTACATTTCGAACACAACTATTTTGACTGTGCGTGCTCGAGAAGAATAAAATACTTTATAAAATAATAGGGGGATGTTTTTTTCAAAATGCTGAAAAGGGGGCGATTTAGTAAATGATTATGGGAAACCCTGGTCTAAGGTTTGTTTCAGCTCAGTAACTTTTAGTTAATAGTTACAACTTATGTATATTTACAAATAAACAAACCTATTCGGACATTGTTTAACTTCGTACAAATATTCTTTTCACCGTGAAACACACACTTGCGGTCCTTACCATCGCAGTCTCCACAAGTACTTTGCACAGAATCTAAAAAAAGGAACAAAATTTATTTCAATCTAATTAGGTTGCTCCGTAACAAAACGTAATTAATATTTTTTTTTTGTAAAATAAAACAAATAATAAAATAATGAACTATAGCAGTTTAATTAGTCTATTTAATTAAATATAACAAAATAATAAACCGTCATTGCTTTTTTTATATGAGGTAAATGAGGCTCTAAATTTTAAAAATATTCTTAAATTAGTTGTTGTAGCAAAATCTATAACTAAAATTAAAAACACACAAACAACACTTATTAAAATCAAGATAACACTGATTTATTCTAAAAGGCATATATTTCATTACTAGTTTTTTACAAAAAGCTAATTTACTACGGGAACTCAATTTGAGTTATAAATATTCTAGCAACTTTTATATATTAGTTGTTTATTAAGTTTTTACAAATTATTTACTTTAGTATTATTTTATGTTTGCAAATTAAAATTTGCTCAACAAAAAAGTAATTATTTTTTTAACGATTCTCTGCGAATATATCTACACTGTAGATAGTTGTTGAAATAAAATTACGAACTAAACAATTACAATCTTCAGTAAAATTTTGTTTAATCAGCTTTTAGTGTTTTTAAGTTAGTTTGATCAATTTAAAAATATAAAGTTAAGTTAATCAAAATTAAAGTTAGTACAATTATTATATTAATGACGGAAACACAACTCACAAACTGAACAGTCTTTTCCTGTGTAGTTAGCTGGGCAAACACACGTGTCAACGCCATTTTTCACCACGCAATCGCCAAATTTACATGGGTTGTACTGGCACTTTGCTGTTTATAAATGATAGTATGCTTGAAATATAAAAATTTTGAGTAACTGCTAGTTGTACAAGCTTAAAATTTAAACAATTTTATCTGATTGCAATAAAAACAGTATAAAGGTACCATTGAAATCGGAAGGCCAGACTTGTTATAAGACCAGTTTAAGTTAAAGAAGTCGCACCAAGCAGCATATTTAAAAAATCGTAAAACCATAGTTAACAAACCTTTATATTAAGTTTTCATGAAATAATTAAAAACAAAACAATTTTTAAAATTTATAATTTGAAACACTTGTTTCTGAAAACGTCAAATGATTTTATTTATTTGCACAATATGCTAATAAGATACAATAAGGTCAAAAGTATTTTTTTTGACCGCAACAGATTTTTTAAATTAGATCACAATAAAATGATTTTCACACTTAAGAAATAAAATGTCACGTATTTAAAAGTTATGGCTTTCAAATTTGTCGTTAACAGATAATTTAAAAAAATAATGTTGATACAAACTTTAGTTCAAATCTATTTGACCTTCAATACTTTGTCAAAATTCTATAAAATATTGACATTTTTGTAGTATTTAAAGCATATTGAAACCTAAAAAAGAAAAATTTTAAAACATATGTAAATACTACGAAACGTATAAAAACAAATTATACAGTAATCTTCATTTATTGTACCAACATATGTCTTTGTGTGTTAACGGATTAACACACTTCAACTGAGTTCTGAAAAAAAATTACTGTAATGAAAAAGTAGAAGCTAAAGTAGGTGTTCATTAGGATAAAAATAATTTCTACAGATTATCAGGGGTAAATAGTTAATATTAGGTAAATTACTTAATGTTAAATCCGACTCTTATAAAACTATATAATATTTGTAACTATTAAGTCTATATTAAGTATAGTAACCTAAAATACACAACAGAACATCAAATCATAATATAAACAACTTACTTGAATGGAAAGAATAAGTGATTCAAACTTATTTACAGTTGTAAATGATTATTCAATTAGATAGTTTATTTTTTATGCTTGTAAAAGCGGTAAAGTGCTTTAATATGAAAAGTAGTATGTAATCTATTTTGAATAAAAAGTAAAATAACAAACATTAATTAGTGAATTAATAAATTTAACAACGGTAAAGACAATAAAAGTCACAGGAACTTGATAAAATATATATTTTATTTGTTAAATGTTTATAATGATTAAATCAAAACCACAACTAATCAAAGTTAGATGCATTTCGGAAGCAGATTTAGTTTAAATATAAAATCAATAAATTTAAGAAAACAAAGCACAAAAAAACAAACTTGCTATTAAGCTTACAAAGCACTTACCGATAATTAAATTACAGCGACATACATAAAACGACAATGACTTAAATTGCATATATATATTGTATATAATAATTATTTAATTTCCTGTGACTTTTGTTATTTTTACGGTTTTTTAATTTTTTATTCACTAATTAGTGGTTGTTATTTTACTTTTCATTCAAAATAGATGACATACTACTTTTCATATTAAAGCGCTTTACTGTTTTTCCAAAGAATAAATTATCTAACTTCATAAAATACTTAATATCTGTCCTAATGTTGATATATATTGTGAAGTAATTATTAGATATATTTTGTTCAATCATTAACAACGTTAAACAAATTTGAATCAGTTATTCTTTTCATTCAAGTAAGTTGTTTATATCATGATTTGTTGTTCTGTTGTGTTTTTTGGTTACTTTACTTAATTTAGACTTAATAAATACAAATATTATATAGTTTTATAACAGTCGGTTTTAACATTAAGTATTTAAAATATTAATAACTATTAACCTCTATAAATTTGTAGAAATAATTTTTAGTTTAATGAAAACATGTATACACTTACTTCAGCTTCTACTCTTTCATTACAGTAATTATTTTTTTACAGAACCCAGTTGAAGTGTGTTAATCCGTTAACAAACAGAAACATATGTTGGTACAATAGAGGAAGATTACTGTATAATTTGTTTTTATTATATTCCAGTGAACTTGTTTCAATAGAATCTTTAGTTTACAAAAACTTAAATTTATATTTTGAATAGTACCAGTTAACGTATTAATTTACTATAGTAGTAATTTGAAAGCATATATTTGTGTCAACTTTTAAACACACTAACAAAGTTTTAAAAATTAAATAATAATTTCACTGCTATTACACAACATTTATTAAACAATTCTTAATTTTTTGTTAATTAAAATGATACTATTTATAAACTTTTTGTAAATCACGTAAGTTGTGTTAAAGTGTTTTACAATATTTTAAGAAAGAAAACTATTAAGTCCAAGTTATGTAGTAAGTAAATTTTTCATAGTTCCAATCCGTATAAATTATTGTAAATATGTTTTTTATTTGCTCAAGTTTACACTCTTAAGTTATATTAAAAAAAGGAATAATAATTGCAACTTATTGTTAAATTATTTCTATTGCATTTATGACGTAGTTTATAAAATTTTATTTACTTACAAATTATTTTATTTTTTTATTTTCAGGTGCTTACAACTCTAATTGATAAGGGTTAGCCAAAATAAATTTTACTTTGTTTGTGAATAAATCATTTATGAACGTCTTGTGTCTAAAACTTTTGTAAATAATAATACTCTAATACATATTCTAACAATATAAGTAATATATTTTTTTTGGTTAGTAATCAAATATGTACGAAGGGATACTTGCACACAAGGGATATTTTCGCACGAAAAAACTTTTGCATGCCGTCAACTATGCACGAGGGGTCACTTATTTAGCCTTAAGATTTTAAGAAAAACTGTCTGAAACTGTAACATAAAAAATATAGATTCATCTCTACAATTCGTTAACCGGAAGGCCCTTTCTTACACTAGTTGCTTAAACCAAATATTTTGAGCGGTTTTATTTTTTTTGTTAATAAACAATATTGGTTGGTATTAATAAGGTTAATTTTTTTATTTAAAACTTGAAAATTTTAAACCGATGAATGAAAAATTGCTTTTAAGTTACATGTATGATAAAGATGAAAATTAAATCTATATTTTTGTTTAAGTTAGCAGGTTTGGCAAAATTAATCATGGATAGTGTTTTAGTAGGGGGGATAAAAAAAAAAAATTCAGACCGCGCTTAAAAATAAAATTCTTTGCAGGTTGCGCAAAATTTATTGTTTTATAGAAAAAAAAACATGCTGCAAAATGTATGCAGTAAAAAAGCTTAATATTATACGAGTTTTTTACGTCACAAAGCCAGCTTAAATACGCCACAGGCCGGTTTTAAATTTAGTTAATTAACTCTTTTTATTTATTTAACAAAACAATTTTAATTTTCAGCAAAAATTTTATTTGCTGCTTTAATATTTAAGACATTTTACAAAATAAAGAGAAATTTATAAAAATATTTAACTTTAAAGACATACCATTAACAGAAGTTTTTACAGGTTTTGCTAAACCACAGGACCAGATAAAGCAGGCAAGGAAAATTAAATACAGCTTTATCATCTTAAATACTTTGGTACAAAATATTCTGTAAACATTAGTTAAATCATATTATTACTTAAAACATCTTTTCGAATTTTTTACTAGATTTTTTTTCAAATTGTGAATCTTAATGTTTTGCATAATGCAACAATTTTCATTTCACCTAGGTTTTTAAAAGTTATATATAAACTTAAATATTAATTATTGAAAACAGTTTACTATCACAATTAAAAACATATTAATAAAATAATAACTAAAATCAAAAACTTTAAATTCAAAATAATAACTTTGATAAAATCATAAACTGCTTTGAAGTTTGTATCAAACTTTACAAGAAAAACTAAAATCTCCATATTTTTCTTACAGGGTTGCCAAGTGTTTTTGGCAAGTTTCCTCCAGATTAAGTGTTGTCAAGGTTTTTAATAAGTACACACTTTTGGGTCTATTTTAAGTTTAAGCCTAAGTTGACGGTAAAAAATGTGTTAAAAGGTATAAAACCATTGAAAAGATGCAGTAAAATTAATCTAAATGTGTTTTTGATAAAAGAAAAATTAAGGTGACAAAAAAATTTATATATAAGATAATATCTTGTGTCAAATCGTAGGTTTTCTCCTTAACATGTAAAAATTGTCTAAAATTCCCGATTTTTCCAGGCTTTTTAGTCTAAATTTTCAAACTCAAGATTTTTCCAGGTTTATCCAGGTTTTTTGGCAACCCTGTGTTTGACTAAGGTAAAGTAAAAAATTAAGCTAAATTGCTTTAGTTTAATAATATAAATAAAAAGAAAAATATGCTGATATTTTATTCACTTTAAATATATTTAAAAAACTTTTTATTTTGGTAAAAAAATCAAGAGACTTTTAATTAAAATATTATAAAGTTCAAAATTTGTTTAGTTAGTGTACTTTGTAATTTTTCTTAGACAAAATTATCTAACATCAAAAATCAAAGTTAGTTTAAAAATGAATTTTTAGCCAAAATTAAATTTATAATTATTGTTTAGGAAAAACAAATGGAGAAGTCAAAAATCATTACTTTCTTTTAATTAATTAAGTTCATATACTATATACTATTTTTCTTGTAAACAGGTTTACTAATAATAATCAAAACTACTTGACAAGCTTCTTTTTAAAAAACATTTTGCATATAATGGAGGTGCTTACATATATATTTAAAAACTTATAGGTTTGTTAAAAACCAGCAATAAATAGTAGCACATATATCTTGGAATATATGTAGTAATTTTAATTATATTTAATTGGTGTGCTTTATGAAGATTTTTCTGAACAGATCTAATATTAGTAATAAAAATAACTTGAAGTTTGTTTATAGACACATACTAATTTTAGTTATATTATTAGGACACATATTTTAATAATACATATACAAATATATCATTTTTAAACTTTTAAAAACTATGCCTTACTTTTACATATATCTTGAAGTTACATATGTTTATAATTCATTTTTCAGTAGCTGCCACTCGGCTCACTAAAATGGCTTTTTTATAGTTTTACTTTTGCTAGCCATCAGAGTTCGTTCTACAAACACTTGATTAAAAGCCTAAGTTGTCGAAGTTTGTGATTTTAGCCTAATTTATTCCGAACATTTTTTAATGTAAAATTACAGATAAGAATTATAAAGCGACTAAAAGTTTAAAGTACTCATAGATTTTTTTATTTTGTAGGTGTCGATAAGAAACGTAATCAAATGTTTCACTAAAACAGATATTTAGACTTTGAAAAAAAAGTATGGTACAATTTTCTTGTTAACATCAAAATGATATAAATTTAATTTCTGCAAATGTTTTTCAACAAAGTGTGATTTTTTTTGCGGAAATTATAATTATCTAAGTTGAGAAAGCTTGGTTTATACATCAAAAACCAACTTTTTTATAATTTGCAGCAGAGTTATCACAATTCCAGATGTTAAGAGGTCTATATACTGAATATACGTAAATTGTTTTAACTTAACATTCATTGTTTGAGTAATAGTTGGCTATTTGCTCATAGAATTTTGGCAACAATTTTATTATTTTCATCACAAATCAAACTAACTTGCTAAATATTTTCAAACGAGTCAAGTACTTATTTCAACTTTTATTATACTTTAAAATTATTATTTTTACTAAACGCATGTAATTAAGTATGCAGATTAAGTAAATTGTTTTTGTTTAGTTTAACATAAGTGTTATTGGTGTTTTTATCAGTTACTCTGGTAAATTTAGATAATGAATAAAAATCAGTAGTTTTTTAAACTCTAAAACTAAACACAATTGACAGATTTTTGTAAAATATTCGCACCATAAATACTCAAGCATAATATTTAAAGTTAAAATAAACAAACGTTAATTCTGAAATTAGATTTCTTAAACTTGTCTTGGACATGATGTTAAAATTTTTTAGTGTATGACTCGATAACCGAAAGGTTTTTTCGTGCACCAGGTCCTTGGACCAAACTTTTTAGCGTTTTTTGTCGTTCAATAAACAATATATAATTATAGAACTTAGGTAGATCAAGCTAATAAAAATATTATATGTATTTATGGTTTAAACCAATACATTGTTATTTGAAATTATAAAAAGTATTTTAAACAAAACATTTAAAGATCTCTTAAACTACCAGCTGATCTATTTAAATAAAGTTTTAAAGTTTTAAAACTACAAACTGCTTACTTAGAAACTAAAAACTAAAAAGCTTAAAAACTTAAGACCAACATAAAAGCTAATCATTTTAAAACATTTAATTGGGATTAAACTATAGTAGTTTTATTATTTTAATAAAGTAATTCTTAAAGAAACTTGATACGATCAACGAACAAACTAGCGGTAGTCTGCTGAGCAGAAACCTGGATTTCGTGAGATCAGCTCACGTTTAACAAAAGATTTGATCATTAATATTCGATCATCAGACCACAAACCCTCGGTAGACTGAACTTTATATAAGTTTAATTATATTTAATTATTTGTAAATGTAAAAAAAGCATACAGTTATTATCTTAATGATATTAGTTTGTCATTTTTATATAATCAGAAGGTAATAAACTATAAAAAAACATTTTTTTTTTAATTTAAACTTTAATACAAGTCACTCAAAGAAATTCGAGAAATACCTGATTTTAAATTAAACTTTTGAATTTCTAAAGTTCCCATAAATAAATCTGAAGTTTTAAATCCAAAATTAGTAAAGACTATTTGAAATTTTAAAACTTTGTTTTTATATAGAAATAAGCAAAGCATTTAAAACATTCTAAAAAGTACAAATAAAACTTACTACTGTTTAATCTATTTTTTCAAGGTATATCTTAATAAAAAATAAAACTTTTAAAATTTTACGAAAAATTAGTATATTAGTATTTTTTTAAATATAAGCAACAAGTTAAGTTGTTAAATGTTTTTATTTTTTCATAATAAGTTTATTATTTTTCTAGAACGTAAACAAAGTTGTAAAATCGGACAAAGTACGTTTCTATAGCTTAAAAAGTATAATGTTACCTAATCTTAAATTTAATATTATCTTAAAATTTTTAATTTAATCACTTTATTTATTGTTATTTCTTTAATAGTTGTAGAATTCTGGTTAATATGCAAGCATTTCAAGCACATAGTTTGATCATTCTATTAAAATATGTAAACATTAACAGGTGTTTATATTTCATTAGATTAATAACTTTATAAAACAAAAATTTAATAAAAAAAATCCAAGTTTGTTAATTGAAAACTTCCAAATTCAATAAAATATATGAAACTTTTGTTGTTGGTACTTAATTAAATTGTTCAGAGTGAAATAATATAAAATATTCATAAGTTTCAAATGTTACTATTGCTACATTTATCAAAGTTAAAAGTCATATAAAAATATAGAGTTTTAACTGTTAATTAGCTTATAATTCCTAAGCCTTCAAAATAGCACTTATATATATTTGTAAGTCTTAATAAGTCTATTTTTTGCTTATACTTTAAAACATGCATCTGAAGGCTTCTAGCTTGATTTGATGAAACAATTTAAGAATGTGTACACAAAAAAAATCAACTATAAAGGCAAGTTCTAACATTCCAAAAGTAAAAAGAAATGTAATTTAGTATAGTCACTAATTTAGTAGTATTTCGGATATAAATTTTAGGAAGTTTTTAAAATAATTTCTTTTAAAGAACTTCAATCGTTGGAATTTTAAAAGTTCATAAAACCTAGAAAGAACAAACAAAGATGTGAAAGTATGTTGGTATATTTTTAAAATGAGGTCAAAACTCAAAACTGTTTAAAAAAAATTGTTTAAAATAACTAAAACTATTTATGAATAACAGTATTAAACAGTTTTACTTCGGCATATGTTTTTACTAAATTCGCTTTCAGATAAACCAACTATAAAAAAAACTAAGGTTTTAAACTGTGTTTTAAGCTTAAAATTAAGTTTATAATATCAGACTCTAACTAAACATTATTGAAGAAAGATTTTATATGTAATTATAGATTTAATAAACAAAACTTTTGCCGTAGTTTGTAGTCTCTAATTAATATAGTTGTATGTGAGTGAAATATAACTTGTATTAGCGAAAGAATCTAGTAATGAAATGCATTAAAGCTAGATATATTGACAAAATAAGTTTGAGTGTTTTATACGAGGTTTCAAAAGGTAAGACGGTAAATACTAGAGTAGTTATTATAATATAAACACTAAAACAGTATTTTTTCCTTTTAATAAAAAACAATTGGTTAAAACTTCATGTGTTAACTTTTCAATCTTAAGCAGAACAATTAAAATAAACAATAAAAATAAAACAGATTTTTAATAAATATAAGTTTTTGATTATTTCCAACATCGATAAGAAACAACAGTAATAAAAAATTTAGTACTAGTAACTAAATACTTTAATGCAATACTTAAGTGATTTTGTTTTCAAGTAGTTAATGAGCACAACCATTAACAATAAACAAATAAAACTTAATTGACTTTAAGTTGAAACTTTATAAAAGCTTTTCATTGGTATTTCATCACTGAAAGTTGAGAAAAGAAGTTCTTTAAATTAGACGAAAAAAGAACTTTTACTTCTTTTGAAACACTTCTTTTTATTTTCTTAGTTTGACGATGATATGATTCAAATTTTTTGTTATTATATAAACTTTTTTGTAAAGTTAAGAAACTAATAAAAATTTATTCCTTTTTTTACTTGTGACTTTTTTTTTGCATCAACATATACAAAAAACCAAACGATGGTTTAAAAATCTAAAAGTTTATTGCATACTTTAGTTCGAGTGAACTTTGAACCACTAAACCCTTTACTGCACATAACAATGTTGCTTATCTATAAGTTTACTATTTTATATTACTTGAAGAGGTCGCAAATTTTTGTCACCAAAACCTGGTTATAAATAGAATATTTAATTTGCACATCTTTATTCATAAATATTTATATCAAAATACCTTAAATTAATTTTCAATTTAAACTAACAATTGTTTAAGGAATTAAACATTTCTATAACCTCGTTGTTTGAATTCAAAACTGTGGTAAAAAATATGCATTTTGCAACTAAAACATTTAAAAATACTTTTCAAAACTCCTCTTAGTTTAGAACACCGCAATTATATTGTGTACTCATGAAACTTCTTTATCGAAGTATGTGAGTGAAAAAATAAATTCAATAAATATTTACATTGGTAAGAAAAAAAAAAACAGCAAGACAAATGCGGGAAATAGATTTTAAATCAGGAATCGTTTCTTAGAAAGAAAAATATAAAATATTGGTTGATTTTTTTTACTCACTAAGTTTTTTATTATAACCAAGCTTACTAACGAGTTTTCATGCAGGTAAGATTAAAACTAAACAAAACATTATTTATAAAGTTTAAACTCGAATTAATTAACAAACTTTGTTATAAACTAAATTTTGGTTAAAGACCTCGTCAGTGCTTAAATAAATCTAAACAGATATGTAACAGTCATGAAAAATAGCATTTAAACGAGCAATTTAGTTTTAATATTTAGTATTTTTTTTGTGTTTTAAGCTATTGTGATTATAACTTTTTATATAGTTAGATAAACACAACGTTGTTTAGATATAAAAAAAGTTCTTAGAAAAAAATTCTAAATTGTTTATAAAAGTTATTACCAAATTTCTAAAGTGTTTAAATATAACCAATACAAAATAACTTAATCAAAGATAAAATAGAAAAGAAGACCAAAGAACTACAATCGTTTAAAACAAGCCATTTGTAAGTCGAACAATTGTTGTAATCGGTTTTCTTTTTAATTTATGCTCATGTAGTGATCGTCTTTTTAATAACTCGTCTGAGTTTTTAACACAATTATGATTTAGTGGTGAGCACTCGTCACAATAATGATTTTTATGTTACATTATTAAGAACCTACAAGTTTTGTAATTGTAGTTGTATTATAAGAGGTAAAAAATTCTAGTCATACAAGTGGTTACAACATAAAAAAGATATTTTATGAATAACTAAAATTTATTGAGCAAACAATAAAGTACACAAAACAATAGTTACACAATATTAAAATTAGATTGTATAAACATACCAAACCTGAACTGAATTTTATTTTAAACATTACATTTCTAATGCCTAATTCTATAAACAAAAATTGTAACTAAAGTTTTGCGAGCTCTTCTTATAGTGTTTTGTTATGAAAATATATATAAATATTTTATTGATATATGTGTCTAATTAACTTTATTAAAGTTAACACGCGTCTATAAACAGAATCTTAATCTAATTTGTATTGCTAATACTAGATTATAATTTTAAATAAAGCACTGAGACTCAATATTTTTTTGATAAATGTGTTTCAAGATATTATATAAAACTGCTATTTAATGCTGGTTTTAATATGTAATAAACCTATTAGTTTTTGAATATCTTTGTTAATACGATTATTAAACTTAAAATATATCCAAAATCAAGCTTATCAAGTAATTTTGCTTATTATCAGTAGAGCCTCTTTTCCAAGAAAAATTGTATATATTAAACTAATTAAATAAATATTAAAAGTTTTAACTGATTCGTAAGTTTATTTAATTCAAGTATATTGTCATACCTACTATCTGAATTTTATATAAAATTGAAATGAAAAGAATGTAAAGATTTGTTTGGTCTCCATATGTTAATTCAAAATATTCTTATTACTTTCAGTTTTGGCAAAACTTTTATTTTTCAAGTTCATTTGATTATTGATGTTAAATAACTTTCTCTAAGAAAAATCACATGGTAGACTAATTAAACAAAATTTGAACTTAATAAAAAGTTTGTTTTAATTAAGTGTCTCGTGATGTTTTATTTCAAATTAAAAAGACAATTTTATGTTTGAAGTGAGATAAAAAAAAGAGAAAAAAGAATGACAAACTGATTGCACTATTAGTTGTTAAGCAAATAGTTTCGTTTTGCAGAATTTTTTTACTTAGTACTTTTTAACTAAGTAATTAATCGAAACAACTTAATAAAACTATAAACGTTAAACATGAAATATTTTGTTAAATCAATTTTATTGCAAGTTCTAAGTTATTAGCTAACTTATGTATCTTCAGTTTTGATGGTAATCTTAGTAGTAGCTTGTTTATTAAAAGTTTTAAAATGATTTAGTCTGTATTATGACAGAAGAAAATAAATAATAAATTTTAAATATATTTTTAATTTATGTATTGGATATTTATAATACATAGTTTTATTATAACAGATTTAAAAACTTAAAATATTGCATCTCTCATTAAATATAAAATTCTACAGTTGTTTTTACACCTTAGTGTACATA
Organism: Thalia democratica; assembly: GCF_965202585.1. Classification (NCBI taxonomy): domain Eukaryota; kingdom Metazoa; phylum Chordata; class Thaliacea; order Salpida; family Salpidae; genus Thalia; species Thalia democratica. Next base: position 1,584,513 of record NC_139171.1, on the reverse strand, counting down.
GAAGCAATATGACAAGATTTCATCACTTTCTCATGTATACTATGGTTTTGGTAAATTTAATTTTTGAGGCAGAACCGCTGGAGAGCCCTGTGAATAGTAAGCGATTTTAGTAACTAGTTCTTTCAGTTTAATTGTTTTCTATTGAGTTTTTAAAGTGTCTGCAATACTTAACACTTAACAAAATACTTGTTAAAATATTGAGTTAGTTAAGTTGAATAAAAAACGATACTAGTTTAGAGGCTATACCTCAAAGTTCTATTACTATAAAGTGGTAAGACGCTGTTTTTCAGCTTATACACAAGTTGTGTGTATGAAAAAAAAAAAAAGCTTTCAAAAACAAATACATAAAAATTTCTTCTTGATTTTGTTATACATAGACCGCACTGCATAGTAGTTACGTCATAATACATGTTAAAACTAGATTTTAAAAAGTGAAAAGTACAAACTTAAAAATTTATTTCATATCTGTAAACATTTTTATCCTAACTAATGCGAATCGCGAAAGTGAATGAAATGAAAGAAATGAACTGAGCCTACCTACAAAAATTAACCCGGTTATATTTTACTTAACAAATTTATCAAAAACAAAACGTTTTCAAAATTGTATGTAACATAATGTATGTAACTTAAAATCCAAAATTACCTAAACACGAAAGTAAGATTTTGAAGTTTTCGACTCAGAACGATTTTAAGCTAACAAGTTGCAATATGTACATTGTACAATATTAATTATTTAATAAATAAGTTAATATTAATTAATATTTTATAGTTTTATATAAAGTGTCAGATATCATAGTCTTTATTCTAAAGATAAGTAACTGGTTGATGAATCTAAATAAAAAAATAAAAAACTACTTTAAATATAATACTTAGTTACTTTCAAGTGTTTTAAACCTTCTATAAATCTACAAATAATTTTAAAAAGAGCTTTAAATTTAAATTTTTTTTAAGTTTACTGATGAATAATCAAAAATGTTAAAGAGAACATTCTGTAAAAAAAATTGTTTCATTGTTTTTTCAAACGTTAAGCATTTTGATTATATTTCTTTAAAGTAACATGTTTATGTGCATCATAAAAATTTTACTTATGAAAAACTACTGCTTATAAAAAACTTGTACAATGATTTTTTCATGTTTAAAATGAAACTGCTTGGCAGCTTATCAAACATAGTAGTTCAAAAAATAATTGGCTTTAAGCTTTACACTAAAATATAACAAGTACACATAACTAAATATAAAAAGCAAAACATATTTTATTTTGATGACATTATAATTTTATAGTAAATTGAAGTTTTGCACAAACTCAATTTACACTTAAAATTTACATTTACAAACGTCTCGAATTTATACAAAACTGTATTTTTTTTCAAAACGTTTTAGTAGCTGAAATAATTATTTTTCAAACATTTTTTTTATTTCATGATGATTTATATTATTATAACCATTTTATTCTCCGTAATTTAATTAAGTTAAATCTAACTGCTAATTAAACAAAAAGTTGCAAATTTTTACATAAGTTTTTAGTTTTTTATGCTGTAATTTTATTTTAAAACTTATTTTTAGTCTTAATATAATTATATAAGATTACTTACCCGTGGAAAAATTGAAAAAATAATAATTGATTTTGTTGACCAAATTTTCACAATAATTGTTGAAACAAAAGTACTAATTGTTATTAACTAAACATGCAAATATAAAACTAAAGATGAGTAATACAAAATGATTGTTAACTTTTAGCAAAAATGAATATTTTGTAAAAACTAAATAAAAACTGATAGTTAAAAGCTATGTAAACTGTAAGAAACTTGTAAAGAATGTGCTATTTAGAATAAATTTATGTATAATTTGATTATATTAAGTCTTATTTGTTAAGCAATTTATTATACTTATAGATTTTGCTACAACAACTGATTTAAGAACATTTTTAAAATTTAGAGCTTTATTTACCTCGCATAATAAAAAGCAATGACGGTTTATTATTTTGTTATATTTAATTAAAATAGACTAATTAAACTGCTATAGTTCATTATTTTATTATTAGTTTTATTTTACAAAAAAAACTATAAATCACAGTTTGTTACTGAGCAACCTAAATAGCTTGCAATGAATTTTATGTTTTTTTTTAGATGCTTTGCACCCTAAATGCCAGCTTTGTGAAGGCCAGGACCGCAAGTGCATATTCCACGGCACACAATATTTTTGCACACAATTTACAAAAGTTCCAATAGGTTTGTCTACTTATGATAAGCATATTAGTTATTAATGTTGACAGTTACTATTCTGAAATAACTCTGTGGCAATCATGTTCTAGAATATTATGTTTAACAATTTTAACTGCTGGAAAATAAATCATATACACTTAAACCTTTGGTTTTACGTTTTAGAAAATTGCTTAGACCTAAAACTTAAACTTCTGTAAAAGTAAATTATTAAAAATATATTATAACTATTGTATACATTAAAACTTATTGTTATAAAGATTAAAAGGCTATTAGTTCAAAATGGTAACTAAACGATTTTTTTTCAGGAAATTGCAAGCCTTGCTCAGATCAGCAAGGCGAAAGATGCACCCTTAGTCATTTCTTGGATGAAAATGATGACCACAAAACGGCCTATCATTGTTCAGCAGTAAATAAAAAACCTTCATCAAGTAAGTTTAACTGTTTATGTGAATTTAAATCAAATAAACAGTTTAATGAAGGTTGTGTTGTCAATCTAAAAGTTAACAACTATGTTTACTAAGTTATACCTTATTAATTTAAGTTTAATACAAACAGTTTTGTATGTATTTTTTAGTTAGTACATTTGTGTAGATAAATGATCAAACATTTATTTTTAGTTTACATACTTTATTATTTTTACAAAGTTTTAAATTTAAAACGTATTCAGGGTATAAGTTTAAAAACTTGCAAACTTTTGGTTAAAATGATATCTGATTAACGGCAGTTTATTTAATTTAATTTTTTAAAGCCTTTAAATAACTTTTTATTCTTTTTTTTATTTGGTACAAAAGTTAATACATGCATTATAGCTTTAAAAGTAAAACATAAGTTGTTTCACAGTTAGGCAATGTGAAGGGTGCAATGCTGAAACCAGCAAATGCTTCAGAAACATATATAGTATATTCGGGCACACTTTTCAAAACGAGTATTCGTGCGAAAAAAAACCAGCTGGTTCGTTTGTTAAATAAGTTCGTTAGAAGTTAGTCTGAAAAATACAAAACATCAACACCAAGTTTTCAGTTAAAAGTTTATCATATAGTACTAAAGTGTTTTCCTTGTTTTACAAGCGATTGAACATTGCTTGTTTAGTATAATAACGTTTAAATTAGAAGTACATCTTTCATATAAACTTATTATTTAAACAGTAAGCTATCCTTTTAAACAAGTAGTGATACAGTTTTTAATGGTTCATTGCACCGTTTAGGCAAAAAAGTAACGTTTTTTTTTTGTAAATTAAATTTATTAAATAATTTTTTCAATACTGCATGTTATTTAAAATTAATTTTAAAACAAACAAAAGTGTTCTTTCGAGATAATATATGGTTGTAAATATATAAGTTTATCGAAAACTAACGTAAATATTATAAAAAAAAGCTTAAAGAATATTTTTTATTTAAACCACCTTCAGAATCAAGTTCCGCACCTTTGATCATCGGAACCTCACTTGGTTCGGTTGCTCTTCTACTAGTTGGTGTACTAGCTATCCGAAAATTTAAAAAAGAAAAATGCAATAGATTTCAACTACAGGGATTGAACCCACCAAATTCGGTTGAACATTCAGTATACCATATAGAGATACCTGAAATTTTTGATGAAATTTTTGATGATTCTACTACGAGGTTGGTTATAAATTGAAACAATTTAATTGTTTTTTACTGAAAATGAAGAGTAAATAACACATTTAAAAAAATAGCTAAAAGTTTAATTATTAATTGTTTTTTTCTTAACTAGATTTTTAAATGGTATAAACTTTAATTATTAATTGCTTATACAGATCCAACTTTAAGTTATTTCAGGCTGAATGCAAAAGTAAAACCATTATGACGTAATAAATCTATAGCGCTTATTAAGCATAACTTGTACTTTATATCAGCAATTAAGCTTTCGTTTGAAATAAATAGATTTGCAATAATAGTTCAAGTTTTAGGAATTCGTACGGTTTCTTATTTATTGTTACTAAAAATTATTACAAATTGGTAAAAAACTTGTAAATAAAAAAAATGTTTTTAAGCTATTAAAAGAATGAAACATTATGAAACAAATATTTTTGTGTCTTGAACAAATTAATTAATTCAAGATTAAACAGTTTGTGGTTTGTTGATGTAATTTTAAATTTAAGAAAAATAAACGCATATACTCTGTCTTACTGATATTTTTGTATTTATCAATAATTTATATCAATACATTTAGTCAGTCATGTTCTAAACTTACAACAGTTTTCATTTTGAGGTGAAATTAGTTCTTATTTTTTTTGCTTTCTTATTTTTTTTGCTGTTGTTTAAGTAATTGGCTAATCATAATATAATTTCATAAAAATTTTTATTTTGTTTTGTTAATGTTGGTTTAAGATTGCATTAACGTTCTTAAACAAGTTTCTTTTCGATTGGTCGGTTTATTTTGAAATTTAGAGTTTTATAATAATTAAATTTTCAGTTGTAATCATAATAACCGCAAGGTTAAATAAATAGTTTTGGTTTATTAAAAGGTATATCCATTTTTCGGCAGTTGCAAAATTTATATTTTTTTTTGATATTGTTTTTGACCATATTTTTGTTGTTGTGTGCTGTTTATTTTAGTTTTTAACTTGCAAGCGCAGTTTTATGTGATATTTATTGTGTTGCTGTTAAATGTTTCTTAATGGATGGTTGGCTTCAATAGTAGTATTTAAAAACTCATTTACTGTTCGTTTTTAATTATTTAGTTTGGACAGAGCACAGTAGATTGGCTAATTGTAGAAAAATAATTTTATTTGTGAACTAATGTTGTATTTATTTGTACAAAGGCATTTTTTTCTTTAAGTTTGCTGTTTAAATTTTTTTTCTGTTTGAAGTGTTACAGAAGCTATGTATAAGTGTATAATTACGGCCTGCTTTTTTTTATTTTTCAGTTTAACAAGCACTCAAAATGCATACTAACTTATGTTGAAATTAATGTCACAAAAACTACATAATATTATTTGAAATATTGTTTAAAAAATATTTTTATTTTTTTTTCTAAAATATTGCCAGTACTACTGTTTGTGAATTTAATTGTTTTGTGATAATAAAAAGGTTATGTGGGTCATTAGTCAACATATTTGATAGAGTTTTATTATTTGCCGATTGTTTTAAAAAGTTAAGATTGAACGTAAATTATGTCGCTTTTTATATTATTTTATTTGGTTTAAGTGTTTTATAGTGACTAAGATGTATTTTTAACTGGCTGATTATGTTTTTTATTTTAAAGAGTTTTTTGCGCTTGTAATCCATTATTAAAATTAGCTGTTGTTTTGGATGTTTAGATAAAATAAAATATTGAGCATATGGTTTATTGAAATAAGAAAACACTTTAAATAGAAGGGCATGCATTTCTAAAATCTTTTTAAAATAGTTTCTACAGCTACTACAAAGCCATTGTTTTGATTGATTATTTTTTTGGATATTGGCGAACCTCGGAAGCAACTTTTACAAATTTTAAGTAGTCATCCCTATATAAGCGAAATTCTTTACCATAATTTTTTTTAGCTTTTTTTCCTTTAATAATTTTACTTTTAGTGCGGATGTATTACCAAATGAAGATTGTCACTTTAACACGACTTATAAGAGGGGGATTTTAAAAAAGGTATCAAACAAAAAACACGCTAAATCTGATGAAGGAGGTGTAAAAAAAGTACGTTTCAGTGAAACAAATGAAACTACTTTAACTCCTAATAGGGAAGCATCTCATATCTTCCCTGACTCAAATGATGCGCCTTTCTTTACTTCAGTTGAACCTGGCTTAAATGAGCAACCAGCTGCAATTGATGCATCCGCGGAGCTTGAATTTAATTCATTTTGCGATCTTCCTACCTCAAGTAGAAATATAAATTCTTCAGACTTTCCAGGGGGGTCAAGTGATAGTTTTTGTGATTCTGAAGACTCGGAAACATTAATCCTAAAGTATAAACAACAGTTGATAAAAAACGGCTATTCTCATTTAGCCGAACAGATTCCCACCAGGAGCTTGTATAAAAATCCCATGAGAGGACTCTATGGACCTTTCAATGAATCTTTCATGAAAAAATTTTCAAATGAGTCTTCAAGTTCTCCACCAATAGCCACAAGTTCTAATGCCAATATTGTTCCAGTCAGTAATCCAGGTTCTTCAAATGAAATTCAACCTGAAATAGAACCTGGTTCTCCTGATCTCACCGACAACGAATTCTGGCGAAAAGCTCGTCAGAGGTTTGCATCGTTGAGGAAACGCGAGTGAGCAATGCGGGTTCTTCTCTCCTACTTCTACGATGAACGCTTAACGTCACAAACTGGAATATACGTCAAAAAACGACCGTGAGGTAGAAATCAAGAAGGAGGCTGAAGAAGAAGGTGGAAGGAGAAAATATGACTTAGAAAAACTGCAACTGCTAGTTAGTTAGTTACCATTTAACACTGTAGAAACTTTACTATAAAATCAAATTGCTTTGCAATTCTGTAAAATTAGTTTTACTTTTAACGATTTGTTTAACAATTAAAATTCGCAGCTTTAAAATCTTGTTGGTTTGAATATTATTTTTATTTTAGGTTTAATACAAACCATTAAACTGCTATTCTAAATCAAAATTTGTTTTTTGTTATTAAGCAATGATACTAACACAACAAACTTTTTGTTTTTTCATGGTCTTTAAACTATAAATTTTCATTGAAATATTTGCTTAAAATTTTTATTATGCTGTAATATAAAGCTTTACAAAAAAATAAAATTTTGAAATTTTTATTACTTTAACATCTTTATTTATGGTCATAAAAACTTTATTTTTTCCCTATGCTTATATTTAAATTTATAAAAGTATTTCTTCTCGTGAAATTTAAAAAAAGCTGATTATACACCTTATAAATTAAATTATTTTAGGTTGCTTTATAAAACTATATGACTGTGAGAATCTCTGTATTTAAATAAAAATTTAAATTGACAAAGTTTTTAGACTTTATAGAGCTGCAAAATCAGCAAATAAATTTAGTTTAGTTTGAACCTATGCCAATTTTTAAACTTTTAATGTTACTTTATAATCTTTTAAAGTAGAAAAAAAGTATTTTACACTAAAACATGTTTGATTATAACAACATTTAAATACAAAGTGAAAATAAGATGAAAAATTAAGAAATAATTTTTGGTAATTAGTTTTTGTCTGTAAACGGTTTTGTTTCCAAAATCAACATAAGTTTATTTTTTAGCAAGCATTTTTTTGTAACTATTTATGAATAACACATATTAGCAAAAATGTTTCATCAAACGATGTTTTAACATATTTTTTTAACACTTTGTTACTTACATTTTTTTAAAACATTAATTATAAATCTTTAACCTGTAATATTCTATACATTTTTTGTATGTGTTTATTGATAAAGTTTAAAATAACTATTAGTTAAACAGTTTATTTTACGTTTTGTTTGGATGTTTTATGTTTTTTTCAATGCACTCTCACTTAGAGATTTATTTTTTTGTTTATATTTTTAAGTCACAATAATTTGCAAGTACTTTTATAAAGTTGTTAAGAATTGTAAAAGAATTTATTAACTTTATATAAGTACTGTATAGATAAACTGATGTAATTAAAAGTAAATGGACTTTTCTAAATTTAAATCAATTTATATTACAAGTGAAACTGTTTTAAAAGCATGTAACTTGAAGTAAACATAATATTTTAATAGTAAGTTTTGAAAACAGTCACTACGGTCATGTTGTGCAGTTGTAAAAAAATCGTTTTATAACATTAATAAAAACATAACAAACTAACGTAAATTTACAATTTGTTTGTTTGAAAATATCAAAAAGTTTGAAGTTTATTACTAGAAATTTTATGATTAAAAAAAAATGATTGATTAATATTAGTGCAATATTAGCTTAAACTTACATAAATAAACGTAACAAAGTTATAGTACAGCATAGTACAATTAATAGTGAGTATGGTTTAAGTTCACATTAAGAGTGTCACATTTTAACTGACAAATTCTTAAGTTCTCTATAAATGACATTATGTAAGATTTAATAAACTAATACTTTAATCTACTTTTTTTAATCATTAGTAAAGGTCAGTTAAAATTTTTATATAAATTATAATGAAATGATAAGTCAATAAACTTGAGAAAACTTTCTATTTTAAGCTTTATTTATTATTAAAAAAGATGAAACCCTTTCTTAAATTTCTCGTTAGATAGTTTTCTTTAAATAATCTAAATGATTAAAAATAAAAACTGTTTCCTTAAAGTTCTATCTAGTTATCTAGTTAATAAACGTTTAAAGAAACTAATCACATAAGTACTCGACTTTTAAATTCTACAAAAGTGTCTTGGTGTTGATAACATCTTAACTAAAATTAATAATGTAAGCTGCAATTATTCTCTATACTTTCAATGCTAAGTAGTTAACATTTTAATGTACCATAGTTCGACTACTACATAGAGTTGTTTAGGTATACTCTTTAAAATTTTAATCAATATTTTTAAAAAATATAAAGTTTTATTTGTGGTTTTAACTGAAAAAATATTCAATAAATATGTTGTGATAGTTTCTAAAAACTTATAAAGCTGTGTTTAAAATTACAAATATTTTTCATGCATTAGTTATTTTTATTTATTTTTTTAACAGCTTATTAAATGTAATCATTTTTCACGCTTGACAAAGCGCTTAATTTTAATTTGCTTACTATAAACAATTAAGGTTAATTACGATATTTACAAGAAAAGCAAGCACTTAATAGAGTATTCACTTAAACTTTAAAAGTTTTAGAGAACTAATTTTCTATTCTTACTATACGAACCTATTAAGAAGTACTCTAAAAGTTTTAAAAGTACTTTTAAGTGAATGTGCCAAAGTCAAAACAAGTAAAAGTTTATAACTTTATTCTTATATACTTTCATACATATTTTAAAAACATTTTTTAATTGATTTGTACCAATTTTGAAAGTTGAATAAGTTTTTAAACATTTAATGTTGGTGTGGTCTTTATCCAAGAAATATAACATGATCAGAACTATCAAATAAAAAAATACATACTTTGTATCGCAAAAACCTTAAAGAAATTAGAAAAATTTATTGGCATAATGACTTTTATATATTCAAAAGAGTACAGCATTGTACGACATTACTGATTATAAAACTTAATTTTTAATTATTATACTTAATAAAATAAGTTTATGTAACTGATGTTAATTTTTAAAAAATATTATAATATCATTTTCTCATTTTGATTTGAACAAGGGTTTTCTAAAAATATAATTAAAGTTTCCCTTTAAAAGAAACTTTGAATAAATCTATTATGCAACATATCGCTTACGTTTATCATTAATTTACTTCTTTTTTTCCTGCTTACTACTTAATGCCTTGGAAAACCCTGGTTTAAGCCTTACATAATGCTTAATTTTCTAAAAGCAAGCTAAAATTAGCAAAATGGCTAAAAAATGAAAAGAGTTCTGGTTGACCAAAATTTCGAAAAGTGTTTTTTTTGCCCCTTTGTTTCTTTTAAGTCTCAAACAACCAAAAAGGAGCAATATCGTTTTTTTTTGTAAAATTCTGATTTAAACTGCATTAAATTAAATCAAGTAAGCTTTAGTTGTCAACATAGAACACATATTTAAATACATAAAAGTATGTTGCACAAAATTTACCAATCTAAAGTAGGGTTTTCCTAACCTTTTTTTGTAAAGAGATAAAAAAGCTAGGCCCCCTCCGACAAATTTTCTAAAAAAACTTTCCCTAAATACACCCAATATATTTTCTTTGCTGTCCACAATCAACTCAAGAATATCTAGTATTAGTTTCAAACTCTGGCCTCATGTCTCTCCTTTTTCCAGCTTATTACTCCTTAAAATTTAATAGAGTAGGGGCGTTAAGTAGGGGCTTTAAATTAACTTTATGGCTTAAATTATTTCTGAGTTTTCCCATAATAACTAGTATAACTTCCAAAATTACCTTTAAATACCCCTAGGACCTTTTTGTTGGTTATTTACCATCAACTAAAGTAAGTTTTAAATTGTTGTCTCATGGCCACATAACTACTCATGGCCCCTCTTTGGCTCACCTGCTGCTTTCGGCTCCCAAGGGAGCCACAGCCAACTTTGGGAAACACTGATCTAAAGTATTAAGGACTGTACTGTATTTTTAATATGAATTTAGTGTAATGTTTTGTAGACTGATTTTCTGTTTTTTAGCTTCAATAGAGTAGTTTCATTTAAAACCAATAATATGGCTATTGTTACATGAAGTCTAGCTACCTAGACTCACAGTTTTTCTTGTTTTCAAGTTTGTATTTAACCTTAAGATATCTGAATTTATATTTAAATATCGAAACGGTTAAAATTATTGTAGAGGTTTATAAAAACATCAAATCAGATTTCCTTATAGTGTTTTTACTATCTAAACACTTTATATACTTTTTTGTTTTAGCGTAAGAATCAGAATTTCTAAACAATATTATATAAATTTTAAACTAAATTTAACTTGTAATAATTAGAAAACTAACTTCGTTAATTAAAAGGTAGACAATGTATAACAACTACTTGATATAAAAGTTGAAGCCAATAGCTTAGAAACATTATTTAAATCTTTTGAATCTTTAAAACACGTGAAAATAATAGACTAAACAATTGTATAGGATTAACTAAATAAAAAAAACAGTATTACAATACATTATAAAAAGTACAAAGGCTTTTAAATACAGTTATAAAGTTTATGGAACAAAAATTGGCTAAAATTATTTAGTTTAAAGCCTTGTGCACGAAGAAAACTTTCGGATAGACTATATTCAATAAAACATCAAGTTTAAGAATGTGTTTAGATTTTCTGGAATATTATTTATGAAAAAATATTCCAAACAGTAAAGCCATAAAATGCATTTTTTGTTAAATTTTAGCTGTGTTTTTATCGACATTTGAATTTAAGATTTTTTATAAAGTTTTAATGATATCACACAAATGAATTTTAGACTTACTGTCAATAAGTTATATTAAAGACTTTGATAAAGTTTTATTTTAGATAATATACAAAGTTTTATAATGATTAAAAAATTTTATTTTTAACTTTTCCAATTTAAAGACTACTGCAGCTGAAACACTGGTATTTTTATACAAGTTTACGATTAGATTATAACAATTATTTTAAGATTTTTAATAAATTATAGCTAAGTGAAAAACACACTAAGATCTAACTTAACTCGTAGTAAAAGCTTGTTTTTTTTTTGTAAACTTTATAAATTAGAAAAACTACAAATATATGATCTTCATATATATAAGGTACAACTTAATTAAAGGCTGTTTTCGTAACTTTTCTAAATTTACATCATATATTTAATGGTTTAAGTCTAGTTTTTAGTCTAAAAGTTAACTACCTATTTTTCTGGTGATTAAACAAAAACTTCATTTTTTTGGAAAGTAGAAAACTAAAGAAACATTTATAATTTTTTTTCTATGTGGAAACATACGCGGATCGAAAATCTTTTTCCCGCTGAACTGAACTGGTTTCTGGGTTTTTGATGTTTTCTATTTAACTGCAAATATTTAAATCATTAAAATTTTACTTTCACTTACGCATTTCAATCAGGTAGTATCATAATTTTTCAACTTAATTGTAATACTTTAAGTTAAAAATAATTCCAGTTTAAAAATTGTTTTTAAAGTTTTTGCTAGCAAAATGAAAACTGTTTTAATCCTTAATTTGGAATTTTAACAACAAGCTTATAGTGATTTTAAATTACCCAACTAATTGTCAGTCAAATGAAAACTCAAGTTAAAGTGTTTTAGTTTATATGTTACAATTCAAACAGGAAACTTTAAACTTATTCACCTTTAAGTTAAATAATAGTAAAATATTTGTTTTTACAAAAAAACTATCATAAAGACAAGAAACTTGTTAACTTTGTTTCGTTTTAACTTTTAATTTATTTAAATACAAATCAGTAGTGCTTTTTGTGTTGAAATTTCTACAAATAAGAGTGGTATTAATAGAATATTTCGGCAAACTGCTCCAACTGCTTTCTGATAACTGTTCTCAAGCTTACTTGGGTCTGTATGTTTAACAACGTTTCAAATAACACATAAAAATTTTCAATAACTTACAAATACCTTCTATTTAAACTTTACGCAGTATTAAACTTAAAAAAAAAACTTAATATTATCGTTATTATCAATAAGTTTACACATTCATAAACTTTAGTATAAAACAATAGCTATAGAGCTTGTAAGCTGTTGATTAACAACTAATAAGTTTACGTTTTGATACTAATAACAACAAGATGAAATATCATTGTACAAGAAAAATATTTGGTGTAGTATATTATTTTTTTTCATAATAGATTACAAAGTTAGCTTTATAGATTTGTTTTACATGTATTTAGCTAATTGTGTTAAAAGTACAAACGTTAAAGTTAGTTTTCACTTAGGTAAAAATTTACGAGTTAAAAAAGTACGAGCTTAAAAGATCATTTAGTATTTAGTTACACAGTTTGAAAAATAGTTCTGAGAGAAAAGATATAAAAAATTACACAGTTGAGATGCAAGAACTTAAATTTCCTAACATGGACGAAAATAATGTATTGTTCACTCTTGAAAACAACGTCAAACCATCTAAGTTTACACCCCTAATTATTTATAATTTTATTTTAAGACGTTCGTCATTTTTTTTTAAATATTTAATTGTCTGTTTGTATTCTACTTAATACAAGTTCGCGTCATTATTCTACACGAAAAAAACTGTCATTAAAAAACCTAGTTTGAACTTTCCGTTGTAATGACTGTTTTTTGCTTTATTTATTTTTTTGTACCTATCATAACTTACAGCAGTAGTTTTTCTACATACTACAATAAAAACCAATCCAGTCTAATACGTATTTATATCAACAGAAACCATGTGTATGATGAGCCATATGGTACTGACAACAAAGCTCCTACACCCCAAGTTGAAGTCAGCCATTATTTAGATAGATAGTCCGATGGGTCTTCTAACAATGATCAAGGCATCTACGAAGAATTGGCAGTTACAGCGCAATAGATACTTATTTGGTAAATACCAAAATACAATATAATTCATTGCACGAAATACGAAATATATACCAACATATAACTGTGCCTCACTAACAAACTTGTTTATCTTCTACTTCATAACTGCTTCTGTATATACAACCAAATTATTTTAAATTACCGTACTATGTTAAGTTTCTGTACTATATTTTTTAATGTATTAGCAAACTTATCACTAATGCATTTATAAAACTTACCACTAATAATTTTAGGTTTTTATTTTTCAATGTATAGTGACAATTAAGAATTTCTTACTCAAAATTATAAATAATTATTTTTAAGTATTCTAAAGTAAAATAAAACTTGAAAATTTGAAAATTTGAGTTTCTATTATTTTCTCCCGCTAAAAACACAACTATGTCTTTTTTGGAAATTTTTTTTTTTAATTTTGGTTTTATTAAATTGAAAGTTTAAGTTTTTCTTTTTGTTGCTGTGATAACTAAATCATTTAGTTAATCTTGTACGGTATTTGTATAATATTACAATTGTCTAATTTATTTGTTAAACAAAAACATATCAACTAAATAAATTTTTTAAGAGATAGACTGAAAATAGTATTACGTTCATTAAAAGTAACTATTTAAATACGATAAAAGTTTTTTTTCAAAACTTTATCATTATATTTAAGTTTAATCTTCATACATAGAACGATTTATAAAATGACTGTAACAAAATTAATTTAATTTTCTTAATTGTTTATCAGAACTAACTAATTCTATATAACTACTTTTACTTTCTTAATTACAATTAAAAAAGGGTAACACAGAACTCAAATTTTCTAACTTTATAAAATTTTATTTAAACGTTCTACACAGTACTGCCTCTAATTTCTTTGTGTGTGTTTTCAAAATAAATAATTTAACTTTTAGACTACAAACAATTAATATTTAGTTGATAAGCTTAGCTTAAATTAAAATTTAATATGACTTAATAACTTAGCTGTCCTATAAATAACATTTTTTCATAAGTTTGACTGTTAACGTAAAATAATAATATTGTATAAATAAACTTAGTTAACATATTTGAACCTCTTAAACCATATTCATATAAGTATTCAAATTTATCTAAATAAAAACAGTTTTAAGTTTAAACTCAAAAACTATAAGGTTCAAGGTTTGAGAAAATTTTTTAGCTTTTTTTTCGGAGTTAGAACTACGTAATAGAATAAAAAACTTATGAAAAAGTGCATTTTTCATATTCATATTACAGTAAAATTTTTAGACTATACTTATTGTATACTAAAATTATTTTACAAGACTCAGATAAAATTTCGAGTAAAAATATTGATTATTAGGTAGTAATCTATCTTGTTACAGATCTATACTTTCAAAAGTTTAGCTCTAGTCTTTTTTCGTGATCCGTATACTACATTATGTTAAATTAAAATACTAAACCTTTCTTGAGCTTAAAGGTGTGTATCAATAAACACTGTTTTAAACTTTTACAGTTGTTTATTGTTTATATTGAAAGCATTGAGCTTTTAAACAATTTATTTCTTGCATAATTCGCTACGAACAATTCTTTCTCATAGAAAATATATTATATTTTGAGAATAACAAGTTTGAAAATTATAAATACATTACTTATAGAAAATTTTAAATACATCATTAAAAAAGTTTTAAACATAGTAAAGCCTTTTCAAGACAGTATTGAAAGATAAAGCTAAGTTACTTATATATTTTTAAGTTAACGTTAGTCTAGAATACAACACAATCTATAAAATAATCCAGCATAATACATGCTAAACGTAAATTGTACAACTACGAAGAAATAATACTTTAAACTGCAAACTAAGCAAGATTTTTTTTTTAATATTTGCTGTAATACGTTGTGCTTCATCTTTGGTGTTTATATAATTGCCAACACCAGCTGAAAACTTTCACGAACAATTTAAAAATCCATATGGTAAACAACTAGTTTTTTATTTTAGTTGCTTAAGATTTTTATTTGTTCTTATTTTTTATTTTTGGATAAAATAATTTTTACCGCTTTTTATTAATAAAAAAAGCTTCAAGTACAACAAAACGCGTCAGTTTAGTAACTTAAGCAAATTTTCAGTTGAAAATTAAACAATTTTCTATTAATTTAATTTTTTCTTGTATAGACATTAAATTTGTTTATTAGTTCTTCGAAGCCTAAAATCTATTTCTTCTTGAAGTTATTCGCAAAGTTTAAACATCACACCTCTTAGCTTACAGTAAACAACTTATCTAACTTTATCTAAGTATAATCACTGTTCTACTAGTAGTACATTATAAGCAGTTAATTTTACAATTCCAAGTTGTTTGTAGTTCTTACATTTAAAGTAAGTATGTGTTTAACTCTTTTTATAAACATGCAAACTATAATTTTCTATTAAATCTAGCCCGTTACTCATAAATAATTGATGATGATTTGGTTAAAGAACAATGTGCTACATAAACATGCTAAGAACGGAATTGTGTATAAAGTTTTAAACTTTACAGAAAACTACTTAGGCCAAGTTGGATAACAATTAGATTAAGGAAAGAGTTCACAATCAAATTGAAGTTCTTGTAAATAAAATATTTTTAGTTCCATTATTACTAGAAAATTTAGTTTAAATTGCATGATGTGAAGTAATAAAACAAGTTGTATTGTTTTAGTATAAAACTTTTAGATTTATTTTGAACTAAGACTGTTTAAGAACTTACTTTTGTTTCCAAGTTAAAGTTGTTTATCAATTATTTTTTTTAGACTAAAGTTTATTTATAACTCATAAATATTATTTTTATTTTTGTTTAGATAATTATTAGAATAAAATACTTTTTATATTCATAAACAATAACAGCATAAATACATGGTAGTTTGGTTTAGAAGAGGTCTCTGAACAACTAGAAATATTTATAAATTAGTTTGATAGGTAAAAAGAAACCTTTTTTACTTCAACTTTTACATACTGTTTAACTTATATATGTTTTATAAAAAAAATAAAAACAAATTACAAAAAAAAAAAACACTTTTTGATTTACCATTAAAATTAATTAGTTTTTATGTCGAATAATTTTAGTAGTTTGTATCAGAGACGACGCGTGGTCTTTTTGTTAGTGGTTGCTGCATATTGACATTGTCAAGTTATTTGAAATTATTTCATGAATTTTATGAGTTTAAATAAACGTTTATATAAGCTATATTACAAAGTTTTTCCACTATCTTATTAATTTACCAGCTACTTTTTTAACATTTTAATATGTTTGTTCTTGTTATGTAAGTAAGTTTTTTTTTGAAAACCTGAATGTATTTGCTTGATAAATGAAATTGGAGAAAGATATTAGGTTTTTTTATTTTTTTGTCATTTGAATTTCCAACCCATGAGGAAATTAATGCGCTCTCAACTTTAACTAGCTATATGACAAAATCCAACTTCAAAGAAACGTTAAAAAACATTAAAAGTTTGAAAACTTATAGAGCAATTTTAACATCCTAACCTGGACAAGACGTAAAAAGATATCTGTGGTGTGCGACTCGCTGAAGGATTTTTTGTGCACCAGGTCCTAGAACCAAACATTTAAAGCGTTTTATTTTGTTGGTAAATAAACTATTATAACTATACTATTTAAAAGTCTAAATGATAAAACTGTAAAAACTTGTTTTCTTTAGGGTCTAATAGTAATTCAAGTTTCCAGTCAACTAACACAGTATTTAACAGTACCAAAGTTTCTATAAAATAAAATTTTTAGTTCTTTTTATCAGAATAAAACACTGGAAATGAATCTAAGGCTATAGGGGGTCAATTAGCTCTTTGTAACTAGTAAATAAGTATTTAGTGTACTATTTAATTTCGTGAGAATACTAAGCAAATTAATAAATTACTTTAAAACAGTTTGAGATTGACCATACTGAAAAAGTTTATTTTTGCCGCAAAGTAAACTAAAACAGAAAATAAAATTTTTTCACAATTATTAACCATAAATTGATTTTAAATAACATTTATATTTTAAGTAATAATATACTACGTATTTATTCAATAACTACCTAAAAAATTAATTACTTGAATGAAAATACTATGATACGTGAAAATGATAATTAAGACGTTTAAAAAATATATATATTAAAATCTAAAATCACTGACTTATAGTTTTCTAAACAGGTTCTGTTAAAAACACATTGCTTAAAATTTCTTTTCAATATAAACATTGTGTTTATGAATCAGTTTTTCAATTTATTCAAACATTTAAATGTGTAAAACTAAATTTATACACTATAATTTGTAACACTGTCTTATTTTCTTAATTTATTCTTATTTCGCACAATAAATTCCACGAAAAATAAGAACAAAAATACTTTCTGTTTCGTTACCTAATGTACAAAATTTGAATGTAAAAGTAGCTTTAAAACTCAAAACGTTAGTAAGTTTTTTATAACTTTTAAAGACGATATTCAAATAAAAGTATTAAATTAATTTTGTAATTATTTAACTATTACATAAGAAAACAATAAGAAACATATGAATCTTGTTACATCAGATTAGATGTAAAATCAAAAATTATAATAACAACTTATGATCTAGTTTGTGGATTATTCATTAAATAACAAATACTGATATACATATAGTATTGTACTTGTTTATTGTTATAAAATAGTATTATTTATAAACATACTTTCGGAATAATTTTAGTTCTGTAGTATGGACTATACCCATTAAAAATTTGATTCCTAAGAACATTGTATGAAGACTGATAACACTCACAGTTTTCTTTAGTGCAATTCGAACCGCAATAATCCACTAAAAATATTTAAATAAAAAAAATATTATATCACAAAAAGACTAAGTTGATGATAAACTACGAGAATTTAACCAAAAAAAAAATTACAAACATTTGCACAAATATTACACAAAAATACTTTATCTGCATACATATTACGATTTTTATTAAATAATTTAAAACTTTTGTAGTAGTTTGTCTTGTTTGTTTGTTTGTTTAAAATACTGAATTTTAATAGTTTTGACTAAATTCAATAAAAAAATGTTGAAGGAGAGGTAGAAGTATAAAAACGATTGTAACTTAAAGTATATATACAGCTATATATTTTGAAAGATATTTGATAATTACACCAACAAGCTTTTAGTTACCATACTAAATTGAAGTTTAAGTTTTGGTTTAGATTAAAAATATTCTTACAAAGTTTTATATACTTTAAAGGCATCTTTATATACACAAAATAACTTTTTTTTTGCTCTAATATACAAGTTTTTGTTACTTTACTAGAGACAACGTACTTAAAAAACTAACATTCAACTACATTTTAGATTAATTCAAAAGTTTTATTTTCATTACTTCACTTAAATAACAACAATAATAGAGTACAAAACAAAAAACATTAAAGATTAATAGTCAATAAATATTAAATAACTAATAATAGTACAAAGTTTTTTGTTAACCTTACACATTTTTCTTATTTAAATATAAAAAATAGTTTTTGATAAAATATTTCATTAATTTTTAGTTTCGTAGTGCAAAAATTAATACTTGTTTAAAAGTAGAAAATATCAAATGTTGGTTTTTAATTTTTGAAAACAAAGCGCTTTTATATAATAACAAAACTAATTATTTTATTCAAAACTGTTATGCTATCAGCACCATTAGTTTATCAGGTATTTTCATTCAAATTATTTTTCTCAACACTTCAAACCAAAAATATTAATTTATACAATGCTTTTTACGTTTTTTAATAAAAACTAATTATGCGTCAAAGCTTAAAAACAATAGCAATGCATTAACTTTTTAGCTCTAGGTTAAATACACATCTCTACTTTTTGCACTCATGTAAATAACTTATTTTTAAAATTGTTTTATTTTTATACTAATTTTGGCAAGCTGAAACTAGATTAAGGTGAGCGTTACTACAGTATCCTATACTTCTAAAATCTTCTGTTGCATCAATTCTCGCACAAATAGCCTCAGGTGTTTTGCAGTGACCACATAGTTCAAAGTCACCTGTATGAAGAAATAAATTAAATTTAGCATAATTTTCAATGTATTTGATGAAATTAATAATATTAGTTGTTTCAGATATTGTAATCATATGCAAAATACGAATAAAACGACCTTTCAATTCTTATGATAAATCAAGTTTAAAAAGACTTAAAACGCTATGTACGAAGGTTGTCAGTTACATAAACCAACAATATTATAAAATTATACAACAACAAACTAATTACTTTTGTCGGCAATAGTAATTTTTGTAGTTATGACTTCTTCATTTACCATGAGACAAAAATAATTTTCATTTGAAGAAATCGGACACTTAGTTAGGTCACTGTCTAAAATATAAAAATAAGTTTTAATGAAAAATTCTATAATAAATATTTTGAAAATAAAAAAGTAATGTTTTTTTTTGTATCAAAGAAACTGGGGTCTGCATTAAACTAATGTTGTAATTTTATATAAGTTAATTATAAAATAAAACTGGTTCATCCTAATTCATATAAGTTATATTTAAACTAATAAGACTTATTAATTGTCAACATGAGATCTAAAAATTAGAATAATATTTTCTAAAACATTTAAATACAAATAAGCATAACAATAAAAATTTCTAAAGTTAACTCTAAAGTTAAGTTAAAAACTCTAACTGAGTTAATTTTCTTAGGTGTTAAAAAACAAGCATCAACTACTGTTAACATATTATTTTAGAGTTGTTATTAAGAGATTCAAAAATTAAATTATATTTAATCAACAATTTTTTTTAACTAGTTAGTTTTAAAAATAAACAAACGAAGTAGAAAACTAATTATCACAACAATATTTATAGACAATAATACATTTAGGAAGAGTTTATGAATTTAGTTAAATATCAGTTAAATATAATTAACGTTTTAGCGTTTTAGTTTTATTACTCGTCATTATCTAATATTAATCGTTAGTGGTGTCAATTTAATATAAAATTTTCTTTATCTTAATGGTATGTGGCTTGATGACCGAAAGATCTTTCTGTCTAATAGGTGTTTTGACTGAAACTATTGCTTTCTATTATTTAAAGTGTTCAATAGATTTCGTATTGTGCTTTAATACATTTTTTTTTCTTAAGTATAAAATTCTTAATCATTTAGATTACTTAAACACATCATAAACAGAGCATTTCTAAGCTGAGCAATTATTGCTTTTTCGTCACAACTGTGCCCGAAAACTATTTGTCTTTTTATTCGCTCGACAGCCGAAACGTCTTTCTGTACACCAGGTCCTCTGACCAAAAGTTTTGACTGTCTATTGGTCTAAAGAACAGAAAGGTCTAAACATCTACAGAAAACAATAACTTGAACAATTCAAGTTGAACAACTACGATTAACAACAACAGTTTCTTTGATATTGATATTGTGTTAATTATATTTAGTTATTGATTAAAAAGTAGCTGTAATATCTCTCAATACATTAGTTGCAATTTCAATGTACCATAGTGCAACTACTACAAGAGTTGTTTTACTACTAAAAATATTTTTTAAAACTTTAAAGCAATTTTTTTTAAATGATCGAAAAACCAAGTTATTAAAATTTATTTCTTGTAAAATAACAAAAAATGCATTATTTTATAATTGTATGTGGTAGTTTCTCGAAACTTTTTGAGATTAATGTGTTGTTCTAAACATTTTAAATAGCAGTAAAAGTTATTTACATGTAGGTATTTTTAAATATAAAGTATACTAATAATAAATACAATTAAGGTATTAACAAATTTTGCTGTATTACCGATTTTGCACATTTTTTCCATGTGTAACAGCTTCTTAAGTGTAATGATGTGTAACGCTTGAAAAAGCGTTTAAATTTAATTTGCTTACTGTAAACAATATTGCTTAATTACGACATTTACAAGTAAAAAGTAGCACTTCAAAAAACTGTTTTCAAAACCTTTTAAGGCTTTAGAGAATCGATATATTTGTTTTTACTGTTATTCTATTTAAATTTCATTCTGATGAATGTATTTTTATTAAATAAGGTTTTTGTGTTAATACTTATAATCTCAGTACGGTACAAACTACCCTGTACTATCCAACAATCTTTGAAAATAAGTTTAAGAACAAAACATTAAGTTAAAATTTTGTTGGCGAACTGTAGATTGATAGACTGAGAATATTTTTAAACTTAATGGCTAATAAACAAAAAAATATTTTCAATAAACAACAAAATATTTTTAATAAACATTGAAATAAATAATAAACATTAAACTGACTTCCCATCAATTATAAAACAAAATCTTACTACTGGTCTCCACAAAACTTGTTATCTAAAAGAATTAATCAACATTCATTGAAAAGTTTACTAAGTAAGATCGTAATTACAAATAAACTTCAAAGATTTAATTTGAACCCTGATGATTAGTAAAAAAAAACTCAATTAAAAACGACATTTACTTAATAATATTAGATTCTTGGATATTTATTACTAATAATGATTTCATTGATATCTAATAGTAGAAATGACTATCAAATGAAACATAAAACATAACCAGATTAGTGAAAGCAATGATTTTGCTCAGGAGTTTTTTTATCTGAGTATTAAGGTCTGAATGTAATTACGTAGATACAACTTAAGTATCGAACTACTTGTAAAAAATTGTATGGTTAAGTAAAATAAAATATCTTTAACTTTAAATAGACTTGTTTAACTTAAGACCAATAATATAAATATTACTACTAGAAGTCTAACTTGACTAAAATCAAAATGTTTTTATTCATCTCCTTTTAGTTCTTTACCTTTAATCACCTGAATATTAATACTAGCTTATAAAGGGTTGGAAATTTGCCATTGAGTTATAAAAAAGTAAATTAAGTTTCGTAAGAGTGTAGCATTCTACTACCTCTACTATTTATATCATTTTTGATTTCATTACAGCAATCAGTTTCTTAACAATTTTATATAAACTTAACATACATTTTGAAACACAGTTTAACATCTAAAAATTTGAGTATTAATTTTATTAATCACAAAATAGAACAAAAATAATTATACTTAGTTGAGTTAAGCTGTGTAGTTAACAGCTAAGAAATAATATTTATACAAGTTTTAAATACGGTATTTATACCTAAGATATGTTGGAGTAACTGATTTATCGACTTTTATAACATTTGATAAACAAAATCTTAAGTAAAATACTAGATATATAAATACAAATATTTTTTAAAAGGTTATAATCGATAAAAAAATAATAAGAAGAATGTGTTTATATTTTACTGAATAAGATTTATAAAGAAAATAATTTAACAATAAAACCATAAAATGTTGTTGTTTTGATTAAATACAGTTTCGTATTTTTCAAGTACGTTTAAAAATTAAAGATCTAACATTATTTATTCAAATTTTTTATGCAGTATAAACTATACCACATATTTAATATTTAGACTCACTGTTTATAAGTTTCATACGAGACTTTTAAGAAAACAGTTTTAGATAAAAATGTAGGCTTTTATAATAAATTCGAATCAATATTTTTAACTTTATTAACTAGTTTATATAACTAATGGCGATACAAATATATTATTCGAAATATATTTTAAACGTTTTATATAAAGACATTTGCAGCTCAAAATCTTAACCAGTAGTTATTACGGCCATCATCAACAAAGTTGAGATGCTTCTCGCCATAAATAGTAAATAATGAACTTTACCGCAAGATCATCAACAACAGCATCCGAGACAATCCTACGACCGGTTTCGTCCTAATTAGGACTCATCATTTTTTTATCTTTACCCACAAACGGTAGCTTCAGCACTTTATACTTAACCCGTTTGGTTGAGATCACAACAGCGGTTTCTTGCGACTATTCTTGCCTGATGAGTCCTAATTAGGACGAAACTTGCGGAAAAGTTCATTGTTTATTATATATATATATACAGCTAAATATCTGAATTTTTCTATACAAATATAAAACCAATATTAAACAATTTATTCTAAAAAATAGCAACCAAATTCAAAACACATTCAAACCCAACTTAACTCCAATTTTAAGCTTGTTAATAGAATTTAAAAAATAAAACTTAAATTATAAACTATAAAAACTACTAAATTTTGGCATTTGTTAATATACAAAATTTAAATTACATAAATAATTTTTACGTATTTACATTTCTTTTTCTTTATAAACCTGGTTATTTTATAAAACAAACAATTTAAAGTGAATACAAAACTAATACAATGTTTTAATTTTTTTTCTATCTGGAAACATATCCTGATTAAAAATCTATTTCCCGCATTTGAACTGAATAAGTAATTGATTTTTCACAGTAATTGCGTTTTTCGAAGTTTTCTTACCACTAAAAGTATTTCTTTTACTTTCACATGAGTATTTTGATAGAAAAGCTTCATAATTTTAATGTTATGTTTTATGTTAGAAGGAACTACAGTTTAAAAATTATTTTTATTAATTTTTAGAAAAATTAAAATTCTAATCTTTTTATAGGTGTCAAAAAAAATAAAATTTTAAATCTTTTATATTGAGTTTTAACCACAATGTTAAGAACTTTTAAATTATCTAATTAATTGTCAGCTAAAATTAAAATTTAGTTTATTTATATCACTTATATTTTTCTAATTTTAATTAAAAAATTAAGATTGTCTCTTGTTTAAATAATATGAAAACTTTTTGTTTTGATAGAAAACTTTAATATAAGCTTTATTAATGTTTTTTTAATTAAAAAATGTTTAAATAAAATCGACTTACTTCATAAACTTTTTTGTGGAAAACCAAACAATTAATAGTGATATAAATAGAAGTATTCCAGTTATTGATCCAATTATTATCTGATAACTGTTGTCCAGCTTATCTTGGTCTTAATGTTTGATAATTTCTTAAATACGACATAAAGTTTTAAATAACTTGTATATACCTTTTTATTTTAACGTTACACAGAATTTGGATTACAAAAATTTTACCTAATCGACTTTATCATTATGTTTAAACATTCATAAACTTATTATTTCAGTCTAAAATAATAACTTTAGAGTCCTCTAAGCAGTTAAGTTGCAATTACTACTTTTACTTTTTATATCAATATCAACAGCATTAAATATTAATGTACAAAAAATAGTTGTTAATATGTTCCTTACATAGTAAATTGCATGTTAATGAACTTTATATAGTTTATCAATATAAACGAACAGTTTGTTTAGTAAAATTTAAAAACGTTTTAGTTAGTTTTCATTGAGATTAATAAACCACGAAAAACTTTGAAAAGTGGTTAATGAAACTAATCATTTAAACGAACCATCGTTGCTCGGATCAACTGGTTTTTGTGAACAGTTGTATCCATTGTTTATATATTTATCAAATACTTGATAAACAAGTCGGTAGCAATCATGTGTTTCAGTAGGACAATCATCACATAAATTATCTGTTTATCAAATATATTTTTTTAATTGATAAATTATGGAGCAGTCATTTTTTATAAAATTACTCTTCCATATTTACAAATCAAAAATGCTACAATTGTTGAAAAATTATAAAATTTATTACAACTTAAAATATAACGAACGTTTTATACTCAATGATTTTGTAAAAGTATACTACAAAACTGTTTGTCTATAACTTATTCGAACCCTATAGTAAAGCTATATGTATGTTTAATATGATCTAAGGGAAAAAAATTAAAGCATTTTTGTAGAATTTTTTGTGCGAAATTAGAAAAGATTTATAAAAGACTGTAGCTTATAGATTTAGATTTACATACTTAATTGTTAAAACAGCGTTTAAATGAATTGAAAAACCGAGTGAAAAACTTAGCGTTTTTTTATAAGAAATTCAAAACAATATGTTTTTAAAAGACATAAAAAAAAACTATAAATAAGTTATTTTAGGTTTTAACCTACTTTTTAGAAAAAATCTCGAGAAAGCTTTACGACTAAAAATAAAACCTTCTAGTTAAAGTGGTTTTCGAAAATATTTCTTTTTTTTAAATTTGATTTGAAGGGTAAAATTCCTTTTATCTTTTTTTTTTGAACTATTACTTTTAAACTTGAAATCATAAACTTATTTGTTCATAGTAAATTTCCTTATAGTACTAAAAAATGTAAAGGCATGTACTCTAAAATGAGTATAAACTTTAATTTTGATTATATTTTCTTATTACCAATTAATTTATTTAACATATTAAAGAATAGGATAAAAGTTATTTCAATCAGATTTACTAACAGCTAGATATTGTTAAAATTGTAATCAAAATGAAATTTTTAGGCTTCATAAAAAAGTCGTTTAAAGTTAATAAATTGTATCATTGAATATTTCAATAAAATAATTATCAATGTGATATGATATATACAGTAACCAGTTAAAATGATCATAACTTACTAGTCTTTTCGCATTTATTCATAATGAAAAACATATTAGTTTTTGTTCTTTTGTTAGTAATTCCAAGACATTCATCATTTCATTTTGAACATTTTCCCTGTGTGTTTTTGTTCCTAATCACCATTTTATATCAAATATTTGTTAAATATTGTGTTTAACTTAAACAACTATTTCTTTTGTTATTTTCCTTATAATTTTAAAGTATTTTTTGCATTCGTAATACCATTATGTTGTTTTGAAGTTAGAAAACAGCATTAAATTAAAAACTAAAACTGTAAAAACCTAGCGTTAATCTTTGTAAAAAGTTCTAAATAAAATAATTACTTTTTTAAATATTTAGCAAGAAACAAAAAAATTAAGGTCTTTCTAATTTATTAAACTGTAACAACCTCCAGGAACTTTCAATTTATTTATTAGAATAATAATATTATATATAAAATATTTTTTTCAAACTGAATAAGACATATTTATTTACATCATTTATAAACGAAGTTCATCAACTTAAGAACTTCTAGAAATGTTTTCGTTTTAAAATTTAGTTTTATAAGATATAACAGCAAATTATAAAACAAATTTACCAAAGACTATATAACAAACTAAAAGAAACCACTTAATTTTGTTAAAAGATATATTTATTTTAAATACGAAAACTACATAACTGACTGCAAAATGTACAAAAACTTATCTAAAAAATGAATTATCGAACAAAGCAAGGTTTTGTCGTGTCTGATAAATTAAGTCGTTTGCTTTAATATTTCATAATGTTATTTTTACTAAAACGAGATAAAAATATTTATGGTTGCAGTTACATATATATTTTTTGGGAGACGTTCAAAATCCACCCGCGTTCAAAATCCACCCGATCAAAATCAACCCATTAAAATTCGAGAACCGATAACCGATCGAAGGTAAGGCTTAGGGGTAACGGTGATAGTAAAAAATAAAAAAAAAAATTTTTTTTTAATATATAAAATAATTTAAAAAATATAGAAAATGTAAAAATATATTGGGTGGATTTTGATAGTATACCATATTTTTTCATTGCAAACTAAAATTCTTACTAATACTACCCATCTATAAGACGACGATACTGAGAAAATTCGTGGAAATGCTAATGAACGAAATATATTATTCTGTCACTTAAGCTGCCTACTGCCAAGGTATTTAGCTAGTTACTGTAAACGTACTTGAAGTATTATAAAAACTTTTAGGCGGTTTTATGTTATTGTTCATAACTAAAAACGTATTAATAAATATATGTAGCAAACAAGTTTTATAGAAAAGTCAAAACTTTTGGTATATAAACTTTAAAAATAAATAAAGACTTAAAACAATTTGTTTCTTAAAGGAAAGACCTATCAAGCCAGAGAACTTCAAAGAATCTATTTGTAATTTTTAATTTCGTATAATGTTTTAAAACCAAACTTAAAATATATACTTTTCATCAAAAAGAATATTTAAACAGTCATTTAGTTTTCAATGTTAATAAAAACAAATCGTAGTTAAATTTTACTGAAAAACTAAAGAAAAAACATTTTAATTGAAACTTAATGATAAAAAGTTTTTATAGATAAATAATATTTACTTAAACATAGAGTAATCTAGATTTAGAATGTGAATAAGGTTTCATAGGGTAAAAAACATACTGAGCTAGATTATATTAAAACATAAGATTGACACTCGTTTGAATTGTACATACTCATAAAAGCCATAAAGAGTCAATAAAGAAATTTTTTGAAATATAGATAAACAATTATAGAAACTGCACCTGGACAGCAAATACCCAAAAACTCAAACTTCAGTTTTAACTTAGTATGTACTTAGTTTAAAAGTTTTTAGAATACAAACTAAACTATTAAAAGTCTTAACTTAAAAGAAAGAAACTTAAAAGTATCTTAAAGCATACAAAGCATTTTGCCAAAACAAAACATTTTGATGAAATTTATTAAATAGCAAAACTAAAAAATATTTTACGAGCTAAACTAAGCTTTTATAAATAACCAATGCACTAATGATGTAGTCTTTTAAAACTAAATGCTTTATTTAACATACTTTCTAATTATAAAAAATATATACTAAGGACATAACATATAAAACCTATTTTAATGTTCTTTTTTGTTCTTAGGTTGTTTTTGGTTATATCAAACTAATTAATAAAACATTTTTGTAAATAATACATCTTACTAAGTAAACCTAATCACAATATATTAATCCATTAGGTCATGAAACTGTTTAAGATTGCTATTTTAACAAAATAAGTATTAGGTTAACTAAATGTGTACTAATTTTTATGATATAAACATAACATGAGTAACAATAAGACTAAATTAAACAAGTATTGCTTAAAAAATAACGGTAGCTAAATTTTAAATTTGAAACACTTTTTTAAAACTGTTTTGTGACATAAATCTTTTAGTTTAATGTTTGAGAGAGTTTTTAAATTCAATTATACTACAAAATTAATCACAAAAAAGGTTAAAAAATTTAGTATTTTATGCCGTATGCTGTGACATAAAGCTAGTTTTAATAACATAATAAAGTATTATGTGTTTTTATACTAGTCAACATTTAACCACTAAAAATTATTTAAAATAATTTAAGCTTATTAAAGAAACTTTGAGTACTAGTTATGTTTATTTCAAACCTTTATGTTTCAATTCAAGTACGAGTTTGTAAAAGTAAAACAAAAAAGTATATAAATTATAAATGCATTACATTATTTTTCGTTGAAAACTTACGACTTTAAATAACTTACAAAATATAAATTAAAAATAACGTGTTGTTAATATTTGTTAATAACGTAAGTAATTATTTTATTTTATTTGATAACTGAAAGGTTCCAAAGTACACCATGTCTTAAAACTAAACTTGTGAGCGCTTTTTTTATCGTTCAATAAACAAACAATGATTTCAAACTTAACAAAACGCCAAAAACAAAAGTCAAAAACAACTTACAAATGCTTTTGCAGTTTTAAGGTCTGTTGTAAACACGAACAGTTGTTGCAATACAGCTCAACAGAAGAATCTTATAACTTTTAACATTTAGTATAGGGTATACTAGAAACTTAAAAATAGATTTTTAATGTTTTTAAGTATCACTTTTTCGTATAGATGATTAAATTTTAAATTTACAGAATGTTGTTTTATTCGTTGTTCATTAAACAAAAAGCTAGTACTTTAAAATAATTTTTTATAATCTTTACGAAACCATTTATTAATTATAATTTTTTAGTTATTTAAACATTTTTTATATCTTTAATAGTTCAGATATATGACTTTAGTTAGTCAGCTAAAAAAATTGAAAAAAAGTTCCAAATTTAATATCAAGGGTTAAAAATAATAGTATAAAGGTAAAAAACTTGTACGAAACTAAAATTTACATAAATAAAGTTTCTCTATCATGAAAGTTGAAATTATTCACTATATTTTACCCCAAAATGTCCAAAATTAATCAAAAGCTTTCTTTTAAAATAAGTTCGAGATCAATTCATTAGAGGTCAACAAACTATTTAATACATAAAATTTCGAAAAATTTGAATGTTTTATAGAAATCCATCTCAGAACAGTACAGTATAAAAAATACATCTTTTACACAAAATATTTTTAATTATTTGGTAATTTAACAAAATCTTTACACTTTCAAATTCCTCATCTAAAGTTTTTATTTTAAGTAAATTAAAAAAAGTAGATTTACTTTGGTTTGTTTTTAATTGTTTTGAAAAACTAAAAATGCTCGATTTTTTACAGTCAGTACTTACATTTTGTTGCAAAGCTTTAAACGTGTTTCACGATATTTTTTCATCAAACTAATTATGTTGATATCCAATTTTTAGTTAAATGAATTAAATGACTATTCGAATATTAATATAAGCTGAGTATAATTTGAAGTTTTACTGTTTTGTCCATTGCTTTTTTTAGTACAAAAAATACGAGCGTGAACTTGGCTTGAATGGCTTTTTTGCAATTTTTTTTAACCAAACTTTAAAACCAATTACTTCCAATTTCTTTAATGCCAACTTGGAACTTTCTTTTATATTCTAAAGAACGTTTTTTGCTTAGCTTTTCACAATAATTTTCATAGAATTGGGGTTTACTTTTGAATTGGGCCCTTTTAAAAATTTAATGTTTTTTTGCACTTTTTCACTTTGCAACGTTTTTCTCCAAAAGTAGTTTTTGTTTTCAAATTTTTTTACTATGTTTAAATAATTTTTTCAGATAAGTTCCAAATTTGCACGGTTTTCGTTTTTTTTTAATGGTCTTATAGCAAAAGTAAATTATTTTTTTTATAAGTTTTGTTTTTAACAGAATTATACAATTAAGTCTTTTATGTTAAGTTGTATTACGTTATTACACTTTTTCTAACTTATTGTTTTTTTTTACATATACGATCCATACAAGTTTTACCTAAATTTTTTGTTTACGTAATTTAAGGGATTTCTTGATTAAATGCTAAAATGTAGGTAAAACTTAAATGGGTCCTATATTTTAAAACTAATTATAAGTTGAGAAAACTATAATAACGTTCTAAACTTAATTATATAAGTCTGTTAAAAATAAAACTTATTAAAAAAATAAATTACTTTTGCTATTAAGCTATGTAAAAAAAGTCAAAACGTGCAAATTTGGAGCATATCTAGAAAAAATAATTTAAGCATAAGTTTAAAAAAAATTTGAAACAAAAAAAAATAATAACAACTTAAAAATCAATTTAACATGTATTTTAGTAATATTTTTTTTTATTGGAGAAAAACGTTGCAAAGTGAAAAAATGCAAAAAAACATTAAATTTTTAAAGGTGCCTCACTACAAAAGTAAAACCCGATTCAAAGGAATTTATTGTAAAAAGCTAAGCAAATAACGTTCTTTAGAATATAAAAAATGTTTTAAGTTAGCATTAAAGAAACTGGAAATAATTGGTTTTAAAGTTTGGTTTAGAAAAACTTGCAAAAAAAGCCATTTAAGCCAAGTTCACGCTCGTCAAAAAAATACCTTAAAATTATTGCAATTTATTTATTTGTTAACATTACTCTTAATAAATGTTCTCGACTTTGAGTATAAGCTTAAAATTTAGAACCTTAAATACACATAAAAGAAAAACGGTAATGCGTATTTTGTACTTTACCCTAACATTAATTTACCGGGTTTTATATTTTATATGCGATTTCTTTGTATACATTGGTTGAATTGTTAATTCAAATAAAAATAATAAAATTGTATTAATTAAAAAAAATCTAACGTTCGATTATCTTATTATTTTGAATTTTGTTTGTAAATTGGATTTTTTTTAATAGCAAATCTTATAAAACTGCAACCGTAAACACAATACTGTTAGATTGAATTTTGATACAGATGCTGCTCAACATGTGCAGGTTAACATATGCTGCTGTTATATATGTTGCTTACTAACGGGTATCATAAGTATTACAAACGTTTAGAAGGAACGCAAGATAAATGTAACATACTTACTACTAAATTCATGTTGTCAAACTGGTTACTAATATTGTGCCTACTAACGTTTAATTTAAGTATTACAAACATTTAAATGGAATGCAAAATGAATGTAATATATTAGTTTCTATTACTATTAATATATATTATCAAACTGATTACCAATGAAAAGTGATTTATACACAAAACTTATAACGGTTTAAAGAAATAAGTAAAATAAAATAAAATGCGGTTAAATGTTACCAACGACTTATGGAAAGAGCACAGTATATATATTAACTAAGTATTAAATATATTTTTGAAATTAAAAGGAAATAGACTCTATGGTAAAGTTTTCTACCCACATTCGAATGCATCTTTCGCGATTGCGCTTCATTCGCTTTGCAGTCACGCATCGATGCGCTTCTCCCGGTGTCTGTCTCGCCGTGCGTCTGCGATACAACGTGTTTGATTACACCACTACAACTCACTCTCTCAAATTACTTCTCACTCTCTGTTCGCAGTACGAATTGTGACGTCATAGAAAATTTTTCAAATTCTCCCACTTAAACTCATTTTAAAGGTGTAACAAAAAGAAACGGTAAGAGTAAAGATATTTTTGTTTCAATACTGCATTGTATCACGTTACAAACGTTACAAACAAATTTACAGTAAGAATATTTTAGTTTTAAGTGTCTCAAATCTTCCCTTGGTTGTGTGATGTTCTTTGTGATTTTTTTGCCTTTATCGATCGTTTTAAATAAAAAAGTTATTTTTATTTAACAAAAAAATCTACAAATTTATTAGTAAACGTTATATTGTCTAAAGTACTTTCAAAATCTTCTTCAGTAGACAATTAGAACTGATTAATTCAAAATATTCTTGCATATAAAAGTTCAAAAAAGGATATTATTACGTAACTATAAATCAAGTTTTAAGGTAAACTATGTTTTAAAAGTCTGTCTTTCAAAAGTTTTTCAAATAGTAAATCTTATTAGTATCTCTAGTTTAAACTCGCAAAAACTAATTGAAATAAAATAAATAAATAAATATGAAATAAAATCAAAGACAAAGAACTAAAAGAAATTAAATTGTTAAACTTTGATGTGTTTGATTTAATGTTTTATAATATTTTAGAATGTAAAATCAAAAGAAAAAAAAACAAAAAAACACAAAACATGAAAAAAAGATTTAAAAGAAGCTTTTTCAATTATCTTTGTAGACACCACTAAAAATTATTCAGACTTAGATTTTTTAGAAAGTAAATGGATCAATAAACTCGAAGCAACAATAAATATAAACAAAACTATATTACCACTTTACAGATAATTGACTAGGTTACTATTATTTAACATGTTTTAATATTTATAAAGTTTTTTGATTATACATTTCTAAATAACTTAACAAGTTAAGGTTATACGCCTTACTACTTTTATAGACTTATTTATTATGATTGTTTACTCTATTTATTTTTGATTTTTTAACTTCAACCAACAATAAGTTCGATTACTATTTTAATTACTATTTTTATTTTTTTATTTTGATTTTACATTCTAAAATATTATAAAACATTAAATCAAACACATCAAAGTTTAACAATTTAATTTCTTTTAGTTCTTTGTCTTTGATTTTATTTCATAATTATTTATTTATTTTATTTCAATTAGTTTTTGCGAGTTTAAACTAGAGATACTAATAAGATTTACTATTTGAAAAACTTTTGAAAGACAGACTTTTAAAACATAGTTTACCTTAAAACTTGATTTATAGTTACGTAATAATATCCTTTTTTGAACTTTTATATGCAAGAAGATTTTGAATTAATCAGTTCTAATTGTCTACTGAAGAAGATTTTGAAAGTACTTTAGACAATATAACGTTTACTAATAAATTTGTAGATTTTTTTGTTAAATAAAAATAACTTTTTTATTTAAAGCAAACAAATTTACGAAACTCAAAAATAACATTTTGATTTTGTTCTTTTGCACATCACGCTTATACAAAAACAAAAATTAAATACTTTTTTTGATTAAACTTCTTGTAGAATTAAACTCAACTAAATATTTAGCTATTATTTTGTTATGTTGTAATTTCCCGACGAATATTCTTATTAGTAATAAAAATTAAGTTACATTATGATTTTTAGTTTGATTTCGTATTTAGTTCGTGCATCTTACAGGTAAAGTAGCGAAAGTAAATTTTTTGCAAAATAAATGTAATGTTTTTATAAACATATAAACTTTATAAATGTTAAATCTCCTGAAAAACTGCTTATTAAATTATCATAATGTTGTGTAGTTTATAAACGGTAAACAGTATAAAAATATGCAAAATTTGTTAGATACTAACACTAAATTA
Organism: Thalia democratica; assembly: GCF_965202585.1. Lineage (NCBI taxonomy): Eukaryota > Metazoa > Chordata > Thaliacea > Salpida > Salpidae > Thalia > Thalia democratica. The sequence goes on along the minus strand of NC_139171.1, from coordinate 1,551,182 downwards.
AATAAGTTTTTGTACCAAATTATTTAGAAAACAGATCAAAAAAAAACGAGTTGTTTCATAAACATAAATTTAAACACACAAAAAAAGTTTTACAAATTGTTTTCTTTCTTAAAATCAAAAACTATTTTATAGTTCGGTTGTATTTGTAATTACTTTGTTTATTAATTTTGTGCTTAGTACGTGCAATAACTTCTATCTGTTTTGAAAAGTTTCTGAACTAGAATATTTATCATCTGTATCTGAAGTCCTAAAATAGTATTTTTTTATAAATTTTGTTAATAAATCATAAGATACATTAGAATTTTGAAACCATTTTTATTTCCATCAGCTAAATTGTGTTTCTTTTTGTTATTATGCATAACTAATAGTAGCAGTAATAGATAACAACAGTACTAATACTCCTATGCATAACAATATAATTATAATGATTGTGTTCTTTTTTTGCTATTTCTGGTTTGGCAGTATAATTTATAACTTTATCAGTAGTTTTTCAAATACACTTGAATTCTTTATTGATTCGTTTATCGTAACATTATAAGTTTAACATTATTATGCATTTGCAAATATTTTTTGAGCATAAACTTATCATTTGTTAGTTTATTTTCATGTCAAAATTTTAATATAATTATCAATACATTACAAAGAACATACGTAACATTTTGCTATTTTTTTATTTTCGTTTTCTTTTTGTTGATATGGTTTAGGTAACAACAATAAATATAAACTAATAAAAAGAGTATTTTCTTTTACTTATACATTTAATAAGCTTGATATTTTTTCGAAGAACAAATTTAAAAAATGCAGCTACAGAAAAATATTACGAAATTATTCAATAATGTTTTACGAATCTGAAAGGTTAGCTAATTAGCTTGAAACTTCAATTTCTTAGTATAAAGATTATAACTGATTCCATCAACAACTTTCTTTGTAGTTTTTCGTTTCATTTACTGTCAATGACCTCTAAAAGTAGTTCAAATTGAGCGCGCTAAAATAGTTCAGAAAGTTTAAGCCAAAATTGGTAATAAAAATTAATTGTTCTTAAACATAATTTTAATTATCTAATTTAGTTTTTTTTTTCTTAACATCAAATAAACTTAAAAAAAATCCAGCTGGATGTTATCTACTTGAACTTTACTAAAAAATTTAATTTAAATTTTCTTGAAGATATTTTTTAAACTTGATGAATTCATAGGGGCTTATAATTGAAATATTAAGAGTTATTAGATTGTAACTTTTCCCCTATTGCTTTGTAAAAAGAATACACAGTAAATCAACATTTAGTTTCATAATAACAGCAAACTACGGCTGAGTGCCAAATACGGTCAGCTAATAGTAAACGTTTTTAATACAAGTTCAAACTAGTACTTTAATTTGATATATACTATTTACTAGTGATCTATTATTAATCATATGTTTAGTTTAGGTTAGTAATCTTTAGTAGATTTTTTTTTTAAATATGCGATTCGCGAACATTTATTTCTGTGAAAATTTGCCTATGTCTTAACAAAGACTGCTGACCCCTAACTTATAATGACTTCATTATGAGCAAAAGTAATGTCAAAGCAGTTTTTTAAACTCGTAAATGAATAACACAGTCTTGAGCTTAGTTTAAAAATATTATTCAAATTCAGATAGCCGTTCATTTAAACGAAATTATAGTTGTCTATAAAGACTTACGGCTTTAACTTTTTAGACACGTCTACGGTAGAACAAGTTTTGAATTAAATTTTAAGTGATATATATAAACAAAACAAGGCAGTTGAACAACTGAAATTAAGTATTTTGAGAAATAATTTTGTATGAGCAAACAGTTTCTAGTTTGCATTACCAATAATTTTTTACTGTTATTAATTGTACCTGTGCTAAATATTTAACAATACACGGTTTATGTGACTTTAAGTTAATTAATACATTTATGTTGACTTGAAAAGTTTAAAATTTAAGTTTAAATTTTTTTACATTTAATATAGCTGTGATCGGTAAGTTTTATGGGACAGAAAAGATAAATAACTTATAAGCAGTAAGCATTACAAAACTGTTTTACTTGTCAAAATATTAGTATCTGTGATTATGAAAAATAATATATAAAATATTTTAGTTATGGCTGATTTCTGTAAGCTGATGTATAAATTTTTGTTCGATTCATTTTAATACTTTAAATTTTTTATCAACTTCAGAAAAAAATTAGTCAAAAGAAGCAGTTAAAAATTACAATGAAAATAAAGCAATTTACAACGTTTTTTTTCGAAAGATTTTTGGGCATTGCTTAAATAAATGCTTGAGTTTAGATTTATTGAGAAATAAAACGAGTTTTAATAAAGTATGCTTTAACCTAATTAAACAAGTGGTTTTTTTAAAACCTTTTCTAACCTTGTAACATCTTTTATTGTCATTAGAAGTATCTGTGAAAGGACTGTAAACTTTTTTATGATAAACTATTCTGTTACAAAACTGACATTAATTCTCCACAGATACGAATAAAATTGTTTCTTTAGAATTTTATATGTTGTAAAAAATCTTGTAATAAAGTTTGCGTAACGTTTATTTTACACAAGATAATAATAATACTAAAGATCATATTGAGTCATTAAGTTATATATTTTTTTTTTATTTTAAGCTTTGTACTAGCTTGATTAAAAACAGTTCATAAAACTTTTTTGTTTTATACCTTAAATATGATAACCCTAAAGATTTTTATTATTTTACGTTATGTAGTTTTAATTTTTATATGTTGCTATTTACAAACTTTCTTATACATATTTTTTTCTATTAACAGTTGAACATGTTACTAAAATATGGATCTCAATAATTTTTAATTTTTTTTAATTTGTCATTTTCGAAAGTATATTAATTATTCTGCAACATATTTGTGGTAAATCAATAATTTCAGTAAACTTCTATCAACAAAGCATTTTTAATCATTTTACTCAAGAAAGTTTTTGTACATTATATAGTCAAGTTGGAATATAGAATTCTATTTAGTTGAGGTATGCTTAAATTAATTCAGGAATTATGTTTTATTCGTACTTTTGAAGAATTGATACTGCTTATTCGAATATATATTTGATTATTATTATTATCTGTTCCATTGATTTTTTATAGTTTGCAAGGTACCAGTTTAATTAGTTTGAGCATTTATATAAACAAACAAAAATTCTTTATGGATCAGAAATGATTAGCATTTTGTAAAATATTTGTTTAAAGTATTTTAATACTTCCTTTTTAACAAAGGATAAAAATTTGGCAAAATTATTAAAATATAACAATATAGAATTTATAGCTTATAGTTTGTTCTTAGCTTAAAATTTATAAGTATAAACGAGTTTCTAAAAATTCTTATTAATAGTTTAAAATATGAGGTGTTAAAATAAAATTCTCACATGACACATGAGTTCAAGTAGTTTCAATAATCATGTATAATTTTTTGAACTTCGTTTTCTGATTATTTCTTTATTTTACAGTGAAGTTCACGTGATTTAAACGTTAACAATGATAAAAAAAAAACTTTTGGCTTTCTTTAACATTTAAGTGTTGTTTAAATTTGTAAACGTAAACAAATTTATCAAAATTTATTTTTAATTGTTAAAAGAGTTTCTAAAACATTCTCACATGACAAATATAAGTTCAGGTAGTTTCAGTACGTGTAATATTTTGAACATCTTTTTCAAACGATTTTTTTTTCTGCGAATAGCATTTGACATAAACATTTATTATGATTTTTATTTAACTTTTTGCTTCCTTAAACACAAAAGTGTTGTTTAAATTTTTTTTCTAAAATTTAAATGTATTTTTTTAATTTAATCAAAAAAAAAAATATTGTTGTATAAACCTCAAAATCTTGTTGAATTATATCTCAAAAATTGTTTTATATTGATTAAAACTAATTATAAAAGTAATAATGTTTCTAGAGTAAAGATAAAATAAGATAGTAGTTTCATGATATTAAGATAAGAATTTAACTATTTATTTTAATTTTTATGATAAACAGTTTAAAGCTATTGAACCCTGTTAAATAAAAATTTTTGTACTTGGAAAATTGTAAAAATTAGATATGTAATAAAGCATAATAAAATATACTATTACAGCTAATCTTTCAAAAAAATATAGTCATTATTTTTTTCATTAGTGTACTTATTTTTTAATTCGTTAACTACAACACACGTGCTTTTTATTATTATTTTTTGTTTCAATGTTAAAAAGTTTATAACAATTTTTTGTATAAACGCAGATTTGATGTTTAAATTGAAACGAAAAGACGTAACTATTTTTTACACATTGTTTTTTTATTTGTATATAGACAAAAGTAAATCAAATGTTTTTTTGTTAAAATGTGGTAAAATAATATATTTTTTATTAAACAAAATTAAGAATTCTGTTCCCTATTTAAAACATGGCATTAACATCAATGATTGGTTAGTTTATACGTGCTTAGCTTTTTCCTAGTTCTTTATGTACCTAAATAAATGTATTCATGTTTTTTTAATCAAACATCTACAAAAGATATACTAAAACTACTATCAATGATATCGTTAAATGTTGATAAAAACAAATCAATTTTAGGTAATGTAGAACTTTAAGAAATGTAAGCAACTTTATTTTTAATATTTTTTAAATAGTAAACTTTATTGTTGCTTTCTTTAAACAGATAAGTAAACAGACAATAAATTAAATTCTAGTAAGCATTTTTGTACAAGCAATTTGACATAAAAACGTTGTTGATCTTCGTTGTACTTAGATCAACTTATTCGCAAAAAATTATGTTGTGATTTCAGAATTAAACTTTTCAAACTTTCACCCAAACTAAAAATTCTCGTCAAAAAATATACCTTTTTTAAATTAACATTTTCACTTAAACAAATACTTTGAGAGTTTATAAATGGTATTTTCCTTTAGTTTTTTTTTTCATCTGAAAGAACTTTGGTAGTTATTTATTATAAGATTGAATATATAAGTAAATTATAAAAAAAGCATTTTGACATTATTTTACTTTTCTTGTCAAAAAACAACGCAAAACAATAAAAAAGTTTATATATTTAAAAATTTATTTTTAGTACGCACGGATTTTGTAACTTAATATATATTTTGTTTTACAAACTTATTTATCTCAACATTTAATTTAATTTTGTACTACATAATGTTTTAGTTTCTTTTAAACTAATTTATCAGAAGCAAATGAAGTTTTTTTGAAAACGAATATTTTTTATTCTTTTTGCGAAAGTAATTTTACGCGCATAGCTTAAGTAGTTGCTTAGATTTTGATATCTTAAAAACTAGAATTATTTTTATTAAAGTATGTTTAAATATTTCGTAAGCGATTTTAGTTCAAGATTTAAAATTAAAAAAAAAAAATTTCTAACATTATGATTTTAAAATATGTATAAAAAATATATCAAAAAAAAAAATTGACGTTTACATAGAAAATAGTCAATTAGTTCAATTTAATTAAAATTAGTTGTTGATAGAAAACAAATAAGTATGTTATTTAAAAGCAAGATATTTTTTTAAACAATTGTTTTCAATATTTTTAAAACTTCCTTGCTAAGAAAATTCAAGAAATATACTAAAGTTAGGATTAATTTAAAAAATATGCTTATAATTTATTCGGAGCTTAAAATAGTTATATATATTTTTTTAAATTTTTTAACATGTGGTGTTTAACAGAAACATAATAATTTTTCACAGGATCAAATATATTTAAGTTCATATACTTTCAATTTTTATATGTTATACTTAAATTAATTTTTCTGAAAATTTTCTATATCATTTTATGAAAGCTCGTGGTAAGCTCAAAAAAAGTTTTTATAAAAAAAATCGGCTTCCGGAAACAAAAAATTCAATCAAATAAATTTTCATAAACAAGTTTTGTTTGTAAATTAATTTATGTTGTTAACTTTAAGCAAATTAAAAAAGATTTTGCTATCATATCAATAGGAAGCTATTGGTTTAATTTTTTTTTTTAAATAGTTTCAAAGTTTCCATTTAAAACATGATTGTATATAAAAAAGTTTAAATTAAATAGTTTGTTTTTGAAACTTAGTAGTATTTTCTATAATTGAGAAGTTTATGATGAATACCGATAATATTCTAAAACCTAATTTAAAAAAATAAATGTTGGTGAAAAATCACATTGGTAGCAAAACTTAACATGCAATTAAGTGTATAACCAAAAAATAAAAATTTAACTGCCAGAAAATTTAATCTTTTCTTCTTCATCAGTATATGTTTTGAAGATTAATTTTCAATACAACGCAGGTGTCTTTAAGTAAAACTTTTTTTTTTTAAGTTGATAAGTTCATATTTTAAATTTCATAAACTTAGGTATATATTTAAATTCAACTAATTCGTTTAAACTGAAACAAAAAGAATTTATTTAATTTTTAATTTATCGGCTTATGTGCAGAATAAAGTTTAAAAGGTAGCTTACTTTGTGAAAGTTTGTTAAAAACTTATTTCATAGAAAGAATGACTGTTCCTTATTTAAATTGTTGCATTAATGTTTTGTTGAAATTCAATACTTCCGTAAGGTCATATGTTCATAACTTTTTACTTAGTTCTTTAAACACCTATATAGTTTCGTTTATGTTATAAACAATATTGTTCATAATAATATTAATTAGAGATAGCCTTAACAAACTTTATTTATTATAATTTATTGAACAAAAAACACAACAAACTCAAAATATTTTGTTCTAAGACCTGGTGCACGAAAAAACCTTTCGGTTATCGAGTCGTACATCACGGATACCTTTAAATGTCTTGTCCTGGATACTTAAAGATACTTAAGACTTTACTTAAAAGTTATTTAATATTTATAGCCTTGTTAAGTATTTGGTATTTATTATATATATATAAAAAAACTAATTATATTTAACTAACTTTGAATTTTTTGTAAAACAGTAAAATAATACAAATATAAAAAAGTGTACATATTAGAAGTAACTTTTTAAAGCCTACTTTGGTATCAATAAAATATCTCAAATTTTAAAATATTGATTACATCTTTCATTAAATATAAATTAATTTGAATTTTTTTAATATTTTTAAAAATAAATTTTTCTTTATTTCATTTCAAATAGAAAGCTGATATTTATTACTTTTGTACAAATAATTTTACATAAACTTGTAGCTGTTACGTTCTACTTGTACCAACTATTTCACTAAACACCGCTTTTGTCATAATACTTGTACTGATCATTTCACTACACAATGATTATTGTGATGTCGTAATACTTGTACTGATCATTTCACTACACGATGATTATCGTGATGTCATAATACGATTGCATACCATCGCCTAGAGTTATGGTAAAGAATAAAGTATAAAAATCTTAAAGTTTTAAAAGTTTTAAATATTTTTTTAAAACGTTTTCATACAAAGTTTGAAATATTAAGTTATTTTTGTGTTTTATTTTGTACCCATTTAAAAATATTCACTAGCTTTTCTAGAATAAAAAGAACAATTAATATATAAAAAAGCATAAGTATGTTACTTCACATAACTTAAAAATCAAAATAAATTATTTAAGACAACGCTTGATGTCTTTAAATGTTATTGTTGTTCGTGATTTTTGTAAGTTAATATAAAACCTGTGAATCTAGTTTAATCTATGTCAACATTTTTAAGTACACTCAGCAAAGTTAACTTAATACGAGTAGTTTAACTTTTAAGAAGCTTTTTTCAGTTTTTTTAAAATAGTTTTTGCACGTTTAAACGATTACTTAAGTTTTGTAAATCGAGTATAAATAAGCTAATATTCTAAAACATTATTTGTTGTAAAGTTAACCTATAACTTCCTTCTTTACAAAAGATAAAGAATATTAAAGTTCGTAACAAACTAAAAAAAAAATTGCTAATTAACAACTGTTTTTTAGCTTAAAGTATAAACAGTTTATAGAATTTATTTATAAAGTTTTGAAAAATGAAGTACATAAAAACAAATATCAAGTTCTATTGTTTTTTAGTACATATAATTTTTATTTATTATTGTTAGCATCATTTTTTTATAATTATGTTTGTTGTTTCAAATGAAAGCATGTGAGATGGACATTAACATGTAACATAATACTTTTTGACGTTTGCAAAAACAGTTTAGTGTTTGTTTTTTTGAGTAAAACCATGTGTTTAAAAAGAATATTTGAATACAAAAGTATTCACGTTTAGATAAATTTTCAGTAATTTTTAAGTTTTGTTCATGTAGAATTTATCTTAAACTTTCATATCTTTAAAATGTTTCAGTAAACCGTTCAAACAACTTTATGTTTGCAAAATGTTTGTAATTTTATTTTTTATAAATATTTACCAAAAAAGTCCATTAAATTGTTTAGGTTGAAATAACAGATATTAAAGTTAAAAAATTAACAGTGTACGAATTCGTAAAAGTAAATTTACACGAAAAAATTGATGCTACTTGAACCGAGTATTTGACTGTTATGATGTCATAATACCACTAGCCTTGAGTTATTTTTATCTAAAAATAGTTAAAGTTAAGATTTTCACAATGTAAAACTATTTGAAAAATTTGATTATCATTGTTCTACGTTTTTTTTAACGATCAACGATAACAGAAAAAGTTTTAGTGTAGAAATAAAAACTTTAAAATTCTAAGCATTGCTTTACTTGATATTTTAAAGTAAAAGTACTTTTTTTTTATAACAGTATATGTGACTAGTGTTTTTTTTAAATTAATATGTAATTAGTTTATCGAGATAAGTTAACTACAACTTCTTATTTCATTTTGCAATAAAAGTTTTATTTTTAACCTCAGCAAACTTCAATTAAAAGTTGAGTATATTTAGCTGACGAAGCACTTTGCAGCTTTTCTTGTAAATAAGTTTTGCGCAGCGCTTAATAACTACTTGAATCTAGAATTGCTAAAAAATAAAATCAGTGGGTTTTGAAATAAGCTTGAATGTTTAAAAAAATACGATGTTTTATAAGTAATACATGTTATATAAAAATAAATATAGAAAAACATTTATAAGAGTGAAAAGTTATAACTTTACTAACCTAAAGGTTAAAGTTTTATAAAAAGTAAACTTATTTTAATTAATATTTAGGTTAATTATAAGACTAATTCTCAATGGAATACACATAAACTGCTATATTAAAATAATGTCCGTTGTAAAAAGTTAACTTAGATATACATTTTAGCTTCCGTATATTAACTTCATGAAATAAGCTTTTTACTTTCGAGTAAAAAAATTGTTTTGAGTTTTCACAAACAACTTTATAACTTCCTTTTTTATAAAAGATATAAAACACAATTTACTTGGTGCCGAATCTTTTTGCATGGTAGTACACTCATATTGAAAAACAGGCTCAAAATTATTACTATTAATTATTAATTATTTTTTCTTATAAATTTTAAGTCATACTTCATTACATTTTGAACATTTTTCTTTGTTAGTTTGCGTATCTAAATTACAATTATCTATTAAATATTTGTTAGATGTTGTGTTTAACTAAAACAAACTATCTAGTTTGCTGTTTTCCTCAGAAATTTTAGAATATTTTATTCATTCGTAAAATACTCAGTTGTTTTAAGTTTAAAAACATCATAAAACTAAAAACTAAAACTATAAAAACTTATTTCTTTTAGTAATAAGTACAAAACAAGACTAAGTTTTATGAAGATATTTAGTAAAAAACCAAAAGTTAAGTTGTTTCTAACTAATAAAATTGTCAAAACCTTCAGGAACTACTAAAGCTCACGAACAAAAGTTTATATGACTTTCGTTACATTTGTGACAAAAACTATTGATATAAAGTATTAATATATCATCACATTTTTCTTCTTCCAAAACACTAAATAAATAATAAATCTGTTTACAGACTAAATTGTATGACTTTTATTACATTTGTGACAAAAAATATCATTTCAAAGACATTTATCCTCACATTTTTCTTCATTTAGAACTAGTTATAAACACTCAATAAATAATATATCTTTTTAGAGACTATATATGTTAATAAACAAAATTGTTGACTATAAAAACTATAATATGTGCTTTTATGCTAGTGAGATTAATTTTATTAATTATATAACATTCAAAAACAACTGTTTTTTATATAAAAATGTTACTCTTTTATTAGTGTTTAACAATCCAAGTTGTAAAATTGTTTATAAGAGTAGTGTTCATAAAAATACAGAGAAATATATCCATTTCGTTGATTTAAAAAAAAGAAAACATGTACTATCTGACATTTTTAATAAAGACTTTAGAAATAAATTTATCAAGCTTAACAGCCAAAAAATTTAAAAATCTTATAAAACTTACGATTCTTACAATTAAGACCTTCATAGTTAACAGAACATGTTGTAGTATCGTTTATTTGCAATTATTGAATTCACACATTTCTGTTTGATTTAATTAAATTAGTTTCGTTGTAACATTGTTTCTTGCTTAGTAGTATTGGCTCAACAAAAAAAGCTAGTTAGGATTTTTTTAAATGACTGTTTTATTTATGCATATTTGAAACAAAGTCCAAAAAATCAAAAATATTAATTTGTTTTTAGCATTTAGTTGATAATTTACGCAAAAACCATTAACTTGCTTTATTAGCAAATAATGATAATACACTGTACAATTTCTAATCATTTGAATATTTAAAAGCTACTTTAAATCTTTCTTTAAAATGTTATTGTAAATATTAGTCTTTTATTTTATTTGTTTTGAAACTTTTTTTATAGAGATATAGTGCAGTATAAGTTAACTTTAACAGTTTATTTTAATCAATATTTTACAAACATAATATCATATTAAAAATAGTTTACTTTAATTTTAATAATACGTTTTTCTTCATACTTTGCACGGTCGTCATAAACAAAGTTTATCAACATCAAATATCTGAGAAACATTTTCATTAATGATTTCTGATAATATAAGAGCACAAGAAAAAAAAACAAATATTTTATAACAAACTCAAAAAACCACTTAACTTAGTATAAGAAGGCTTTTATAATATGTGAAATTTACATAACTACCTGTAAAATGTAGAAATTTTAATGAGTGATATAATCAAACAAAGTTACTTCTTGTCGTGTATATCAAATAAAGTTGTTTGCTTTTATCTTTTATAATGTTATTTGTACAAAAACGAGATTGAAATATTTATTGTTGTGGTCAAATTTTTGTTTTGTTATTACAAACTAAAAGTTTTACTAATACTAGTTTATATGACGACAGTTCTGAGAAACCGGTGAAAATTTTACTGCGCAAAGTGTATAATTTTTGTGACTACTTAATAATACTATTAATTATTTACTATAAACACTCTTAAGTACTAGTTTTAAAACTCTTAGACATTTTATTGTATGTGTTTTATAATAAAAAACGTAATAATATAAATATGTAGCAAATAAAATTTACAGAAAAGACAAAATTGTTGGTATACAAACTTTGAAAATTATAAAAGGTTTAAAACAAATTGGCTCTTTAAAGGAAAAAAGCTTTGAAATAAAAGTACTGTTATTATTTCAATCTTACATTTTTGAACAAAAAAAAAAATTAAAAAACAATATTTCCTTCAAAATGATTATTTAAACCATCATTAATGATTATTAAAAAATTGTATTTTCATCAATACTAAAATATTAAACTTATTTACAACTAAACACGTGTTACTTTATAAAAATGGAATTCAAATTACCCGCTGAGCTAGATTGCATGTAAACCAAAGGATCAGGCTAGTTTAAACTGTTTAAACACAAAAAGTTCATAAAAAGCGTCAAATGATCAAATGTTTTACAGAATATAACAAAAAATAATAGATTTACGTTAAATAAGCAATGCATTTTTCTAAAAAATCCTACGGTATAAAAGTATTGTTAAAATTTAGGTTTAAAATAACGTGTGGTTAGTATTCGAGTTTCACAAAATTTAAAGTCAAAAAAACTTACAAAAGCTTAGTTTTACTGTTTGTAGTACTGTTGTAAACACGAACTTTCTTTGTAATAAAGTTTTAACAAAAGAAAACTAGTTCATAACTTTAAATACATGGTATACGGCATGCTAAAAACTAAAAGATTGAAATTCCAATATCTATAAGTTTCATTTTTGTTTAGTTAACTATTATTTTAGTTTTTAAAATGTTTAAATCAATCTACATTAAACAAAAAAATAGTACTTTAAAATAAGTGTTTAAAAATGCTATTAAACCAAATGAAGTCATTAATCATATTTTTTACTTATTTTTAAGTTTTTGGTACACTTAACTAATGTAGATATATCTAAAGGCTATAAAGTACTAGTTTGAAAAATCTTAGATATTTTCATGTATGTGTTTTTTAATAGAAAACGTATGTATTAAGTATTAGCAAATAAATTTAACAGAAAAGACAAATTTTTGGTTTATAAACTTTGAAAATTATAAAAGGTTTAAAACAAATTGTTTCTTTAATAGGAAAAATTTTGAAACAGAAGTACTGTTTTTATTTTAATATAAAATTCTTGAACAAAACTAAACTTAAAAAACAACTTTTTTTTAAATAAATATTTAAATCATCATTAACGATTTACTAAAAAACTGATGATTTATTATTTCAATCAATACTAAACAATGAAAACTATTTACAACTAAACACGTTTTACTTTATAAACATGGAGTAGTTTTAAAATTAAGCCAAGCCTCTGAGAAAAACCCGCCGAGCTATTGCATGTAAACCAAAGGATCAGGCTAGTTTAAACTGTACACACAAAAAGTTAATAAAAAAAGTCAAACGATCAAATGTCTTAAAGAATATAATAAAAAATGATGGATTTACGTTAAATAAGCAATGTATTTTTCTAAAAAAAACCTACGGTATAAAAGTATTGTTAAAATTTAGGTTTAAAATAACGTGTGGTTAGTATTCGAGTTTCACAAAATTTAAAGTCAAAAAAACTTACAAAAGCTTAGTTTTACTGTTTGTAGTACTGTTGTAAACACGAACTTTCTTTGTAATAAAGTTTTAACAAAAGAAAACTAGTTCATAACTTTAAATACATGGTATACGGCATACTATAAACTAAAAGATTGAAATTCCAATATCTATAAGTTTCACTTTTGTTTAGTTAACATATTTGTTAATTTACAAAATGTTTTGAATCAATCTACATTAAACAAAAAGGTAATACTTTATAATATATTTTTGAAAACTTTACTAAACCAATTTCTGCAGTTATTAATCATTTTTTTTAGTTATTATAGAGTTTTTGGTACACTTAACTAATGTAGACATATTATACTAGTTAGATAGCTAAACACGAGAGCAAAAAAAATCAAAATTGACAACTTAGCTTTAAAAAGTAAGATTATAAAATAAGTAATTTAAGAAACTTAATTTTACACAAATTAAATTTATATTTTATCATATTTAATTTTTTCACTATGTTTTTAATTAAAATTTTACAAAACAAATCAAACGCTTTCTAGTTTGCTGTAAAACTTTAATTCTGTCATACTAAAAATTTACAAACTCTTTTATGAGTAAATTTGAATTTTTTAAAATTTTTTAAGTGAATCGATTCACAAAACAGTAGAGTAGAAAAAATACATCATTTACATCAAACACCTCCTGTTGATTTAGTAATACGGCAACATCTGTTTTCTTTTTAAATAATTATCAATAGTGATCGAAAGTTTTTCTTCAAGTAAACTTAAAAAGTTGATTTTTGGTTCGTTTTAATTTTTTTTTTAAGTTATAAAAAGTTCGACTTCGCTTTCTAACTACTTTACTCACTTGGTCTTAAATTACTGTTTTTATAAGAAATACTAAGGCTTTTCTTTATTTTATAAATATAATTATTTCTTACGTTTTATTGTAAAGCTTTAAATTTGGTCTGCTATATATTTCAATGAAATTAGTTACGTTGACATCAAACTTGTACAAAAATAACTATATGAATTCAATATACGCTGAGTGAAATTAAAAATTATGCTGTTTTTACCATCACTTTTTTTAGTACAAATAATACAAACTAAAATTACAGTATTTATTTATAAACTTTACTTTTAATATTTTTTTTTGGCTTTGAGAATATGTTAAAGCTTAGAATATTATCATATACATAAAAGAAAAACGGTAATACATATTTTGTTATTGCCCTAACATTAAATCATCGGGGTTTGTATTCTATTTGCGATCTCGTTGTAATTATTGATTGGTTTGTTAAATGAGATAAAAGAAATTATTCAGAAAAATGTCTACTGTGCTAAGTACCTTATTAATTTGAAGTTTCGTTTATAGACCGTGAAACTTTTTATATCAAATCTTATAAAACTGTAACCGTATTTAAACACAGTATTGTTAGGTTGGTTTTGATAAATATTCTGCTTAACATATGCTGATTTTAAATATCTTGCTAACGGTTAATTAAAGTATTACAAACGTTCAGATAAAACGCCATATAAATGTAAAATACTAGTTTTTACCACTAAATTTATATTATCAAACTGGTTATTAGTGCAAAGTAATTTATATACAAAACTGATATACACGTAGTGACATAAGTAAAAGGAAACAAAATACGTTAATTGTTAATAAGAACTGCTTAAATGAGCATCTTAGGCACGTTAACCAAATACTAAAAAGTATAATAGGCATGGACAAAAAATATAGTCAACGGTATAGTTTTCTATCCACATTCGAACACAAGAAAGACCTTCTCAATTTTGCTCCATACGCTTCGCAGTCCAAGCATCGTTGCAAGTCTCCCCGCATGTCTGTCCCGCCGTGCGTCTACAACGGTAACACCACTACAACTCACTCTCTCAAATTACTTCTCACTTTCTGCTCTCAGTACGAACTGTGACGTCAGAGAAAATTTTTCAAATTCTTCCACTTAAACTCATTTTGAACGGTGTAATAAAAACAAACGGTAAGAGTTAATAACACAGTCTTAAACTTAGTTCAAAAATATTATTCTAGTTCAGATAGCCGTTCACTTAAACGAAGTTACGGTAATTTAAAAAGACTTTAACTTTTTAAACAAGTCTACGGTAAAGTAGGTTTTGAATTAATTTTAAAGTGCTATATAACAAGTCAGTTGAATAACTGAAAGTAAGTATTTTGTACAAATAATTTTGTATGTACAAACAGTTTCTAGTTTGCACTACCAATCTTTTTTTTGCAGTATTTAGTTGTACTTTTACTATATATTTTACAATACACGGTATAGTTACGTCATAATACTAATACATACCGTCGCCTCGAATTATGTTAAAAATTCTCATTAAGAGTAAATAATTGTAAGTTAGGACTTTCACGTTTACTTCGAAACTTTAAGAATTCAAATTTAACAGTGCTTTTTTGATTACCTTCAATAATCAATATGACTTTGAACGTTAAGTTTTATGGTATAAAAAAAATGAATAATTTACAAGCAATAAGCATTACAAAACTGTTTTAAAAAATATAACAAATAAAATTTTAGTACTTTCGTAGTAAGGCTCATCAGAAATTGTATCTTACTGAGGTAGAATAAATAGAAATAGAATCTACGTTAGATACAATTTGTGATCAGCCTTACTTCGAAAGTACGAAAATAAATTTAAGAAAAATGAACTGTATTTTGTTATTTTTTTTAAATACGTTATGCACCGAAAAAAAGCTGTTTTACTTGTCAAAATATTAGTACGTGTTATTTTGAAAAAGTATATATAAAATATTTTTGCGATATGTCCTCTCTTAAAGCTGATGTATTAATCGTTGTTCAACTTGTTTCATTTTAATATTTTAAAGTTTTTATTTAATTTTTTTTTTGTCAATTACAGCAAAGTATAGTCAAAAGAAGCAGTTAAATATTATTATGCAAATAAGGTAATTTACAACGTTTTTTTTTCGAAAGTTTTTTTTGAAATTTGCTTAAATACATGCTTGAGTTTAGAGTTTTTAAGAAATAAAATCTATTCAATATAAAATGCTTTAACCTCTTTTAACATGTGAGTTTAAAACATCTTTTTTAACCTTGTAACATCTTTTATTGTCATGAGAAGTATTTGTAAAAGGACTGTGAGCTTTATTTAAAATAAACTATTCTGTTATAAAACTGACATTAACTCTCCACAGAATACAAATAAATTTGTTGTTTGGAATTTTATATGTTGTAAAAAAAACATGTAATAAAGTTTGCGTAAAGTCCTTATTATACACAACGTAATAAATATGTTAAAGTTTATATTGAGTCACAAAATAACATAAATATGTTTTAATTTTAAGCTTTATGTTAGCTTAAAAAAAACCAGTCCATGAATTTTTTTGATTTATATCGTAAATAAAAACAACTTCAAGATTTTTTTTCTACTTAATGTAGTTTTAATTTCTGTATATTGGTTTTTACAAAAAAAAGTTTATACTTGACTTTTTTCTATTAACATTTAAACATGTTACTAAAAGATAGATCAAAATAAATTTCATTTTTCTATTTTGTAATTTTCGAGAGTTTATCAACTGTTCGGAAATAAAAAATTTGCGATAAATCAACAAATTTCAGTCAAAAAAAATTATTCTATCAACGAAGCATTTTTAATCTTTTTTCTTAAAAATTTATTTGTACGTTATCTGCTCAACTTAGAATATAGAATTCTTTTGTGTTGAGGTATGCTTGAATTATTTCAAGAATCTTGTTTTATTTCTAATTTTAAAGAATTGGTACTGCTTATTCGAATATAGATATTGTTTTATTGGTTTTTTATAGTTTTCAAGGTATCAGTTTAATTAGTTTGAGTTTTTTATAAACTAAAAAATTATTAAACTGACAATGGACAATATGTATGGAATATAAAAAAGCATTTTGCTTAGTAACTTTGTAAAATATTTTTTTAAAATGTTTTAATACTTCCTTTTTGACAAAGGAATATTTTATGCTAAATCATAAACATAAAACAATAAAAATTCGCTAGCTTATAATTTGTTCTTAGCTTTAAAATTATAAGTATAAACAAGTTTCTAAAATTTCTTGTTAATAGTTTAAAATATATGAGATGTTAAAAGAAAGTTCTCACATGACATTAGAGTTCAAGTATTCATGTATAATTTTTTAAACATCATTTTCTGGTAATTTACTAATTTTTTCAGCGAAGTTCACGTGATTTAAACGCTAACAATAAAAAAAAAATTAAACATTTTGGCTCTCTTAACATTTTAGTGTTGTTTAAAGTTGTAAATGTAAACAATTTTCTAAAATTTCTTCTTAATAGTTGAAAGAGTTTCTAAAACATTCTCACATGACAAATATAAGTTCAGGTAGTTTCAGTACGTGTAATTTTTCGAACATCTTTTTCTATCAACTTCTGTATTTTTTCAGTGAAAAGCATGTGATATTAACATTGTAAATGATAAAAATGTTTTTATTTTAAGTTTCGACTTCCTTTAACACACTACTGTTATATTTATTTTTTTCAATATAATTTTTTTTTGAATTTTTACATAATAAAAAGAACTTTATTTTTGTATAAACATCAAACTCATCTGTTTCAACAGTTTCTCCTTTTAAGCTCTATCATTGCTGTTCAATTTCTCCCAATCGCCGTTCGCCTTGGCCGCCTGGTCGACTTTGATCTTTGTCAGGTTCTCGATCGCTTCGTCCAGCATGAAGACTGCGTCGTTGAGGAACAGGTTCAACCTTTTTTCAATCTTTTATGATTGTCTCATAAACTGTTGAAAAATGATTATTAAATTAATGAAAACTGAGTTAAAAGACAATAATATATCTAGAGTAAGTTTAAAATACATCAATATAATTATGATATTTAGACACAAGGTTTTTTTAAATTCAAAGTTTTAAAATGAATAATTTTCAGCTATTGAACCTTGTTTTCAAAAAAAAATGTTGATAGCTGAACTAAGTATGTAAAAAGCATATATGAAATATGATATAACAGCTAATCTGCCGAAAAAAATATAGTCATTAATTTTTCATTAGTGTATGTATTTTTTAATTCGTTAACTACAACACACATGCTTTTTAATATGCTTTTGTTTTTAATGTTATTAAGTTCATAATTATGTTTATAATTTCAGATTTTATTTTCAACTTTAACCTATTTGTTTAAGCTAAAACAGTTAGACCCCATTAACTCTTTCACGTGTGTAAAGTGTTTATATTTATTTATAGACAAAACTCAATGAAAACCATAATATAATTGTGAAATTCAGTTCAAAAACGTGTTTTATTTAAACAAAATTACGAAAGTTGATCCTTATTTAAAGTTTCGCATTAATGTTTTGCTCAAATTTCAATACTTCCATACCCCGTATGTACACAACTTTTACCTAATTCTATAAGAACCTAAATAAATTTATTCATGTTTTTAACAAGATAAAGTTTCTACAAAATGATTTTTTTTTGAAAACGAATATAATTTACTTTTATTTTTGCAAAAGTAATTTTTCGCGCATAGCTTAAATAGTTGCTTAGATTTTGATGTCTTAAAAACTGAAATTAGTTTTATTAAAGTATGTTTAAATATTTAGTAAACGATTTTAGTTCAAGATTTAAAATAAAATAAAAAAATTTCCAACTTTATGATTTTGTAATATGTAGTTAAATATAAAACTAACGTCTACATAAAAAACAATAACTTTGTCCTGTTAATTGAAAATAATTGTCGATAGAAAACAAATGAATATTTTATTTAAATAAAGATATCTTTTTAAACATTTGTTTACAATAATTTAACTTTCTTTATTGTTTCTTTCTTTTTAGAGAAAATTCAAGAAATATACTAAAATTTATTTTAATTAAGAAATTATGCTTATAATTTATTCGCAGCTTAAGATACTTAAAATTGTTTTAAAAGTATTTAAAGATGGGATGTATAACAGAAACATAATTATTTTTTACAGGATCAAACATAATTAAGTTCAAATACTTTTTTTTTAAATGTTATACTACATAAATTTTTCTGAAAACTTATATTTTTTCTATGAAATCTCGAAACATTCAAAAAAAGTTTTTATAAAAAGTTCGGCTCACGGAAACAAAATACTATAATTAAATTTATTTATTTATATACAAGTTTTGTTTGTAAATTAATTAATATTGTTAAGTATAAACATAGCACAATTTTATTTTTTAAATCAACACCAAACTATTTTTGTACTTTTCTATTGAAAATAGTTTTAAAGTTTCCATTCAAAACATAACTGTATATAAAAAAGTTTAAATTAAGTAGTCTTTTTTGAAACTTATTCTCTATAATTGAGTAGTTTATGATGAATACCGATAATATTCTAAAACCTAATTTAGAAAAATAAATGTTGGTGAAAAATCACATTGGTAGCAAAACTTAACATGCAATAAAGTAGATAACAAAAAATAAAAATTTAACTGCCAGAAAATTTAATATTTTCTTCTTCATCAGTGTGTGTTTTCAAGTTTTTTTTTACAACGCAGGTGGTTTTAAATAAAAAATTTTTATTTTCAAAGTTGATAAGTTCATTTTTTTAATTTTTATAAACTTAGGTACAAATTTAAATTCAACTAATTCGTTTAAACTGAAACAAAAAGACTTCATTTAGTATTCATTTATTGGCTTATGTACAGAATACAGATTAAAGATAAAAAGATAGCTTACTTTGTGAAAGTATGTTAAAATCTTATCTTATTTAAAGAATGACTGTTCCTTATTTAAATTGTTGTAATAATGTTTTGTTGAGATTTCAATACTTCCGTAACATCATTTCTGCATTCACTTTCTACCTAGTTCTTTAATCACCTAAATAGTTTTATTTATGTTTTAGGCAAGACTACTTCAAAAAAGATAGACTGTAAAGAAAAAATATTATAGTTTAATGGACAATAAACTATAATAACCTAAAAATACTTGGTCGTCGGAACTGGTGAACAAAAAACCATTCGGTAATCGAGTCGCACACCACGGATACTTAAAATATACTTGAAAATTATTTAATATTTTAAGCGTTTTCGAATGTTTGATTTTTGTTATATAAATAAAAAACTAGCTATATTAAAATAGCTGTAAGTTCTTTGTAGAACATTAACATAATACACGTAAAAAATAGTGTACAAATTAGAAGTAACCTTTTTTTAGCCTACGTTGTTATCAATTAAATATCTCAATTCTAAAAACGTTGAATTGATTGCATCGTTAATTAAAAAAAAATAAAGTAACTTAAAAGAAATTTTGATAACCTTATTTTCTTGAACGTTTTTAGAAATAGAATATCTAAGTTCATTTTCAAATAGAAAACTGATATTCATTATTTTAGTACAAATAATTCTACTCGTAGCTGTTTAACGTCATTTAGTTAAATGCTGATCATTTCACTACGCACCGTTTGTGTGATGTCATAATACTTGTACCAATCAATTCACTACACAATGATTATTGTGATGTCATGATACAATTGCATACCATCGCCTAGACCAGGGGTCGGCAGCCTTATGTGACTCGCGGGCCAATTTTCTTAGAAAAATTTGCTCGCGGGCCGCACTATTTAGAAAAAAACCTTTGAGGGCCGCATTTATCTTAAAAAGTTCTAGTAATCAGTGAGAAAATATTATTTTTGATTAAAAATATAACAAATTAAGTAATATTAGACCATTAATAAAGAGTATTTACTGAGTTAAGAGCCTAAATTTAAGTTTTTATTACTTAAAATATTTTTTTGTTGTTTTTTAAATGTATATTTTTTGCTGAAAAAGAGCTCGCGGGCCACAGGTTTTGACCTAAAGGGCCGCATTTGGCCCGCGGGCCGCAGTTTGCCGACCCCTGGCCTTGACTCTAGAGTTATGTTAAAGAATAAAGTTAAAAAATCTAAAAGTTTCAAAAGTTTAAAAATATCTTTTTTAAGATTTTCATGTTGTCTTACGAAGTTTAAAGAATTAAATATTTTACTAGTCAATTTCGTACCCATTTATAAATGTTAATAAGCTTTTCTAGAATAAAAAAGAACAACTAAAGCATAAAAAAGTATAAATATATTACATCACATAATGTAAAAGTTTGTTCGTGTTATTGTAAGTTAATATAAAGCCTGGTTATCGAATTTAATGTTTGTCAACTTTTTTAAGTACAGTCAGCAAAGTTTACTTAATACGAGTAGTTGAACTTTTAAGAAACATTTTTCAGTTTTTATAAAATAGTTTAAGCACGTCGTTTAAACGATTACTTAAGTTTTGTAAATCAAGTGTAAAAAAGTTGATATTCTAAAAAAAAAATTGGTGCAAAATTATTCTATAACTTCCTTCTATACAAAAGATAATGAATATTTAAGTTCATATAAAATCAAATAAAAACTTACTGACTTGCTAGCTTGCTAAAACTTGTTAGTTTATCACCTTAAAGTATAAACAGTTTATTGAATTACATCTTAATGGTTTTTAAAAATGAAGTGCATGAAAACAAATATCAAAGTTTTTTTTTTACTACTTATAATTATTATTTATTATTTTTAGCATCATTTATTTATAATTATGTTTGTTGTTTCAAATAAAAGCATGTGAGATGGACATTAACATGTAACATAATACTTTTTGACGTTTGCAAAAACAGTTTAGTGTTTGTTTTTTTGAGTAAAACCATGTGTTTAAAAAGAATATTTGAATATAAAAGTATTCACGTTTAGATAAATTTTCAGTAATTTTTAAGTTTTGTTCATGTAGAATTTATCTTAAACTTTCATATCTTTAAAATGTTTCAGTAAACCGTTCAAACAACTTTATGTTTGCAAAATGTTTGTAATTTTATTTTTTATAAATATTTACCAAAAAAGTCCATTAAATTGTTTAGGTTGAAATAACAGATATTAAAGTTAAAAAATTAACAGTGTACGAATTCGTAAAAGTAAATTTACACGAAAAAATTGATGCTACTTGAACCGAGTATTTGACTGTTATGATGTCATAATACCACTAGCCTTGAGTTATTTTTATCTAAAAATAGTTAAAGTTAAGATTTTCACAATGTAAAACTATTTGAAAAACTTGATTATCATTGTTCTACGTTTTTTTTAACGATCAACGATAACAGAAAAAGTTTTAGTGTAGAAATAAAAACTTTAAAATTCTAAGCATTGCTTTACTTGATATTTTAAAGTAAAAGTACTTTTTTTTTATAACAGTATATGTGACTAGTGTTTTTTTTTAACTTAATATGTAATTAGTTTATCGAGATAAGTTAACTACAACTTCTTATTTCATTTTGCAATAAAATTTTTATTTTTAACCTCAGCAAACTTCAATTAAAAGTTGAGTATATTTAGCTGACGAAGCACTTTGCAGCTTTTCTTGTAAATAAGTTTTGCGCAGCGCTTAATAACTACTTGAATCTAGAATTGCTAAAAAATAAAATCAGTGGGTTTTGAAATAAGCTTGAATGTTTAAAAAAATACGATTTTTTATAAGTAATACATGTTATATAAAAATAAATATAGAAAAACATTTATAAGAGTGAAAAGTTATAACTTTACTAACCTAAAGGTTAAAGTTTTATAAAAAGTAAACTTATTTTAATTAATATTTAGGTTAATTATAAGACTAATTCTCAATGGAATACACATAAACTGCTATATTAAAATAATGTCCGTTGTAAAAAGTTAACTTAGATATACATTTTAGCTTCCGTATATTAACTTCATGAAATAAGCTTTTTACTTTCGAGTAAAAAAATTGTTTTGAGTTTTCACAAACAACTTTATAACTTCCTTGTTTATAAAAGATATAAAACATAATTTACTTGGTGCCGAATCTTTTTGCGAGGTAGTACACTCATATTGAAAAACAGGCTCAAAATTATTACTATTAATTATTAATTATTTTTTCTTATAAATTTTAAGTCATACTTCATTACATTTTGAACATTTTTCTTTGTTAGTTTGCGTATCTAAATTACAATTATCTATTAAATATTTGTTAGATGTTGTGTTTAACTAAAACAAACTATCTAGTTTGCTGTTTTCCTCAGAAATTTTAGAATATTTTATTCATTCGTAAAATACTCAGTTGTTTTAAGTTTAAAAACATCATAAAACTAAAAACTAAAACTATAAAAACTTATTTCTTTTAGTAATAAGTACAAAACAAGACTAAGTTTTATGAAGATATTTAGTAAAAAACCAAAAGTTAAGTTGTTTCTAACTAATAAAATTGTCAAAACCTTCAGGAACTACTAAAGCTCACGAACAAAAGTTTATATGACTTTCGTTACATTTGTGACAAAAACTATTGATATAAAGTATTAATATATCATCACATTTTTCTTCTTCCAAAACACTAAATAAATAATAAATCTGTTTACAGACTAAATTGTATGACTTTTATTACATTTGTGACAAAAAATATCATTTCAAAGACATTTATCCTCACATTTTTCTTCATTTAGAACTAGTTATAAACACTCAATAAATAATATATCTTTTTAGAGACTATATATGTTAATAAACAAAATTATTGACTATAAAAACTATAATATGTGCTTTTATGCTAGTGAGATTAATTTTATTAATTATATAACATTCAAAAACAACTGTTTTTTATATAAAAATGTTACTCTTTTATTAGTGTTTAACAATCCAAGTTGTAAAATTGTTTATAAGAGTAGTGTTCATAAAAATACAGAGAAATATATCCATTTCGTTGATTTAAAAAAAAAGAAAACATGTACTATCTGACATTTTTAATAAAGACTTTAGAAATAAATTTATCAAGCTTAACAGCCAAAAAATTTAAAAATCTTATAAAACTTACGATTCTTACAATTAAGACCTTCATAGTTAACAGAACATGTTGTAGTATCGTTTATTTGCAATTATTGAATTCACACATTTCTGTTTGATTTAATTAAATTAGTTTCGTTGTAACATTGTTTCTTGCTTAGTAGTATTGGCTCAACAAAAAAAGCTAGTTAGGATTTTTTTAAATGACTGTTTTATTTATGCATATTTGAAACAAAGTCCCAAAAATCAAAAATATTAATTTGTTTTTAGCATTTAGTTGATAATTTACGCAAAAACCATTAACTTGCTTTATTAACAAATAATGATAATACACTGTACAATTTCTAATCATTTGAATATTTAAAAGCTAATTTAAATCTTTCTTTAAAATGTTATTGTAAATATTAGTCTTTTATTTTATTTGTTTTGAAACTTTTTTTATAGAGATATAGTGCAGTATAAGTTAACTTTAACAGTTTATTTTAATCAATATTTTACAAACATAACATCATATTAAAAATAGTTTACTTTAATTTTAATAATACGTTTTTCTTTATACTTTGCACGGTCGTCATAAACAAAGTTTATCAACATCAAATATCTGAGAAACATTTTCATTAATGATTTCTGATAATATAAGAGCACAAGAAAAAAAAACAAATATTTTATAACAAACTCAAAAAACCACTAAACTTAGTATAAGAAGGCTTTTATAATATGTGAAATTTACATAACTACCTGTAAAATGTAGAAATTTTAATGAGTGATATAATCAAACAAAGTAACTTCTTGTCGTGTATATCAAATAAAGTTGTTTGCTTTTATCTTTTATAATGTTATTTGTACAAAAACGAGATTGAAATATTTATTGTTGTGGTCAAATTTTTGTTTTGTTATTACAAACTAAAAGTTTTACTAATACTAGTTTATATGACGACAGTTCTGAGAAACCGGTGAAAATTTTACTGCGCAAAGTGTATAATTTTTGTGACTACTTAATAATACTATTAATTATTTACTATAAACACTCTTAAGTACTAGTTTTAAAACTCTTAGACATTTTATTGTATGTGTTTTATAATAAAAAACGTAATAATATAAATACGTAGCAAATAAAATTTACAGAAAAGACAAAATTGTTGGTATACAAACTTTGAAAATTATAAAAGGTTTAAAACAAATTGGCTCTTTAAAGGAAAAAAGCTTTGAAATAAAAGTACTGTTATTATTTCAATCTTACATTTTTGAACAAAAAAAAAATTAAAAAACAATATTTCCTTCAAAATGATTATTTAAACCATCATTAATGATTATTAAAAAATTGTATTTTCATCAATACTAAAATATTAAACTTATTTACAACTAAACACGTGTTACTTTATAAAAATGGAATTCAAATTACCCGCTGAGCTAGATTGCATGTAAACCAAAGGATCAGGCTAGTTTAAACTGTACGCACGCAAAAGTTCATAAAAAGAGTCAAATGATCAAATTTCTTAAAGATTATAACAAAAAATAATAGATTTACGTTAAATAAGCAATGCATTTTTCTAAAAAATCCTACGGTATAAAAGTATTGTTAAAATTTAGGTTTAAAATAACGTGTGGTCAATATTCAAGTTTCACAAAATTTAAAGTCAAAAAAACTTATAAAAGCTTAGTTTTACTGTTTGTAGTACTGTTGTAAACACGAACTTTCTTTGTAATAAAGTTTTAACAAAAGAAAACTAATTTATAACTTTAAATACATACGGCATACTAAAACTAAAAGATTGAATTTATGATATCTATAAGTTTCATTTTTGTTTAGTTAACTACTTTTTTAGTTTATAAAATGTTTGAACTAATCTACATTAAACAAAAAGTTAGTAATTTATAATAAGTTTTTAAAAATGCTATTAAACCAAATAAAGTAGTTATTAATGATATTTTTTTACTTATTTTAAAGTTTTTGGTACACTTAAGTAATTTAAATGTATTGTACCAGTTAATTAGCTAAAAATGAAAGCAAAAAAAAAATTAAAATTTATAACAAAGCTTTAAAAAGTAAGGTTATAAAAGTAATAATTTAAGAAACTTAAATTTACACAAATAAATTTTATTACTTAAGAATTTTAAGTTATTCAAGATATTTTTATTTTAGAATCGTACAAAATAAACCAAATGCTTTCTAGTTTTGTTTAAAAAACTTAAAGGCTGTCATACTAAAGATTTACAAACTGTTTTATGAGTAAAATTTGATTTTTTTGAATGTTTTAAGTAAATCGATTTACAAAACAGTAGAGTAGAAAAAAATACATCTTTTACATCAAACACCTCCTGTTGATTTAGTAATACGGCAACATCTGTTTTCTTTTTAAATAATTATCAATAGTGATCGAAAGTTTTTCTTCAAGTAAACTTAAAAAGTTGATTTTTTGTTCGTTTTAATTTTTTTTAAAGTTATAAAAAGTTCGACTTCGCTTTTTTAACTACGTTACTCAAATGTTCTTAAATTACTGTTTTTAGGAGAAATCCAAAGGCTTTCTTTATTTTTTTAATATAGTAATTTCTTACGTTTTGTTGTAAAGCTTTAAATTTGGTCCGCTATATATTTTAATGAAATTAGTTACGCTGATATCAAATTTGTACAAAAATAACTGTATGAATTCAATATACGCTGAGTGAAATTAAAAATTACACTGTTTTTACCATCACTTTTTTTAGTACAAATAATATAACCTAAAATTACAGTATCTATTTATAAACTTTACTTTTGATTTTTTATTGGCTTTGAGAATATGTTAAAGTTTAGAATATTACCATATACATAAAAGAAAAACGCCAATACATATTTTGTTATTGCCTTAACATTAAATCATCAGGGTTTGTATTCTATTTGCGATTTAGTTGTAGATATTGATTGGTTTGTTAAATAAATAAAAAAAATATTTATTCAGAAAAATATCAACTGTGCTAAGTACCTTATAAATATGAAGTTTCGTTTATAGACCGTGAAACTTTTTATATCAAATCTTATAAAACTGTAACCGTATTTAAACACAGTATTGTTAGGTTGGTTTTGATAAATATTCTGCTTAACATATGCTGATTTTAAATATCTTGCTGACGGTTAATTTTAGTGTTACAAACGTTCGATGGAACGCCAGATAAATGTAACATACTAGTTTTTACCACTTAACTTACACTATCAAACTGGTTATTAGTGTAAAGTGATTTATATATAAAACTGATAAATACGTAGGTACATAAGTAAAAAGAAACAAAAAAACGTAAATTTTTAATAAGTACTGCTTAAATGAGTATATTAGGAACGTTAACCAACTGAAAAAAGTATAATAGGCATGGACAGAAAATAGAGTCAACAGTATAGTTTTCTATCCACATTCGAACACAAGAAAGATCATCTCAATTGTGCTCCATACGCTTCGCAGTATCGTCCATGTATCGATGCAAGTCTCCCTGCGACTGTCTGCCGTGCGTCTGCGAGACAACGATTACACCACTACAATTCACTCTTTCAAATTACCTCTCACTCTCTGTTCGCAGTACGGATTGTGACGTCATAGAAAATTTTTCAAATTCTCCCACTTAAACTCATTTTAACGGTGTAATAAAAACAAACGGTAAGAGTAAAGATATTTTGTTTCAATACTGCATTGTATTACGTAACATTGCTAAACATTTTTACGAAACTCAAAAATAACATTTTATTGTACCATGTTCTTTTGCGCATCACAATAACAAAAATTTAATAATTTTTTTGATCAAACTATTTGTAGAATTAAACTCAACTAAATGTTTAGCTATTATTTTCTTTGGTATCTTGTAATTTTTCGACGAATATTCTTTTTAGTAATAAATAATAATTAAACTATGATTTTAATTTTGATTCTGTCTTTTGTTTGTACCCTTACAGATAACATAGCAAAACTAAATTATTTTTAACAAAAACTAATGCTTTCGTAAATATACAAACTTTATAAATGCTTAACTTAACTTATTTAAAAAACTGCTTATGTTGTGTAGTTTATAAATTGTGAACAATATAAAATTATACAAAATCTTTTAGATACTATCACAAAGTATCAAAATTAAATAAGTTTCTGTAACAAGTTATTAAACAAAATTAGCAAAGAAAGTTATTTTATTATTATAAATTTAATCACACCAATTAGGGTTTTAAAACTTCATTTATGATTTAAAAACTATAAACTTATATAATTCGTTTTTATTTATAAAAACTTTATTAATTAATTTTGTGTTAGTGCATGCACTAACTTCTAAATACTTTGAACTAAAGTATTTATCATCTGTATCTGAAGTCCTGAAGTATTAAATGTTTTTTAATCAATCTCTTAATTTTAGTTAAAAATCATAAGCTACATTACAATTTTTATATCATTTTAATATTCATCAACTAACTTGCCTTTTGTTAACATGCATAAC
This sequence comes from Thalia democratica, assembly GCF_965202585.1. Taxonomy (NCBI): domain Eukaryota; kingdom Metazoa; phylum Chordata; class Thaliacea; order Salpida; family Salpidae; genus Thalia; species Thalia democratica. The sequence continues at coordinate 1,523,073 of NC_139171.1, read as the reverse complement.
TATTAACAGCAGTAGTAGATAATAATACTACTAGAAAATATATATAAAATAAAAAAAAAGATTATTTTGTTTGACTTATACATTAAAAAAATTTGATATTTTTTCAACGACCAAATTAAAAAATATACAGTTTGAGAAAAACTTAATAAAATGTACAACAATGTTTTACGAATCTGAAACGTCAACTAATTAGCTAGAATTTTTAACTTCTAAGTATGAATATTATAACTAGTTCCACCAACAACTTTCTTTGTAGTTTTTTGTTTCATTTACTACTAATGACATTTAAAAGTAGTTCATTTTGAGCACGCTAAAAAAGTGCAGAATGTTATTTAAAATGTTTAAGCAGAAAGTTCTAATAAAAGTTAATTTCCTTAAACTTAGTTTATATATATTCACTTTATAGTTTTGTTTAAAACATCAAATAAAGTTCAAATATAAATTTCCAGCTGGATTAATTAGTACCTTTTAGCTGAACTTTACTTAGATCTCTATTTTTTTTGATAATATTGTTTTAAAATTATTGATTCATAAGTGCCTATAATTGGAATAGTACGAGTTTTTATATTTTAACTATTTCTTATTGCACTATAAAAAGAATACACAGCAGATATACATAAAGTTTTATAACAACAGCAATCAGCAAACTGCGGCTGCTTGCCAAATATGGTCAGCTAATAGTAAACGTTTTTGAAACAAGTATAAATTAGTACTTTCATTTGATATATACTACCTACTAGTGATCTATTATTGCTCCTTTTATCATATGTTTACTGTAAAGAATAGTAGACTTTCATTATTAAATATATATTTTAATTATCTGCGATCTGCGAACATTTATTTTTGTGAAAATTTGCTTGTGTCTTATTATAGACGGCTGACTTCTGACTTATAATGACTTAGTTTTAAGCAAAATTAATTTAAAATGTGTACAAAAAAGGTTTTTTAGCAGTTTTTTAAACTCGTGAACGAAATATACAGTTTTAAATTTAGCTTAAAATAAGTATTTTAATTTAGATAGCCGTTAACTTAATCAAATTTACGGTATTTTAAAAAGACTTACGTTCTTAGCTTTTTATACAAGTCTACGGTAAATCAAGTTTTGAATTAATTTCAAAGTGATTTATAAGTATAAAACGAAGCAGTTAACTAACTGATTGTAAGTATTTTAAACAAATAATTTTGTATGTACAAACAGTTACTGGTTTGCACTACCAATTATTTTTTTATTGCGATTAGTTGTACTTTTACTATATATTTCACAATACACGGTATAGTGACGTAATATCACTAACTGCATGTCGTCGCCTCGAGTTATGTAAAAAAAAAAATCATTTAAAATAAATGATAGTAAGTTAATACATTCATGGTGACTTAAAAAGTTTGAAAATTTAAGTTTAACACTTTTTACATTCAATATAGTTGTGATCGTTAAGTTTTATGGGATAGAAAAAGATGAATAAATTATAAGCAATAAGCATTACAAAACTGTTTTATTTGTCACAATATTAGCATCTGTGGTTATTAAAAAAACTTTGTATAAAATATTTGTACTATGTGGGCTTTCTGTAAGCTGATGTGTAGATCGTTGTTCGATTTGTTTCATTTTAATATTTTTACTTTTTTAAATCTACTAACTTTTTATCGATTTCAGCAAAATATAGTCAAAAGAAGCAGTTAAAGATTACAATGCAAATGAGGTTTTTTCTCGAAAATTTTTTTGATCTTCACTCCAATAAATTCTTAAGCATAGAGTTATTTAGAAATAAAACGAGTTTTTAAAAAACTATGCTTTAACCTCTTAAGACAAAAGTTTTTCATTAAAAAAATGTTTAATAACCTCATTACATCTTTTAATCTCATGCAAAGTATCTGTAAAGGGACTGTGAACTTTATTTGAAACAAACTATTATGTTACAAAGCTGACATTAATTCTCCACAGAATACAAATGAATTTGTTGTTTAGAATTTTATCTGTTGTAAAAAAATTGTAATAGCGTTTGTGTAACGTTCTTACTTACACAAGAGTCAATGAATTATATAAAATAGTTTAGTATTAAGCTTTGTGTTAGCTTGAATAAAAACAGTCCATGAAACATTTTGTTTTATATATTAAATATTAAAAAATCTAAGAATTTTTATGTGCGTTATGTAGTTTTAATTTCTATACATTGCTATTTACAAACATTTTTGTTATACATCTTTTATCTATTAATTAAACCTGTTACTAAAATATGGATCACAAAAAATTTTACATTTTGTTACTTGTGATATTTGATAGTTTAGCAATTATTCTGCAAAAAGATATTTTTGGTAAATCAACAAATTTCAGTCAACACAAACATTATTCTATTAACGAATTGTTTTTAATCATTTTTCTCAAAAACTTTTTTGTACGTTGTCTGCTCAAGTTAGAAAATATAGAATTCAATTGTGTTGAGGTATGCTTGAATTATTTTAAGAATCATGTTTTATTTCTAGTTTTAAAGAATTGGTACTGCTTATTCGAATATAAATATTGTTTCATTGGTTTTTTATAGTTTTCAAGGTATCAGTTTAATTAGTTTTTGTTTTTTTATAAACTAAAAAATTATCAAACTGACAAAAGTTCTGTATGGAATAGAAAAACATTTTGCTTTTTAAATTTGTAAAATATGTGTTTAAAATGTTTTAATACTTCCTTTTTGACAAAGGAATAAATTATGCTAAATCATAAACATATAGAAATAAAAATTCGCTAGCTTATAATTTGTTCTTAGCTTTAAACTTATAAGTATTAACACGTTTCTAAAATTTCTGCTTAATAGTTTAAAATATGAGATGTTAAAAGATAATTCTCAAATGACATTAGAGTTCAGGTAGTTTCAGTATTCATGAATAATGTTTTCAACATCGTTTTCTAATAATTTCTTTATTTTTCTCAGTGAAATTCACGTGATTGAAACGTTAACAATGATTAAAAAAATTTAAAACTTATTGGTTTCCTTTAGCATTTTAGTGTTGTTTAAAATTGTAAGTGTAAACAATTTTCTAAAATTTCTTCTTAATAGTAAAATATGAACTCTTTAGAAAATTCACACATGACAATTATGAGTTCAAGAAGTTACAGTATCCATGTGTATATTTTTGAACATCGTTTTCTATCAACTTCTATATTTTTTCAGTGAAAAGCATGTGATATAAACATAAATGATGATAAAAATGTTTTTTTTAAGTTTCGGCTTCCTTTAACAAGGTACTGTTATATTTTTTTTTTTGAATTTTGACATAATAAAAAGAACTTAATTGTTGTATAAACTTCAAACTCCTGTTGTATTTTTGTCTCATAAACTGTTTTAAATTGATAAAAAATGAGTTAAAAAACAATAATGTATCTAGAGTATCTAGAGTTTTGGCTTCCTTTAACAAGGTACTGTTATATATATTTTTTTGAACTTTGACATAATAAAAAGAACTTTATTGTTGTATAAATATCGAACTCCTGTTGTATTTTTGTCTCAAAATCTGTTTTAAATTGATGAAAACTGAGTTAAGAAACAATAATGTATCTAGAGTAAGTTTAAAATACATCAATATAATTATGATATTTGGACACAAGGTTTTTTTAAATTCAAAGTTTTAAAATGAATAATTTTTAGCTATTTAACCTTGTTTTAAAATAAAAAATTAGGGTAGAAGAACTAAATATGTAATAAAGCATAAATTAAATATAATATAATCTGCCCAAAAAATATAGTCATTAATTTTTCATTTGTTTACGTATTTTTTAATTCGTTAACTACATTACACGTGCTTTTTGATATGCTTTTGTTTTTAATGTTATTAAGTTCATAATTATGTTTTGTATAAATTCAGATTTTATTTTCAACTTTAACCTGTTTGTTTAAGCTAAAACAGTTAGACCCCATTAACTCTTTCAATTGTGTAAAGTGTTTATATTTATTTATAGATAAAACTCAATGAAAAACATAATTTAATTGTGAAATGTAGTCAAAAACTTGTTTTATTTAAAGAAAATTACGAAAGTTGATCTTTATTTAAAGTTTTTCATTAATTTTATGCTTAAATTTCAATATTTTCATACGCCGTATGTGCACAGCTTTTATCTAGTTCTATAAGAACTTAATAAATTATTCATGTTTTTAACAAGATAAAGTTTCTACAAAATGATTTTTTTTTGAAAACGAATATAATTTACTTTTATTTTTCGAAAGTAATTTTTCGCGCATAGCTTAAATAGTTGCTTAGATTTTGATGTCTTAAAAACTAAAATTAGTTTTATAAAGTATATTTAAATATTTCGTAAACCATATTAGTTCAAGATTTAAAAAAAAAATAACTTCCAACCTTATGATTTTATAATATATAATATATAGTTAAATATAAAATTAACGTCTACATAAAAAACAATAATTTTGTCATGTTAAATTGAAAATAATTGTCGATAGAAAACAAATGAATATGTTATTTAAAAAAAGATATTTTTTTAAACATTTGTTTACAACAATTTTACTTTCTTAATTGTTTCTTTCTTTTTTGAGAAAATTCAAAAAATATACTAAAATTTGTATTAATTAAGAAATTATGCATATAATTTATTCGGAGCTTAAAATACTTATAATTTTTTTAATAGTTTTTAAAGACAGGTGTTTAACAGAAACATAATAAGTTTTCACAGGATCAAATACAATTAAGTTCCAGTACTTTTAATTTTCATATATTATAATTCAATATATTTTTCTGAAAATTTTCTTTATTTTTCTATGATAGCTCGTGGTATAAATATTTAAAAAAGTTTTTATAAAAAAGTTTGGGTCACGGAAGCAAAATACTACAATTAAATATATTAACAAGTTTTGTATGTAAATTAATTTATGTTGCTAAGTATAACCATAGTACATTTTTTTTATTAAATCAACACCAAACTATTTTTGTATTTTTCTATTGAAAATAGTTTTAAAGTTTGCATTTAAAACATAATTGTATATAAAAAAGTTTAAATTAAGTAGTTTGTTTTAGAAACTTGGTAGTATTTTCTATATTTGAGTAGTTTATGATGAATACCGATAATTTTTTAAAACCACATTTAGAAAAATATAAACGTTGGTAAAAAATCACATTGGTAGCACAACTTAACATGCAATAAAGTATTTAACCAAAAATAAAAATTTAACTGCCAGAAAATTTAACTTTTTCTTCTTCATCATTGTATGTTTTAAAGTTTATTTTTCAATACAACGCAGGTGTCTTTAAGTAAAACTTTTATTTTTAAAGTTGATAAGTTCATTTTTGAAATTTTTATTAACCTTGGTACAATTTTAAATTCAACTAATTCGTTTAAGTTGAAACAAAAAGCTCATTTAATTTTAGACTGATTGGCTTATGTACAAACTAAAGTTAAAGAGGTAGCTTACTTTGTGAAAGTATGTTAAAAACTTATTTAATTTAAAGAATGACTGTTCCTTATTTCAATTGATGCATTAATGTTTTGTTGAAATTCAATATTTCCGTAAGGTCATATGTTCATAACTATTTACCTAGTTCTTTAAACACCTAAATAGTTTCGTTTATGTTTTAAGCAATATTTTTTCATTAGAGATAGACTTTAAAAACTTTATTTATTATAGTTTATTGAACAAAAAAAAAAAACTCAAAATATTTTGTTCTAAGACCTGGTGCACGAAAAAACCTTTCTGTTATCGAGTCAAGACGGATACCACGGATACCTTTTAATGTCTTGTCGAGGATACTTAAAGATACTTAAGACTTTACTTAAAAATTATTTAATGTTTAAAGTCTTGTAGAATATTTGGTATTTATTATATATATAAAAAATAATTATATTTAACTAGCTTTTAATTTATTGTAGAACAGTAAAATAATACAAATATAAAAAAGTGTACAAATTAGAAGTAACTTTTTTAAGCCTATTTGGTATCAATAAATATCTCAAATTTTTAAAATATTGGTTACATCTTTCATTAAATAAAAAGTATTTTGAATTTTTGAGTAGTTTTAGAAATATATTTATCTTAATTTCTTTTCGAATAGAAAGCTGATATTTATTATTTTTGTACAAATAATTCTACTTGTAGCTGTTTAGCTTGTACTGCTTTTGTTATGTCATAATACTTGTACTGATCATTTCACAAATATCGCTTTTGTTATGTTATAATATCGGTACCAATCAATTCACTTCACGATGATTATTGTGATGTCATAATACGATTGCATACCATCGCCTAGAGTTATGTTAAAGAATAAAGTCTAAAAATATTTTATTTTAGTTTTTCACGATGTCATACGAAGTTTGAAAAATTAAGTTCATTTTGTGTTTTATATCGTACCCATTTAAAAATATTCATGAGCATTTCTAGAATGAAAAGAACAAGTAAGATATATAACAAAATGTAAATATATTACATCAAATGAGGTAAAAATTAACATAATTTAATAAAAACAAAGCCTCATTTCACTAAATAATATTGTTCTTCGTGATTTTTGTAAATAAGTATAAAATCTATCTATATAAAGTAGTAATCTAAGCGTTGAACTTAATGTATGTTAACATTTTTATGTACAGCCAACAAAGTTTACATAATCGAGTAGTTAAAATTTAAAGAAACATTTTTCAGCGTTTCTTTTATAAAATAGTTTTAGTACGTCATTTAAACGATTGCTGAAGTTTTGTAAATCGAGTGTAAAAAAGTTGATATTCTAAAAAGCAAAATTGTTGCAAAATTATTCTATAATTTCCATCTGTACAGAAGATAATGAATATTATAGTTCATATAAAATTAAATAAAAACTTACTGACTTGCTTACTTTCTAAAACTTGTTGGTTTATCAGCTTAAAGTATAAACAGTTTATTGAATTACATCTTAATGATTTTGAAAAATGAAGTACATAAAAACAAATATCAAATTATATTTTTTTTAGCACTTATAATTTTTATTTATTATTTTGAGCATCATTTTATTATAATTATGTTTGTTGTTTCAAATAAAATCATGTGAGCTGGACATTAAAATGAAACATAATACTATTTGACGTTTGCAAAAACAGTTTGTATTTGTCTTTTTGAATAAAACCATGTGTTTAAAAAGAGTATTTGAATATAAAAGTATTCATGTTTAGATAAATTTTCAATAACTTTTAAGTTTTGTTCATGAAGCATTTATCTTAAACTTTCATTTCTTTAAAATGTTTCAGTTAACCGTTAAAACAACTTTTATGTATTTAAGCAAAATGTTTGTAAAATCATTTTTCATAAACATTTACCAAATATATGTATTTAAACTGTTTAAGTTGAAAAAACAGATATTCAAGTTGAAAAATTAACAGTGGACGATTTCGTAAAAGTAAAATTACACGAAAAAATTGGTGCTACTTGTACCGAATATTTGACTATTGTGATGTCATAATATCACTAGCCTCGAGTTATTTTATTTAAAAATAAATTTAAGTTAAGATTTTCACGATGTAAAATTGTTTAAAAAACTCGACTGTCATTGTTCTACAATTTTTTTAAACGATCAACGATAACAGACAAAGTTTTGATTTAGAAATAAAAGCTTTAAAATTCTAAGCATTGCTTTACTTTATTTTAAAGTAAAAGAACTTTTTTTATAACAGTATATGTGACTAGTGTTTTTTATAACTTAGTATGTAATTAGTTTATCGAGATAAGTTAACTACAAATTCGTATTTCATTTTGTTTTAAAAGTTTTGTTCTTAACCTCAGCAAACTTCAATTAAAAGTTGAGTTCATTTTGCTGACGAAGCACTTTGCAGCTTTTCTTGTAAATAAGTTTTGCGCAGCGCTTAATAACTACTTGAATCTAGAATTGCTAAAAATAAAATCAGTTTGTATTGAAATAAGCTTGAATGTTTAAAAAATAGGATTTTTTATAAGTAATACTTGTTATATAAAAATAAATATAAATAACAGTTTTTAGATATAAAAGTTACAGCTTTACTAACTTAAAGGTGAAAGTGATATAAAAAGTAGACTTCTCTTTTATTAGTATTTAGGTTAGTCAAAAAAGGTTTATTCTCTATGGAATATACACAAACTGCTATATTTAGATATTGTCCACTTTGAAACATTAACTTAAGGTTTAACTTCCGTGTATTAACTTCATAAAATAAGCTCTTTACTTTCGAGTAAATGGAGCAATATTTTGAGATTACACAAACAGTTCTATAACTTCCTTGTTTACAAAAGATAAGAATTATACAAAAGTTCATGTTAAATTTTAAAGAAATGTGAAAACGTAAATTTGTTGTTAGCAAAGAATGCAAAATTTAAGCAAAATATGTTGAAGCTGTTAAATGCGAGATGATATTATTCTCTCACATTATAAAATATGGTCCAAGTACTTTCAATATTTTCTGTATTTTTTTTTCTTCAAATGTATTTATCGTTCGACTGCACATGTGATTTGAAAATAAATAATAAACTTTTTATATTAGTCTTAGCTTTTTTTGGAAACAGTTTTATTATTATTTTTTGACTAGAAACTTGTTTTGTTAGAAACAATTTTGGACTACAATTTGTTTTAAAAATTACACTGTGGTTTTCAAAAAACTTTTTGTTAGCAAATTAATTTAAACAGTTATATTAGTTTACAAATTATTTTATATCGTTTCCTCAATTAACTTACTTTTGAAACGCTAATCAAAATTTCTATTGTAGTTAGCAAATCAGACACAGTGCAAGCTTATTGCTTTTAATTAGTTTTTTTTTTACTTTTTTTCAATTCACTCTCAGCCGGCCAGCTTGGTTTTTTATCACAAATTTTACAAGCAAGCAGACCACAGTAAAGTATTGAGAAATATTTCGAGTTTTTCTCTCATGAAAAAATGCGTCTCTTTTTTTTTTTTTGACAGTCCATTTCATCATGCAACTCTTTTAAGTGAGCTCTTCTTAAAATCAGTACAAAAAATTTTATTGAAAGTTTTTGTTGGTTTTTAAAATGTTTTTGTTTTAAATATTTAGCGTGTGTGTTAGTTTGTAACCAGATTGAAAAACTATTTGTATGTTTATTGTATTTTTAATAATTACTATACTAATACTAACATATCTATACTTATTTAAAAAAAAAATATTTTTTTGTTTTTAGTGCTTAAAATTAATATCAAGTTTTGTGGTTTGTAACTTTGTAAGCACTAACATCTTAAAATTTTAGTTTTAAAAACGTACTTAAAAAACAATGTGTACCAATTTATTTCATTCCAATGAAAATTGGACTTTAACTCAAGGTAATGTTTTATTAATTTAAGCCAATAGAATCTAGCCCTTTCAACTGACATTAGTGAAAAGTTTTTATAAGTAATAAAAGATACGAGTCAAAAGTTTTAAATTAAAATGATTTTTTGAACTCAATTTTTTTTTTGCTGTAATATTCCATCGCACTTGTATACAGTAAACAAATACACTTTGCATAAAAAACAACAGTTAATGATGCATAAAATTTTTGTGCTTCATTTTAGCCTAGTCACAAGTTGTGCTTATAACTTATGAGAGTTGGTTCATACTAACAACTAAGACAGAACAATATAAAACATTATTATTATTAAAGCTTAATAAACTTAAACAGTTACTTTAAACTTTATTTAAGATTTTAAACTTTAATTATATAAAAGTATTAGCGTTGTCATTATTAAGTCTTAAGGTTGTAAAAGTGGTTTACCACAAATTAAAAGAAATTAGTTAACTACAAGTTACTAGTTAAAAAACTAATTTTATTGTAGTGACTAAATTAAAAGTAATTAAAACATGTTTTATTTAGTTATTAAGTGTTTAAGCACACTTTTTATAATCTTTATTTTGAGCTTGTGCATTTTTAGTTTGTTTAAACAAGTTTGAAGTTTTAATATCAAGTGTTTTAGAGAAGCAATAACATTTCAAAATAGTACTAAAATAAAATAAACTGTTAGGTAGTTTAAATTCTTAACTTCTAATTCAAAAGTTTATGATGTAAATTCTAGCTTAGCTGTTTAAAACCACAGTGGTTTGAGTATAGTTGTAAGTACATAGTATTTCAAACAGGAATAAATTTAGTATAAAGGTAATGATAAGGCATTTTTTGCTTGGAGTTCTAGTTCTTTGGGCGTCTAGTCAAATTGTTAGTGGAAAACCCTCTAGTACAGTGACTTCTACACTATCAGTCACTGCAGACCCTAGCACCTCAACAATTGGTTTGTTTGTTTGTTTTATTTTGTACTTATTCTGTAAAAATTGTTTCAATATTTTATCTAACTTAAAAGGTGAAAACCTAAAATTTTAGTAATTAATTAAAAAAAAACTTTATTTTCTTGAATTTGTTAATAATTTTATTTTCATGCTCACAAGTGTAAGTTAAAATAAATAAAAAAAATTTTAAAAATACATAAAAAATTATAGAAAAAAATATTTTTTAACCACTTTTTTGATATAATTATACTTCAGTAATTACCGTTTATAATATATATACATAAGCTAAAGGTCTTACTAGAAAACAAGTTTAGTTTTGAAATATAGAGTTGCTAAACGTATAATTGAATATTCTATATCAATTTAAAAAATATACTTAGTTTAAGTACTAGTTAGTGCACTTAAAAGTTCTAAACTCATCAAATAATTTAACATTTTTAAAATAAGCTATCTTAATAAATTTAACTATATTAATTACTATTGCATACATTTTATATTCAACAATTTTACTTACAATTTTAAATTGATGACAGTTTTACTTCTCATATTAAACATCAAGTTTATTTTCAAGTTTATTTTTATTCTGGTTTTTGTGGTTAATATTGGCAGAGTAATGGTTTTAAAAATTGTTTTTACCATATTTTAACCTAATTTTATTACTTGGTTAGTTTAAAAATATATATTATACATTTATAAAAAAACTAATTTTGAAGTTTTTATCTTTATTACCATTGGCCTCGCGTGGAGTGAATAATTAGACATTGAAACATATGCTCCTAAAAATATTACAAACTTATTCCAACATTAAAGACCTGTTTAAACTATTTCTCTATACCAAGATATATTTATTTTGAGGATTTATATCTAACAAATCTAAATTTTAGATACATAAAATTAAGGTTTTTTTAAACTTTTGTAGATTATTTTTTGTTCAACTGCCCCTAACAAAAATATTAATCACCACTATTGTTTAAATAAAATGTCTTTAAACAGTATTTTAAAACAAATGGTGTATATCTTAATATCTTTCTTTAGACCAATCTATTGATCATACTTGTGAGAGTTCACAACTTTCTTTCTTTATTTAATAAACATTATTTACAGCCTGTTTGTTAGTAATAAAAAACATTCGTTTGTCAACTGTTGAAGTTTTTAATAAAGCTCAAGTTAAAATATTAGATAACCACAATTGGTAACTTTAACTCAGGTTGGCTGCAGTTGTAAGTTTTTGGAAATGTTTTCATTTATAACATTATGCAAATTTATGCAAATGGGGTATGTTGATAATACAGCACAATATTAAAAAAATTTACACCCTTATCCCTTACCCATCTTGCCCAAGATTTTTAATCTTCACCCTTATCCTTTACCCAAGTGTATAAAAAAATAAAAGTTTTTTTGTTTAAAACTTAAAATGAATAGAATGTAATATACCAATCAATCAGATGCAACCTTAGAAATGCAGCCAACGCATTTAACTTAAAGGAATTATTTAAATGTAAACTATCCCTATAAATAATTAAGCTTACCAATCAGCTAAATTTAATTTTTTAAAAAGTGATTAAATTTAGGTTAACTTACATAAGTTGAATTGGATAAAGCTATTCTTAATTCTAGCAACTTTCACAGTTTTACTAAATGTTTTACAGTATGATTATTTTGTTTTTATTTACATAAGGAAGTACTTTTTGTGTAACATGTTTTTCCACTTTTGTAATAAACGTATTGATAAACTCATTATTAAAATAAATTTATTGCCAAGCATTAAGCTATAGTTATTTTTTTACTAATGTCGGCTATCAGACTATTAGTATATTTAATGAAAATAAACAGTTTGCAATGAATATCAAGTGAATCTTTGTCTAAAAGGCTTTTAAAAGGCTTTATCAAATAAATTAATAAGTTTGTGTTATACAAAAATTTTTCACTGAAAGTCAAAAGTTTATCACGTGCAAACTATAATAATGAATTCATAATAATGTATATTAAACTGTTTTTTTTAAAGATTTTTATTAAAGTTTTTATTAAACTAAAATGTTAGGTTTTAATTGTTTATTTTTCTAGTTTTATAAAGTATGCTTAAAGCTTGTATGAACTAAACAAAAACATAAAAACTATCAAAAACTTTAATAAAAATATGTTAAAGAAAACTTAACCAGTAATTATTAGAAAAATAAGTATATCAAGAGAATTTGTATATCAGATTAAATAAAAATTATGTTTAAATATATGATTAGTTTAAAAAAAATATCTCATTTTCTTCTAAATACACTAACTACTTTGCATAAATTTCATCATTAATACTCTTTTAATTCAAATAAGTAAGAATTTAATTCAGTGAATAAGAAAATAAATGAAACTAACGTAGAAAACTAAAAAAATAAATGAAATTGAATTTAAAAGTACATTACATTCGTTTACAACTGTACCTAATCATGGCATAAGAAAATAAACAAAAAAAAATATATTTATCCCCCTTTATTTGATTTTAAGCTTTTTGAATAGCAACCTGGTTTGTAATAAAGTATAAATATTTTAACTTTCAACTTATTTTTTTTTACAAAAGTTTTTATTTTTACCAGGTATTAATATTTGTTGACGTCAAAAAAACTTTGTATTGCATATTGAAAAAAACATTTATCAATTTTATAAAGTATAAAAAAAGAAAAATTATAACTTATAGCTTTATTAAACTTAAATGCTTACGGATAAATAAGTAGTTTTTAAGTACGAACGTACAATAGCGAGTCAAAATTAAAATATTTACAGTTGGTATTTATAAGGTTGTAAATGTAGTTTTTAGTATCTTTTTGTTTAAACTCTAAAAAATGTTAACAATTAATGAGTATAAAATGTATTTTTGAGATAGTTAACCCTAATGAAACATGCCTTTGTATTTTGTTTATCTATCTTCTAAAATTAAACTAAGACAAAGCATAGCTAAATATTTTTTGGTTTTCCGGTACTAAAGTATTTTTTAGGTATGAGTGTTTTTTTAATTGTATATAATACATTTAGTATACTATTGATTTACTTAATTTTATACAAACATAATGCTTTTTATACTACAAATAATAATATGGTCATCTTTTAGAAAATAGGATTTAAAGTTCAAACTCTTACAACTATGGTTTATAAAAATGCTTTCATACTTTAAATATTTTACATAGGTTAAAGTTATTTTTTATTTCCGTGTTTAGTGAACTATTTTAAATTTTTTAATAAGCTTTGCCTTGAAGCTATTTTAGTAGTAAATTTTATACCTTTATATTTGGACTTATTAATTTCTAATATTTAACCTTGTATTTTAGTCATATAAACACACATATTTTTGGATTAATTTTTTGTTCTATATACATTTCTATTCTCGGCCTATCAACTACTTTTTTTAAAAGCAAAATAATTATGAGTTATTTGTTAAACAATTCTAATTTAAAGTAATTAATGATAAAACATTTAATATTTTTTTATTTCTAATAAGTGTCATGATGTTGCTAAAGTTAACACTAAAAATGATATTTAAGTTTCACCTAGTAACTAAAGATATAGTGTTATTCGAACTTGTTTCTTAAATATAAACTTCCTTATAATTTTAAATACCAACTAGTTAACTTCTTAGGTACAAAAATGTTAAACATAAACGCAAGTATATAGTGATAAAAAAAATTAAATAAGTTGATTAACAAAAACTAACAAATATAGTATTAATTAGAAATTTATTTACAGTTCCACCAACTTGTGAGCCGGATTGTGTTCATGGAGAATGCAAATTCACTGATGATACAAACACGATAACAACCTGTATTTGCAGAGACGGCTTTCATGGAAAACAGTGCAATTTGAAAAGTTTGTTTTGTTTTGTTAACCTAACATAAGCTAAAAATAAAGTTGTAATCTGAAAAATCTGGACTTTTAAGCATAAATCTACAAACTACTGGAAAACCTGGAATTTTAAGCAGTCTATACATGTAAAATAATAAGTGCAATTTGACTAGATGCAAAACATCTATCTTATAAAATTTCTTTTGATTTTTTTTGTAATTTTGTTTATTCTATAACACATTTAATGTAGCATTATAGTATTTTTTTAATAATTTTTTGCTAAATAAGACAGATTTTACCTTAAGTTTAATTTTGTACTAAAAGTAGAAGGAAAAATTGTAAGTTAAAAATTCCTGGAAGTAACTCAAAAAACCTGGAAAAACCTATGACAACCCTGGTTTTAGAGTTCCGACAAGCTCTAATGTTAAAAGTTTTCTTCGTAGATTACAGTTTAAAATTGGTTTTTTATATAAGGATGGGTATTTTTTAATTTGATAAAAATTTATACTTATTAAAGTTAAGTTAATTATATAGTATAGTTATAAGAAGTAGTGCAAAATTATATTATTACACTTCTACCAAATAACTGAAAGTTAATAGAAATAAATGATAATAGATCTACCCAACCTAATCAATTAAAAAGCTTATTGGTCAAGTATTACCATAAAATCTTAGCTTAAAAATTTTTTACTGATAGCTTAAGTTTTCTGTTTTTGTTTATATTTGGGTTAAAAGCTTGCGCGATGGATTTGGCAGGACTAAAAAAAATGGTACAGCGACATTTTCTGTGCCTTGATAGCACAAAAAAATTAGATATTTAATAACAAACATATGTAAATTTGATTTTAATTTTATTATCGTTCTAAATTAGTGCTTGTTGGATGAATATATAATTGAAATTTTGCTGTTAAATAGTTGTGTTAATTTTATAAAATACAATTTTCTTTTATTTCGCTAGTGAAAAATTTCTGGATTGTCTTAAAAGGTACTCACTTTTTTTCTTAAATATATCTTAAACTAAATTTTAAAACAATAATAATAAATCGATCAGTTTATAAAATAACTGTATTACTGTTTTAACTAAAAAAGATTTTAAAAGTTATTTAAAAAATGCAATAGAACTAAAATTTGCAATATATTCAAAAAAGATAAAAAACTTATTTTCATTACAGTATTAAATTGTTTTCTTAGCTCAACAAAAAAAAAGTTTATGCATACTTTTTGTATCATTAGATCTCTTGGATAGTAGCCAGAATAAGTGAAACAATTCATTTAAATAAGTTTTTCATCACAAAAAGCATTATAAAACAACTAAAATATAAAAAAACAAAACTTTTTTTCGATATATATTAACTACTTTTTGTATACAAAACTCTGTTGTAATTTTACAATCCTAAATAGCAAATAAATACATCTTTTATAACATAACCTATTCTAAAGTCTCAAGAAGAGATACTTAAGAAAAAGTTTTAAAAACCTTGTTCTACACTATGCAGTATTTTATTTTGTTTAATTGATTGTTTTATTACTAAACATTTAAATATTTACATGATAAAAAGAATTATTCGGATATTTAAGATATTTAATAATTAATTTTTAGATATTTAAGGAGATTTATATCCAATATTTATTTCAACAGTTTATTACAAACAAAACAATGTTTCACTCCTATACTGTGAGTGAAACATTGTTTTGTTTGTAATAAACTGTTGAAATAAATATTGGATATAAATCTCCTTAAATATCTTAGTAATATCTTAGTATTTAAAACTTGATACCAACGTATACAGTTGTTTAATTTATTTTTTTATTAAACTTAGTATGTTTACAATGGTATAAATATGTACAACCTTTTCTACTTAAAATTTAAACATAAATTCATTTCATTGTTATAAAATATATCAATATTAAATTATTATAATTTAGATAAAAATGAGAAGAATCATTGTGAGAGAGGATGGAGTTACAAAAAATATTTTATTAATGGAACATTAGATGGAATAGGATGTGATTGTACTGGTACTGGGTATGAGGGGGAATTGTGTGAAATAAGTTAGTATAATTTATATTATCTGTATATTAGTTATATCTATTTATACTATTTGAAATGAAGGAGATTTGTGCGAAATTAGTTAGTTTTGATTTAATTGTCAGTATATTATTTGTATCTATTTATACTATTTAAAAAGAAGTAAATTTGAGTGAAACAGACTACTTTATAAATGCTTTAAGTTAGTATTGCAATTAGTAGTACTTGTGTTTGATGTAAAAGTTAGAGGAAACTTTGAGGAAAATTATTGTAACAATTTGTAAAAGTATTGTTTTTTTAGCAACACTTTTTAATCATTTAAAAGTTTTCTTAGGTTAGTACATCACCAGTATTTAATTCCGTTCTTAAACATGAAAAAATTTTGTTTTATAATGTACGTGTAGATTTTAATAAAGTTTTTTATATAGTTTGACAATTAAATTAATGATAATCTCAATAAACTCGAATATACTTATTATCATGATTGACACATTTTTAATTTATTAATGGTTTATGTTAGTTTATTCGTTAAAAAGAAGTGTATATATCTTTAAAACTTAATAGCGTTTATTTTCTATTAAACCTAGTTTAACTTACTCATAGAGTATAAATTTATATTTATAGAAAAGAAGGAAGAATGTTGTGAATATACAACACCAGCCCATATGTGTTACAAACACGAGGACAAATCTGAATGTACAAACTTTAAAGTTGTTGAAGGTAAAATTATTAAAATACCTTTTAACTTGTTTTTTGTGTCAGCCCAGTATAGTTAAATTTTATATGGCATTTAGATTATTTTTGGTTTTAAACCTGTATATGTAAAGTGTTGGAATAATTTTCTAAATAAATTATTTAAATTATTTTAATAATTTTATATATGAATCTAAAAACGTCAAAACTTATTTTTTATTTGTTCATAAAAGTCTAGTTTTTTGCATAATCTTTGTTAAAGGAATAACCAGAATAATAGTAATCAAGTAACAATATATAACTAACATTTAAATTTTTATTTTGAATATTTATTTGTCTAACACATAGTGTTTTTTTTATTGTATTTGATAAAGAAATTTGACGTTTAAGTTAAAAATTTTTTATCATAAATCTGGTTTTTTTTATTTAAAACACAATTTGTAGTACTAACTATAAAAACTTTACAGTACTTATAATTTTTTAATGTATAACTTGGAGGTAAAGTGCCGCAAACATAAAAGATAAAAATTAATATCTGACAGTTTTTAGTTCATAGTTTTTGTTGAAATATGTTAAAGTTTGTACTTAATTTTCCTGACGTGTTTAAACTTTTTTTTGTTTCTTATAACATATAATAAAAACAGATCATCCTAGTTGCGCTAATTGCACTACTAATGAAGTATGTTTGGGGTACGTTTACGGCTTCCTTAATCCAGTAAGTGAAATAGTTTGCAGAAGAATACAAGAAGAATATGCAGAAAGTTAGTCAAGAATGTAATACTTAAGAAAAAATGAAATTAATAAATTTTACAAACATATTTCTACATTTAGGTTAGCAGCTTAAAAAATTAATTCAATAGTTTTACTAATTTTCTAGGCGTTATAAGATTTATTTTAAATAAATTTATATCATACAGCTGTGTACTTGTATAAATTGATTTTATATGTCACTCTTTATTTAATTGTAATTTTATAAAAAATAATTCAAATCTTGGTATAAAGTATCAATATTTTGATTGCAATGTTTACTTTTAATACAAGAGTTTAGATAAAAGTAAACTTTTATAGTAATATGATATAGTTTAGTCCAGGGGTCGGCAAACAAATGGTTCTCGCTGGCCAAATTTCAAGTTTCAAAATTTTCCGCGGGCCGAAGTTTTAGTTTTAGTCAGTTTTTAGTTTTAATCGATTTTAGTCACATTTAGCTATTTATAGGGGTCTGGCCTGGCCTATTTAAAATTTATTTTTAGTTTAGAGTCTAAAATTTATATCTAACATAATACTTATGGCCTAATATTGCTTACATCATTATTATAAATTTACTTAAATAAAATAACATTTTTGTTCTTTTCATTACCACCTAAATCTTTAACAATGAATTAAGCATTCTATCAGTGGTTTTATGTTAAAAATAATTACACGATACAAAACATAAAAGATCAACTACAAACACAGTGACGCAATAAAACAATTAATAAAATTTGATATCCATTTCCTCTTCTAGCTCGGTTTCATGAAGTGTTGTTTTTTCTGTTCTTCTAGTCTTTTGCATTTTATAGATTGCCATTTCACGTAGTCATTTACAAGCAATTCTCACTGACAACTGATCTGTAAAAAACTAAGCTCATAAAACAGGTGTCGATCACTTTATACACTTTTTCCTTGATCAACTTTACTTGTTGAAAATAATCTCTATATGTTCAATACATTGCAAAGAACATATTTAAAGTTTCAGTTATTTTGTTAAGTTAACTAAAATATAAACCAAAAAGATATTATTATTTTTATTTTAAACAGCGCAAGTTTTTCTTTTAAAACCTTTGAATACTTTAATAATCTATTTAAAGTTTTCTTGGTTGCAAAATTTTGGAAAAAAAAAACTTTATAACAATAAAATTACATTATTAGCTTACTGAATCTAAGAAACACTCCAATCCAAGTACGTAAGCTTTTCTTTACACTCCAACAAGATTTTATTTAAAAAAAAGGCAAAATCTTAACTTTATAGAAAAATTGCTAGAACTAACATCTTTCTTTTTTTTTATATATTTAAGCTTAGGCAGTGAAAATATTAAACAATTTTCAAATTATATCCAGGAACAAAACTAATAAATTTTTTTTTTTTTGAAAAAAACAATTTAAAATAAAATTTTGTTTTGCGGGCCAAATTTACATGCTAACGGGCAGTTTTTTTCTTTCGCTTGCCGCATTCCTTTTAAACAAAAAAAACATACTCGTGGGCCTCAGATTTACACTTCAAAAGCCGCAGTTGGCCCGCGGGCCGCAGTTTGCCGACCCCTGGTTTAGTCTAAGCAATACAAAGTATATTTTGGTAGCTATTAATATTAGTTTTTAAATTTAATTCTTCTTATTTAAAGCTTAAAGTAAATAAACTAACAATGAAACAGATAGCTACTGTGACGTAAAAGGTGTTGACAATAATGTTGAAAAGAAATGTCCTTCAGAAACACACAGATGTGTGAGACAATCTTATGATCTTCTAGAAAGAACGATTGTTTTGAAAGAAGAATGTGAAAAAATACCACCTGTAAAACCATTAGGAAATAAAGATGGTTAGTAACTGTTTATTTTTAATTTAAAAGTCATTTATAAACAAAATTCATATTTGTAAATACATTTTTTACCTTATACTCATTATGATTTTTTTAGCGGGAATAAAAAAAAATTGTTTTAGTTAATTAAATTTAAACAAATAAATATTTTAAATTTATGCAAAAAACTCTTTTATAAAAAAACTTTTTTTTTCATTTAGTTTTATACTAAAACTATTCAAACAAAAAATATTGATATGTAAACTTTGTACCAGCTATTAATTTTAAAAAATTAGATTTTTTTAACTTAAATATAGGTCTACAGCAAAAATTTTTACTTTAATTACAATTTAAAACACGTAGTTATAAAAACGGAAATATTTCAAATCATTTATAATTACAAAACGTAAAATATATAATAGATGAAACAGAAACAGATGAGGATGATGAGAAAGATAAGGAAGATATGAAGAATATACTTATAATTTGTGTTTCAGTTGGAGGATTTGTGATTTGTCTCATCATAACTATTTTCATTTTTATATGTAAGAAGAATGATAGAAAGTAAGTATATATATAGTAACATTACTACTTAGATTTTGACATTATTATATTTGTAAAACTCTAACTAAAAATAAACCATATTTTATCTCACTGAAAACTTGAACTATTCACAAGTTGTATATTACATTTAAGACATGTTATTAATTACGATAGAGTTAAAGCTTCGGACATTAGTATTACACCTATTTAGTTTGAAAGAGCTGACTTTGAAAAACGCTCTCAATTGGCGTTAAAAAGCAAGTTTAAAGCAGAAAATTTCAGCTAAGAGTAAACAAATATAATTAGTAATGAATATTTCATTTTATGTGTCATTATAAGACTGTTGTGACGTCATAAAACAGTTTCTTGAGTTAAAAAAAAACAATATTATGAAACTAGTAACGATTGCCAAAATAGTGTACTAGAATAATAACTAACAAATAAACAAAGAGCAGTAAAAATTAAAGTTTGGGTATAAATTAAAAACAGTATATGTACATTTAATACGAACAACAATTAATATTATAAGAAGGTATACGCGTGTTCAAAATGTAAAATACTTAAGACAGTGTATATATAGTTTGATAAATATTTCTAACCTTTAATAAAATAGTATTAATACTCAAACAGTAAGAAGAAGAGACTAACGCGTCCGAACACCAAGATCTATAAGAAGGGCGGGGAATCCCCAAAAACACACGATCAAGGAGTCAGTGTGAGGAACTTCAACAACATGCAAGATCAGTCACGCATGAACGGATACGGTGATCAGTCACGCATGGATGCACACAACGATGAGTACCTGGACAGGGAGTCCCACTATCACGATCCGAGCATATTCGATGGGTCTAGTCACTACCATGAGATAGATGGGTTTCAGGGAATTGAAATGACTGATATGAGGTCATCCCCGGTTCCTCCCCCTCTTCCGTTGAATGATCAGTATGGTAACCCCATGCCCAAACCAAGAAGAATTGAGAGTTAGTTGTTACATATATACGATGTATTTAGTAATCAGTATGGTAACCCCATGCCCAAACCATACGAGTAAAATAACAAATTACCTAGTGTTTAAACTAATTATTTTTTTATAGTTAACCTTAAGTTCAAAGTTTTTAAACTTTGTTGTATTCACCACATGTCTTCCTAAACTCATTTTTTAAATTGCGTGGCAGAAGTTTTTATAATAACCGCTTTATAATATTTATCCTTTTACTAGCTAATTACCCTTTTTTTGCTAACCTTTTTGCAAATATTTACTCAAATCAGGGTTGCCACTTTACCTGGAAACCTGGAAAAACCTTGAAAAACCTGGAATTCGACAATTAAGGCAAAAATAACCTGGAAAAACCTGGAATTTGAGAAATTTTGAAAAAAAACTGGAAAAACTTGGAATTTTGATCAAAAAACCTGGAAAAACCCGGAATTTTAATAATTCTAACATTTTGAATACTAAAATTTCAACTTGACACAAAAAATCTATCATATAAATAAGATTTTTTTGTCATCATAAAAAAATTTTTTTGTTAAAAAATAAAATTAAAGTAACTTCACAGCATATTTTAAATGTTTTTGTACTATTTAACTTAGTTTCTTTTATAGAAATTAACTTTAAACTAAAAATAGACCCAAAAATGTTTACTTTTAAAAACCTGGAAGAAATTTAGAAAACCTGGAAAAATTTTTGAAAAAACGAGTGGCAACCCTGTCAAATGAAACGTAGTTTTCTTAAAGAAGCCCTGGTTTTATGCGAAGTTGCTGATAAACTTTATTGGAACTTTTCATTTTTATACTAAACATTTAAAACATTAGTTTATAGTCGTACAAAACTAGTTATGCAGTTTTTAATTGTGGTTTAGTTTTGTATCAGTAGACTTGTTTAAGACATAATTCATTTACTAGTATTTACTAATTTATAGATGTATAGTTAAATATATAAATATCCTACTTGCAATTCAATTATTTTTTGGTTTTTACTTTTTCTAATTAAGTTTAGAAAAAACTTTAAACATGATAATGCCAACAAAGTTAGTTTTTAAGTTTAATTATAAGTGTAGATATGTAAATTATAAAGAAGCTATAGTACTCTGCATATAATACATAAAAGCGACAAAGCAATTGATATATAATTTAAAAATAATAATAATTTAACAGCTAACGACGGAGAGGAAAGTCCATACATGTATGCAGAAAATGATTACGCCGTAATCAACAAGTAAAAAATATTAATAAATCAATTATTTTAATTGATAATTATGTACTATGTTTTGATTTGAAATTGAATTACTATCTTATAAATAAAACTTAGTTTCATGCTAAATATTTTTATCGGTCTGGTAGATTTCTTAAAGTTTTCTTTATAGTTTTGGTTTTTTTATATTAAGCCTTATACATAGCTTTAATGACAACCTTGATTTGAATTTTTTTTAAGATATATTTTTTAGTTTTCAAATATTTTCCCTGAGTGTCCAAGTCAGTTACTAAGTGTTCCACTTATTTTTTTTTCAACTAATTCAAAAAGTTTATATAATTATAAAAAATGAATACGTATCTGTTTTGCATAATACGTTTTTATTTAAAATAAACAGCACTTTAAAGTAGTTTATTTAAGTTTTAAATTTAAATTAAAACCGATACGTACACTTTTATTCACTGTTTCTTTCTTTAGTTTATTCTAACTCAGTAAATAAACTTCTACATTCTACTTTGCTGTGTTGTTTATTTTATTTATATCAAAAATTCTTAAAAACATCTAAATTATTAATTTAGTATTTAGGTATATACTTTTGTATATTAAAAAGTAAAAAGTCTGTCTACTTTTGATAACATTCAACCAATCTGTAAAATTCAATTATTTTGTTAAGAAATGAAACATTAACTAGTTTTTCAATTTCAGCTGGTCGAGCAAAGTTATTTATATAAAAAAAAAATACCTTGACAGTTGCTGATAGCATTTCAAAGTGTGATTTTAAAATATTGAAGCAAAAATTATAGAAATAAAACTTAATTTTAGCAATTGATTTATATAGAACGCTTATTGCACGCTTATTATCAACATTCATTCACTTTTTATGAGATTATTAATTAGAAAAAATATATAACAATCGTTTTACGTCTTAAACAAGGAATTGGTAGTTTTATTTATTATGTAGGTAGTAGAAAATTTATTCAAAAAGATGTTCCCCGGGTGTAATTAAGAAATAAAACTATTTTATTGGCAACATTAGTTTGAAGTTTTGCTTTTAAATAATAATTTAATTACAAATAAGCAATTGTGCAATGAAGCCAAAATAAAGTAGCAGAGTTAACTCTCAAAACTTCCTTTAACTTGTCTTGTTGTGGTTGCCTTGATTTTTGCTATTATTGACCTTTGCTGTTAGCTAATGTAATAAAATGAATTAACTTGTTTTAAAGATCGCTGTAATTATGTTTTTAAGAAATACACTATTCTGAAATTTGGACACTCTTAACAAATACTTAATAAAAATATTCAGTGCTTTACCTACATAAGTTAGAGAAAAAATTCTATAAACCAACAAAAAATAAACAAATAGATTAAGTTCTCCTCACAAACAGATTCAGGAAACTCCCGCGTTCGAAACTGATGAAAAAATCCCCCCAACGTGAGAGGGAGGATGTGAGCCCGTACATGATCACCCCGATCACCGACGACATGGTTGCTAGGGGACGGGAGATGAGGGGTGATGAGGGGAATACCCTGATGAGGGGTGAGAGGGAAATGGGGGTGGTGTACGGAGTTGAGGATACGAGGAGGGAAATTTGGGATCACGTCGCGTTATGATTATTTGTTATTTTGATACAAGGAAGTTAAAAGCCATTTTAGGAGAATTTTATTTTTATTTGGCACATGACATTTTACATGACATATTTCTTCTTATGAATCCATTTTTTATTTATTCGATGCACAAAACTTTTCATTCTTCATATAACTTCCTTAATATCGTTGTCGATACATTTTCTCGTGGTGTTTTATATAATAAATTCATTTAAAAAAAATATTAAAGTTAATTAATCCATAACTAACGACTATGTTATAGCTAATAAGCTGTACAAGCAATTTTGAGTTTAATTTAAGTTGACTTTGTTATAGAACAACATGATACTAGGATATGCTTGTAGATGTGACCGACTTTATTTTAACTGTAAAAGATTAAGTTAAACAAATATAAGTAGAATAAAAGATTACTAGTATGATAGTAAACTGTAGTGCTAACTACTTACATGGTTATATTATTACAACTTACTGTAATCTCAAATTGAAAACTAGTTTTTAGTAAAAGTTTATATACTTTAAGCGAACCGATTAAGTCAGGGTCTAACAAATTCCCTCATGTATCTGTAAACCTAAATTGTATTTGAAACGTTTTGTTTTGAAGAGGAAATACCAGAATGAAACGCATGCAAAAACTCATTAAATTTTAATGCAGTTAAGGTAAGGAGAAATAAGTAAAGAGTCGAAACTCCTGAAGTATATAAACAAGCCACAGAGAGTGGTTTAGTCATGTTACAGCCTTGGTGCAGTAAACATGTAATTTTAGAATAGAGGTTTTTTTAGTATTCTTGTGTTATAATTTTATTTATTTATCAATACAACTTTGAAGAATTATCTACTATTTAGGTTCTTAGTAGTTTCTATAAATTTAGAAAACAATTTCAAAGCATTAAGTTTTAAATATTGTACATGTTTCTTTATGATTGGTGTTTGTAACTGTTCTTTATTACATTATGTTCATTCATTTACATGCCTAGTTTCGTATAGAGTAGCCATAAGTTACATTTAGTGTTAGTGCTATTTTGATTAATGTTGTTATTATTTGTTTATTATCGTTAATAGTTTGATTTCTAAATATATTATAACCATACGATTTAATATTGAAGTAACCACATCTATGTGTTACACCCACAACATCCTGCAAAATATTCCACGTCAGTCCTAAAAAAGCAGTCCAACCCTGTTTTGTAAGATAAATAAGCTATAAGAATATTTATAATTTTAGTATTGCGAAACCAGTTAAATTTAAAACAGTACAAAAAAAAGTTTGTGAAACAAAAAGAAGTAAGCGAAGATATATAAACTAAGAAGTTACAATTTATCAAAATAAATTTATTTTTGAAATTTATTTTTTTTCATTTAACAAATTTGTATATCTACAACAGCTAACAAGTATTTATAAACCTACAACACATATAGATTACAACTGTTATATGCTAAGGATTCAGATACAGTTGATGGTTTTAGTCTGGACGTTTTTTTAAATCTAATGCTATTTAGTTTTTACAGTATACACGGCGAAAAAATTCCTACAAAAGTTTTTTAATATTATACAATTTATTAACATCTGGTGTTAGCAAAAGAGCCAAACCAAGTAGATCACGTAAAAAGAACATTTGATATTTAAGTTCGAGGTGTTACATTTATTTGTTATTTCAACAAACAAAATTACATGCTAAAAACTGAAACGTGTAATAAACCTCCCATTTTTTTTACTCGTAACTTTAAAATTATAAATTTTCGACATAATAACTTATAAATATTTCAAGTTAAAAACTAACCAAGGCTAGTAAATTTCTTTAATATTGGCAAAATGTATTAGCCATTGAAATTTTAAAAACTATAACTAGTATACTAGGTTTAATTTTGTAAAGGTAGTAGAGATTAGGTTTGCCTTTCAGAAATAATATTTTTAATTTAGTCACAGACTAAAATTATTTCTTTTGGAAAAAAGTGTTATCTATTTTGTACAACGAACATTTGACTACAAGAAAGAAAGCTATATTAAGATAAAACCTAGAAACATACAATTTAATATGTTTTACAGAACCACCAAAGCTGAAGTCTACGAACCGTCTTGTATTATAATTTGTGTAGGTAAATTTTAATAATTTCAACATTCTTTAGATAGAAGTACTGTTAATTTAAGCTTATTCAATACACTTTAGTTTTGATAAGGTAGTAAAAAATATAGTGGTTGCAATTGACAATTGATGTTAAAACGCTGAGCCAATTTTAATAAAACGAATACAAATGTTATGTGTTTATAAACAAATTAAAAAATTGTTTTGCAGCTCCATGACTGAATAAACCAAATCTTTTAATGAAAGTTTTTGAGAGTTAATTTTTAAAACGTATTGAATATATAAATATACATAACATTGTATCTCTAGAAAAGTGTGTTTTCTGTTTGAATTGTCTGATAAAAAAGTATTTAGTTATGAAAACTTAATGGCCATTAAAATTAAAATTGGAAAAATTTTCACAGGTAGCGTACTTAAAAGTCACAATGAAACCAAACACTTTTTACGAGGTTTCAGAACAACTATGTTTAAACGTTGACAACTCTTATTCTAGAATTACTTATTTTAAATAAACATTTGAAATAAGTATTTTTTAAAACTATACAGCTTTAAAGCTTTTAAAAAAACTTAACTTCGAGAATTACTTTATTATAAATATTTTACTACTAACTTGTTTATACTTTTTTCTAAAACTCTAAACTATCTAATAGTTTAGTTTCTAAATCTCGTTCTTCTAGTTTAAAAAAAAAAGGTACGTCTAAGAATAAATTTGTTTTAATTTATACTAATTGTATGTGATATTTACGTTTAGATTTTCGGATAAACTCAATGTACTTAATTAAATTGCTTTTTAAATATTTTATATTTGTTTGTTTTGATCGCTAATAAGCGGATATGTTGAGGTACTTTAAGGGAAAATTGTAATTTATATTGAAGTAATCATGACAAATATTAATAAACTACTATACTACAATAAAACACTATTTTATGATATTTATGTCCAGTAGCTATTTTATTGTAGTTATGCTGACTACATTCCGATTTATAATTTTTATAGAGACTTAATTAATATAAGCATGTACAAACTAAATTTTTTATAACCCGCATAAGTTATTAACTTCAAAATATGGCTTATAATTTGTATAAAAGTTTTAAATAACAAACCGGACATTGATACTGAAATGTTTAATATTCTATTTTGTTAGATACTATGTGTTAGAACTCAATTTATAATTAGCAACTTTATCACAAAGCAATAGAAATAAGACAATTATTTTGTCTTTTGATTAGCTTTAGTCAGTTGAAGTAATAAATGACTATGTACTACTTAAATGTTGGTAAAAGTCAAATATGCACGAAGGGACATTTTAGCACTAAGACTCTTTAACACGGCATCAATTTTGCACTGCATCAAACATAACAAATAAAATTGTATAATAAATTAAAACTAACTTGTATCAAAAAAAAACATTTATTGTTTTTAATTTTAAACTTAAGTCAATTCTTTGTGATAAAGTTGCTAATTATGAAATAAGTTCTGACATATGATATGTAAATGTTATTGTAAATAAATTGTTTAAGACTATTTACTATAAATCTTTGATATTATTAAAATTTAATTTGGTAGTTAAAAGCCAGATGACCTGTTTACTACAGTTTTAATT
The DNA here is from genome assembly GCF_965202585.1 of Thalia democratica. Lineage (NCBI taxonomy): Eukaryota > Metazoa > Chordata > Thaliacea > Salpida > Salpidae > Thalia > Thalia democratica. Next base: position 1,495,754 of record NC_139171.1, on the reverse strand, counting down.
GCTAGAATTTTCTACAATTTTTAACCAGACTTAATCTTTTGCCTAACTAAAGTTGTTACCTTAGCGGGTTTAAAAACGTTTTTCATTTTTAGTTTAAGAGTAGATTAGCTCACGAATGTGTTTAATACTATGGTTGTTCATCTATTTACCAAAACAGAATATTGAATATTTCAGTATCAATGTCCGGTTTGTTATTTAAAACTTTAAATTATAAATCAATAAATCAAAATTATAAATCATATAGAAAGGTTAACAACTTATGCTGGTTATAACAAGTCAAATATGCACTAAGGGAATTTTGCACGGAGACACTTTTACACAACTTTGCACAGCGTCAAAAATAATAATAAACAAAACTATATAATAAATAAAAATTAACTTGTACTTGATGAAAAAAAAATATTGTTTATAATTTTAAACTTAAGTTACTTCTTATTATTTAAATAACTTTGTTTTATATATATATATTTTTTTTAATTTATTTTTTATACCTTCCATAAGGTTTAAAAATTTTTTCATGTTTATTTGTAACAACTGACAACTTCTTATACAATAGTAAAATAGTGAAAAATTGTTTTGTTGATAATAAAGTATAAAATGAAATATATAATTTCTATAACATTAAATAAGATTATCTGAACCATACAAATAAACAAAAAACATTTATGAAAAGTTCGTTAAAATTTTGATAAAAACCAGATAATTTAAGTGTAATAATCTATTTAATTAAATAAACACTTTAATATACAAAAACTGTTTGTATAGTTTTGGTGATATAATATTTTAGTATTTTTAAAGCATTACGTAAAAAAATATTTTTATAATCGTTAAACAAACTCTTAATTTCGTTTTTGGTCGAAATCATTATCGCCAAAATAAAGTAAAGATGATAGCAAGTTTAAACCAAAAGTTTATATTTAACATTAAATATTTTGTAAACCAATAAATTTTGTAACATGCAATAATGTGATTAGTAAAATAGATAGTTATTACTGCACTTAGCTTTAATTAGTTTACAGTAAACAAAGTAAGGCACTTTGGCAAGGGCTTGTAATCTATCTACATAAAAACTTAAAATAAAGAATAATAGCAAAGTAGAGTTCTGTTTGATAAAGATACTTATTATAACTGAAGGATCTCATTAATCTTATTAATTAATTAAAACATTGTTTTATTTAAACTATTATCTGTATACAATATAAAAATAGCTTTTATGGTAAAAATTTTGTTTTTAAAGTTACATCAGTTCCACTAATTTCTTATTTAATATATACATTTATTGGATAGGTGTCAAATTTGCACGAGCGGACAAAGTTGCACGAAGGGTCACTTTCGCAAAAAGACACTTTTGCACGAGGGTATATTTTTGCACGAGCAGACAATTTTGTACGGATTAAATATTTTTTAAATATTTTTTTAAACTTACATTTTTTATATTTTTTTTTCACTAGTTTGTTTTTTTTTTCACTATCACTGTTACCACAAACCCTTACTATCGTTCAGTAACTTAATTTTTCTCTTAAACTTTTACATTAATTATTTTTTATTTTTAATAATAATTTTTATTTGTTTTTTGTTTTATTTTTACTACCACTGTTACCCCTAACCCTTGCCCTCGGTTATAAGCTTTTTTTTAATTGATTTGTTTTATTTATATTTGTTTTTTTATACTAGTTTTTATTGTTTTTATTTTTATTTTTACTATCACCTTTACTCTTAACCCTTAACTTCGGTCGGTAACTTTATTTTTTTCATTAATTTACTCTTTAGTTTCTTTTTCTGTATCTTATTTAAAAACTTTTTTTTTACTCTCGTGCAAAAAAATTACCCTGCGCGCAAAACTATCACTTGTGGAAAATTTATCCTTCGTGCAAAATAGTCTTTTCTGCGAAATTGACCCTTCGTAAAAACTTGTCTTCGTGCAGATAAGTCCCCTCGTGCAATTTAGTTTTCGTGTAAAAGTATTTTTGTGCAAAATTGTCTTCGTTCAATTTAGTCCCATCGTGCAATTTTGATCTGCTCCCAAATTTATTTTTTTCTTAATGTTAAGTTTAAACATTTTGAATACACAGGCTTACGATATGGATTCAATTAGTTGATTATGAAAAACAATTAGTTTTTTAAACCAATTAAGTTGCAACTTTATTTTATAACATTAGAAATGTCATTTTTACTTAGTTAATGAATAAACAAGTCTTCTAATTACAAATTTTTTAAATGTATATTAAAAAAATATTTTTTTTGTTTTGAGAATTATACATACAAACTCTTGAAAAATTTACAGCCGTATAATATAAGCTAGTTATATATGTTTTTTAAATCAATTTTATTACTAGGTGATACTGTTAAATAACATACAAGTTAAACAGTAATTTTAGATTTGGCTAGAAAAAAATTAAAAAACTATACTATGAACAATTTACACAAATTTATGTTAGTTTTACAGTTACTTAATTTTTTACTTTAAACTTGTTACGTATACGGTATACGGTTTAGTAAAATAATTAATAAAAATTTTTCTTAACACACTTATTCTACTTATAAATATTTTTTTACCTACAGTGGAAATAGTGATAAACTGAAAATTTAAATTAAAACAAAGCAAAACTAATCATTATAAATTTTTAACAAAAACCATTTTTAGTCTGAAAAAAGAAAAAAAAAAGAACGTTTCTTGTCTTTATTTAAAGTTTAAGTATTGTTTGTATATCAAAAATGTTTATATACACGTTTTGTAAACTTTGCCAATTAACTTAAGCTATTTTAATACATATTTATACTGTTTGTTTTTGATAAAATTAACTATTAGACTATACTAAATTGAATAAATTTATGAAATATTTGAATCACAAAAATTAGACTGTATTTATTGTGCTTCTACACATATACCGTATATGAATGATTTAAATATGTTTAACTACTTCATAGATAATAAGCAGATTACAATGAAGCAGAACTAGATTTGAAAAAAAAAACATAAGTTAATTAAACTATATTTTTTAGCTGAAAAATTTAAGTTTAACTTCATTTAAATTACAGAAATAGTGTTTTCTATTAAGAATGAAACTTCTGTAACTTCATTGTAAATAAAAAATATAAAAAAGTTAGAAATTTAGTATATAAAGTCAGAAATAGATTGATAACACTTTAACTAAACATAGTAAACATATTAGTTGTTGAAATATTTGTTTTATACATACAGTAATAATTATGAAGTATAAGGAATAGGAAAAAATTATATAATATTATATAATGCGTGGTAGAAGCTATAGATGCTTGCTATGATTTATTGCATTTTAAACTTTGGCTGATAATTGTTTATTCCGTTTGAACAGCCCTTCATTGTTTAAGGACCATCTGAGATACTATTCATCGTCGACTTCCACAGGAGCCTCATACGAATATATCTCATCATACGTGATTTCTGTGAGGGATAAATAAAAAAGTTAGACTGTTTTTTTTTTTAATTTACAACATACAAAAAATTATAAGTAGTGATTCATACAAAAACAATTTTATAAATATCTTTCAATTTACAAAGTAAGAACAAACGAATTTAAAGTTTTATCATGAAGATTAACATTTCTAGCTGCGTAAAACAATAACATATTTTAATTTCAAAGTTATTAGAAAAAATAAAAAAATAAAACATTACAATAAAAAAACGTTTCTTATATTTTCATATAATTTGTAACTCTGAACTTATGAACTTATAAATTAAAAAAACTTAGAGTTAAGAGTAATTATACGTAAAATTCAAACTTTATTTTAAAATAACTATTTATTCAAAGGACGTGAACCGTCATTAAGTTAAATAAAAACGTTTTAAAAGCACTCTAAAAATTATTAGTGCAAACGTTTAATAAATATAAAATTCAAATAGGGTGTAAACATTAGTAAAATATTGTTTTCAGGAAGAAATATTTTTTCCCAAAATATTTCTTTCAGACTTAATTTGAGCAGTAAAGGGGCCACAGGGATGCAAAAGTCATAATTTGAAAATTACAATAGACATACTTGAAGTGATGATCAAGAGCAATAAATCAAAATATACCCAGACAAATTCGAGAACCGCTTACCGATCGAGGGTAAGGGTTAGGGGTTACAGTGATAGTGAATAATAAATAAATAATACATTAAAAAATGCAAAAAATATATATAATAAATTAATCGTGTGGATTTTGATAGTATACCATGTAAATACATCAAATTACAATTTATCAAAATCAACTTGTCTTATTATACACATTTGCATTTCTGAAACAGCTAAAAATTGTTTCTGAAAATTATTAAACCTTCAACACACATAAATTACAATAGGTAAAAGTACTAACACTAAGAGTTGACGTTTAATTGATGGTTTTAATATGTACTTTAGGAAAAAAAAGTTCTAAAAATTAAATGCTATATTGTTTTTTCATTATATATAGCGACAACTTTTTTTTCAATTTATCTGAGCGAATAAGGCCGGATCAAAAAGATAACTAAACTTCTGTTGGGATAGAGAACATTTGAAATTTTATTATTTTAATTAAATTTTCTATGTGTTACAATTATTTGTTATTTTTAACAAATCAATTAAATCCATAAGCTAAACCCCTGACTTCAATTATTTATAGACTTTTCAACATCGGCAAAATCTATAAGTCATTGAAAATTAAACTAGTATAGTAGAATTAATTTTTCAAAGGTTGGAGAGGTTTTTAAAAACAACTTTTTTAACTTAATTCAAGGTGCTCTACTCATTTCCTTATGCGAAATATAATGTTGTAGTACTATTTGGTACAAACAAAATTATGCTACAATAAAGAAAACTTAAAAAAATTTTAAGATAAGACCTAGAAACATACAATTCAATATGTTTTGGTCTAGCACCAAAGCTAAAGTCTACGAACCGTCTTGTATAACAATTTGTGTAGTTATTTTTTTATAATTTCAACAATTTTCAGATAGAAAAACTGTTAAATTAAGCTTATTCAATATACACTACTTTTATAAAAGTAGTACAAAAATATAATGGTTGTAGTTGACGATATATGTTAAAAAACTAAATACAAATGTAATGTTTCATAACAAGATTAAAACGGACAAGACGTTAAAAGATATCCGTGGTGTGCAACTCGATTACCGAAAAGTTCTTCATGCAACAGGTCCTAACTCCCAGGACCGAGTGTTTCGAGCGTATTTTTTGTCGTTTAATAAACTTAATAAACACAATATAAATCAAGTAAATAGTTTATGTGTAGCTCGATGACTGATACACCATGTACTTTGACATGTCTTTGATAGTTAATTTTATTTATGGTATTGGTTATGTAAATAAACAAATTATTTAAACTTATACATGTATGCCTCCTTACTTAAACTGTCTCATAAAATAGAAATAGATTTGTTTTTCAAAGCTTAAATGACAAGTTTTTGGCTGTTAAAATTAAAAATGCCCGGAACATGACTTTAAACTGTATTCTGGTGTATGACTCGATAACCAAAAGGTTCTTCGTACAACAAGTCCTTGGACAAAATACTTAAGCGCTTTTTTTTTCGTTCAATAAACATCTATTGGAAACTTTTTTACAAGTATTGTACTTAAAATCCACACTGAAAACAAAATATTTTAACAGTTTTCAGCTTAACTTTGTTTAAACGTTGTCAACTAATGTTTCAAAGTATTTAATTTTTATTTATTATATATAAAGATTAGAGATATGTTTATTTTTTAAATCATACAAGTTTGAGGATTTCTAAAAAACTTAATTTCGAGAATCATTTTATTAAAAGTATTTTACTTGTTTACCCTTCTATGTACGCTATCCAATAGTTTAGTTTAGTTTCCAAACTTCGTACCTCTAATTTTAAAATATTGAAATTAAGGTAAGTCTAAAAATGAGTTTGGTTTAAATTACACTAGTTTTAAGTGACAAACGTGTTAAACTTTCTGATAAATTCATTGTACATAGTTAAATTATAAGTTTTTTTGTATCTTGTTTTGATAGTTGATCTCGCTAATAAGCGGGCAAGTTGAGGTCCTTTATGGAAAAATTGTAACTTAAATGAAAGTGGTCATGACAAATATTATAAAACTACTATATTACAAAAAACATTATTTTATGATATTTATATCTAAAAAACTATTTTATTGTTGTTGTACTGACTACATTCCCACTTATAATTTTAATAGAGACTCAACTAATAGAATTAACAATAGAGCAAATTAATTCGTTATAAAGAGCATACGTTATTAACTTTTCAATATGACTTATAATTTGATTAAAATTTTCTAATAACAAACTGCAAATAAAGTATGTAATATTCTGTTTCGGTTAACAGGTATTTATTAACTGTTAACAAATAGTTAACAGGTAATTATACTATTAAAAAATATTTATTAACTAATCTCATGTTAAATTAAAGGTGAAAAATATTTTTGAACCTTTTAAAATAACAACTTTAGTTAGGCAAAAGATTCTGTCTAAATAAAAGTTGTAAAAAAGTCTTGCAAATTCAACTGTAGTAAACAAGACATCTGTCTTTTAACTACCAGAAGAAATTTTGATAATTTACTATATGTTAGAACTCATTTTATAATTAGCAAGTTTATCAAAAAGCAATTAGAATAGGACAATTATTATGTCTCTTGATTAGCTTTACTTAGTTGAAGTAAGAATTGACTATATAGTACTTAAATGTCAATTTAGCTTTTTATTCTTCACATATGTTTTTAGTTGTTTAAAGTAAAATTTAATAGTTATATAGGGTATTTTGATCAAAGAAAACATCAAAAAAATCTATCAGATCCTAAACAAAAGTACAAGTACCGTAAGACTCAAATTAATAAAGGTTTAATCTTTTATCTTAGGTTACTAGAATACAAACTTTTGATAGACTGAGATATAAGGGTTTATACATAAAATCAAAATATCACAACATATTCTCAACGTTACCAAAAGTTTTTTATAATCTCATTACGTCTGCTACTATCAAACGAATTTTAATATAGATAAAAGGATTAATATCATTTCGTCCCAGGTATTAACTTTTGTTTATAAGTTAATAAACGTTTGATATCAGCTAGTTTCAAAACTTTCTAAAATAGACATTTTAAGAAAATTCTCACAGGTCGCAGAAAATAAATGTGCGACCTGCGAGAATGTAAATTTGAAACTTACGATATTTGGGGCTTGTAATGATCAGTTAAAAAGGTCTTAGGTATAATTGACGGTAGGTTTTTGTTTTAAATGTAAAAACTTTTAACAACTAACATTTTCATAAAAAAAAAGAGTTTATTATTATAAATGTAGCCACGTTTTATTGTTAAATGACTGATTCATGAAGCACTTAGGTTTGATTAGTTTACTGTAAACAATAATTAAGTACTACCTACAACGAATTCAATTCGTGTTGAGATCGATTACGTAAAATTAGTTTTAAAAGTTTCAGAATTTATTGTTTAGCTAACTTGCTTACTTAACATAAAATTTTGACTTTAACGACTTAAAAAAGTTAAAACGTTATTGATGTTAATAAAAATTATCTACGCTGATAATAAATTTGATATTGTTTTTTTTTTCAGTTTGTAAGTTACAAACATTTAACTGTACAAACTTAAAAAAAGTAAAAAACATTTTTTAAGTTTATTGTTAAAAAAATAGGTTTATTCAAAACTTTTATTTAAATGTTTTTAAATTTTTCAACGAATGAATTTTTATTATAACAGACTATAAAATTTTTTGGCATGTTAGTTATAACATTGTGTTATAAAAATAATTTAGAAAATAAATTTAATAATCATCGCTTAAGTACGTGAGAAGAATATTAACCTCTTAATTTTTTTTAAATTAGATTCTATTTTTAATACCACTAATCCAAATTTGTAAAAATTTTAGTTTTTTTAAAGCTAAAAATGTTTTACTACTTTTTTCTAGTTTTTTTATAAGAGGCTAACAAGGTTACTAATACCCGATTCAAAAAGCATATTCATTTATACATTTGTTAATAGTTCACAAAGGTTAAGTATGCAGGTTTTTGTATGGGAGTATAAAGATTTCCTAATTAGTTTCATTTGCTAATCTATGTCGCTGTAAAACTTAAATTATGCGTCAAAGAAAGTTATTCTAATCATAACTATAACTGTTTAAGTTGTTATTAAGAAAGCAGTATTATAATATTTAAAATTCTCAAATCGTTTTTAGGTATGTCAATTATTCTTTTTTATTTCTTTTTCTTTATCTTAATACTATGTATAAAAATAGGAAAAGCTAAAAAAACCATAAGAGAGTTTTTCTTATACTCTTTTTTTTGTTACTTCTGAAAATACTTCAAGCAATATAAAATCGAACCTGATTTCTGATTTAAACTGAAATTTAAAGCAAAGATAACGTAAGGCTAATTGAATTTAAATAATAATATAACATAAAGTTAACAAATAAAAATGAATAGGAAAGAAAATAATTTTTCAAACTTAGTAATCAAACTAAATTGTTTTAAAAATACAATTTGTTACTATCTTTTTTTTCCAACCATAGAATTCTCTTCTCAACTTTAAAGAAAATAATAACAATATTTTCACTTGAAGTCAGTTAAGTTTGCTTTGTTTGTGCTCGTTAAACTAGTTAAAAATAAACCATTTAGTTATTCCTAATAAGTGAAAAAAACTAATTTTTATTTTTTATGAGTATTGTTAAAGAAATAACTTATACTTTTGTTTTTGATAGTTATCTTAACATGACACCAAAGATTGATTTTGTTAAAAGTTATACTATTACAAAAATGTATAAAAAATGTTTTATTAATAAGGGGTTTTGTTCATGCAGAATGCTTAAGATTTTTTTAAAGCTGAAGTGCGAATAATTCTAAAAATTGTAACACTTGAACTCGAGACAAAAAAAAAATAGTTAGTTAGTCTAATTTCTTAATTTTTGCATCTGTTTATCTTAACTAGGTTTTTTTGGCTATCATTAGCGTTTTTTTTTCCTCGTTTAATTACTAAAATTATAATGATTGCAATAAACTAGAGCAATTTCGTTCTAATTAGAATTCATGTAGAATTATAATTCTACAAAAGAATCTTTAAAATTTGATTTTGGAAAAAAATTAAAGTTGTTTGTTATGTTATAAAGAATGTTACTAAAAACTTTACTTAAGAACTAAGCAATTAGAATATTTTAAAATATCAAAAGGAAAAAAAAATACTAATATTATTAAACAGTAGTCAAATACAGACTAATAATTGCACAATAATATGCATAAATACAATTATTTTTATATAGTTTAACGAGCTTGAAAAGTTAACAACAAGAACAAACTTAATTAACCGAAACAAAAAATATTCTCAAACTTTTCCATTAGTAAGTGTTACATATATTTAAAGAGAGTTGCCTTTTTTAGAAAAAAAGAACAATAGTTTTTCTTTTTATGTAAAATAATTTTGTAACATTATGGTTTTGAAGATTTTACTTTACTAAGAATTGCTAGTACTAAGTTTTGAATTTAAATTTGTTAGTCTTAAAGTTTGTTAAAAACAGTTTTTTAAATAAGTTTTGTTGTTTTATGTATAAAAGCTGTTCAGGCCTAGTTTATTATAAACTTTTGTTGTAACAATTTAATAAGGTAAATTAAATTAATTTTTCTGTTATAAAATAAACACTAAGAGAATACTACATTTTTTAAAGTTCAAAATAATTAAAAGTATTATATGTTTTCAAATTTTGTTTATTTTCAGATCTTAAAGACTTATCTTTCTTTTAAAACTATATGTAAGGCTTTTTAAGCTATGTTACTTTTTGTTTGTAAGTAAAATTGTTTCAACTAATTTTAACCTTGTTTTTTTCAAAGACAAAATATTAAATTGTAAAAGTAGTCCTAAATAACCTAAGTAATATAAAATATTTTCTTGTCAAAATTGACATTTTTTGCATTCTATTATACTTTACTACTTACAAAAACGTTTTCTTCAGCTTTTTTATGTTTTAATACTAAACACAGAAGCAACAGTACAGGTAAAATGTATTACATATTTTAATATTTTTATTTTATCAAAAAGTTATTTTTATAACATTATTATCTTAAATAAATAATATTTATAAACTAGTTCAAGAGTCAATCAGTCTTAACAAAGTTTTTGTTATCTAAAGATACAAAAGTAAGTATCATTAGATAAAAAAAGCAATTAATTAGAATGAAACGATGCTTGAATGTACTTTACTTGATATATTTACTTGATAAAACACATAAATTATTAAGAGTGCTTTTGAGCCTCATATCGTTGCAAAAAAATTGTAGTATTTCTTTTATTTTTTTGTACGTATTTAAAGTAACTACTTTATTGCTTTTTGATAATACTACTATTCTAATAAAACTTGAGAAATATTTCGTGCTCGGTGTAACGGCTCGTGTTGCCTCTACTTTAGTTCCCGATACTCGAGTTGCCTCTACTTTAGTTCCCGATGCTCGAGTTGCCTCTACTTTAGTTCCCGATACTCGAGTTGCCTCTACTTTAGTTCCCGATGCTCGAGTTGCCTCTACTTTAGTTCCCGATGCTTGAGTTGCCTCTACTTTAGTTCCCGATGCTCGAGTTGCCTCTACTTTAGTTCCCGATACTCGAGTCGCCTCTACTTTAGTTCCCGATGCTCGAGTCGCCTCTACTTTAGTTCCCGATGCTCGAGTTGCCTCTACTTTAGTTCCCGATGCTCGAGTTGCCTCTACTTTAGTTCCCGATGCTCGAGTTGCCTATACTTTAGTTCCCGATGCTCGAGTCGCCTCTACTTTAGTTCCCGATGCTCGAGTTGCCTCTACTTTAGTTCCCGATGCTCGAGTTGCCTCTACTTTAGTTCCCGATGCTCGAGTTGCCTATACTTTAGTTCCCGATGCTCGAGTCGCCTCTACTTTAGTTCCCGATGCTCGAGTTGCCTCTACTTTAGTTCCCGATGCTCGAGTTGCCTCTACTTTAGTTCCCGATGCTTGAGTTGCCTCTACTTTAGTTCCCGATGCTCGAGTTGCCTCTACTTTAGTTCCCGATGCTCGAGTTGTCTCTACTTTAGTTCCCGATGCTCGAGTTGCCTCTACTTTAGTTCCCGATGCTCGAGTTGCCTCTACTTTAGTTCCCGATACTCGAGTTGCCTCTACTCAATTTAGCTTTGTTTTCATTTTTTGTTTACAATAGCTTGTGGAATATAATTTAAGCCTGTAGTGTTTTAGGGAATATTTAACTAAGCTTACTTACCGCAAGATATTTATTCTAATCTTTTGGAGTTCATTTGCGGCAGGCAGCTAAGAGTTTGCAATAGTGTATTGAGGAAAATGGTCGTTATCTAAATTGGAGTTTTATAACATTTTTTTTTTTAAATAGTAAAACGTTAAAGATACTTGTCTTTTTCTTACAAAATTTTAAGGTGATGCAATTGCGGCAGTGCAACATTCCACGCGACGCCACTGCTTACTAATATCTTGTGTGAAATATTTAGACTTACGCATTTCATATCAAAAATTTACTTCTTTATCGATGTCTTTAGTGTATTTAGATTAAAGAAATCTTTCCACTAAAATAGAATACCATGGAGTTATTTTGTGATTGTTAATCTAGTTCATGTAGCTTGCTTTCTTTTTTTTGATTTGTGCATTAAACGTATTTTTTGTAAGTTTTGAATTAATCTAATTATTAAAAACTATGCTTTAGTTTTCAAGAGTACACTGTAATTAGATATGAAAACAATAAAACACATTTTGAAAGGTTAAAATTTCATCTAGATAATGTTTTATATTATCACTTAATAACTTATAACTTAATAACCGGCTAAATGTTTTTTGTTTTGTTGAACAACAATTTTATAAAAATAAAAAACAATGTAGTTTAAAAAACATAAATACAATAAAATAAGTACACTACATGTTTTTAACTACATTGGTACTTTATAAATATTTAAACTTTATAATATTATGAAAAAGTTTATGACAAGAATTGTACATGTAGACAAAAACAACTAGATTTTTAAAATTTGTTTTTGCTCATTTATACTTTCAAGCAATATTGTCTAAAACAATTTTTGAGGTTTAAAGTTCATCTCTATAATTAAAATTAAAGTATTTTTATTCTAAAACATACTTATAAATAATTTATTTAAATAGTTTTCCATTTACTTGTTTTCTAAAAAATGTAAACCATAATATTTTTTTTCAAACTTGATACTAATTAGTTGTTACAACTTATCTCTTTTAAGTTTTACACGTTCAAAGTTTATTTTTCAGTTTGATATTTAACAATTAAGCAATTTGGTCTGAAAAAATAAAATACATAAGATAAAACTTTAACTAAGGTTTGTTGAATTTTTTTAAACTAAACATACTAAATCATTGTTTTTATTTTAAATAAAGGGTAATAAAAATAATTTTCAAGTGAAAAGTAAACTAATTTGATAAAAATACACTTTTATATTCAATCGTGTATAAAATTTTAGAATATTAAACATAATTATTTATTTATTCTTTGTTAAGTAAACTGAAAACTTCAACATTTTTGATCACCAATTATGAAAGTAATATTACTATATACTATAGTATTATTAGCAGTATTGTATGGTTGTAGTGGAATAAATTGAAAACTAAACTTAGGTAATTAACTACAAATTTAATTTTAGCAACAAAGCAAGCTTGAAGACTAAATTACTACTATAATTAGTTATTTATGAACATTTCACAAAATTTCACATAATAATAAACTTATTTTTAACTTAAACAAATTTTAAATTTTAACAGATTTGATTACTAATTATGAAAAGAATATTACTTATTTTATTAGCATTATTGTATGGTTGTAGTGGAATAAATCGAAAACAATACTTAGGTTAGTGTTTTTTGTTTTTAAACAAAGTTTGAAATAAAGAATTTATTTAAAAATTAAATTTAAACTTGAGGTGGTGATAAACAAAAACATTTAGTTATTTTAGTTATTATTCTGATTGCTTGACAATATTTGCATTTTAACGTAAAACAATAAATTAAAATTGTAAATATTTGTAGAAACGTGATATATTTTCTTAAATACCTAGGTAAGTTAATAGTATATCATCTTTTATATTACCCCTGGTAAGAAAATAAATATAATTGACTAAAATAATTGAAACAATTTTCAAGGAATAAACAATTTACATATATCTTTTCTGTCGTTTAGAATATAACGTAAATTAAATTACACTAATACGAACAGTTATTTGCACAAAAACTAGAATAATAGCTAGTGAGTTTAAAGTAAAAAATAGTTTTTACCTGAACTATTACCTTGTTTTTCCTGTTACCTAAACTATTACCTGAACTATTTTGTAAGTACTTAGTAGGTAGAAGTTTTCGTGCATACAAGAAGACACTACTTTACTAAATGTTGTTCGAATTAATATAGTTAAACTGAGTAAGTTTACAATGGTATAAATACGTATAGCCTTTTGTATTTAAATGTTTAAACCTAAATTCATGGTTATCAAGCATATCAATATTAAGTTAATGTTATCTAGATAAGAATGAGAAGAATCATTGTGAGAGAGGATCGGGTTACAAGAAATATTTCATTAATGGAACAATAAATGGAATAGGATGTGATTGTTCCGGTACTGGGTATGAAGGAGAATTGTGTGAAAAAAGTTAGTATGAATTAGATTGTCAGTATATTAGTTATATCTGTTTATACTATTTGAAATGAATGAAACTTAGGTGAAATAAGCTAAATGCTTTAAATTTGTAGTATTTGTACTTTATATAAATGTTAATTTAGTGAAAAAATAATTGTATAAATTTGTAAATTATTGCTTTTCTAGTTAAATTTTTATATTCATTTAAAACTGTTCTTAAGTTAGTACATCACCTTAATTTAATCGGGTTTTTAAATGTGAAAAGACATAGTTTTATAGGATACGTGTAAACTTTAAAAAAGTTTTATATATAATTTAACTATTAAGTTGACGATAACCTTAATAAACTCAAGCGTGCTTATTATTATGATCTAAGTATTTTAAATTTATAAACAATCTAAATTAGTTAAGTCTTTAAAAAAAAGTGAATGTATGTTTATAATTTAATAGCGTTTATTTTTTATTAAACATAGTTTAAGTTACTGATAGTGTTTAAATTTTATATAGAAAAAAGTGAAAAATGTTGTGAATATACTACACCTGACCGAATTTGTTACAAACACGATGATAAACCTGAATGTACAAAATTTAAAGTTATTGAACTTAAAAGTAATTATTTTAAAAATTTCAACATTGTTTTTTTAGTCAACCAAGTATAGTTTAGTTTAATAAGGCATTTAGATTACAATCGGTACTTACTATGCGAATTACATTAAACAACTAAAGTACACCTTTTTTTAAAGTAACAAGATAGTATTTTATATGAATTATTTGAAATATTTTAGTAATTTTATAAATGAATCTAAAAACGTCTAGTATTTATTTTTTTTATATGTTCACAAAAGTCTACTTTTTTGCATCATTTTTGTTGAAAAATAACTAGATTAGTAATTTAGTAACCATATATAACTAACATTTTAATTTTTAAGTTAAATATCTAAATGTCTAACACATAGAATCTTTTTTATTATTTTTGATAAATACCTTTAGACCTTTAAATTTAGCAAATCTTATCAAGATCATTTTTTTTAATACAATTCGTAGTACTAATTATACAAATTTTTAAAATTTTTTATATTTTCTAATGTACGACGTTGGGAAAAGTACCAAAACATAAGAGATAATTATTAATATTTGACAGTTTTTAATTCATAGCTTATGTAAATAATATAAAAGTTTGTACTTAACTATCCTAACGTGTTTTAAAGTCTTTTGTATCTTATAAAACAAAAAAAACAGATCTACCTGGTTGTGGTAATTGCACTACTAATCAAATATGTGTGGCGGACTTTTACGGTCCTGACATATTTAAACCATTAGGTGAATTAGTTTGCAGAACAATACAAAAAGAATATGCAGAAAGTTAGTCAAGAATGTATAACTTAAGTAAAAACAAAGTTTATAAAATTTTACAAACATATTTCTACATTTAGGTTATCATCTTAAAAATGGTTTAACAAACTTTTAACTTACAGCAGTATACTTGAATAAACTAATTTATGTACCACTCTTAATTCAATGTTATTGTATAAAAAAGTCTAAACTTTGGTAAAAAACATAAAAATTTTAATAACAGTGTTTCAATTAACACTATAATAAAAAAAATAGTATATTTAAATCTAAAATATTTCAATAATGCGTAAATACTAAGTCCAAGCTATGACTAATAATATATTAGTCTAGGCAATACAAAATATTTTTGGTAGCTACAAGTATTTATTTTTAAAGTTCTAATTATTCTTATTTAAAGCTTAAAGTTACTAAACTAACAATGAAACAGACAGTTACTGTGACGTAAAAGATGACAATAATCTTGAAAAGAAATGTCCTTCAGAAACACACAGATGTGTGAGACAATCTTATGATCTTCTAGAAAGAACGATTGTTTTGAAAGAAGAATGTGAAAAAATACCACCTGTAAAACCATTAGGAAATAAAGATGGTTAGTAACTGTTTATTTTTAATTTAAAAGTCATTTATAAACAAAATTCATATTTGTAAATACATTTTTAACCTTATACTCATTATGCTTTTTTTAGCGGGAATAAAAAAAATTGTTTTAGTTAATTAAATTTAAGCAAATAAATATTTTAAATTTATCCAAAAAACTCTTTTATAAAAAAAACGTTTTTTTCATTTAGTTTTAAACTAAAACTATTCAAACAAAAAATATTGATATATAAACTTTGTACCAGCTATTAATTTTAAAAAACTAGATTTTTTTTTACTTAAATATAGGTCTAAAGCAAAAGTTTTTACCTTAATTACAATTTAAAACACGTAGTTATAAAAACAGAAATGTTTTAATTCATTCATAATTACAAAACGTAAAATATATAATAGATGAAACAGAAACAGATGAGGAGGATGAGAAAGATAAGAAAGATATGAAGATGATACTTATAATTTGTGTTTCAGTTGGAGGATTTGTGATTTGTCTCATCATAACTGTTTTCATTTTTATATGTAAGAAGAATGATAGAAAGTAAGTATATATATAATAACATTACTATATTGATTTTGAATAGATTATATTTGTAAAACTCTAAATAAAAATAATCCATATTTTATCTCACTGAAAACTTGAACTATTTACAAGTTGTATATTACATTTAAGATGTGTTATTAATTACGATAGAGTTAAAGCTTCGGACATTAGTATTACACCTATTTAGTTTGAAGAGCTGACTTTGAAAAACGTTCTCAATTGGCGTTAAAAAGCAAGTTTCAAGCAGAAAATTTCAGCTAAGAGTAAATAAATATAATTAGTAATGAATATTTCATTTTATGTGTCATTATAAGACTGTTGTGACGTTATAAAACAGTTTCTTGAGTTAAAAAAAAAACAGTATTATGAAACTAGTAACGATTGCCAAAATAGTGTACTAGAATAATAACTGACAAATAAACAAAGAGCAGTAAAAATTAAAATTTGAGTAGAAATTAAAAACAGTATATGTACATTTAATACGAACACGATTAATATTATACGAAGGTATACGCGTGTTCAAACTGTAAAATACTTAAGACAGTATATATATAGTTTGATAAATATTTCAAACCTTTAATAAACTAGTATTAATAACTCAAACAGTAAGAAGAAGAGACTAACACGTCCAAACAACAAGATCTACAAAAAGGGCGGGGAATCCCCGAGGACGCACCATCAAGGAGTGAGTGTGAGGAACTTCAACGACATGCAAGATCAGTCACGCATGAACGGATACGGTGATCAGTCACGCATGGATGCACACAATGATGAATACCAGGACAGGGAGTCCCACTACCACGACCCGAGCATATTCGATGGGTCGAGTCACTACCATGAGATAGATGGGTTTCAGGGAATTGAAATGACTGATATGAGGTCATCACCGGTTCCTCCTCCTCTTCCGTTGAATGATCAGTATGGGAATCCCATGCCCAAACCAAGAAGAATTGAGAGTTAGTTTTTATTTATATATTAATGTATTTAGTAATCAGTACAATAATTACATGCCCAAGAATTGAGAGTTAGTTGTTATGCATACATATACTATTTATTTAGTAATAAGTATAATAATTACATACTTAAGACTTGAGAGCTAGTTGTAATGTATTTAATAATCAGTATGATAGTCCAATACATAATCCAAGAAGAACTGAGATTATATAAAAACAATTAAATGAAAACTTACCTAGTATTTAAATTAACTGTTTTTTTTTTTTAATCTTTAATTCAAATTTCTTAAACTTTGATACGTTCACCAAAGATCTTCCTAAACTCATTTTCATAATTGCCTGGTAGAAGTTTCTATAACAACCTCTTTATAATATTTATCCTTTTACTAACTAATTACCCTTTTTTTGCTCACCTTTTTGCAAGTATTAACTCAAATGGAACGCAGTTTTCTTAAAGAAGCCCTGATTTTTATGTGAAGTTGCTGATAAACTTTATTTAAATTTTGTTTTTGATTTTTATAATTAACACTTGAAATAATAGTTTATAGTCGTACAAAACTAGTTCTGCAGTTTTTTATTGTGGTTTAGTTTTGTATGAATAGACTTGAAGATATTTAACACAAACAGAATAAAACATAATTAAATTACCAATATTTACTGTTTCGAAGGTGTATAGTTAAATATTTTATTATCCTACTTGCAATTCAATTATTTTTTTGTTTTTATTTTTTCTATGTAAGCCTAAAACAAAAACTTTAAACATGATAATGCCAACAAAGTTAACTTCTAAGTTTAATTACAAGTAAAGATACATAAGTTATAAAGAAGCTATAGTACTCTGCATAGAATACATAAAAGCGAAAATGAAATTGATATATAATTTTAACAAAAATAATAATTTAAACAGCTAACGACGGAGAGGAAAGTCCATACATGTTTGCAGAAAATGATTACGCCGTAATCAACAAGTAAAAAATTAATTTATCAATTATTTTAATTGATAATTATGTACTATGTTTTGATTTTAAATTGAAGTATTATCTTATAGATCAAACTTAGTTTCGTTTGCTAAAAATTTCTTATTGGTCTGGTAGATTACTCTAAACTTAGTTTTCTTTATATTTTTGGTTTTTTATATTAAGCCTTATACAAAGCTTTAATGACAACCTTGACTTGAAGTTTTTGAAGATATTTCTTTTAATTTTTAAATATTTTCCCTGAGTGTCCAAGTCAGTTACTAAGTGCTCCATTATACTAATTTTTTTGTTCAACTAATTCAAAAAGTTTTTATTGTTATAAGACATGAATACGTATCTGTTTTGCATTGTACGTTCTTATTTTAAAATAAACAGCACTTTAAAGTAGTTTATTTAAGTTTTGAGTTTAAATTAAAACTGATACGTATACTTTTATTCACTGTTTCTTTCTTAGTTTATTCTAACTCAGTTAATAAACTTTAAAGTTCTACTTTGCTGTGTTGTTTATTTTATTTATATCAAAAAGTATTCAATACATCTTAATTATTAATTTAGTAACTAGGTATAAACTTTTGTTTTTAAGTAATAAGGAGTGTGTCTACTTTAATTAAATTTAATTAATAATGTCGATCTGAATTAATTCTTTGTAAATAATTAAATCAATTAGTAACTTCATTATTCAAGTAGTTGAGGACTGTTTTTTTTATATAAAAACTAATTTTGAAATATATATGACAAATCTTATGCACCTTTAACAAGGAATCGGCAGTCTTATTTTAGGCACGGGCTAGTTTTATTGGAAAGATCCCCAGGTGTAGCTAAAAATTGAAAAAAAATTGTGGGCCAGATTGCTTTAACGATTTTCCTTTTAAATAATAATTTAACTATAACCAATAATTATATCGGCCATCATCAACAAAATTGTGATGTTCGAGCCATCCATAATAAATAATGAGTTTCACCGTACGACCAACAGCAACAGCACCTGAGACAATCACCGACCGGTTTCGTCCTTATTAGGGTTCAACAGGCAGGCATAGTAGCGTGAAACCTTTTTAAGATCATAACAGCAGTTTAGCGCTACCTGTTGAACCCTAATAAGGACGAAACCGGTTGGAGATTGTCTCAGATGCTGTTGTTGTTGGTTGTGTGGTGAAATTCATTATTTATAATTTAATTGTAAGTAAGAAGTTGCAACGAAGTCAAAATAAAATAGATAGCATTGTTTAAACTCAAAACTTAAACAGATGACTTCAACTTCCTTTACCCAGGCTTGTTATAGTTGCTTTGATTTGTGCTTGCAACTATTAAATTTTGCTATTCACTTAAAAAAATAAAAAAGTTTAAACTGTTGTTTAATTTTCTATAATTATGTTGTCTAACAAAATCACACTTTTTTCAAAATTTTACCGCTCCTAACAGATAACTGTGTAAAAGTAGGATTGATAAAAATGAGCAGTCATAAGACATTATTTAATATTATAAGACTACATAAGTTTCAAAGCAACTTCTATGAACCAATTAAATCATATAAAGGTTAAATGGACACTCTTAACGAATAACTAAAAATAGAACAATAAGCAGTCGCACAACTACATAAGTTTCAAAGCAACTTCTACAAATAAACTAAAAATGAAATCATTTATATTAAGATCACCCACAGATTCAGGAAATCCCCGCGTTCGAAACTGATGAAAAAATCCCCCCAACGTGAGAGGGAAGATGTGAGCCCGTACATGATCACCCCAATCACCGATGAGATGGTTGCTAGGGGACGGGAGATGAGGGGTGATCAGGGGAATACCCTGATGAGGGGTGAGAGGGAAATGGGGGTGGTGTACGGAGTTGAGGACAAGAGGAGGGAAATTTGGGATCACGTCGCGTTATGATGATTTATTTTTGTTTTGAGACAAGGAAGTTAAAAGCCATTTTAGGAAAATTTTATTTTATTTGGCACATGACATTTTACATGACATATTTGTTTTTATGAATCCTTTATTTTATTTATTTGATGCACAAAACTTTTCATTCTTCATATAACTTCCTTAATATCGTTGTCGATACATTTTCTCGTGGTGTTTTTTATAATAAATTCGTTCAAAAAATA
Organism: Thalia democratica; assembly: GCF_965202585.1. Classification (NCBI taxonomy): domain Eukaryota; kingdom Metazoa; phylum Chordata; class Thaliacea; order Salpida; family Salpidae; genus Thalia; species Thalia democratica. Next base: position 1,475,616 of record NC_139171.1, on the reverse strand, counting down.
TATATTTAAGTTATTTAATCTATTACCTATAACTATGTTGTAATTAAATTAGCTGTACAAACAATTATTAAGTTTAAATTTAGTAAAATTTATTGTAGAATAGTATTAACTGGGACATGCTGGTAAGATTCAACCAACTTTATTTTAACTGTAAAAGTTAAAATTAAAAAAAAAAATAATTGAAAAAAAGTTTACTAGTATGAAACTAAGCTGTAGTGCCAATTACTTTTAATGGTTATATTATTACAACTTAGTGTAATCTCTAAAATAAAACTAGTTTTTAGTAGAAGTTTATATCCTTAAGCGACCCGATCAAGTCAGGGTCTAACAAATTCCCTCACGTAACGGTAAACAAATTTGTATTTGTACCTGTTTTGTGTTTAAAGGGGAAATCCCAGAATTAAACGCATTCAATACTGATGCAATTTAAATACAGTTAAGGTAAGGAGAAAACAGAGAGTTAAAACTACTGATGTAATGTTAAATAAAATTGAGAACATGGCTATAAAAACCACAAAGAGTGGTGGAGCCGAGCTAAACCATAAAGTTCAAATCTCTTTAATTTAGATTGTTTTAAAAGGTTTTTTATTATATTTAATGTAGTTTTCTAAAGCATAAAGTTTTTTATGTTGTTCATGGTTCTTTATACTTATTAGTGTATTGTTCTTTGTTATAATATGATCTTTCATTGTTATACCTAGTTTTATAAAGAGTAGCCTAAGGACTATTTGGTATCAGTTATGGTTAGGTTAATATTTTTTTTTTATTGTGGTTTATAATTTGGTTTGTAAATGTAATATAACCATACTATTTAATATTTTAGTAACCTACATCTATGTGTTACACACAACATCCTGCAAAATATTCCACGTCAGTCCTAAAAAAGCAGTCTTATCCGTTTTACAAGATAATTTTTTGTGGTACAAAAAGAAGGAAGCGAAGGTATGTAAATACATCAAATTACAATTTATCAAAAACAACATTTTACACACTTATATATTTACATACACATAAATTACAATTGGTTAAAATACTAAAACTAAGGATTCACGTTTACTTGATGGTTTTAATCTGTACTTTAGGGAAAACACTTCTAAAAAATACAGAAAAATTTCTAAAAATTACTCAGTTTTAACATAATACATGGCGACATTTTTTTTTCAATTTATCTTAGCGAATAAGGCCGGATCAAGTAGATAACTAAAAGTATGTTGGTAAAGAAAACATTTTATATTTTAATTATTTTAAATAAAATTTCAATGTGTTACATTTATTTTTTATTTTTAACAAAGCAATTGAATGATAACTTAAAACTCCCTTTCTTAACTATTTCTAGACAATAACTTTTCGACATAGCAACCTATACAAGTTTCAATTAAAAAATTTGCCAAGGCTAGCAAAACTTTTCAATATCGGCAAAATCTGTTAGTCATTGACAATTAAAAAATAGTATAGTAGTATAGTAGATTTAATATTTTAAAGGTAGCAGGGCTTTTGAAAATAATCATTTAAACTTAGATCAGGGTGTGATAATTATTTCCTTTTGTAAAAATACATCATTTATTTTGTACAAACAAAATTATACTACCACAAAAAAAAACTTAATAGAATGTTAAAATAAATCCTAGAAACATACACTTCAATATGTTTTGATCTAACACCAAAGCTAAAGTCTACGAACCGTCTTGTATAACAAATTGTGTAGTTGTTTTTTATAATGTCAACAATTTGTGAATAGAAAAACTGTTAAATTACGATTATTCAATATACACTACTTTTATAAAACTAGCACAAAAATATAATGGTTGTAGTTGACAATATATGTTAAAAAACTAAACTAATTAAAACAAACTGAGTACAAATGTAATGTTTCATTATAAGATTTAAACGGACAAGACGTTAAAACGTATCCGTAGTTTGCGAACCGATTACCGAAAAGTTCATCATGCAACAGGTTATAACTCCCAAGACCGAGTGTTTCCAGCGTATTTTTTGTCGTTTAATAAACTTAATAAACACAATATAAATCAAGTAAATAGTTTATGTGTAGCTCGATGACTGATACACCATGTACTTTGACATGTCTTTGATAGTTAATTTTATTTATGGTATTAGTTATGTAAATAAACAATTATTTTAACTTATACATGTATGCCTCCTTACTTAAACTGTCTCATAAAATAGAAAAAAATAATGATTTGTTTTTCAAAGCTTAAATGACAAGTTTTTGGCTGTTAAAATTAAAATTGCCCGGAACATGACTTTAAAATGTATTCTGGTGTATGACTCGATAACCGAAAGGGTTTTTCGTACATCAGGTCCTCGGATCAAATATTTTTTTGTTCAATAAACATCTATTGAAAATTTTTTTACAAGAATTGTAAATAAAAACCACACTGAAAACAAAATAACAAAACAGTTTAACTTTGTTTAAACGTTACCAACTAATGTTTCAAAGTATTTAATTTTTACTTATTTTATATAAAACTTTGAGATATGTTTATTTTTCAAATTATACAGGTTTAAGGTTTTCTAAAATACTTAATTTCGAGAAATACTTTATTAAAAATATTTTACTTGTTTATTCTTCTATCTATGCTATCCAATAGTTTAATTTAGTTTACAAACTTTGTACCTCTAATGTTAAAATATTGAAAATAAGGTAAGTTTAAAAATGAGTTCAGTTTAAATTACACTTGTTGTACGTGATAAACTTTTTTGATAAACTCATTGTTATATTATTAGATGTTAGATTTTTTAAAGTTTTTTTTGCTTCTTGGTTTGACAACTCTTCGCTAATATATTAGCAACTTGAGGTCCTTTAAAGAAAAATTGTAATTTACATGAAATTTATAATGACAAATATTATTAAACTACTATATTACAAGAAAAAATTATTTGTAGATATTTAAATCCAAAAAAAATATTTAAATGTAAATATGCTGACTACATTTCCACTTATAATTTTGATAGAGTCTTGAATCTTTTAAAATAACAACTTTAGTTAGGCAAGAGATTCTGTCTAATTAAAAGTTGTAGAAAAGTCTAGCAAACACAACTGTAGTAAACAGGTCATCAGGCTTTTAACTACCAGAAGTAATTTTGATAATTATTATTATTATATATATTAATATATCATTTTTTAATTATCTTTATGGTAAAAAATCTTAAATTTATTTACAATAGTATTTACATACTATATGTTATAACGTACTTTAAAATTAGTAAGTTTATCAAAAAGCAATTAGAATTGAACTACTGTTTTATATCTTGATTAGCTTTACTTAGTTGAAATAAGAATTGACTATATAATACTTAAATGTGGTTAAGGGTAAAATATGCACGAAGGGACGCTTTTGGACGAATACACTTTTTAACTTGCATCAACTTTACACGGCGTCAAATATATAATAAACAAATTTATATAATAAATAAAAAATAACTTGTATTTAAAAACAAATTTGTTAATTTTATTTTTTAGATTATAAACTTAAATTAATTCTTATTATTTATATAATTTTAACTATTATTTGTTTTTAATTTTAAATTTTTTTTTAAATATCTTCCTTATATTTGTTTAAAATTTCTTCTAGATTTATTTGTTACAACTGAAGGTCTCTTATACAATAGTATGACAGTAAATATTTTGTAAACTGATAAATTTTGAAACATGTAAGAATTTGATTAGTAAAACAAATAATTATTACTGCACTCAGCTTTTGCTAGTTTACTGTAAACAAAGCAAGGCACTTTAGCAGACGCTTGTAACATAACTACATTAAAACTTAAAATAGTGGATAATAGCAAAACAGAAATCTGTTTGAATAAGATGCGTATTGTAACTGAAGGATCTCATTAACATTTTTTTATTTAATTTGTTGTTTAAATAACATAAAAATAGCTTTTATGGTACAAAAATGTTTAGAAAGTAACATAATTGCCACCAATTTCTAAGTTAAAAAATTGATTTTTTTGAAAAGTGTCAAATTTGCACGAGCGGACAAAACTGCACAAACGGTTACTTTCGCAAGAAGACAATTTTGCACGCACAGAAAATTTTGCACGCGTTGAATAATTTTTTTATACTTTTTTTAACTTAATTTTTTTATTAATATCACTGTTACCACTAACCCTTACCATTGGTCGGTAACTTAACTTTTTCTTTTCAATTTTACATTAATTTTTTATTCATTAGCTAATTTTATTAGTTTTTTTTTGTTTAATTTTTACTACCATTGTTACCCCTAACCCTTACCCTCGGTCAATATCTTTTTTTCCTTTTTTTTAATTTCATTAATTTACCTCTTAGTTTCTTTTTCTGTATTTTATTTTATAACCTTGATTTTTACTCTCGTGCAAAAATGACCCTGCGCGCAAAACTATCACTCGTGCAAATTAGTTCCCTCGTGAAATTAAGTCACTCGTGCGAAATTGACCCTTTGTGAAAACTTGTCTTCGTGCAATTTAGTCCCCTCCTGCAATTTAGTCTTCGTGCAATATTGACACGTTTCCAAATTTATTTCTTTCCCTTAATGTTAAGTTTAAACATTTTGAATACACATGATTACGATATGGATTCAATTATTTCACTTTAAAATTAGTTCTTTAAACCAATCAAGGTGCAACTATATTTTGCTGTAACATTAAGATTTTCTTTTTTACTTAGTTACCGACTAAACAAGTCTTCTAATTACAATTTTTTTGAAATGATTATAAAAAAATACATTTTTAGAATTATACATACAAACTCTTGAAAAATATACAGCCGTATAATATGAGCTAGTTATATATGTTTTTTAAATCAATTTTATTACTAGGTGATACTGTTAAATAACATACAAGTTAAACAGTAATTTTAGATTTGGCTAAAGAAAAATTAAAAAACTATACTGTGTACGATTTACACAAATTTATGTTACTTATACAGTTACTTAATTTTTTACTTTAAACTTGTTACGTATACGGTTTAGTAAAATAATTAATAAAAAATTTTCTTAACACACTTATTCTACTCATAAATATTTTTTTACCTACAGTGGAAATAGTGATAAACTGAAAATTTAAATTAAAACAACGAAAAATTAATCATTATAAATTTTTAACAAAAACCATTTTTAATCTGAAAAAAGAAAAAAAAAAGAACGTTTCTTGTCTTTATTTAAACTTTAAGTATTGTTTGTATATCAAAAATGTTTATATACACGTTTTGTAAACTTTGCCAATTAACTTAAGCTATTTTAATACATATTTATACTGTTTGTTTTTGATAAAATTAACTATTAGACTATACTAAATTGAATAAATGTATGAAATATTTGAATCACAAAAATTAGACTGTATTTATTGTGCTTCTACACATATACCGTATATGAATGATTAAAATATGTTTAACTACTTCATAGATAATAAGCAGATTACAATGAAGCAGAACTAGATTTGAAATAAAAAACATAAGTTAATTAAATTATATTTTTTAGCTGAAAGATTTAAGTTTAACTTCATTTAAATTAAAGAAATAGTGTTTTCTTTTAAGAATGAAACTTCTGTAACTTCATTGTAAATAAAAAATATAAAAAAGTTAGAAATTGAGTATATAAAGTCAGAAATAGATTGATAACACTTTAACTAAACATAGTAAACATATTAGTCGTTGAAATATTTGTTTTATACATACAGTAATAATTATGAAGTATAAGGAATAAGAAAAAACTATATAATATTATATAATGCGTGGTAGAAGCTATAGATGCTTGCTATGATTTATTGCATTTTTAACTTTGGCTGATAATTGTTTGTTCCGTTTGAACAGCCCTTCATTGTTTAAGGACCATCTTAGATATTATCCGCTTTATCGACTTCCACAGGAGCCTCATACGAATATATCTCATCATACGTGATTTCTGTGAGGGATAAATAAAAAAGTTAGACTGTTTTTTTTTAATTTACAACATACAAAAAATTGTAAGTAGTGATTGATACAAAAACAATTTTATAAATATCTTTCAATTTACAAAGTAAGAACAAACGAATTTAAAGTTTTATCATGAAGATTAACATTTCTAGCTGCGTAAAACAATAACATATTTTAATTTCAAAGTTATTAGAAAAAAATAATAAAATAAAACATTACAATAAAAAAACGTTTCTTATATTTTCATATAGTTTGTAACTCTGAACTTATGAACTTATAAATTAAAAAAACTTAGAGTTAAAAGTAATTATACGTAAAATTCAAACTTTATTTTAAAATGACTATTTATTCAAAGGACGTGAACCTTCATTAAGTTAAATAAAAACGTATCAAAAGCACTCTAAAAATTATTAGTGCAAACGTTTTATAAATATAAAAATCAAATAGGGTGTAAACATTAGTAAAAATATTGTTTTCAGGAAAAATTATTTTTTCCCAAAATATTTCTTTCAGACTTAATTTGAGCAGTAAAGGGGCCACAGGGATGCAAAAGTCATAATTTGAAAATTACAATAGACATACTTGAATTGATGATCAAGAGCAATAAATCAAAATATACCCAGTCAAATTCGAGAACCGCTTACTGATCGAGGGTAAGGGTTAGGGGTTACAGTGATAGTGAATAATAAATAAAAAATACATTAAAAAATGCAAAAAATATATATAATAAATTAATCGTGTGGATTTTGATAGTATACCATGTAAATACATCAAATTACAATTTATCAAAATCAACTTGTCTTATTATACACATTTGTATAGCTGCAACAGCTAAAAACTGTTTGTGAAATTGTTAAATGTTCACCACACATAAATTACAATTGGTTAAAGTACTAACACTAAGGATTCACGTATAATTGATGGTTTTAATCTTTACTTTAGGGAAAAAATTCTAAAAATTTTATGCTATTTAGTTTTTACATTATACATGGCGACAATTTTTTTTTAATTTTTCTGAGCGAATAAGGCCGGATCAAATAGATAACTAAACTTCTGTTGGGATAATGAACATTTGAAATTTTATTGTTTTAATTAAATTTTCTATGTGTTACAATTATTTGTTATTTTTAACAAATCAATTAAATCCATAAGCTAAACCGCTGACTTCAATTATTTATAGACTTTTCAACATCGGCAAAATCTATAAGTCATTGAAAATTAAAAACTAGTATAGTAGAATTAATTTTTCAAAGGTTGGAGAGGTTTTTAAAAACAACTTTTTTAACTTAATTCAAGGTGCTCTACTCATTTCCTTATGCGAAATACAATGTTGTAGTACTATTTGGTACAACCAAAATTATGCTACAACAAAGAAAACTTAAAAAAAATTTAGATAAGACCGAGAAACATACAATTCAATATGTTTTGATCTAGCACCAAAGCTAAAGTCTACGAACCGTCTTGTATAACAATTTGTGTAGTTATTTTTTTATAATTTCAACAATTTTCAGATAGAAAAACTGTTAAATTAAGCTTATTCAATATACACTACTTTTATAAAAGTAGCACAAAAATATAACGGTTGTAGTTATTATTATTATTATTATATTGTTTATTGTGCAATGTTGGACTCAGGCATCAAAACCTGAGCCACTTAAACAGGACACACAAAAAGAGAAAAAGAAAATAAACTTATATTCAAAACTTTAAGATAAATTATACATATATATATATATATACAAACATAATTTAAATGGAAACATAAAGTTAAACACAATATGATAAACAAATGAACTAAATTGAAAATTCAGTTCAAAAAATTCAAATTTTTATATTACTTAGTACACACAGTAAAGAAGTTTGTCTAAAATCATGGCTTATAAAACAATATTCATAACTACAAAATATATAAGTAAACTAATAGTTTGCAGGGGGGAGGCGTAGGGAAACGAATATTTTTCCTTTTGTTACAGTGGAAAATTAGTTAATTTTACTGGTATTTATCGTATTTAAGTCAAATCTTTTTAGCTTTAAACGAAATTGTTCTACCCTCTCACAAGATACTATATCCTGAGGTAGTCTGTTCCACATAGCTTTTGCTCTGTGAAAAAATGCGCCTTGCCACTGACTGTTTTGAAAATCATGTTTACATTTTATTTTCAAATTATTTCCTCTTAGTTGATATTTATTTTGGGAAAAATTAAAAAACTGGTCAAAAAAACTTTTATATTTGCCATTGATAATTTTGTAAAGAATTAATAAATCAAATTCCCATCTTCTATATTCCAGTGATTTCAATCCAAATTTAATCATTCTATCATTATATGACGTGTAAGATATGTTGCAACGATTACAAATATGACGGGTAAAACTCCTTTGCACAGATTCAATTTTGTTAATATCCTTTTTTAAATGGGGTGACCAAATTTGGGTACTAAACTCAAGTTTAGGGCGAACGTATGTTTTAAATAGTTTTGTCAGAATTGAAGCAGAATTAGTTTTAAAACTTTTCAATATTTGATAACATGTAGTTTTTGCAATCTTATATAAATAGTTGATATGTTCATTCCATTTCAAATCTTTGGAAATATAAATTCCTAAATCTTTAAAAACTTTAATTTCTGGTAACTTGATGTTATTGATTAAGAGGTCAGTTGGAGAAGATTCTTTTTTGTTAATGGTTAGAATTTTACATTTGCTAGGATTTAAGTTTAGTTTTCTTGTTTTTAACCATATGTAAATATTATCTAAAGATAGTTGTAATGAAGTATTTGACTGACTAAAGATTTTGGCATCATCTGCAAATAAGCTTAACTCACTTTTAATATCAATGTTTGAACAAATATCATTAATATAAATTAAAAAGAGAAGGGGACCAACTACACCACCTTGTGGTACTCCACTGTAGATTGTTAAAGAGTCAGAAAGCGTATTATTGATGAGTACTCTTTGTGATCTATTATTTAAAAAGTTATCAAACCAATCAATTAAGCTTTCATGTAGCCCATACTGATTTAAAATTTTTAATAATCTTTTGTGTGATACTGAATCAAAGGCTTTTTGAATATCCGTATAAACTACTTTAGTAAATTCATTTTTGAGATAAGGAACTAACCAAGAATGTAAGCATGTTAACAGTTGAATGGTTGATGAGCGGTTTGGAACAAAACCAAACTGTTTGTTAGTTAATAATTTGTTATCAAAGAGGTGATTGAGAATTTTTACAGATACAATATGTTCATAAATTCTTGAAAAGCCACTTGTTAGAGATATTGGTCTGTAATTTAATGCATCGTGTATATTACCTTTCTTGTGCACAGGAATAATAAAAGATGTTTTCCATTGTTTAGGAACATCAGATAGTTCTAGAGAGCAATTAAATATTAATGAAAGTGGAAATATTATTGATTGGATAACATGCTTGATATAATAGGGTGGAATGTTTTCTGGCGTTCTTATGATTTTATCTTTTAAGTGGTTAATTGAACTTATAATGTCTTCATAGGTTATGAAAAAATTTTGCATCTTACTACAATTCTTTTGGGGTAGCTTAAAAGACTGGTAACTCTCGTCTTTTTTAAAAACTTTTTGAAAATTTATGTTAAAAAGTGTTGCTATTTCAAAATCTGAGGTTACTGTTTTGTTTTTATCATTATCATATAAGAGATGTATGGAATTATTTAACTTAAGTTTAGATTTCACGTATCTATAAAACTTTTTTAAATTTGGGTTTTTGCAGAATTTGTTTTCATATTCAAAGTTGTATTTTTTAACAGCTAATTGATATTCTTTAGACTTGTTTTTGTATTTTATCAAAAGTGATTTATTTGTCTTACTTTTTTTGTATAGATTCGCTTTTTCTTTTAATAACTTTTTAATATGAGATGGATATTTTTTACTTTTGTTATTTTTAGAAAAAATTGGAACAAAACGTTTGATTGAGATTTGGATTGAGCTGATGAATTGATCGTAGAAATGCTGGAGATTTTCTGAATTTTTAAATAAAGAGGTCCAATTAATTTTTGACAGGAAATCATTGATGCTTTCAAAATCTGCTTTTTTATAGTCATATGAGACTTCTTTAGCAATAGGTACTATTTTATTTTCAATTTTAATTTTTAGTGAAAGCAAGTTATGGTCACAAGTGTTTGTTAATGGAAAATTAGTTGAGTGTGATATGATTCTATCTAGACCAAAATGATTGCAAATTATGAGATCAAGAATGTTACCATTCTTATGGGTTGGATTTTCAATTACTTGGGTTAAAAAATTGTCTGTACAAAAATTAAGAAAACACTCATGGGGTTTATTGAAATCTGTGCTAGGAATCCTCCAATCTATATTTGGCATATTAAAATCACCAAGAACATAAAAAGAACACTCTTTTGGAAAAACCATTTTAATCATTTTGATTACATTTTGAACAGTCAGTGCGCATCTAGCAGACAGTGGAGGAAGGTAGACACAACAAAATCTTAATTTCATCTTTTTTAAAATTACATCTACACATAGGTATTCAAAATTAATGTTGCTAGTAGAGATAGAATCGTTTTTAACTTTAATAACTTTAAGCGAATTTTTGAAAAGGATAGCAACACCTCCACCCCTACTAGACCTATCACTTCGGTAAATGTTATAGTTAAAAGGACACACTGTGGCATCGTTGACCTTATTAGTCAACCATGTTTCAGTCAAAAAAAATAAATCAATGTTATTCAAATTTATATAGTTCTCTAAAATATAAAATTTATTTAAAACAGATCTTATATTAGTGTAACAAACTTTTAAATAGTTGTTGTTACAATTTATATAGGAAAACTTGTTAGTGTTAAAATTAATCCTATCACTTAATAAGTTTATACCCGTTGACTCACGATTTCCTCCACTAATCCCAGATGTCCTGGGAGCGGTAACGAAAGGGCTGTTTTGTCAGTTCAACTATCTTGTTGTTCCTTATAACATATTTTATGTCCAATTTATTCTCATCAGCGATGGCTTGCTTTATTTTAACTTCTTTTCTCAATTTTCTGAAAGCTTCAATTTCCAAGAGAGTTCTGTCAGGGTTGATGTAGACTTTTGATTCAATTTCACCATTAAACATTTTCAAATCTCTCAGTCTTAACAGTCTGTGTTTGGATGCTAAATTATTTAATTTGACTATAATTGGTCTGATTTTGTTAGCTGCAATTTTACCAACTCGATAAAGTGACTTAAATTCTTCTTTTTTCATTTTATTTTCTCCTAATACTTGTTGAATTATTTTTAGATCATTTTTGCAACTTTCTAGTGCATTATGAGTTGGATTTTTACTTTCTGGAATGTTAAATATTATTACATTTAAAGCCTTCTTTTCTTTCAGTTTTTGTTCATTTTCAGCATCTATTTTTTTTGCTACTAAATTTAATTTGGTACTAATGTTTGTGATAAATTCTGTTGGTTCACTTTTCTGCATAGCATCAGCATATTTGGAGAATTTAGCTTCAAACTTGTTAAATTTAGAAGAAAAATCAGACTTAAATTCTGAGAAACTTTTTTGTAATTCTGTAATTCTATTTTCTATATTGTCTATTCTCTTACTGCTGGATTCATCTTTTTGAATCTGATCAATGTTATTTTCAATAATTCTACTTTTTTCATTATAATCTTTCTTCAATTTAAGCATCTCAGCTTGAAAACAACTAAATTTATTGTCCTTCTTGCTTCCAATGGCAATCAGTTTTTCTTTCAGCTGTTTCCCAATTTTGGAGGACTCAACTAATGCTTTAATTTCAGCTTCAATAGACATTTACTTTTTTATATTACAAAACCTTATTCAATGTATTTATTAGTTGACAATGTATGTTAAAAAACTAAACTAGTTAAAAGAAACTAAATACAAATGTAATGTTTCATAATAAGATTAAAACGGACAAGACGTTAAAACGTATCCGTAGTTTGCGAACCGATTACCGAAAAGTTCATCATGCAACAGGTTATAACTCCCAAGACCGAGTGTTTCCAGCGTATTTTTTGTCGTTTAATAAACTTAATAAACACAATATAAATCAAGTAAATAGTTTATGTGTAGCTCGATGACTGATACACCATGTACTTTGACATGTCTTTGATAGTTAATTTTATTTATGGTATTAGTTATGTAAATAAACAATTATTTTAACTTATACATGTATGCCTCCTTACTTAAACTGTCTCATAAAATAGAAAAAAATAATGATTTGTTTTTCAAAGCTTAAATGACAAGTTTTTGGCTGTTAAAATTAAAATTGCCCGGAACATGACTTTAAAATGTATTCTGGTGTATGACTCGATAACCGAAAGGGTTTTTCGTACATCAGGTCCTCGGATCAAATATTTTTTTGTTCAATAAACATCTATTGAAAATTTTTTTACAAGAATTGTAAATAAAAACCACACTGAAAACAAAATAACAAAACAGTTTAACTTTGTTTAAACGTTACCAACTAATGTTTCAAAGTATTTAATTTTTATTTATTATATATAAAGATTAGAGATATGTTTATTTTTTAAATCATACAAGTTTGAGGATTTCTAAAAAACTTAATTTCGAGAATCATTTTATTAAAAGTATTTTACTTGTTTACCCTTCTATGTACGCTATCCAATAGTTTAGTTTAGTTTCCAAACTTCGTACCTCTAATTTTAAAATATTGAAATTAAGGTAAGTCTAAAAATGAGTTTGGTTTAAATTACACTAGTTTTAAGTGACAAACGTGTTAAACTTTCTGATAAATTCATTGTACATAGTTAAATTATAAGTTTTTTTGTATCTTGTTTTGATAGTTGATCTCGCTAATAAGCGGGCAAGTTGAGGTCCTTTATGGAAAAATTGTAACTTAAATGAAAGTGGTCATGACAAATATTATAAAACTACTATATTACAAAAAACATTATTTTATGATATTTATATCTAAAAAACTATTTTATTGTTGTTGTACTGACTACATTCCCACTTATAATTTTAATAGAGACTCAACTAATAGAATTAACAATAGAGCAAATTAATTCGTTATAAAGAGCATACGTTATTAACTTTTCAATATGACTTATAATTTGATTAAAATTTTCTAATAACAAACTGCAAATAAAGTATGTAATATTCTGTTTCGGTTAACAGGTATTTATTAACTGTTAACAAATAGTTAACAGGTAATTATACTATTAAAAAATATTTATTAACTAATCTCATGTTAAATTAAAGGTGAAAAATATTTTTGAACCTTTTAAAATAACAACTTTAGTTAGGCAAAAGATTCTGTCTAAATAAAAGTTGTAAAAAAGTCTTGCAAATTCAACTGTAGTAAACAAGACATCTGTCTTTTAACTACCAGAAGAAATTTTGATAATTTACTATATGTTAGAACTCATTTTATAATTAGCAAGTTTATCAAAAAGCAATTAGAATAGGACAATTATTATGTCTCTTGATTAGCTTTACTTAGTTGAAGTAAGAATTGACTATATAGTACTTAAATGTCAATTTAGCTTTTTATTCTTCACATATGTTTTTAGTTGTTTAAAGTAAAATTTAATAGTTATATAGGGTATTTTGATCAAAGAAAACATCAAAAAAATCTATCAGATCCTAAACAAAAGTACAAGTACCGTAAGACTCAAATTAATAAAGGTTTAATCTTTTATCTTAGGTTACTAGAATACAAACTTTTGATAGACTGAGATATAAGGGTTTATACATAAAATCAAAATATCACAACATATTCTCAACGTTACCAAAAGTTTTTTATAATCTCATTACGTCTGCTACTATCAAACGAATTTTAATATAGATAAAAGGATTAATATCATTTCGTCCCAGGTATTAACTTTTGTTTATAAGTTAATAAACGTTTGATATCAGCTAGTTTCAAAACTTTCTAAAATAGACATTTTAAGAAAATTCTCACAGGTCGCAGAAAATAAATGTGCGACCTGCGAGAATGTAAATTTGAAACTTACGATATTTGGGGCTTGTAATGATCAGTTAAAAAGGTCTTAGGTATAATTGACGGTAGGTTTTTGTTTTAAATGTAAAAACTTTTAACAACTAACATTTTCATAAAAAAAAAGAGTTTATTATTATAAATGTAGCCACGTTTTATTGTTAAATGACTGATTCATGAAGCACTTAGGTTTGATTAGTTTACTGTAAACAATAATTAAGTACTACCTACAACGAATTCAATTCGTGTTGAGATCGATTACGTAAAATTAGTTTTAAAAGTTTCAGAATTTATTGTTTAGCTAACTTGCTTACTTAACATAAAATTTTGACTTTAACGACTTAAAAAAGTTAAAACGTTATTGATGTTAATAAAAATTATCTACGCTGATAATAAATTTGATATTGTTTTTTTTTTCAGTTTGTAAGTTACAAACATTTAACTGTACAAACTTAAAAAAAGTAAAAAACATTTTTTAAGTTTATTGTTAAAAAAATAGGTTTATTCAAAACTTTTATTTAAATGTTTTTAAATTTTTCAACGAATGAATTTTTATTATAACAGACTATAAAATTTTTTGGCATGTTAGTTATAACATTGTGTTATAAAAATAATTTAGAAAATAAATTTAATAATCATCGCTTAAGTACGTGAGAAGAATATTAACCTCTTAATTTTTTTTAAATTAGATTCTATTTTTAATACCACTAATCCAAATTTGTAAAAATTTTAGTTTTTTTAAAGCTAAAAATGTTTTACTACTTTTTTCTAGTTTTTTTATAAGAGGCTAACAAGGTTACTAATACCCGATTCAAAAAGCATATTCATTTATACATTTGTTAATAGTTCACAAAGGTTAAGTATGCAGGTTTTTGTATGGGAGTATAAAGATTTCCTAATTAGTTTCATTTGCTAATCTATGTCGCTGTAAAACTTAAATTATGCGTCAAAGAAAGTTATTCTAATCATAACTATAACTGTTTAAGTTGTTATTAAGAAAGCAGTATTATAATATTTAAAATTCTCAAATCGTTTTTAGGTATGTCAATTATTCTTTTTTATTTCTTTTTCTTTATCTTAATACTATGTATAAAAATAGGAAAAGCTAAAAAAACCATAAGAGAGTTTTTCTTATACTCTTTTTTTTGTTACTTCTGAAAATACTTCAAGCAATATAAAATCGAACCTGATTTCTGATTTAAACTGAAATTTAAAGCAAAGATAACGTAAGGCTAATTGAATTTAAATAATAATATAACATAAAGTTAACAAATAAAAATGAATAGGAAAGAAAATAATTTTTCAAACTTAGTAATCAAACTAAATTGTTTTAAAAATACAATTTGTTACTATCTTTTTTTCCAACCATAGAATTCTCTTCTCAACTTTAAAGAAAATAATAACAATATTTTCACTTGAAGTCAGTTAAGTTTGCTTTGTTTGTGCTCGTTAAACTAGTTAAAAATAAACCATTTAGTTATTCCTAATAAGTGAAAAAAACTAATTTTTATTTTTTATGAGTATTGTTAAAGAAATAACTTATACTTTTGTTTTTGATAGTTATCTTAACATGACACCAAAGATTGATTTTGTTAAAAGTTATACTATTACAAAAATGTATAAAAAATGTTTTATTAATAAGGGGTTTTGTTCATGCAGAATGCTTAAGATTTTTTTAAAGCTGAAGTGCGAATAATTCTAAAAATTGTAACACTTGAACTCGAGACAAAAAAAAATAGTTAGTTAGTCTAATTTCTTAATTTTTGCATCTGTTTATCTTAACTAGGTTTTTTTGGCTATCATTAGCGTTTTTTTTTCCTCGTTTAATTACTAAAATTATAATGATTGCAATAAACTAGAGCAATTTCGTTCTAATTAGAATTCATGTAGAATTATAATTCTACAAAAGAATCTTTAAAATTTGATTTTGGAAAAAAATTAAAGTTGTTTGTTATGTTATAAAGAATGTTACTAAAAACTTTACTTAAGAACTAAGCAATTAGAATATTTTAAAATATCAAAAGGAAAAAAAAAATACTAATATTATTAAACAGTAGTCAAATACAGACTAATAATTGCACAATAATATGCATAAATACAATTATTTTTATATAGTTTAACGAGCTTGAAAAGTTAACAACAAGAACAAACTTAATTAACCGAAACAAAAAATATTCTCAAACTTTTCCATTAGTAAGTGTTACATATATTTAAAGAGAGTTGCCTTTTTTAGAAAAAAAGAACAATAGTTTTTCTTTTTATGTAAAATAATTTTGTAACATTATGGTTTTGAAGATTTTACTTTACTAAGAATTGCTAGTACTAAGTTTTGAATTTTAATTTGTTAGTCTTAAAGTTTGTTAAAAACAGTTTTTTAAATAAGTTTTGTTGTTTTATGTATAAAAGCTGTTCAGGCCTAGTTTATTATAAACTTTTGTTGTAACAATTTAATAAGGTAAATTAAATTAATTTTTCTGTTATAAAATAAACACTAAGAGAATACTACATTTTTTAAAGTTCAAAATAATTAAAAGTATTATATGTTTTCAAATTTTGTTTATTTTCAGATCTTAAAGACTTATCTTTCTTTTAAAACTATATGTAAGGCTTTTTAAGCTATGTTACTTTTTGTTTGTAAGTAAAATTGTTTCAACTAATTTTAACCTTGTTTTTTTCAAAGACAAAATATTAAATTGTAAAAGTAGTCCTAAATAACCTAAGTAATATAAAATATTTTCTTGTCAAAATTGACATTTTTTTCATTCTATTATACTTTACTACTTACAAAAACGTTTTCTTCAGCTTTTTTATGTTTTAATACTAAACACAGAAGCAACAGTACAGGTAAAATGTATTACATATTTTAATATTTTTATTTTATCAAAAAGTTATTTTTATAACATTATTATCTTAAATAAATAATATTTATAAACTAGTTCAAGAGTCAATCAGTCTTAACAAAGTTTTTGTTATCTAAAGATACAAAAGTAAGTATCATTAGATAAAAAAAAGCAATTAATTAGAATGAAACGATGCTTGAATGTACTTTACTTGATATATTTACTTGATAAAACACATAAATTATTAAGAGTGCTTTTGAGCCTCATATCGTTGCAAAAAAATTGTAGTATTTCTTTTATTTTTTTGTACGTATTTAAAGTAACTACTTTATTGCTTTTTGATAATACTACTATTCTAATAAAACTTGAGAAATATTTCGTGCTCGGTGTAACGGCTCGAGTTGCCTCTACTTTAGTTCCCGATACTCGAGTTGCCTCTACTTTAGTTCCCGATGCTCGAGTTGCCTCTACTTTAGTTCCCGATGCTCGAGTTGCCTCTACTTTAGTTCCCGATGCTCGAGTTGCCTCTACTTTAGTTCCCGATGCTCGAGTTGCCTCTACTTTAGTTCCCGATGCTCGAGTTGCCTCTACTTTAGTTCCCGATGCTCGAGTTGCCTCTACTTTAGTTCCCGATACTCGAGTTGCCTCTACTTTAGTTCCCGATGCTCGAGTTGCCTCTACTTTAGTTCCCGATACTCGAGTTGCCTCTACTTTAGTTCCCGATACTCGAGTTGCCTCTACTTTAGTTCCCGATGCTCGAGTTGCCTATACTTTAGTTCCCGATGCTCGAGTTGCCTCTACTTTAATTCCCGATGCTCGAGTTGCCTCTACTTTAGTTCCCGATACTCGAGTCGCCTCTACTTTAGTTCCCGATGCTCGAGTCGCCTCTACTTTAGTTCCCGATGCTCGAGTTGCCTCTACTTTAGTTCCCGATGCTCGAGTTGCCTCTACTTTAGTTCCCGATGCTCGAGTTGCCTATACTTTAGTTCCCGATGCTCGAGTCGCCTCTACTTTAGTTCCCGATGCTCGAGTTGCCTCTACTTTAGTTCCCGATGCTCGAGTTGCCTCTACTTTAGTTCCCGATACTCGAGTTGCCTCTACTTTAGTTCCCGATGCTCGAGTTGCCTCTACTTTAGTTCCCAATGCTCGAGTCGCCTCTACTTTAGTTCCCGATGCTCGAGTTGCCTCTACTTTAGTTCCCGATGCTCGAGTTGCCTCTACTTTAGTTCCCGATGCTCGAGTTGCCTCTACTTTAGTTCCCGATGCTTGAGTTGCCTCTACTTTAGTTCCCGATGCTCGAGTTGCCTCTACTTTAGTTCCCGATGCTCGAGTTGTCTCTACTTTAGTTCCCGATGCTCGAGTTGCCTCTATTTTAGTTCCCGATGCTCGAGTTGCCTCTACTTTAGTTCCCGATACTCGAGTTGCCTCTACTCAATTTAGCTTTGTTTTCATTTTTTGTTTACAATAGCTTGTGGAATATAATTTAAGCCTGTAGTGTTTTAGGGAATATTTAACTAAGCTTACTTACCGCAAGATATTTATTCTAATCTTTTGGAGTTCATTTGCGGCAGGCAGCTAAGAGTTTGCAATAGTGTATTGAGGAAAATGGTCGTTATCTAAATTGGAGTTTTATAACATTTTTTTTTTAAATAGTAAAACGTTAAAGATACTTGTCTTTTACTTACAAAATTTTAAGGTGATGCAATTGCGGCAGTGCAACATTCCACGCGACGCCACTGCTTACTAATATCTTGTGTGAAATATTTAGACTTACGCATTTCATATCAAAAATTTACTTCTTTATCGATGTCTTTAGTGTATTTAGATTAAAGAAATCTTTCCACTAAAATAGAATACCATGGAGTTATTTTGTGATTGTTAATCTAGTTCATGTAGCTTGCTTTCTTTTTTTTTGATTTGTGCATTAAACGTATTTTTTGTAAGTTTTGAATTAATCTAATTATTAAAAACTATGCTTTAGTTTTCAAGAGTACACTGTAATTAGATATGAAAACAATAAAACACATTTTGAAAGGTTAAAATTTCATCTAGATAATGTTTTATATTATCACTTAATAACTTATAACTTAATAACCGGCTAAATGTTTTTTGTTTTGTTGAACAACAATTTTATAAAAATAAAAAACAATGTAGTTTAAAAAACATAAATACAATAAAATAAGTACACTACATGTTTTTAACTACATTGGTACTTTATAAATATTTAAACTTTATAATATTTTGAAAAAGTTTATGACAAGAATTGTACATGTAGACAAAAACAACTAGATTTTAAAAATTTGTTTTTGCTCATTTATACTTTCAAGCAATATTGTCTAAAACAATTTTTGAGGTTTAAAGTTCATCTCTATAATTAAAATTAAAGTATTTTTATTCTAAAACATACTTATAAATAATTTATTTAAATAGTTTTCCATTTACTTGTTTTCTAAAAAATGTAAACCATAATATTTTTTTTCAAACTTGATACTAATTAGTTGTTACAACTTATCTCTTTTAAGTTTTACACGTTCAAAGTTTATTTTTCAGTTTGATATTTAACAATTAAGCAATTTGGTCTGAAAAAATAAAATACATAAGATAAAACTTTAACTAAGGTTTGTTGAATTTTTTTAAACTAAACATACTAAATCATTGTTTTTATTTTAAATAAAGGGTAATAAAAATAATTTTCAAGTGAAAAGTAAACTAATTTGATAAAAATACACTTTTATATTCAATCGTGTATAAAATTTTAGAATATTAAACATAATTATTTATTTATTCTTTGTTAAGTAAACTGAAAACTTCAACATTTTTGATCACCAATTATGAAAGTAATATTACTATATACTATAGTATTATTAGCAGTATTGTATGGTTGTAGTGGAATAAATTGAAAACTAAACTTAGGTAATTAACTACAAATTTAATTTCAGCAACAAAGCAAGCTTGAAGACTAAATTACTACTATAATTAGTTATTTATGAACATTTCACAAAATAACACATAATAATAAACTTATTTTCTACTTAAACAAATTTTAAATTTTAACAGATTTGATTACTAATTATGAAAAGAATATTACTTATTTTATTAGCATTATTGTATGGTTGTAGTGGAATAAATCGAAAACAATACTTAGGTTAGTGTTTTTTGTTTTTAAACAAAGTTTGAAATAAAGAATTTATTTAAAAATTAAATTTAAACTTGAGGTGGTGATAAACAAAAACATTTAGTTATTTTAGTTATTATTCTGATTGCTTGACAATATTTGCATTTTAACGTAAAACAATAAATTAAAATTGTAAATATTTGTAGAAACGTGATATATTTTCTTAAATACCTAGGTAAGTTAATAGTATATCATCTTTTATATTACCCCTGGTAAGAAAATAAATATAATTGACTAAAATAATTGAAACAATTTTCAAGGAATAAACAATTTACATATATCTTTTCTGTCGTTTAGAATATAACGTAAATTAAATTACACTAATACGAACAGTTATTTGCACAAAAACTAGAATAATAGCTAGTGAGTTTAAAGTAAAAAACTATTACCTTGTTTTTCCTGTTACCTAAACTATTACCTGAACTATTTTGTAAGTACTTAGTAGGTAGAAGTTTTCGTGCATACAAGAAGACACTACTTTACTAAATGTTGTTCGAATTAATATAGTTAAACTGAGTAAGTTTACAATGGTATAAATACGTATAGCCTTTTGTATTTAAATGTTTAAACCTAAATTCATGGTTATCAAGCATATCAATATTAAGTTAATGTTATCTAGATAAGAATGAGAAGAATCATTGTGAGAGAGGATCGGGTTACAAGAAATACCTCGTTAATGGAACATTAGATGGAATAGGATGTGATTGTTCCGGTACTGGGTATAAAGGAGATTTGTGTGAAACAAGTTAGTTTAATTTAATTATCAGTATGTTAGTTGTATCTGTTTATACTATTTAGAATTAAGGAGAATTGTGTGAAATTAGTTAGTTTAATTATATTGTCAGTATATTAGTTATATCTGTTTATACTATTTGAAATGAATGAAACTTAGGTGAAATAAGCTAAATGCTTTAAATTTGTAGTATTTGTACTTTATATAAATGTTAATTTAGTGAAAAAATAATTGTATAAATTTGTAAATTATTGCTTTTCTAGTTAAATTTTTATATTCATTTAAAACTGTTCTTAAGTTAGTACATCACCTTAATTTAATGCGTTTTTAAATATGAAAAAAAAAAAGTTTTATAATGTACGTGTAGATTTTAATACTGTTTGTTTATAATTTAACTATCAAATTAAGATAATCTCAATAAACTCAAATGTGCTTATGATTGAAGTATTTTAATTTATTAATGATATTTGTTAGTTTATTCGTTTTAAAGAATTGTATACATCTTAAATTTTTAATAGTGCTTATTTTTTATTAAATCTAGTTTAAATCACTTTATTTTATAACTTTACATTTATAGAAATAGAAGAGAAATGTTGCGCAGCCACTGCTGCTGATAGGATATGTTACAAACACGAAGACAAATCTGAATGCACACAGTTTGAAGTTGTTAAAGGTAAAATTAATTAAAATAACTTATAACATTATTTATTTTTGTGTCAGCCAAGTATAGTTCAATTCAATACGGTATGACTTCTCATTGTCAACAACTATAGTAACCCTGTGTAATTATTTTAATTTAATAATTTTCAAAATGAATCATTTAAATTATTTTAATAGTTTTATATATGAATGTGAAAACGTCAAGTACTTATTTTTTATTTGTTCATAAAAGTTTACTTTTTTGCATCATCTTTGTTAAAAGAATAACTAGAATATTGATAATTTAGTAACCATATGTAACTAACATTTTAATTTTTAGTTTGAATATCTGTATGTCTAACTGTTAGACACAAAGTGTTAGACTCGAACACTTAGTGTCTTTTCTATTATATTAGATAAAAACTTTAGACCTTTAAATTTAACAACTTTAATCAAAGACTTTAATTATTCTATTCAAAACATAATTGAGAGTACTAATTACATAAATTTACCTGAACATTTAATTATTATAATGTACGTGTTGTGGAAAAGTGCCGAAAACATAGGAAATAGTTATTAATTCCTGATAGTTTTTAGTTCATAGTTTATAATGATGTTAAATTTTCCAGTTTATTTTCCTAATGTGTTTTAAATTTTTTGTTTCTTATAAATCAAAATTAAAACAGATCATCCTACTTGCGCTAATTGCACTACTAATCAAATATGTGTGGGGTACGTTTACGGTCCAGACATATTTAACAAAGAAGAAGAAACAGTTTGCAGTACAATAAAAGAAGAATATGCAGAAAGTTAGTAAAAAATTCATTACTTAATTAAAAATCAAATTAATAAATTCTACAAACATATTTCTACGTTTAGGTTATCAGCTAAAAATTAAGTTAAATAGTTTTAGTAATTTTCTAGGAGCTATAAAAATTATTTTTACTAAACTATTAACTTACAGCTGTATACTTGTTTAAACTGATTTTATGTGTCACTTTTGATTTAATTTCTCTTTTATAAAATAATATTTCAAATCTTGGTATAAAATATCAATATATTAATTACAATGTTTACTTTTAATACTAAAGTTTAAATAAAAGTAAACTTTATTAGTAATTGTCATATAGCTTAGTCCAGGGGTTGGCAAGCAAATGGCTCTCGCGGGCCAAATTTCAAGTTTCAAAATTTTCCGCGGGCCGAAGTTTTAGTTTGAGTCAGTTTTTAGTTTTAATCGATTTTAGTAACGTTTAGCTATTTATAGGGGTCTGGCCTGGCCTATTTAAAATTTATTTTTAGTTTAGAGTCGAAAATTTATATCTAACATAATATTTATGGCCTAATATTGTTTCTATCATTATTATAAATTTACTTAAATAAAATAACAATTTTGTTCTTTTCATTACCACTAAGCTCTTTAACAATGAAATTAGCAGTCCATCAGAGGTTTTAATTTAAAAAAAAACGATACACAACATAAAAGATCAACTACAAATAAAGTGACGCAATAAAACAATTAATGAAATTCGTAATACATTTCCTCTTCTAGTTCGGTTTCATAAAGTGTTATTTTTTCTGTTTTTCTAGTCTTTCGCATTTTATAGATTGCCATTTCACGTAGTCATTTACAAGCAATTCTCACTGAAATATGTAAAAAACTAAGCTCATAAAACAGATGTCGATCACTTTTTACACTTTTTTTTAATCAAATTATAATTATATAGTTAATAATTTCCTTAACTTGTTGAAAATAATCTTTATATGTTCAATACATTGCAAATAACATATTTAAAGTTTCAGTTATTTTGTTAAGTTAACTAAAATATAAACCAAAAAGATATTATTATTTTTATTTTAAACAGCGCAAGTTTTTCTTTTAAAACCTTTAAATACTTTAATAATCTATTTAAAGTTTTCTCGGTTGCAACATTTTGAAAAAAAAAACTTTATAACTTTAACAATAAAATTACATTATCAGCTTACTGAATCTAAGAAACACTCCAATCCAAGTACGTAAGCTTTTCTTTACACTCCAAGAAGATTTTGTTTAAAAAATGCAAAATCTAAACTTTATAGAAAAACTGCTAGAACTATCATCTTTCTTTTTTTATATATTTAAGCTTAGGCAGTGAAAATATTAAATAATTTTCAAATGATATCCAGGAACAAAACTAATAAAAAAATTGTTTTTTTTTCGAAAAAAACAATTTAAAATATAATTTTGTTTTGCGGGCCAAATTTACATGCTAACGGGCAGTTTTTTTTCTTTCGCAAGCCGCATTCCTTTTAAATAAAAAAACATACTCGCGGGCCTCAGATTTACACTTCAAAAGCCGCAGTTGGCCCGCGGGCCGCAGTTTGCCGACCCCTGGTTTAGTCTAAGCAATAAAAAATATTTTTTTGGTAGCTATTAGTATTAATTTATAAATCTTATTCTTCTTATTTAAAGCTTAAAGTAACTAAACTGACAATGAAACAGATAGTTACTGTGACGTAAAAGGTGTTGACAATAATGTTGAAAAGAAATGTCCTTCAGAAACACACAGATGTGTGAGACAATTTTATGATCTTCTGGAAAGAACGATTGTTTTGAAAGAAGAATGTGAAAAAATACCACCTGTAATACCATTAGAAAATAAAGATGGTTAATTACTTTTTTTTTTTAATTTAAAAGTCATTTATAAACAAAATTCATATTTGTAAACACATTTTTTACCTTATACTAATTATGCTTTTTTTAGCGGGAATAAAAAAAAATTTTTAGTTAATTAAATTTAAACAAATAAATATTTTAAATAGATGCAAAAAACTTTTTTATAAAAAAAAACGTTTTTTCATTTAGTTTTAAACTAAAACTATTCAAACAAAAAATATTGATATGTAAACTTTGTACCAGCTATTAATTTTAAAAAAGTTAGATTTTTTTTACTCAAATATAGGTCTAGAGCAAAAATTTTTACCTAATTACAATTTAAAACACGTAGTTATAAAAACAGAAATGTTTAAATTCATTTGTAATTACGATACGTAAAATATATAATAGATGAAACAGAAACAAATGAGGATGATGAGAAAGATAAGGAAGATATGAAGAATATACTTATAATTTGTGTTTCAGTTGGAGGATTTGTGATTTGTCTCATCATAACTGTTTTCATTTTTATATGCAAAAAGAATGATAAAAAGTAAGTAAATATATAATTAAATTACTGTATTGATTTTGAATAAATTATATTTGTAAACTCTAACTAAAAATAAACCATATTTTATCTCACTGAAAACTTGAACTATGCACAAGTTGTATATTACATTTAAGACGTGTTAATCATTACGGCAGGCAGTTGGTGCTCGCGGGCCAAATTTCAAGTTTGCTAAATCTTCGCGGGCCACAGTTTTAGTTTTAGTGATATTTGAATAGTTTTCTGGCTTTAGTTTTGGTAACACCAGAGATAGTTTTACTTTTATTCACTTAATTACTTTAATTGACTTTTAGCTACACATTGAATGCCTATTGTATTTAATATATAAATATCTATTGTAATAGAATTTAAATTGTTTAATATACTTAAGTTTTTATAAAATATGTACTTTCTTAAATACTTAATAAGTTAAACTTAATAAAATAATTTTAGTATTTTACTTACCACTTAACTCTCTATAAAAACCGAGTTTGAAAACATATATGGGTCACTTTTATACATTTATATATTATGAACTACCTTTTCATATTTTAGAAATGTTAATTTTAGTAAATATTTTTTGCGTTTTAAATAGTTTGCGCTCTTTAGAAAATTCATTAATTAGTTAATTAAGAAAATTAACACCTATTTATACTGTAGATAAGTAAAATATAAATTTTTAGCATAATTAAAGCTAGAAAATAATACTTTATAAAATACCTTATTAATAACTAGTTAGTCTTTTACACGGTTGCCACTTTAAAGCAAAAATATCTAAGTTATATTCAAAGTTTACTAAAACTTAAAATGGCTAAAAAGTTTCTTTTAATCAGGCTTATATACATAACTCAAATATTATTATTATAAAAAAGCACAATATGTAAATAGACAAAATATTAAAATAGTAAACTACATTACAGTCATAAAAACTATTTTGAGAGTTCGAAGACTTATTCAAAGTGTTTGAAATAAAAGTTTCAGATAGACCTGAGTTTTATAAAAATTTCTTAAACAACTTCAACCTAGTCTTAATTAAAAAAAAAACTAGCATGTTGTTTGGCAACCATGTTTAAAATAAAGTTCACAAAATAAAGATATAACGAAATTTATTAACAGTTAATTAATTATATAATTAAAAAAATTAATGTAGTTCAGTTTGAAGGGACAAATAAGTTTTTAAACGTCTTTAACATATGTATAAAAACTTATTAAACTATTAATGAATTTGAAAAACCTATTTTTATTGAGCATTATAGAAATTCTTTATTTGCAATAAAAATACTGCATTTAAAAAGAGCAAATGTAAATTATAAGACGAGCTATAAGAACTATAATACGTTAGTCTGGAGTTATTGCGAGAAAAAAAAATCGCTTACGTCAGTTTCAACAACGCACATAATCATTTTCTGTAAAAGCAAAAGTAATTACTAAAAAAACTTATTTAATTTGTGTTTGCGTTAGTAAAATATTTTTGTTTATTTCTTCAATAACAAGAATAAGTCGTGTTTAGGAAATGTCTGAAGATTATAAAACCGCATAAACCAAATTAGGACTTAACCCAATCTGTTAAGATGCGAAAACTGAAACAACAGATATTGCTAATTTTAGAATTTTTAATACAGGTGGTTTTACTAATTTTGACATTTTAGAAGAACTTCTAGGTTTAGTTCCAATAGAAAGCACAACAATAGGTGAAGACATTTAAAAAGCAAAGGTGCAATGCACCAATATAAAGTTTTTAAAAGTACTACTTTTTGTTTCTATTTTTAGTATATAATTAAGTTAAAGGTAATAAAAAATGTCTTAAATAATATTGAAAAATTTAAAAGATACTGTTAAGATACTTAAAATGTGTTTTTTAATAAAGAATATTTATATGGTAGATTTTAGTGTCAAATCGAAATTTCATTACTTTAAATGTAAAAACTATTTAAAATTTCAGGTTTTTTCGATAATTCTCAATTTCAAAGCTTTTTCAGATTTCAAGTATAAACTGTCAAATTCCAAGCTTATCAAGGATTTTTGGCAACACTAATTGTTCACACTTATATGTATACAATTAGTTAAATATTAATTCAAGTTATATCAGCTGAAAGACTTAACATTTAGAACATGTTTTAATTCAAATCAACACTGTGCACTGAACAAAACACACATCTAAAATTTAATTTACCACTCTTTAACGCAAAAAAGTTAGTCCGAGTGACGAAAACTAGCCTGATATTTTAGCATACAAAAAGCAATTCAAGCCAAAAACTGAAAAATGACTAAATCGGCCTGAGATTTGAAGTCTTCAAATAGTCATAGTCTGAGTATGTGGCAATTTATATTTGTTTATTTGATCGAATTTGAACTATTTTGATTAAAAATGTACAAACCTAATAAATTACCATTCCTCAATCTAGTTTGTATTAAATAGGTAGTTTCAAAAAACAGCAACTAGTTATATTAGTATGCAACGTTTAAAAATAAACACTTATTTTGCCAAAAAACATGGTTTGAAAAATCAAAAAGTATACCTAACAAAAACGTTTTTAATTTATATCATATATGTTGTTTTAAATGTGTCTATACACACTTAGATGTTACATGTAGAAAGAATAGTGTTAGAAAATTGTGCATTAACTAAAGTTTATCTCGTTAAATATTTAATAACAAGTGGTTTAAAATATGAGTATATTTGTTTATTGGTGTGCATAGGAATCAATTTAAAATGCAAAGAAAACTTCTAAAAAATCAAAGGTGTTAAAACCAAAATAAAATTAACCTTATTTCTTAATATTTTTGTTATTATTATAATTATTATTATTATTGTGTTATTTTAATTTTTTTGTTTAAACTAGGATTTAAAATTTATAAATAAAACATCTGTAATAGAAACTTATGTATAAAAAACGTGCAGAAAAAACTAAACTGTAAAGAAATGACATTTTACTTAATTACTGGACATTACTTTTGAACAAAACGGAAAACATTTGCATTTAGTTTTTACCAAATAGGTATTCTATAACTTCTTACTAGTTCAAGCACTTTCTACACTCTTTTTTCAGAAAATAATTTGCTTTTGTAAGAAGAAAGTTATTATAAAATTAAAAAAAAATAACCTGGTCGAATGCTAACCTGTCTTATTCACATTTATAAGCTAAATAAATAAAGTCTTTTAATTTTTTTAAAATGTTATACAGGAACTTTAAACTAAATTTATCAAATAAATTTAACTTATTTTATTTTGTTCAGCGGGCCACATTTACAAACTCGCGGGCCACAAAATTTTATTTCGCGGGCCGCATTCCATTCAAAAAAATAACGTGCTCGCGGGCCGCATTTGGCCCGCGGGCCGCAGTTTGCCGACCCCTGCGATAGATTAAAGCTTCGGACATTAGTTTTACACCTATTTAGTTTGAATAAGCTGACTTTAAAAAACGTTCTCAATTGGCGTTGAAAAGCAAGTTTAAAGCAGAAAATGTCATCTAAGAGTAAGCAAATATAAATAGTAATGATTTTTTTATTTTTTGTGTCATTATAAGACAGTTGTGACGTCATAAAACAGTTTCTTGATTAAAAAAAAAAAACAATATTATGAAACTAGTAACGATTGCCAAAATAGTATGTTAGAATAATAATTGACAAATAAACAAAGAGCAGTAAAAATTAAAATTTGAGTAGAAATTAAAAACAGTATATGTACATTTAATACGAACAACAATTAATATTATACGAAGGTATACGCGTGTTCGAACTTTAAAATACTTAAGACAGTATATATATAGCTTGATATAATATTTCTAACCTTTAATAAACTAGTATTAATAACTCAAACAGTAAGAAGAAGAAACTGACGCGACCCAACAACAAGATCTATAAAAAGGGCGGGGAATCCCCGAGAACACACCATCAGGGAGTCAGTGTGAGGAACTTCAATGACATGCAAGATCAGTCACGCATGAACGGATACGGTGATCAGTCACGCATGGATGCACATGATGAGTACCAGGACAGGGAGTCACACTACCACGATCCGAGCATATTCGATGGGTCTAGTCACTACCACGAGATTGATGGGTTTCAGGGAATTGAAATGACTGATATGAGGAGTTCACCGGTCCCTCCCCCTCTCCCGTTGAACGATCAGTATGGGAACCCCATGCCCAAACCAAGAAGAATTGAGAGTTAGTTGTTATATATACATATACTATTTATTTATAGTATAATAATCACATGCCCAAGACTTCAGAGTATTAAAGACTGTAATGTATTTAATAATCAGTATGATAGTCCAATACATAAACCAAGAAGAACTGAGATTATATAAAAACAACTAAATGCCAACTTACCTATTATTTAAACTAACTGTTGTTTTTTATTATCTTACATTCAAATTTCTTAAACTTTGATAGGTTCACCAAAGGTCTTCCTAAACTAATTTTCATAATTGCCCGGTAGAAGTTTCTATAAAAACCTCTTTATAATATTTATCCTTTTACTAACTAACTACCTTTTTTTGCTCACCTTTTTGCAAGTATTAACTAAAATGGAACGCAGTTTTTTTAAAGAATCCCTGATTTTAATGTGAGGTTGCTGATATACTTTATTTAAATTTTGTTTTCATATTTATAATCAACATTTAAAACAATAGTTTATAGTCGTACAAAACTAGTTTTGCAGTTTTTCAATTGTGGTTTAGTTTTGTATGAATATATTTCAAATTATTTAACACAAAAAAAATAAAAAATAGTTTAATTAATAATATTTACTATTTCAAAGGTGTATAGTTAAATATTTAATTATCCTACTTGTAATTCAATTATTTTTTTGTTTTTATTTTTTCTATGTAAGTTAAAAAAAAAAATTAAACATGATAATGCCAACAAAGTTAGTTTTAAAGTTCAATTATAAGTATAGATACGTAAATTAAAAAGAAGCTATAATACTGTGCATAGAATACATAAAAGCGACAAAGCAATTGATATATAATTTTAACAAAAATAATAATTTAAACAGCTAACGACGGAGAGGAAAGTACATACATGTATGCAGAAAATGATTACGCCGTAATCAACAAGTAAAAAATTAATTTATCAATTGTTTTAATTGATAATTATGTACTATGTTTTGATTTGAAATTACTTGAAGTACTATCTTATTAATCAAACTTAGTTTAATGCTAAATATTTTTATCGGTCTGGTAGATTTCTCTAAACTTAGTTTTCTTTATAGTTTTGGTTTTTTATATTAAGCCTTATACAATGCTTTAATGACAACTTTGACTTGAAGTTTTTTTAAGATATTTCTTTAAATTTTTTAATATCTTCCTAGAGTGTCCAAGTCAGTTACTAAGTGTTCCATTATACAAATTTTGTTGTTCAACTAATTCAAAAAGTTTTTATTGTTAGAAGACACGAATACGTATCTGTTTTGCGATTATACGTTTTTTATTTAAAATAAACAGCACGTTAAAGTAGTTTATTTAAGTTTTGAGTTTAAATTTAGATTAAAAACTGATACGTACACTTTTATTCACTGTTTCTTTCTTTAGTTTACTCAGTTAATAAATTTTTATATTCTACTTTGCTGTGTTGTTTATTTTATTTATATCAAAGAATTTTAAAACATCTAATTTGTTAATTTAGTAACTAGGTATATACTTGTTTATTTAAAAAAAGTAAAAAGTGTGTCTACTTATGAAAACATTCAACCAATCTGTAAAATTCAATGATTTTGTTAAGAAATGAAACATTAAGAAATTTTTAAATTTTAACTGGTCGAGCAAAGTTATTTATTTAAAAACAACTACCTTGACAATTGCTGATAGCATTCCAAAGTGTGATTTTAAAATATTGAAGCAAAAATTATAGAAATAAAACTTAATTTTAGAAATAGATTTATATAAAACGTTTATTGCCCGCTTATTATCAACATTCATTTACTTTTTATGAGATTATTAATTTTAAAAAATATATAACAATCGTTTTACATCTTAAAAAGGAATTGGTAGTTTTATTTATTATGTAGGTAGTAGAAAATTTATTTAAAAAGATGTTCCCCGGGTGTAATAAAAAAACAAAACATTTTTATTGGCCACATTACTTTGAAGTTTTGCTTTTAAATAATAATTTAATTACAAATAAGCAATTGTGTATTGAAGCCAAAATAAAGTATCAGAGTTAACTCTCAAAACTTCCTTTAACTTGTCTTGTTGTGGTTGCCTTGACCTTTGCTGTTAGCTAAAATAATAAAAACGTTTAACTTGTTTTGAAGAACGCTGTAATTATGTTTTTAAAAAAATAGACTATTTTTGAATTTTGGAAACTCTTAACAGGTACTTAATAAAAATTTTCAGTGCTTAAACTACATAAGTTAGAGAACATATTCTATAAACCAACAAAAAATAAACAAAAAGATTAAGTCCTCCTCACATACATGTTGTTAGCTAATGTAATAAAATCGTTTAACTTGTTTTAATGTAATTATGAAACACACTAGTTTTGAAATTTGGACACTCTTAACAAATAACTAATAATAGACTTAACAATAAGCAGTCGCATAACTACATAAGTTTAAAAACAAATTCTTTGAACCAACTAAATATAAAAAAAATAGATTAAATTCTCCTCACAAACAGATTCAGGAAACCCCCGCGTTCGAAACTGATGAAAAAATCCCCCCAACATGAGAGGGAAGATGTGAGCCCGTACATGATCACCCCAATCACTGACGAGATGGTTGCTAGGGGACGAGAGATGAGGGGTGATGAGGGGAATACCCTGATGAGGGGTGAGAGGGAAATGGGGGTGGTGTACGGGGTTGAGGACAAGAGGAGGGAAATTTGGGATCACGTCGCGTTATGATGATTTATTATTTTGAGACAAGGAAGTTAAAAGCCATTTTAGGAAATATTTTATTTGGCACATGACATTTTACATGACATATTTGTTCTTATGAATCCATTTATTTATTTGATGCACAAAACTTTTCATTCTTCATATAACTTCCTTAATATCGTTGTCGATACATTTTCTCGTGGTGTTTTGATAATAAATTCGTAAAAAAAATATATATTCCAGTTATTTAATCCATAACCTACGACTATGTTTTAGTTAAAAATCTATATAAACAATTATTAAGTTTAAATTTAATAAAATTTGTTGTAGAATAATATTAACTAGGACATGCTGGTAAGATGCAATTAACTTTATTTTAACTGTAATAATTAAAATTAAAAAAAAAAGCAGAATAAAAGATAACTAGTATGATAGTAAACTTTAGTGCTAACTACTTACATGGTTATATTATTATAACTTAGTGCAAACTCAAATTAAAAACTAGTTTTTAGTAAAAGTTTATATAGCTTTAAAAAAGGAACAGTGACCCTTATTAGTGTATATGTGCATACGCTACACACTGACGAGCAAATTAAAGATACTTTTTATGAAAAGTTAAATCTTGTAGTGAATAAATTGCCAAAAAACGACCAACTTGTTATTCTGGGTGATTTTAATGCAAGAGTTGGATCTGATCACGACTCCTGGGCTCCCTGTCTAGGACATTTTGGTTTTGGAAGAATGAATTCTAATGGTCAACGCCTTTTAGAGTTTTGTCATTAACAGAACCTCTGTGTTACCAATTCATTTTTTGAAACTAAATGGCAGCATAAAGTATCTTTGAGACATTCCCGTTCTAAAAACTGGCACCAATTAGACCTTATCTTAGTGAGACGCCATCGTATTAACGATGTTCTGTTAACTAGATCATATCAAAGCGCAGACTGCAACAGCAATCATTCTTTGGTCTGCTGTAAAATGCACAACTCAAAAAAGTTCATGCACAATTCAAACAATTTAGCTCGTAAAGTTCGACTAAATGTAGGTGCAATGCGGGACAAGGAAAATATCAAAAAGTTCTCAACTCTGATGCCATCTGTCTCTTCGTCGGACACATCTGCTTCTGAGTCTTGGTCTAGGATCGAAAAAAGTATATATCAGAATGCCTTCGAAACTTTTGGAAAGAACAAACATGCCAACAAAGACTGGTTCGAAGAAAATATCAATATTTTATCTCCTCTTTTAAAGAAAAAGCGACAGGCTCATGTTGATTATCAACGTGACCCAAGTAACACGTGTCTTAATAGACTTCGTGAAGCCAGAAAAATTTTTACGGAGGGCAGCTAGAAAATGTGCTACTGAGTTTTGGTTAAAGGCTAGTGCCCGTATTCAGGCTGCTGCTGACAGAGGAGATACCAAATCAGTCTACGAAGGAATAAGAAAAGCAGTTGGACCAACAAAGAGGTCAATTTTATCACCTTTGTTATCTGAGACTGGTGAAATCTTACACAGTAGGAATGAACAGTTGAGTAGATGGGTTCAACACTTTTTCCTTCTGTATTCTACACAGAATACTGTTACTAATGATGCCCTTAAAAGAATGGATAGTCTACCAATGATGGATGACCTGGATAGCGTACCAACTACTGAAGAACTCAGTAAAGCCATTGATATGATGGCTCCGTGGAAAGCTCCAGGTAGTGACGGCATACCAGCGGACTTGGTCCGCAATTGTAAGTCATGCTTGTTACCTCATTTACATGATATTTTAGCCAAATGTTGGAGAGAAGGTATAGTGCCACAAGACATGCGTGATGCTAAGATCATAGTCTTATATAAAAACAAGGGTTCCAGATCGGACTGCAATAGTTACAGGGGAATTTCTCTTCTTGCGATTGCTAGTAAAGTTTTTGCAAGAGTGGTTCTTCCTCGTATTCAGAAGCTGGCTGAAAGAGTATATCCTGAGTCTCAATGTGGATTTAGGTCTAAAAGATCTATCACCGACATGATTTTTTCAGTACGTCAGTTACAAGAGAAATGTAATGAGCAGAACATGCCTTTGTACATCGATTTCATTGACCTCACTAAAGCCTTTGACTTGAAATTTGGGATCACGTAGCGTTATGATGATTTATTTGTTATTTTGAGACAAGGAAATTAAAAGCCATTTTTAGGAAAATTTTATTTTTATTTGGCACATGACATTTTTACATGACATATTTGTTCTTATGAATCCATTTTTTATTCGATGCACAAAACTTTTCATTCTTCATATAATTTCCTTAATATCGTAAGTTGTCGATACATTTTTCTCGTGGTGTTTTTAAATAAAAATTTATATAGTAAATAAATAACTAATTTACTATAAGAATATTTAATTTACTGAAGAAAATTAGGGATAAATTTTAGAAAACATATCATTTTTAGTCAACGCTGAATTTATTAATTACCTGTGTAAAATTTATCTTAGTTTTACTAATGTCAACCTTTTGATTATATCAAAGTATTAGCATTCTGTTAATTATAAGACTGATACACATATTTTAAGGAACTTTTTAACCCGACCAACAATAAGGTGGTTGCGATTAGCAACATTTATTAACAAAACTAAAATAAATTTATAAACTTATGACAATAAAAAAAAGATATTTAGTTTTCTTCATTTGTATCAAAGTGAAAAATAAATTATGATTTTAAACTTTTGATTTAAATTCCTAATCTTTAAGGGCAATTCTTTAGCTTTAAATTAAATAAGAAAATTTTAACAGCCATTCTAATTATAAAAAGATATGAAGCCAAAAAGCATTTTAACCATATACCAGATCAGATATATCAAATCAACAAATACTTTAAAATATTTAATTTAAAAACTTTTTTATATAACTTAAATAATCAAGATAAATTATTTCTACCTCAAACTATGTTTCACGGTGTTAGCTAAGTTTGTGAATTCTGTAACCTCTAATAGTTATCACTGAGCATAAATATGAGGTCTTATTGCATGAGTACACAATTATTAAACTGTTAAATATTTTGGTTTCAAAACCTGGTTTAAGTTGTTTAAACACTTCGTTCAAACTTTAGACTATTTTTGTCCACTCATATTCATAATACTTTTTGGTAATAAAAAAATAAGAAGTCGATTTACAAGATAAAGTTGTAATAATGCTAGTAAAAACCTTTTAAGATTCCGCTTAAAGGCTAATTAGCATGTTCCAAGAATCCTCAAATTTGATTAAGGGAATTCCAAATTTTGTCTTTTCTGGTTGGCAAATACTTAATCGACCATCATGAGTGTATCAATAACTTCAATGATGAAAACTTTTCGGTTTTAATGTAAACTCAAAACTATTTTCAGCTTTAAACTTAGGTAGGTATATTAACAAAATCGTTAAGAGCCTAAATAAAAACACATTGAAACAGAAAAACCTGGTTTATCAGACTAGACTTTTTGAATGTATTAAGCACACAAACATAAAATGGTATCTTATAGTGGTTGTTTCCTAAACTAAAGATAAAAAGTTTTCTTATTAAGACACAACATTACGACAAACCACTGTTTAAGTGTAAATAGGTCTTAAACTACTTTGTTTTAGTTTAGTTCTTAAAATAGTAGAAATATCAATACTAGTTTTATTAATAGCTGAAAGAATGGCTGCTTAATTAAATTAAGTTACAGGAGCAGCAGAAAGTAAACTTAACAATTAGTCTATACAAAACTAAAACTGAAAATAGCTGATTAATCAAATCTTTCAAAAAACTTTATTTTAATTCTTTTATATTATACGCTTATTCCTAACCAATCTTAGCCAAACATACTAAAAAATAATCAAATTTTTTTTTTAATAACTAAAGTTAAAAATAGAATCCCTTTTTGCAAACCTACGCACACTGTGTCCACAAAAAAGTGCGTAACAAAGTGAGATAACGTAATTAAACAATAGGTATTAAATATACATACCTTAATGACGCTCTTCTTACAATGTAGTTAATTATTAACATTTTTCGGACTTTTCCACTTTTCTTGTTTCTAAAAATGGTTTTCATTTAAAGTGTATATACATGTGAAAAGTATTTTAATAAAAAAATGTTATGTGTATACAATTATTTTACTATGTTCCTTGCCAACCTAAGATTAAGCTTGTATTTTATGATTTTGGAGAAATAGATCTTTCTCTAACACCATACAAGAAAGTACTATATTTATCTTGTCAAGGAACATAATAACTCAGAATAAGATACTTTTTGAGTTTTAAGTGAAACTTTTAACCATAACTTTTTGAGTAAATTGAAAATTGTATCTTGTTCGATTTAAAGATGTAAAGAGATGCTAAAAATCCTTAAAAAATAAAGAGCAAAGCCCCATAGAGTTAAGTGGGTTTTTATTAAAAGCACAAACTTAAAATTCAAAAATCTCAATCTATCCATCTCATCCTAAAATAGCATTTAAAATGATATGTAAAAAGTTAAACAAATTACTAACTTGGTAACATCGTTCATGTTATGAGAATGGGTGCTGGGTAAATCTCAAAGTGTCTGTTATATGGAAACTTATTCGTTTGTAAACGCAACCGAGGTCGTTTCAAAGGCCTGCAAAGACCTAAAATTTTTGAGCACTGATGAGTTAGAGTTGCTTGCAAATGACCGGGCCAAATGGATATCTGCTGTACACAAAAGACTGAAAAAAGGGGAAAAATAATACTTTAAGAAACCTAAGAAGATGAAAAAATAGGAACCAAAATTAATTTTGTTTATTTATGTTTTTATTTATATCTTTTTTATTTATTATCATTATATTTTATGTATTGCATCACTGTGCTTTTTAATTTATCATTCATATATATTTATGTTTTATAACTCAATATATAAAAAAGTTACAGTATAAAAGATTTTTCAAACTTATTTTTGATACTTTTAAATATGTAGCTAAACAAAATGAGTAACTAAACAAGTGAATGTTTTGCGAAGGATAACTTTAACATGAAAAAAAAAATCGATTTTTGCTGATTCAGTTTTTTTCAGCTCAGACTAATCTTATAGTATACTAGCCCAGGAATAGCTGATAAAAAACTGAAAATAAAGTTTACGAGCTTAGAGCAGGGGCGTGTCTAGACATTTTTCAAAGGTTTTGCACAATTTTTTTGATCTTAAATTACCGCTTAATACGCATTTCTTAGGTATGCACACTTAAGTACGCATTGTGCGTACTACGCAATATTTAGCCGAAAAACTCTGTGTTTAAAGTGATTTTTCTGTTTAAAATAAAAAAAAACATATAACTAGTAATGAAAAAATAATTTATTATTTTATTTATTATGCTGTAATAAATTTAGAAAAATAAAAACTAAAAGAACCAGAACAAAGTTATGAACTTACAAATAGTAACTAAATATAAGCTTACAAACTTGAATAAATTTTATAAAGAGAATTTAAATTTTGATTTAAATGTTAGTATAGATGGAGTTCTTACAAATTTTCTTTTAAATATTAAACTCTTTACATTTATATACCTAATTATAATAAGATATTTTTTCAAGTGATTTGATTTATAGAATTTAAAATTTCATTAAAAATAAAATGTTTAGACTTATATAACTAGTTTATTTATCTTTAAATTAAAGTTAAATGTTTGCTTGATGGTGCAGGGATTCTAATGATGCTTTTGAAACCTTTCTGAGTGAAAATTTCAGATAATCAAGAATCAATTTTGTGGCCAACAGATATACAAAAATAAAAGAACTTTTATAAAAACATTTCATTACCATTAAATGATTAAAGAATAAATTGCCAGGTGGAGTATAGGTCTAAAGATGATTTTGAAAAATTTCTGAAATGAAACTTCAAACAACATTATGATACACAATCAACTAAGTAAAATAAAACTTTAGTGAATATATTGCATATCTTTTAAGTAAAATTGTACTTACTAGTTGAAAAACAATACTTAATCAAAAGCTATTTACAATAAGTAACAACTTATAATGGGAAGTAATAGCATCTTAGTAAAAAGTTTTCCAGAAAAAATGCTACTTAAAAAACTTATCTATTATCACATCACAATTAAAATTTTATTTGAAATCTGTTTCAGCTGGGCAAAATGAAAATTTTTGTTACGGAAAATTATAATTTTCAGTGTTATAAATTCAACATTAACTATTCAAAGTGTATCAAATAACCAAAACAAAGTCATTAAACAACGTTTTTCGTGATATTCTAATTTTTTTTTTCTTTTTTTTCAGGGTGTTCACAGGAAGGAGGAAACCATTCAAAACCCGACCCTGGCTTAGAGACATTTAAAAATTGCAAATTGTATACGCTTTTAATGTTAAAACTATATAATATATGTAATATGAAAAGTTATTGTCATTATTCGTCATAAATGTTTCAATTTATGTAAAGCAAAAGAAAAGTAACTTTTAATATATAACACCATTATACAATAAATATAAAACTTACATTATATACAGTATAG
Source organism: Thalia democratica (assembly GCF_965202585.1). Classification (NCBI taxonomy): domain Eukaryota; kingdom Metazoa; phylum Chordata; class Thaliacea; order Salpida; family Salpidae; genus Thalia; species Thalia democratica. The sequence goes on along the minus strand of NC_139171.1, from coordinate 1,437,888 downwards.
AAAGCGATGCAAAAAGATAGGTTCAACATAAGAAATAATTCAACACTAAAAAATAAAAGATATTAAAATCAAAAAATAATAAAATTCATATTTTGCAAAATTTTATTAATGAAGTTTATCCAACTAAATTGCTTTTAAAATTTACTAATTAAGCTAAGTATTTAAGCTAAATATCATGTTAGTAAATCTAATAAAACAATTTTAGATATAACTTTTTTTTTAAGGTTAAAAACTTGTTTCTACAAATATAGAGATACATATAAATATTTTTTTTTGCATATCACATAAAAACTAATCTCAAGAAATTTATACACTTTAATGCTTTTTATTACAAACTTTAAACAATACGAATGACTTTAAGCTTTCTGACGAGAATGGAGTAAAATTTTTAAAAAGTAAATTTTTACCATTAACTTACAAAGATATTTTATATTAGTATTCAAAAATACTAAAACCAATAAATTATTTTGCAAATCGAGCAAGTAAATATGAAACTGTAGAATATTTTTTATTCGAATTTATTGGTTGGAAGAAGTTAATTTATTGATATTTAGTTCACAAGACTTTTTAAAGAGATGATCAAAAAATATACTTTAATCCTACGTGATCATACGCTCATCAACTTATATTACAAGTATATTTTTTATAGGACAATTGTTTTTTTAATTATCTGTACTTGATTAAAGCCTTCATAATTCCTTAAACTTTAAATAAGATTTAAAGTATCTGAAACATACAAATAAACAGAAAACATTGACGAAAAACATGTTTGAAATTTCAATAGGAACAAAATCAATAAAGTGTAATAATCAATTTGTTTAATCAAAAAACTTAATATACAAAAACTGTTTGTATAGTTTTATACATATCATTTTGTAGTTGTGTTAAGATATTATTGTAAAAACATTACTTTTATAGCCATTAAGACATTAATACAAAATCTTAATTTCGTATTGGGTCAGAAAACGCTACCGCCAAAAAAGTTGTCTTTAATTCTTTTATATTTAGCAAAAATTAAACGATAGCAAGTTTTAAATTAAAAGCTTATTTTTAACAAAAAATATTTTGTAAACCGGTAAACTGTAAAAAAGGTAATAATGTGATTACTAAAGTAGATATATATTACTACACTTAGCTTTAACTAATTTACTGTAAAATCAACAAGGCACTTTGGCAGACGCTTGTAATCTAACTACATGAAAACTTCAAATAATGGATAATGGAAAAAAAGAATTCCGTTTGAATAACATACTTATTTTAACTGAAGGATATCATTAATCTTCTAAATCAAATTTTCATTGTTCTATAAATAAAAACAAGTTTATATATAAAGAAAATACATCAGTGCTATAAGTTTCTAAATTAAAGTATAGATTTATTTCTTTTACTTAATGTTAAGTTTAAAGTTTTTGAATACACAGGTGTACAAAATGGAAACAATTAGTTCTATAAAACCATTTAGGTGCAACTTTAAGGTTTTTTTATTTCGCTATAAGATTAAGATTGAATTTTTAGTAGATGACTAACTAAGTAATTATTTTTGATTCAAAGTTTTTAAATGCTTATAAAAAAATTAAATGTTTTGTTATGTGAATTATACATACAAACTCTTGAAAAACTATCAGCCGTAGAATACAACTTGTTATTTATATTTGGATGGTTTTACTTTAAAAATCAATTATAACATCTAAGTGATATTTTACTGTACACTTTTGTTTTATAGATTTTTTTAGCGTCTAATAAACAGCTCTGCAGGGAAACGGCGTAACGCAATAGAAGTTAGACAATTAGTAAATATATATCTAAGTGATATTATCAATTAACATACTAGCTACATAGTAATTATAGGTTTGGCTAGAGAAAATATGAAAAACAATACTTTTAAGCATGTACGAATTACTTACATTAACGTTATTTATACAATTACTTAAATTTTTACTTCAAACTTGTTTCTTAAACTGTATAGTAAAAAAAAATCTTGACTAACTTATTTTACTTATATTTGTTTTTTCAATTACAGTTCGAAACAATAAGAAATTAAAATTGAAATCAAAACTACTAACAAATAAATCTTTTTTTACTTTTAAGAAAAAGCATTTTTAATCTGAAAAAAAGAGAAAATTTTCTCTTTTTTATCAAAAATTTGTTTTTTTTTCATCAAAAATGTTAATATAAACGTTTTGATAACTTTGTCAATTAACTTAAGCTACTTTGAGCCTATATATAATTTTTTTTCGAGAAAGGTAACTTTTATACTATACTAACATACTATATTTGAAAAATGTATGAAATATTTGAATAACATAACTTAGACTGTATTTATTGTAGATACATCTACTGTATCTGTGTGACCAAAATACTTAACTATTTCAAAAATAGTAATTAGTACTTAATTTGCAATGGAATAAACTAGATTTGAACTTAATAAAAAAACATAACAAATTGAATTTCAATTTCTTAACAGAAAAAATGTACTAAAAAAACATTTAACTTGATTTACATTTAATTTGATTAACAAAAAAACGTTAACAATAAAACAAATAAATGATAAACAACGTAAAGAAAATTCTCACTTACAACTTCATTGCAAATAAAAACTACAAAAAAATTTTAAGTTGAGTGTTTAAAATCAGAAAAGGCTTGATAATACTTGACTAAACTTGATTAACAAAAAAACGTAAACAATGAAACAAATAAATGACAAACAACGTAAAGAAAATTCTCACTTACAACTTCATTGTAAATAAAAACTACAAAAAAAATTTAAGTTGAGTGTTTAAAATCAGAAAAAGCTTGATAATACTTGACTAAACGTAGTACATATATTAATCTTTAAAATATTCATTTTATAAATACAGGAATAAATATGAAGTAAATGGAGTAAGAAGTAGATGTTGTGTTATATATAACGTATTAAAGCTTTAAGATATTACTGTGTTTTTATCGTATTTTGGTCTTCATCCAAAATTTATCTACTCCGTTAAAACTGCCGAATCGTCGTAGATGGTCATTGTTTAAAGAACCATCTGAGAAATTGTCCGAATAACCATTGACTTCCACCTGTGAAATAGAAGCCTCATACGAATCTGGCTCATAATATACGTGACTTCTGTGGAAAAAAAAGAATTAGACTGTATTGTTTTTAATGTTGATAATAAAAAAAATACTTTAAGTAATGATCGCTACAAAAACAATATTATGGATATTTTTCATTTTACAAGGTTAAACAAACAGACTTTAAGCTTTGTTATCAAGATTATACTTTTTACTGCTAATTACCAGATTTTATTTCATTTTTTTTAAATAATAATAAAAAAATTAAATTATTACAGAACAAACCCATTTTTAAATTTTTTATTAAACTTTTAATTCTAAATTTATAAAATTAATCAGTTAAAATTAAAAGTTTTGAAACATAAATTTGAAAACTATTTATAAAAACGGCTATTAACTCAAAGGACGTGAACCGATATTAAATTAAATAAAAACGTATTAGAAGAACTTTTAAAAACTATTAGTCGCAAAATTTTAAGAAAAATATTATAACTAAACGAGTGTAAACTTTAGTAAATAAATATTGTAGTGATCTACCAAATCTAAGATTCGAACTCGGATACGGCCAAATCCGACCTAATCCCATGTTTCGGATCCGATAGACCACTTTAAACTTTTCGAAATTTACTCAATTTTAGTCAAAAGTTGTATGGAATGTAAAACTAGTTAATGATTTCACGCTTGAGTTGATAAAAAAGTGCTTTTTCACACTTATAAAATCCTTTTTAACTTTGCTTAAAAGTTTTGAGCACAGTATGAAAACTATAATTATTTATTTTTGTTTTTTGATTTTGGATCTGGCCGGATCTGAATCAAAGTCTTATTTTCAAACTACGGCCGAACTTACGTAATTTAAATAGAATTATTTTAAGTAAAGTTAAATAGAGTTTACTTTAAAGTAATTTTTAAATATAAACTGTATAAATAACTTAATTGTTATAAAAAATAACTCTATCAATCTAAACCAGGGTTTCCAAATGTGTGCCAAGTGACCCCCTTAAGGGCCAAAGGGAGCTATGAGGTCATAAATTGTAACTTACATTTTAAATTTTGTAGTTGATGATAAGGAGCAATAAAAAATGTCTTAGGTGTTTTGAATGGTAGTTTTTTTTACTAATGTTGTTGGAGAGGGCCAAAACTTTTTTATTTCTTTAATGGGGCTTTTTTAAAAACTGTTTGGGAAACCCTGTTTAGTATTTGCTAAATACTCGTTTTCTAATATACTAAATCAATGTAGACAAATAAGTAAAAATAAGTTTAAAATTTTACAAAACACAAAGAATAATTGTTTAATGTTTTCTCCTGATAATGAAACAAGCATTAAACATACAAAAAAAGTGTAAAATAATACTTAAGTTCTCAGATTAAACGACTAATGTAAAATTCAATAATGGTAATAAATTTAATAGAATTTATTTTAAAGTATACAAATAATCGAAAAAAGATGTTATACATTATTATAACTTGATAATGAATTTAATCTTACTTTTGTTTAAACTAAAATTGACGTTGACAAAATAAACAAATACTATAACAAAAAGTTTAAAAATTACAATAAATGTACAGTATAACATAATTTTCAGACTAAGTTATCAAACTAAATTGTTTAAAAAACAAAATTTGTTACTACCTTTTTCCCATTTATCGATTTCTCTCCTCAACTTTAAAGAAAAATATAATGCAATGTTCTCACTTAAAGTCTATTTAGTTTGCTTTGTTTGTAGATAATGATTAAGCATGTTAAAATAGTTGAAAATTAAATCATCTAGTTTTACTTAATAAATATTTATCTACCACTAATTCATTTTTATGAATATATTTACAAAAATAACTTTTACTTTTATTTTTGAAATTTATCTTGAAATAGAACAAAAGATAGATTTTGTTAAAAGCTTTACTGCTTAAAAAAATATTAGATATATCTTTTTGAATAAGAGGTTAAGGTCATGTAGAGTTTTTGAAACTTTTTTGAAGTCAAAGAGATAACTATTCTGAAAAATATAGAAAATTTAACACTTGCATTAAAAATAAAGATTAAAAAAGATTACTTTGAGTTTATAGTCTAATTTTTTAGTAGTTGAATTTTTTAGTCTTTACTAAATTTTTTAGCTATCATAAGCGATTTTTTTTCATCGTTCAATTACTAAAATTACAGTGCTTGCAACATACTAGAGCACTTTCGTTTTTAATTACAACTCATGTAGAATTAGAATTCAGCAAAAGATTCAAAAAAAATTAGTTTGAAAAAACAAAGTTTTTCCGTAATATTATATAGTGTTTTGTATTTAGGCTATAACATATTAGATAAGAGTTTAGTTAAAAAAATAAAACTTTGTAATGATTTTTCTATATGCAGGTAATCATTTTAATAAGATCAGAACAAAAACATCAGTACTTAAATATTTCATTAGTAGTCTAATACAGACTAATCATTGCACACTAATAAGCGTAAGTACAAGTATGTTTTATAATAGTTTAACGAGCGGTGAAAGTTAAAAACAAAAACAAACTTAATTAACCGAAACAAAAAATATTCTCAAACTTTTCCATTTGTAAATGGTATTTCATTTAAAGAGAGCTACCTTTTATAGAAAAAAGAAAAAAACAACATTTCTTTTTTTGTAAAGTGGATTTGTAACATTGTAGTTTTAAAACACTTACCAAATTACTATGAGCTGTTAGTATTTAGTTTTAAATACCTATGGAATAGCTTTAAGGTTTATTATAAAAGCTTTTCAACATAAATATAGTAAATTTTATGTATAAATACAGTTCAGATTTAGCTTATCTTAAGTTTTTACTGAAGTATTATATAAGGTAAATAAATTTATAGTTTTTATTTCATAAAGTAAACATTTAAAGAGTACTACAGTTTTTTAAAATTCAAATAATTTTTTTTCTTGAATTTTTTTTTTTCAAAAGTCTCAAGCATTTATCTTTTTTCAACATTATATATAAGGTTTTTTAAGCTATGTAAGTAATTTTTTGTTGAATAAAGGTGTTCTGGTTAATTATAATTTAACACTTCTGTTTAGGGATACCAAATCTTAAATCGTAAAAACATCTATCTGAAACAAACTAAGTAATAAAAGAAGTTTATTTTTTTAAATTTGTGTTTTCTGCATTATATCATACAATTAACAAAGACTTGATTATAATTTTTGTATTCAGATTGTTTCATTTTCTAACACTAAACGAAGAAGCAAACAATTATTATTTATTCTATACAGGTAAGAGTTATTAGATATTATAGTTTTTATATTTTGACATAGAATAAAACTTATTTCTTAAAATTATAAGATTATAAACTTGAACTGAAAGTTAAGCAGTTTATATAAATATTTTGTTAGATAAATAAAGTTTAATTAGTTGTAGTAGTATTATAAGTTAAAAGAATAAAAGTAACTAATCAGTAAAAATTGTTAAAATACACTTTAATTGATAATGCATAAAAAACTTCAAATCTGTTTTTGTGCCTCAAATTATTAAAAAATATTTTATTCAGTAACTTTTTTATTTTTTATACATATTTAAAGTAATTAATTTGTTGATTTTCGACAATACCACTACTTTAATAAAACTTGAGTTTTTTTCCATGCATATTAATTTTTCAAAGTTGTAAAATAGAATAAAAAACATAAAACGGCTTTTTTTAGTACAAATTTTTGATTTATTAAGTATACTTAAATCATAACTAGTCAAATAATAATAAAATATTTAAAATAGAATATAAAATATAGTCAAAATGATGTTATGATTAACTTTTACAATTTTTTTGACAATAAAAAAAATAAAAAACGATAACTATATTTTGAACGTTTTAAAAATGTGACGTTTTAATCGTTGATACTTTATTGCAATGTCATTAGTTTTGTAATTAATAATTAGAAAAGTTTTATTTATCTAAACGTTTTAAAATATGATGTATAATTACTTTTTTAACTATAATTATTATATAAGTGATTGTTGTTGTGAAATAGAAACTTTGTTAATGAAATGGTAAGAGTAGTAAACAATAAATTATTTTTTGTGTACGATGTTCAGAAGAAAAGTCTTTGAATTAAACTAAATTAAAAATTAAATTTATCGAAGTAATTCAAACAAAAAATCTATTATACTTTAGTAGCTCTTAAAAATTGAACTTCGTATTTTTTAAATGTAGATACTAAATAAATATATCATGTTTTGTCTTTGAACTCTTAAGTACGCATTTCAAATCAAATATTTTTTTTTGCCTTGAATCAAAGTGCGTGATTTATTGATGTATTTAATATAATTAAATTAAAAAGTTTTTTATAGAATACAATTGAACTATAAGGTGAATTTTATTATAGTTCATGAAGCTTGCTTTCTTTCTTTGATCAGTGTATAAAATTTTTTGTTTCATATATTTTTAAATAATCTTTAAAAATAATATGCTTTACGTTTTATCATTACATTGAAATTGAATACTAAAATTAATATTAACCGTTTAATATATTACAACTATAAACTAGGTAATGTTTTATATTATCACTAACTTAATCACAAGCTGAATGTTTATTGTTTTCTTTTTAACAACAATTTTATAGAAACATAAAACAATGTAGTTTAAAAAAATAAACACCATTATTTAATTCCACTACATGTTCTCAACTACATTTTTAAAGGTGTATGAAAAAGTTTATGAGAAGAGTTGTACATGTAGACAATGATAACTATAGTTTTTAAAATATGTGTTGCTTATTTATATTGTCAAGCATTAATTTATTATTTTTTGAGGTTTAGGTTTCAAATTTTTCTTTATGATTAAAAAATAAATAGTTTTATTTTAATTGTAAAAAAAATCTCTTAAAAAATAGTTTTAAATATTTTCTCACTAAATTTGTTTATAACAAATATAAATCATATTATTTCTTTAAAATTTAATACTTTTAAGCTGTTAAAATATATCTAATATAAGTTTTAATCGGTCAAAATTTAGTTTTCATATTTATACATACTCTTTAAGTTTAACCATTAAGTTTAAAAAGATATAAAAACGACAAAAAATAGGACTTTCTTTAAAATCGGTAAAATTAAAAAAACAATTTCATCTTATACTATACTTTTTATTTTAAAGTTAATAAGTTTGTAGTGAAAAATATTTTAAACTACAATACAAGACTACATTAATATGATAATTATATATATATCAAAACATCACAAAATAACTTAGAATAATAACCTTATTTTCTACTTAAAATTTTTTTTAATTTTAACAGATTTGATTACTAAATATGAAAAGAATATTACTTATTTTATTAGCAGTATTGTATGGTTGTAGTGGAATAAATCGAAAACAAATCTTAGGTTAGCGTTGTTAAGCATTTTTCAACAATACTTGAAATAACCCAATATAAAAGTCAAAATTTTAATTGTTTTAAACTAAAAGAAATTTAACTACTTATAGTCTAAAAAAAAAAGTTTGAGTTCAACCCAGAAACTAAGAAAACACATAGAAATAAACGAAAAGGGAACTTAACTTTAAACCTAAAGAGCTTTGAAACAAAAAATAATCTATGTAAATGAAAACAAACTATATATGAGAACTTGTTTTATTCAAAGTTTGTCCATTTATTTAATCAGAAGCTCGAACAATGACAAACTTGACTACTATAAGGTTTAAATATTCGAATATAAAACTTTCAGCTTTTATTTTTACTAGTAATTAGTATTTTTTACGACTAGCAAACTTTATATTGCTTGTTATTAAATCTATTGTCAAAAAAATTAAATTAAAATAAAAACTTTAAATTTAGTTTTATACTAAGGATTTTAAATAAAACTTATCAAACTAATTCATATACTTTTTTGTACTAAAATGTTTACTATCAGTCAAAAAATTATCACGTGCACATTATAATAATGTTATATCAATTTGATTTACTTTGAATTTTTAAAATGGTTCTTAAAATTTTGAAAAAGTGTGGTGCCATTCATACTAATTAACATTTAGCAGTTTAATTTAAAAGTTTTTTTTTTTAATTTTTACTATAAAATGTTTCAGTATTAGCTTTTAGTTGTTTATATACTAGGTTGTGAAGTGTACTTTAAGCTTATTTAAAATGGATAAAAACATAAAATCTACTTAAAACTGTATAAAAAATATGTTGGAAAATTATTAAACCAGCAACTATTTAACAAAATAAATTGTTCAAAAGATCAGGGGTCTAGTATATCAGATTAAATAAAAAGTGCACTAATATATAAAATTAGTTTTTAAAAAATCTCATAACTTTTTTTTGAAATATACTAACTATTTTGCACAAATTCTATTATAAATGGTCATGTAAATTGAAACAAGTAAGAATTTTAATCAGTGAATAAGAAAATAAATTAAGCTAAAGTTGAAAATGAATTTAAAATTAAATTATTTTACAACTGTACCTGATCATGGCAAAAGAAAATAAACAAATTATAAAAACTTGTTTTAAATTTTCCCCCTTTATTTGATCTCAAGCTCAAATATTAGCAACCTGGTTTGTGATAAAGCCTTAATATTTTAATGTAGAACTTTCAACTTGTTTTTATTTTATACAAAAGCTTTTATTTTTACCTTTAACTAATATTTGTAGACGTCAGGAAATCTTCGTATTGCTTATTATAAAAACTTTTATCAATTTAATTTAGCTTAAAAAGAAAAAAATAATAATTTTTAGTTTTATTAAACTTGTACACTTGCTGATAAATAATTAGTTTTTAAGTACGATCGTACAATAGCGAGTAAGGCTAAAACAAAATGTTTACAGCTGATATTTATAAGGTTTTAAATGTAGTTTTTAGTATCTTTTTGTTAAAAATCTAAAAAAATGTTAAAAATAAACGACTAGAACATGAAGCTGTATTTATGAGATAGTTGACAATTAATCGTTAATCCTAAAGAAATATGCCTTTATATTTTGTTTATCAATCTTCTAAAATAAAATTAAGACAAAGCAAAGCTAAATATTTCTTCCTTATCTGGTACTAAAGTATTTTTTAGGTATGAGTGTTTTTTTAATTGTATATAATATATTTAGTATACTATATGACTTACCTGATTTTATACAAGTATAATGCTTTAAATACTACAAATAATAATATACTTGTTTTTAAGAAAATAGTTTTTAAAGTTTAAATTCTTATAACCATGGTTTATAAAATTGCTTACATAGTTTAAATATTTTAAATAGGTTAAATTTATTTTTTATTTCCGTGTTTAGTTTGTATAACCTTGAAGCTGTTTCAGTATTAATTTTTATACCTTTTTATTTGAAATTCGTATTAATAATATTTTATCTTGTATTTTAACAATATAAAGACAAATATTTCTGTTTAAAATGTTATTATTTATATTTGCTTTTATTCTCGGCCTATCAGACTTTTCTTAAAAGCAAAACAACTATGAGTTATTTGTTAAATATTTCTTAACTAAGGTAAATAATGATGAAATACGTAATAACTTTTTATTTCAAATAAGTGACGTGATGTTGCTAAAATTGATACAATGAAAGAAGAGTTTTTAGTTTCATCTAGTAAGTAAAGCTATAATGTTATTTGACTTTTGTTTCTTTAAATAAACTATTTTGATTTTTTTAATTCTATCAAGTTAACTTCTTAAGTACAAGAAAGTTAAACACAAAGGCTTTTTACATAGAATACAAATGTACAGTAAAAAAAAGTGTTAAATAATTTAATTAACTAAGTACACATTGCCAAAAACAAAATCTTTATTAGAAATTATTTACAGTTACACCATCTTGTGAGCCCGAATGTATTCATGGAGAATGCCAATTCACCGACGACACAAACGTGAAAGCAACCTGTATTTGCAGAGAAGGGTATCAGGGTTTACAGTGCAATTTGAAAAGTTTGTTTATTTTTTGTAAATCTATATCCATTCATATAATCTATACATTTTAGTTGAATAGGAGTTTATTAAACTGATGATCTCATTTGTTTTAGTTTAAATGAGTGAAACATTGTTTTGTTAACAAAATTAAAATTTTGATTTTATCATTCTCTATATCTTCAAGTCGAGAACTTATTTTGTGACCTATAAAGTAAAAAGTACACGTAAATCGAACATAAGCTAAAAGTAAATTTTAGTTAACTAACTAAAGTCAAAAAACTTCATAGGTTTTCTGATCTCAGTAATAAGCTATTTATAGTCTATGAACTCTAAAAGTTTTACATGGTAGCCATAAAACCTTGAAACCTGGAAAAGTCTGGAAAAACATGATTTTGACAAATACACAAAATAAAAAAACCTGAAAAATCTGGATTTTCGATCTTAAATCTACAAAATACCTGGAAGTTCTGGAATTGGAAACAAGTTAATAACAAAATTAAAACTACATGCATAATAATAAGTTCGATTTGATTTATGCAAAATATCTTACAGAGTTTCTGTTGTATCTTTTTTAACTTTGTTTGTTCTACAACACTTTTAATGTAGCAAAATAGTATTTTTCAGTACTTTTTTGCCAATTAAGACAGGTTTTTTTCTTGACTTTAACTTTATACTAAAACTGTAATGTACATAATAAACAAATATGTACATTTGAAAACCCTGAAAAAAATTACAAAACCAAAATTTAGATTTACAATTTTAAAGAACACTAAAATGTTAAAGGAAGCAAAAAATTAAAAAAATATTTTTATTATTTAAAATGTTTAAATCACATGCTTTTCACTGAAAAAATATAGAAGTTGATAGAAAACGATGTTCAAAAATTTACACTTGATTACTGTAACTACTTGAACTCATATTTGTCATGTGTGAGTTTTCTGAAGAGTTCATTTTAAACTATAAGAAGAAAATTGTTTACATTTATAGTTTTAAAGAACGCTAAAATTTTAAAAGAAGCCAAAAGTTAAAATTTTGTTTATCATTGTCAATGTTTAAATCACGTGACTTTCACTGAAATAATAAATTTATTTTCTGAAAAACATGTTCAAAAAATTATACATGAACACTGAAACTACCTGAACTCATGTTTGTCAAGTGAGAATTTTCTTTTAACATCTTATATTTAGTAAATATAGTTCTGACGAGTTCTAACATTAAAATTTATCTTAATAGATTACAGTTCAAAATTAGTATTTTGTATATGGATGGTTATTTTTCAATTTGATAAAAGTTCAAAAAATTAAATTAATTAAATTTAAATAGTTATAAGGAATTGTGAAGTATTTATTAATATAATTTTACCAACTAATTGAAAGTTAAGAAAATAAAAGATAATTGATCTACCCAAGCTCAGCATTGAATTGCTCACTTTTCAATTATAATCATTATAATTTTACCTTTAAAACTTTTTACTGATAGCTGAAGTTTCTTATTTTTGGGGTGAAAGCTTGCGTGATGGATTCGGCCGGCCGCAAAAGTTTCTATACACTTTATGTACCTTGAGAGTTCAAAAAATAAAATTTAGATATTTAACAAAAAACACTTTTAAATGTGATCTTAATTAAATTATCGCTCTAAATTAGTGCTTGTCGAATGAGTTCTTCTATACAATTTTGCCATTCAAGTTTTGTTTTAACTTTTTAAAGTATTTAATCTTTTATTACGCCGCTCATTAATATTTTTTAACAAATTCGGCCGTAAAAAATTTCTGATTGATCTGAAAGTTGCTCACTTTAATTTTTTTAATTTATTTTAAATAAAAATTAAGTTTAAAAATATTAATGATAAAACGAACAGTTAATAAAAGCACTGTAAAACAATTTTAAGTGAGAAACATTTTAAAGTTATTTAAAATATACCATACAACTAAAATTTGCTCATTTTTAGAAAAGATAAGAAAGTTAATTTCTTTACAGTATTAAAATGTTTTATAAGCACAATAAAAAAAACTTAATGCATACTTTTTTTGATATTAGCTATTGGATAATAGCCAGAATGAGTAAAAAATAGTATTGCAAGTTTTGTTTTAATAAGGTTTTCATTACTAAAAGCAATGATAGCGCTCCAACTTGTAATTGCAATCTAAAAACTCCTGTCCCTTGAACAACATATGCTTTATAAAAAATGTTATTTACAAAGCAACTGTAATATTAAACAAGGCAACAAAAGAATACATTGGGAGCATTGGTAATACTTTTAAAACTAGATTGTACAACCATAACCACAGTTTTAAAACCTACAAAGAAAACGGCACCAAATTAGCTAAATACAACTGGTTTTTAAAAAACAACAATATTAAGTACAATATTAAATGAAAAATTATTCACCATATCGGGGAGGGAAAGAAACCCACAGTATTTGTAGCACTTGCAGCCTAGAAAAGCGAGAAATAGCAAGAGCCAATAAAAGAAACAACTTAAGACACGAACTGTTTGCTAATTGTCCACACTTAAAAAAACTTCACTTTAAGATTTAAGTGCTTACTAGCTAGTTTTGCATGTCATTTTATTTACTTAAATTCATTTTCGTTATAAGTACAAAATTTTTTTCGTCCTACTTAATTAAGTTAATAATACTCCAGCTTTAAACTATAGAAACTAAATACTAGCATTAACTTAGTTCAGACCATATATAAGTTATGTCATTATTATAGAAGCAAAATTATTCAAAAATTATAGATGCTATGAGAGCTAGTAACCATCAAGTTATAAAATTAATATAAATCTCTTTTTGTATGGTAATATATAAGTTATTTAGTTTGTTTATTCACTTGGAGGTGATTATGTCTAAAATCTAGTAGTTTCATGTTCAATACCTAAGTTAAAGTTTTCAATTTTTTTATTAATTCTATTACATACAGTTTTTATGTTTAAGGCTCAAAACTTTTTATCTATTATAGAATCTATAATATATTCTATTATAAAGTCTTAAGAACAGATACTAGAGAAAAAGTTTTAGAAACACTGTCCTAATCTCTACAGTATTATAATCGAAACATTAAAACGGTATATAAAATTTTTATAACTCATCAAAATGCTCTATAAATTTAAGTTAGTCCTAGACAATTAAAAACTATTGTATTTCTAACAACTTAGATGACATATTTTTAAAGTAATATTGATTTTTAAATAATACTTTAAAGGATATAATGCTCCTTTGCTAAGCCGTTGGTATCAAATGAAAATATTTCAGTTTTTATAGTAAGTTTATAGTAAATAGTTTACAAATAAAGTTAGGTTAACAAAATGTTCACTTCCTATGAAAAAATTAATCTTGTGCAAAATAAATAAAACAACAATAAAAATTAATTGATAGCGTTTTCACATAATAAAACTTATTCATGCATTTAAACAGTTTTTTTTTCAGACTATTAATTTCAATAGTAACTATTGCTAAAAACAGAATCAAAAAAAAAAGTCATATTTCTAAACTATATAAAGACGCTGTCTAAAATAGTACAAGACTTTTATAAAATTAAAATTACTCAATTTTAAGTCGTCGTTTCAAAAAGCAATTAAATAAGATAAAAGCGTAAATGAACTAGCGGTAATACGAACAAACATTTACATAAAAATAAAATCATCAGCAGCTAATTATAGAGTAAAAATAATAATTACTTGATATTTTTCTTGTCCAATTTTTAATAAATACTTAGTAAGTAGAAGTTTTCGGGCATACATAGAGATACAACTTTGTATCTTTAAGAAGAAATTTTATTGTGAGAAGTTAAATATTATATTTATTGTAAGAATGTTTAAAGGTAATCTTCAATTCAAAAATTCAGTTCACTGTTGTTAGCTAATAAATTATAACTTAGATTGCAATACTGTTAATATGTTTGTTTTAGTCGGCTAGTTTTGATTTTTTTTTACATAAACACACCATAATTAATTATAATTTTCATGGTCTCTTAAATTAACTACTGTGTTTCGTGTTAAGGTTTTTTTCTAATGTGTTTACGCTTAATCTATAAAAAACATCATATATTTGTTTCAAATATTCGTAAGTTTATTGCAGCAGTTACAGGATTCATATACTTATAACTATTGTAGATATCACTTATTTTTGTAAATTAAAATTATCTTAAATAATATTTCAACTCTACTTATTTTTGCATACATTATATTACAATATTTCATATTTTTGTTTCATTTAATTTGCTTTATTTTTGACAAGTGTTTCGATAATGTCTGGTAGTTGAATCACTTTTACTAAATAAAGTGTTGATTAACTAAATAGTTATTTTGTTAGCTACATTTCTGGCTTGTAAAGTAATTAAGCAAATGAAAAATATTACAAATTCTTGTTTCACCAAGTTATACAATTTCTAATAAGTATGTACATGGTTGCCACTTTACCTGGAAACCTTGAAAACCTAGAAAAACCTTGAATTTGACAATTTAGGCAAAAATAACTTGGAAAAACCTTGAATTTGAGAAATTTTGAAAAAAACCTGGAAAAACCTGAAATTTTGAACAAAAAACCTTGAAAACCCTGAAATTTTCAACAATTTTAACAATTTCAGTAGTAAAATTTCAATTTGACACAAAAAATCTATCATATAAATAAAAAAAAATTGTCATCATCAACAATTTTTTTTATTTAAAAACATATTTAAAGTAACTTTACAGTATCTTTTAAATGTTTTTATAGAATTTAACACAGTTTCTTACATTATCTTAATTTAAAGCTAAAAATAGACCCAAAGTGTGTACTTTAAAAAACCTGGAGGAAATTTGGAAAACCTGGAAAAAAAATTTGAAAAAACGAGTGGCAACCCTGTATGTAGTTTACTAAAAACTGGTGATAAACGTATTAAATAAATAAATATATTTATTATTTTTACTTTGGTAACAAAGTATACAATAAAATAAATAAAGTTTAAAGCACTAAATGTTGTTCAATTTTGTTTTTGTTAAAACAATATGTTTACAATGGTATAAGTATGTACAACTTTTTCTACTTAAAAACTTAAAAATAAATTCATGGTTATAAAATATATTAACATTTAACTTAACATTATCTAGATAAAAATGAGAAGAACCATTGTGAGAGAGGATCGAGCTATAAAAGATATTTATCAAATGGTACATTAAATGGAATAGGATGTGATTGTACTGGTACTGGATACGAAGGAGATTTTTGTGAAACAAGTTAGTTTTGATTTATATTATCAGTATTTTAGTTATATCTGTTTATACTATTTGAAATGAAGGAGATTTGTGTGAAACAAGTTAGTTTAATTTATATTATCAGTATATTAGTTATATCTATTTATACTATTTGAAATGAGGAGAATTGTGTGAAATAAGTTAGTTTAATTTATATTATCAGTATTTTAGTTATATCTGTTTATACTATTTGAAATGAAGGAGATTTGTGTGAAACAAGTTAGTTTAATTTATATTATCAGTATATTAGTTATATCTATTTATACTATTTGAAATGAGGAGAATTGTGTGAAATAAGTTAGTTTAATTTATATTATCAGTATTTTAGTTATATCTGTTTATACTATTTGAAATGAAGGAGAATTGTGTGAAATAAGTTAGTTTAATTTATATTATCAGTATTTTAGTTATATCTATTTATACTATTTGAAATGAGGAGAATTGTGTGAAATAAGTTAGTTTAATTTATATTATCAGTATTTTAGTTATATCTGTTTATACTGTTTGAAATGAAGGAGATTTGTGTGAAATAAGTTAGTTTGATTTAATTATCAGTATTTTAGTTATATCTGTTTATACTGTTTGAAATGAAGGAGAATTGTGTGAAATTAGTTAGTTTTGATTTAATTGTCAGTATATTAGTTATATCTATTTATACTGTTTGAAATGAGGAGAATTGTGTGAAATAAGTTAGTTTAATTTATATTATCAGTATTTTAGTTATATCTGTTTATACTGTTTGAAATGAAGGAGAATTGTGTGAAATAAGTTAGTTTAATTTATATTATCAGTATATTAGTTATATCTATTTATACTATTTGAAATGAGGAGAATTGTGTGAAATAAGTTAGTTTAATTTATATTATCAGTATATTAGTTATATCTATTTATACTATTTGAAATGAGGAGAATTGTGTGAAATAAGTTAGTTTAATTTATATTATCAGTATTTTAGTTATATCTGTTTATACTGTTTGAAATGAAGGAGATTTGTGTGAAATTAGTTAGTTTTGATTTAATTGTCAGTATATTAGTTATATCTATTTATACTGTTTGAAATGAGGAGAATTGTGTGAAATAAGTTAGTTTAATTTATATTATCAGTATTTTAGTTATATCTGTTTATACTGTTTGAAATGAAGGAGAATTGTGTGAAATAAGTTAGTTTAATTTATATTATCAGTATATTAGTTATATCTATTTATACTGTTTGAAATGAGGAGAATTGTGTGAAATAAGTTAGTTTAATTTATATTATCAGTATATTAGTTATATCTATTTATACTATTTGAAATGAGGAGAATTGTGTGAAATAAGTTAGTTTTGATTTATATTATCAGTATATTAGTTATACCTGTTTATACTATTTGAAATGAAGGAGATTTGTGTGAAATAAGTTAGTTTAAATTAGATAATCAGTATGTTAGTTATCTATATATATTCATACTAAACAAATTAAAAAAAACTAGTGGAACAAGTTGTTTATAAAATGCTTTAATTTAGTTTTGCTTTTAGGTATACTTGTAATGGATATTGGGTTAATTGTAAACAAAAAGTGTTGTAAAAATTTGTTAAAGTACCTTTTTTTTTTGGTCTTTCAGTACTGTTCTAAATTTTTGCATCTCTTTGCCGTAATCACGTTTTTAAGTATGAAAAACTATTTTGATAACTGTAGACTTTTATAAAGTATTTTTAACTATTAAACAAATTAAAAATTCAATGTCTATAAAGTAATCATTGTTATAATTACTTTTTTATCAGTTAATTATAGTTATCTAATCATTTGAATTTGAATATATCTCTATTAATTAATAGTCTTTATTTTTATATAAATCTTTTCAAACTTACTAATAGTATACTTAATGTGCATTAACAGAAGAAGAAGAAGGTGATTGTGGAAGTTGTGAGGGCAAAGACCGATTTTGCCATATGCACGAAGCTAAATCTGAATGTACGACTTTTAAAGTTATTGAAGATAAAGGTAATTATTTTATAAACTTATAATATATATATTTTCTATAAATATAGTTACGTTAAATTCAGTACTTAGATAAACTTTTGTACAAAAATTATAATAGTACATAACATCGTAGATTTAGACAAGTATAGTGAACCTGTTTAATTAAAATATTTAATGTTTTTGATAAACTAATCAAAAACTTCTTAGTATTTATTTTCATCTAACACATGTCGACTACCTTTTTCAGAGAGTTAAAATTTAAAAAGTTACAAACAAATTTTAAAACGTTATTAACAAAAAACTTGTTTGTTTTATTTATTTTTAATAGACTTGTTCTTCATCTAGATATATCGGCTAACAGGTTTTATCTAGCTTTAAACATTGTTTTTATTTTAATAAACTAAGACTTTAAACTTTAAGTTTATTTTCTGAAAAAATATACAAACCAATTTTTTTTTTAATTTCACTTTTTTCTAATGTACATTTTGAATTAAAATTTCAATTGCAGAATACAAGTATAAACAGTTGATAGTTTTTAAATTCTTTTTTTTTTTAAATTATACAATTTTTCTAATTTTTTATTTGTGTTTAATAAAAAAACAGAGGATCCTGATTGTACCAAGTGCAACGAGACTGAAATTTGTGCGTTTTACAGTTACGTTGAACAATTACGGAATTTTAAGTATAAAACAAAGTGCAAAACAGTAAAACAAGAATATGCAGAAAGTTAGTCCTTTACTTACTTCTTAATAAAAGCAAAGTTTGAACAAGCTAATAGCTTAAAACAACGAAAATTTAAAAGTTTTGTTAATTTTCTAAACATTTTGTGTTTCTAACTTTATGAAAAATAAAAATATACAGATCAAAATGTGGTTAAATTAGTTTTTAAATTACTCTTACTGTCATTAAATATCTTCTGAAACTGATTTTATAGGGTAAGTAAAAAGCATGCAACTTTTAAAAATTAATATAAACCAACAAAAATATAAAAATTTTAGTCATAAAATTTTAATTATGCATAATTTTTAAAACAACTAAATTCAATCACCATATTGTAATTAACTCGGAAGGTATCAAACTTTGTTGACTTTCAAATCAGTAATTTTTAGTTTTTAAAGTCTACTAATTAAACGCTCAAAAGTATAAGACTAACAACTTACAGATAGTTACTGTGAGAATGGTGAAGAAACTTGTCCATCAGATACACATAGATGCATAAGAAAATATTATGATCTTCTAGAAAGAACAATAGTTTTAGAAGACGACTACAAATGTGAAAAAATACCTGTAGAACCATCAGGAAAAACTGGTGGTAAAACTAGTTAGTTATTATGTTCTATTGTAAATTTTAGAGAGCCTTTAACAATATTAGAGTGTTTATAAACACTTTTTATATCCATTTGTCTAAGTTCTTTTATATAATTAAAAAAAATACATTTTTATTTTACTAAACGATACAACTGAATATGCTAAGTCGTGACATAAAACCTCTTATTTTTTATTTTTTTTTTATTACTTACCTAAATCTATATAATCTTAACTTATCAATAGGTAAGCTTTTTAAAACCTTATAAATTTACAATGTTAAATATTTTTATTTTTAGTTCTACAGCGTGGTTAGTTTTGTTTTTTAAAATTACCTTTATCTTAGAATGAATAATATATAACAAATAAGTTTTAATTAATACCTAATTTACTAAACTAGAACAATAAATGTTTATAGACGATACAGATTCAGATGATAACGAGAAGAAAGATATGAAATTGATCTATATAATTGGTGGCTCAGCTGTAGGGTTCTTAATACTTCTCATTCTATCCATGTTTATCATCAAATGTAAATTGACTGATAAAAAAAAGTAAGTAAATATATTATATTACTACTTTTGTTTTTAGTTCATTGTATTTGTATACATCTAACCAAAAATAAGAAAAAATATTTACTGCTTTAAAATGTATATATAGCCTACACTTAAAATATTTTAAACATTAATAAAGTGAAAACTTCTGAAATAAGTATCAGACTTTTTTTCAGCTTAAAATAACTCAAAGTCAAATATGTTGTTAATAATGACGTTATAAAACAATTTTAAAGCACAAGTGTAAGTATTATTGATACTGACTATTACAACTTATGGTGCATTACATGACAATTGTTACGTCATAAATGCGTTTCTTCGATTAAAAAAATCAAATGTAAACACTATTAATAATTAATACAATGGACAACGATGATTATTCTAAAAATAAATCAATAGCAGTACAAATTAAATTTTCTTTAGACTTAAAAATAATTAAAGAAATAGCTTTTACGGATAACCATGGTATAGCATTGGTGCTTAATAAACGTGTGATTGAACTGTAAAAATAATAAAGAACTATGTTTAAATTGATTAAACGTAACATATAAATAATTTAAACAGTAAAAAGAAGAGACTAACGCGACCAAACAACAAAATCTACAAAAAGGGCGGGGTATCCCCGAGAACACACCATCAAGGAGTGAGTGTGAGGAACTTCAACGACATGCAAGACCAGTCACGCATGAACAGATACGGTGACCAGTCACGCATGGATGCACACGATGAGTCCCAGGACAGGGAGTCCCACTACCACGATCCGAGTATATTCGATGGGTCGAGTCACTACCATGAGATAGATGGGTTCCAGGGAATCGAAATGACTGATATGAGGAGTTCACCGGTCCCTCCTCCTCTTCCATTGAACGATCAGTATGGGAATCCCATGCCCAAACCAAGAAGAATTGAGAGTTAGTTGTTATATATATATATATATTATGAATTAAGTAATTGGTATGCTTATCCTGTGTCTTGACCTACAACACTTGAGAGTTATTTGTTATGTACATTATGTACTTAGTAATAAGTATTACCCGCTTGGCAGAAGTTTACCTCTTTATTGTATTTAGCCTTTTTACTTGCTACTTACCTTTTTTTTTTTGCTCACTTGTTTGCAAGTATTCACTCAAATGGGACGAAGTTTTCATTAGGAACCCTTAATGTGTATATTAAATTGCTGATGAAAATTTTTGGAATTTATTTTTTATTCAAAATATTAGTTTTTAGTCGTACAAAACTAGTTATACAGTTTTTTTAACTGTTTATAAGTTTTGTATCAATAGATTTTAAGATATCAAACACAAATAAGATAAACGTAATTCAATTACTAATATTCACTAATATAAAGACGGTTAAACATTTAGTTAGTCTACTTAACAATTTAGAACTTATTTTTGTTTTTTTTTGTGTAAGGTCAAACAAAAACTATAACCCAGACAACAAAGTTAACTTTTAAGTTTAATTACAAGTAAAGATACATAAGTTATAAAGAAACTATACTACTGTGCATAGAATAAATAAAAGCGACATAGATATTGATATATAATTTTAACTAAAATAATAATTTAAACAGCTAACGACGGAGAGGAAAGTCCATACATGTTTGCAGAAAATGATTACGCCGTAATCAACAAGTAAAAAATTAATCTATCAATTATTTTAATTGATAATTATGTAATATGTTTTGATTTATAATTACCTGAAGTACTATTTTATAATTCAAACTTGGTTTCGTTTCCTAAATATTTTTTATTGGTTTAGGAGATTTCTCTAAACTTAGTTTTCTTTATAGTTTTGGATTTTTATATTAAGCCTTTTACAAAGCTTTAATGACAATTTTGGCTTGAAGTTTTCTTAAGATTTTTCTTTTAATTTTTAAATATTTTCCCTGATTGTCCAAGTCAGTTACTAAGTGTTCCATTATAATAATTTTTTGTTCAACTAATTAAAAAAGTTTTTATTGTTAGAAGACACGAATACGTATCTGTTTTGCGATTGTACGTTTTTATTTAAAATAAACAGCACTTTAAAGTAGTTTATTTAAGTTTTGAGTTTAAATTAAAATCTGATACGTACATATTTGTTCACTGTTTCTTCCTTTAATTGATACTAACTCAGTTAATAAACTTTTATATTCTACTTTGCTGTGTTGTTTATTTTATTTATATCATAAAGATATTTAAAACATCTAAGTTACTTAATTTAGTAACTAGGTAAATACTTTGGCTTGTAAGAAATAAGAAATGTGTCTACTTTAATTAAATAACTTTGGTTTGAATTAATTATTTGTAAATAATTAAATCAATTGTTAATGTTTTTTATTTAAAAACTAATTTTGAAAATGAAATTATAAGACAAATATTATCCACCTTTAACAAAGAATCGGCGGTCTTATTTGAGGCACGAGCTAAATTTATTAGAAAGATCTCCAGGTTTAGCTAAAAAATATATAAAAATTTTGTAAGCCAGATTTTTTTAACTATTTTCCTAAAAATAATAATTTAATTATTACCAATATTTATATCGGCCATCATCAACAAAATTAAGATGTTCGCGCCATCAGCAATAAATAATGAACTTCACCATACGACCAACAACAACAGCATCTGAGACAATCTTCGACCGGTTTCGTCCTTATTATGGTTCAGCAGGTAGGCATAGTAGCGCTAAACCGCTGTAGTGGTCTTAAAAAGGTTTCACGCTACTATACCTGCCTGTTGAACCCTAATAAGGACAAAACCGTTCGGAAATTGTCTCAGATGCTGTTATTGTTAGTTGTGTGGTGAAATTCATTATTTATAAATTAATTATTAGTAAGAAATTGCAATGAAGTCAAAACAAAAAAGAAAGCAGAATGAACTCTAAAAACTTAAACAGAATGATTTCAACTTCTTATACCCTGGCTTGTTATAGTTGCTTTGTCTTGTGCTTGAATTTTGATATACACTTGAAAAAATAAAAACGTTTAAACTGGTATTAAATTTCTGTAATTATGTTGTCTAACAAAATCACACTTTTTTCAAAATTTTACCGCTCCTAACAGATAACTGTGTAAAAGTAGGATTGATAAAAATGAGCAGTCACTTAACCACATAAGTTTCAAAACAACTTCTACAAATCAACTAAATATAAAAATATAAAGATAAAATTCTCCCCACAAACAGATTCAGGAAACCCCCGCGTTCGAAACTGATAAAAAAATCCCCCCAACGTGAGAGGGAAGATGTGAGCCCGTACATGATCACCCCAATCACTGACGAGATGGTTGCTAGGGGACGGGAGATGAGGGGTGATCAGGGGAATACCCTGATGAGGGGTGAGAGGGAAATGGGGGTGGTGTACGGAGTTGAGGATACGAGGAGGGAAATTTGGGATCACGTCGCGTTATGATGATTTATTATTTTGAGACAAGGAAGTTAAAAGCCATTTTAGGAAAATTTTATTTGGCACATGACATTTTTACATGACATATTTGTTCTTATGAATCCATTTTATTCGATGCACAAAACTTTTCATTCTTCATATAACTTCCTTAATATCGTTGTCGATACATTTTCTCGTGGTGTTTTATATAAATTCGTTTAAAAAATATATATTCAAGTTATTAAATACGTAACCTACGGCTATGTTATAGTTAAATAAAATGTATAAACAATTTTTAAGTTTCAATTTACTTTACTCAGTTGTAGAACAATATGATGCTAGGGCATGCCGGTAGATGCAACCGACTTTATTAAAGTATAAAATTTATTATTAAACAAAAATAAGTAGAATAAAAGATTACTGGTATGATAGTAAACTGTAGTGTTATCTACTTACATGGTTATATAATTACAACTCACTGTAATCTCAAACAAAAAAGTTGTTTTTAGTAAAAGTTTATATACTTCGACCCGATTAAGTCTAACAAATTCCCTGATGTAACGGTAAATCAAATTGTATTTGAAACGTTTTGTGTTTAAGAGAAAATCCCAAAATGAAACGCATGCAAAAACTGATGCAATTTGAATATAGTTTAGGTAAGGAAAAATAAAAGTGTCAAAACTACTGATGTAATGTTAAATAAATTTGAGAACATGGCTATATAAACCAGCCACAAAGAGTGCTGGATCCGAGCTAAACCATAAAGTTCAAATCTCTTAAATTTAAATTGTGTTTAAAGGTTCTAATTATATTAAAAGTAGTTTTTAATGCATAAATTTTTATATGTCGTACATGGTTCTTTATACTTATTAGTGTATTGTTCTTCAATATAATATGATCTTTCATTGTCACACCTAGTTTTAGATAGAGTAGCCCTAAGTACTATTTAGTATCAGTAATGGTTAGTTAATAATGATATTATTTTTTTTGTGGTTTATAAATTGGTTTGTAAATATAATACAACCATACTGTTTAATACTTTAGTAACCACATATATGTGTTACACACAACATCCTCAAAATATTTCACGTTGAGTCCTAAAAAGCAGTTCAACCTTGTTTTGCAAGAAATTTTTTGTGAAACAAAAAGAAGGAAGCGAAGGATACCATGTAAACACATTAAATTACAATTTATCAAAATAAACTTGTCTCAATGTACACATTTGTATATCTGCAACAGCTAAAAACTGTTTCTGAAAATTGTTAAACCTACAAAACACATAAATTACGACAGGTAAAAGTACTAACACTAAGGATTCACGTTTAATTGACGGTTTTAATCTGTACTTTAGGGAAAAAGTTCTAACAATTTAATGCTATTTAGTTTTTACATTATACATGGCAACGATTTTTTTTTCAATTCATCTTAGTGAATAAGGCAAGATCAAATAGATAACTAAAAGTATGTTAGTTTATAAAACATTTAATATTTAAGTTATTTTAAATAAATTTTCAATGGGTTAAATTTAATTGCAGTTTATAACAAACAGTAAGCAAATAAATGAATAACTTAAACCTCCCACTTTTTATTTATATTTCTAGACAATAATTTTTCACATAGTAATCTACATAAATTCAAAATAAAGAAACTTGCCAAGGATATAAAAACTTTTCAACATTGGCCAGATCTATTAGTCATTGAAAATTAAAAACTAGTATAATAGATTTAATTTTTTAAAGGTAGGAGAGTCTTCTGAAAACTTTTTTTTTTAATTTAGTTCAAGGTGCAATAATTATCTCCTTCTGTTAAAAACATTAACTATGTTGTACAAAGAATGTTACACTACAACGACGAAAGCTTAATAAAATGTTAAGATAAAACCTAAAAACAAACAAATCAATATGTTTTACTCTAGCAGCAAAGCCAAAGTCTACGAATCGCTTTGTTTTATAATTTGTGTAGGTAACTTTTAATGCTGGCAACCATTTATGGATAGAAATACTGTTAATTTAAGATTATTCAATACACTGTAGTTTTAGTAAGGTAGTACAAAAATGTAGTTGTTGTAATTTACAGTTTATGTTAAAAAACTAGGCTAATTAAAATAAACTAAACATTATGTTTCATTATAAATTAAAACACAATAAAATAATGTCTCATAAAATAAAAATAAATTTGATTTAGTTTTTCAACCTCAAATGATTAAGTTTTTAGCTGTTAAAGTTAAAATTTTAAATTTTTTCACAAGTATCGTACTTAAAAACAACAATGAAATCAAACACTTTTACCAAGTTTCATAACTGTTTTCTTTAAACGTTGTTAACTCATGTTCAAAAGTATTCTATTTTTTAATAATATTATATAAAGGTTCGAGATATATTTGTTTTCTAAACTATACAGGTTTAAAGTTTTCTAAAAAAATTAATTTTGAGAAATACTTTATCAAAAATATTTTACTACCAACTTGTTTATTTTTCTGTTTAAACTATCTAATAGTTTAATTTTTAAACTTTGTACTTCTAATACTATAAATTAAAAATAAGGTAGGTCTAAAATTTAGTTTGTTTTAATTACACTAGTGATACGTGATAAACGTGATAAAATTTTTCGATAAACTTATTGTACTTAGTTTGAATTTTTACATTTTTTTAACTTTTTGATTTGACTACTGATTGCTAGTTGAGTTACCCTTATTGGCAAGTTGAGGTCCTTAAAGAAAAATTATAACTTTACATGAAAATATAATGAGAAATATTATTAAACTACCGTATTACATGAAACACTATTTTATGATATTCTATCCAAAAAGCTATTGAATTGTAGTCATGCTGAATTTATAATTTTGATAGAGATTTAACTGATAAAATCATGTACAAACTAAACTTGTTATAACTAGCATAAGTTATTAACTTCCCAATATGGCTTATAATTTGTATAAAATTTATTAATAACAAACTGGTTATTCTTACAAAATATGTAATATTCGGTTTTGGTTAATCTGCTAAAGTAACAATTTTAGTTAAAAAAATATAATGTCTAACTAAAAGTGTTAAAAAGTCTAGCAAATATAACAATTAGTAAATAAGTCATCTGGATTTTAACTACGAGCAGAAATTTTAATAATTTTCAAACTTCATGGCTAAGAATATTAAATTTATTTCCACTAAAATTTATAAATTATATGTTATAAATCATTTTATAATTAGCAATTTTATAAAAAAGCATTGAAAACAAGACATTATTACTTGTTTAGCTTTATTTAGTTAAAGTAAGAACTGACTATATAGTACTCACGTGTCGAATTAGTCAAGCTATTTTTTCTTCATATATTTTTTTAGTTGTTTAAAGTATAACTTAACAATTTTATACGGTATTTCAACTAAAGAAAACATCAACGAAAATCTATCAGATCCTAAACCAAATAGCGTGAGTCTCAAATCACCAGAATACAAGCCATAAAAATGATATTTAACTCAATAAATGTTTTCATTTAAAAATTGCTGAAATGTTTCTAGCTAATCAATTAGTTTAAACTTAGTTGACTTTTTAGCAATAAAAATAGCATATCAACGTTCTATTTTAAGAGGACATAAAAATTTTATAAATTGTTTTGTAGTCCTTTCTATAGTCGTCCTACATTTTGTATAACCATTGCAAATTTGATACTACTTGTAAATATTAGCTCATTTTTGGTAAAAACTATTTGTCTACAATTTTAGCCTTTAAAGTTTTTATTTTAACAGTATACTTTCTTCGTCTTACTTTTATTCTTTTTTTTTAAGATTATCTACTTTATTCGTATTTAAAACGGAAACAAATCCTTAGATAATTAAAAATTAAGTTTCTATTTTGAAGACAACATTAAAAGTACAAAATATTTCATTCTTTTAACCGTTTAACTTAAACAGAAAACTTATTTTTACATCTAAATATTACAATTGATATACAACTATTGTTAAAAAGGACTAAAAACTAAAAGTCTAAAAAATATTTTATTTTATGCAGAGTTTATAAGTGGTCTTTTTTTAAAATATTAACATTAATACAAAATTTTTAGCCATCAAGTAAAAAAACGCTAAGAGTTTTCCAAACTCAAAAATTGAAAAAAAAAACATTTCGAAAATTTTTGAAAAAAATAACTTGTTGAATTGTTATTTCATTTAAAAATTTTATTGATAAACATACTAAGAGAATCCAAAATACATTTGTTTTCTTTTAACTTTAAAACTACTTTAAAGGAACAAAAAGAACATATGAACAATTATAACTAGTTCTAAGAAGTGATTACTTTTATTACGTATTTTTGCTAAACTTTAACAATTTTAAGCGATTCCAAAGAAAAATGTACAAAACCTTTTTAAAATTAAGTTTTTTATTACTAAAATACGTGGAAAATGATACATGTAGTAACTTATGTTATAAAACTAATAAAGGAGTACAACAAAGTGTTTTTAAACATAATAACGTATAGTCAATAATGTAAACTGCCTGAAATTACTGACAACTCAGTTGACAAGGTTTTAGACAGCCATTAGACAAGCACAGCCGTTAGACAAGCATCGGTTCGACAGGGTCATATAAAAATAACAAGTGAACTTTTTTTCAATACCTCTAAAAACTTAAAACTATTCTTATTTAAGCACCTATAACTATACCTTTTTTAAAAGTTTAATAAAGTTATTATTAAAATTAACAGAACTTTCTAAATACATTTCGAAATTGAAAAACAATTGCTACGAAATTATGGAACATTGTGGAACTTAATTGAACATTATCCATAAGATTGGGGAATTGAACAATAGAAGTAAAATATATAAAACCTGAAACCTGGATAAAATAAAATCGCACTAACTAACAAAAAATGCTATTTGTATAAAAGACAAGAACTCTTCTACACCTACCCGCACTTTAAAAAGTTATGTTTTTTTTTTTAAGTTTTTGTTTTTGCTTATTAATTCTTACCGTACTTTTATTTGTTAAATTCCATTTTCTAATGTGTTGCTATAAGCTATTTTTGCTAAAAGTATCTAAAGTGTATACAACATATTAATACTTGTTAGTATATTGAACTTTGATTAAATATAACTGTTTATCTTTGTTTACTTTAACAATAATGTTAAACTAGCGTATTGGTTTTTAATTTCGTTATATAAAGTGTTTTAGAATTTTTATTGAATTATCCATCGTCATCATTTATTCTAACTATTCAGACCTGAAGATCCCAATTTTGGGTAATACGTTTTTGTCTTTTTTTAAACAAAATTATTTTTACATTATAATATATAATGATTATTTTTTGGAGCTGTAAAAGTTAGTTTTGTTTATAGTAGTTAACAAAACAAAACTTTTAACTTTTTTTTCTAACTACAAAACCTTTATGAAACTATCAAAAAAAAAAATTTTTTTAACTTTGAAGTTCTTCTAAAAAAACTAAACAAAGATTTTAATTGGTTCTTAACAGTTAAGATTTTGAACTCTAATTAATTTTTATACATGTTAAATATTTAGTTTAAAGTTAAACCGATAAGCTTTAATTAATTTACCGTAAACAATTATATCAAGTACCGTCAACATGTAACTCGAGTTTTATCAAGATTGGTCACATAAGAATAATTAACAAAAATTGTGGGAAAAATGTTTAGCTTTTACAAAAAAAAACTGCAAAATTATTGCTATCAACAACTAGGGGTGATATAATAGTACTTAATAACATTTATCTACGTTTGTAAAATATTGTTTATGTAAGGTTTAAGAATTTGTCCGCTAAAAACAAAACAATGCACAATTAATTGAGAACATCAACAAAAATACATTAATAAACTTTTATGATTAAGTTAATTTAAAAACTACTTTTTTAATTTTTTAGTATTATAATAATATTATGTATAAGTACTTTTCAACTTTTTAGTTAAGCTTTTAAAGGTATAAATTATTGTCTGCATCAATAAATTACATAAGATTAATTTTATCATTTCCTAACATGGTATTCTACTTACTAATAAGATTTCATTTTAAATGGCGCTAAAAAACTTTACAAATCTCTTTTTTTCAACAATTTAAACTTAACTTATTAAATGATTTAATTGTTTGTTTCCGGAAATGATTAATGTATGTCATCAATGATAGATTTATTTTCTTCCACTTAATAGAAAACTTATAAATTAAGGATTGTTTAGGTTAATCGTAAAGTTAAAGCTATAAAACTACTTTTAGCTATTTAAACTTGTTCTTTTTTATAAAGCTAACACTACTACAATTTTTTTAAGATAGTTAACTTTTAAGTCGTTTTACTATAACACTTAAAAATATTTATAAACGAGTACTAAGCTTATTATGAATATAAATATACACAATTTTTTTAAAATTTTATAATTGTAAAGTAAAAACCTATTATATTAGTTTTAAACTTTGTACTAGAAAAAAGATTATATCTTAACCTAAAATGATACTATTTAGTAAAATGCTGACAAATAATAACTTTAAACTTAGATTGAGAAACCGTTAAGCACATAAACTTGTAATATGTTTGACTCATGAAAAACTTTATATATAATATTTTTGTTGAACAATATAAATGTCAGCTTAATTACTTATTTTTTATTTATTTATGGCTTATTATTTTCAAATTGTTTCTTTCTTCTATCACTGTCTAACTATTATTAAAATTCAAATTATTTTTTTAGGTCAAAACATTTTAACCATGCAAAACGTGTTCTAAACATTTGAAACTAACATTTTAAACTTGTTTTTTAAATTCAGTAACAGTTTAATAAAATATTACAAACAAATAACAGCAGTCAATAACATAAACAACTACAAATGCTTAAGCTTTTTACATAAATAATTTTACAGTTTGAAATAAAGTTTTTAAAATTTTGCTTAAAATCAGTTTACAGTTCAAGCTTTAAAACCATTTTAAAATTTGTTTTGAAAAGTTTTAAACATTGCAATAAAAAACATTGCAATTAACGGTTTTTACTATAAAAAACTAGGTATTATAATCAAAAGTATGAATCTAAAACAAAAGGTTTAAAATGACTAAGTTACTTTTGATTTTTTAAATTTACAAGTTGATGTCAAAATATAGAAGAAAAGTTTATTCACTTATAAAATTTAAAAAAGAAGTTAGTATTGTAAATGCGTAACACACTACTGACTACAGAATAAATTTTTTAGTACAATTTGTTTCTAAACTTATAACATGGCAATAAAAACTTTGAAAATGTTGGCAATTAAATTTAATGAAAAAAAAATTAAAACAGTTAAAAAAAAACACAACATATTGATATAAACTTAAACAAAAATAAGTTAATGCACTACAAATTTTATATGAAACTTACTTCTATGATTAAATGTTATTTTAAAGCAAAACAACAAAAATAAATGAAAATAAAAAATAGTAGTTATACTTTAAAATTGTTTACTCTAAAACATACAAAAAACCTTGTTTATTCATGTTGACAAAACACTATAAAAAACAATGTTATATACTTTCATCAACAGTTTTCTGTAAAAATTATTTAAAATTTGTTCTATAGTAAGAGTACATAACCTTTAGATTTATTTTAGTTTTTTATCAAAGAAAATTCTCTGTAAGCAAACATTCATTACTTCTCTTTTTTATGCCTATAATTATGAAAGCACAAAAAACTTTTAAAAAAATCATTGAGTTACCAATATAAAATACAACTGTTTATTTTTGTTCAAAAAAAACCTACAGTTTATGTCATATGTTATTAATTACAGTTTTTGTAGAAGTTTAAAAACGGTTCTATAGTAAAAGCACATAAGTTAGTTTGAGTTAGCTCACTAGTTAATTTAAGTTAGAAGTTCAGTTTGTTAATAAAAATATTCCGTTAGCAAGAGTTACTTTCCAAAATCAAATAATAATTTTCACTATTAAGACTTCGAACTTCGCCATCAATGATGACATACTCTTTAGAGCAGTTAGACACGTCATCATTGATGTCATTATCATTGTCTATGACGTCACTAAACGAAGATGAGGTGTCCTCTTCACAGACTTCCTCGATAGTAGACAAAACCGGCACATATTTGCACTCAACCGTTTCGTTAGATGATTGTGACGTCATATTAGAATCAGGTGTATATGACGTCTTACCAACAGATTGAGGTGTTTCAGTTAAAAGGATGTCACGTGACGTGGTCCCTAATGACGTCATTGAATTACCAGGAAAGTGTTTACAGTCACGAGGTGGTGTTTCAATGATTGCAGTAACCAGGACTTTTGTGACGTAACCAAACTTCGGACCGGAAGGACGCGACCACGAGCCGGAAGTTAGTTTATATGTTTTATTGACTTCCGTTTTAGTTTTTGCAACCTTGCTTTTTTTACCATCAACATGTGTACTAGGAGGTTTACTACATTTATGGTTACCAAAAATTTTATTGTTTGTTTCAGCGCTTTTCCGTTTGCTGTTATGTTTGTCGTTGGTAATTTCGGCAACCGTTCTCGGCAACTTTTTACGGCAACTGCTTTTTAATTAATAAAGGGTAAGCAAACTGAAGCCAAGGGTTTCATTTAGACCAGTTAAAATATAGTTTGGCTTTTCGCAAAACATGAAAAAATCATTACTTTATTTATGAAGTAATAAATACAGCAGTAAAAGATGTTTTACAAGATCAGTTTATATATGTTTCAACTTTTGTTTGCGATTAAACTGTTTCCTACTTGGTGTTTATTTCATAACACAATTGGTTTTATATTATTTGATTTTATTTCAATGTAAAAGTTTTAAAGACTGTGGCTTTTTTTTTTAACATAACTTGCAAAGACGTAAGTTGTATAATTGTAGCAAAATTAGTTATAATATTGAGTGTGAAAAATTATTCGTTTTAAAACTAAATTAGGGTTTTTTAAATGCTTATAAAAAACATATAACATGCATTTTGTTTAGTTAATTTTATCGAGAAGAGTAAAAAAATTAAATTAAATTAAAATAAAAAGGAATTATTATTGTTCTGTTAATTTCTTGGTATTTTTTTACCCAACCAGCTTAGTTCAAACGCGACATAAATCATTCAACTTTATCATATTACCACACGACTTGCATGGCTTTAATTAAAATGTTAAAATTAGTTTATACTATAATACTAAATAACTGAAAAAAACACAAAGATATAAAACACTTATGCTACTCAATTATGAATAATAACCTATGGTAATTTTTTGCTTCGAATGACGTCATAACTGAATCGCACGGCTCTTCGAATGACGTCATAAATGAATCGCACGGCTCTTCAAATGATGTGGTGTCGATCATCGTGATTTCATAGTCATCAGGTGACTCATCTCCTAAAGAGCGGAAGTAGGTGAGCTTCTCCTGAAGGGATCTTTCATCTCTTTTGCCTGATGATGATCTGTCTCTCAATAACTTAACATCGCGACAATATTCGAATAGCTCTTTTTCAACTGAAGAATCACTTGAAAAAGATTCACTTGGATGTTCTTCCTCTAAATCTCTGAGGATCCAAGGCTTTTTAAAACCCCTTACTTTTCTCCTCTGCCTCAGCTTTGCTCTTAATTTGTTCAAACTTTGCAATTTGTTTTATAGACTTTAAAACGATTTATTACTATTTTATAGTTAAGAAAATTCGACAACATTAATAGCGCTGTTTGTAGTCTTTAACTTTACTACCGTTTTTTTTAAATTCTTTAATTGGCTTTAAATATAATTTATAAAAACAAAGCAGCTTTACAGAACTTACGAAAGTAATTTGTAGTTGTAGACTTTGCATAGCTGCTAAAATTTCAAGGGCGCTTTTAGAAGTCATAAACCAACAAAAGTTAAAAAAAATATTGTTCTAATTTTTTGACTGAATTTGCTTGTCTGAATTTTTATGTTATTTTTTTTCACGTCACATTTGATAACATGACTTTGTTTTTTCAACTTATCAAATATGAGAAAAATTTTAAAGCAATTACCTTATAATTAATTACATTACTGTTAGTAGTTCAACACAACTTTAAAACATTGTTTAAGCAAAGTTTAATTATTTTTTCGTAATAATCTCTCGCATTATTTATTTCTGCTCTTATTTTACTTTTTAATGCAAATTAGAGCATTTTTCTATTTTACGAGCTATTCAATACAAAAAACTTGGCTAAATACCGAGCTTATTACTCGCTTTAAACTCTTTCTGTAAGTTTATTCTTTAACTTTGGCAGTAAACATTTTAATTGTATCAATAAAAAAACCTAATTAAATATAAAAACTTTAAAATCCTTAAACTATACTTTAATTAACTCTACTGGTAAAAAACGTAACATTGAAAGTTATAGATTCATATGTAATTTTTATTTTATTTATTAAGTAAAACAATGACAAGATTTTTTTTTTCTTCGTCTTTATATGTTGTTTTCAATGTCGGATCTATGTTTTTCTAGGATGTACAAAATTGAGCATTTATTATAATTTTATTTACATATAGTTGATATATTAGCAAAATTTTAAGTTTTCAACTTTTACTTCATGGTATTTAATAAAAGTTTGATCAGAATTAAATTACTGTCAATAATTTTTTTTTTGCAAACTACTTGATGAAAATTTAATTATTATAAATAAATGATTAAACGGGTTCTATAAATTCTTTAAGTCTTTAAAAATTATACTTCGTGCTCCGAAAACAATTTAAGTTTAATATCTGGAACATTAGAATATCATTATAACTACTGCTACATAATAGACAGGCATGAAATTTAAATATGAGTTGCTAGTTTACAACTATTTATTAATAATATTATTTTTATAAATTTTATATATATAGGAACTAATTGACTTCTAAAAATCTGCATAGCTTAAATACAAAAATAAACATGTTTCAATAGGCTTTAAAATAAAAAAAAATCATTTGTTTTAAAGTTAATGAACTGTTTTCTGTTTGTATTTAAACAAATAATATAAACAACTAAACCTTTCGCTTCTGTTGGTCGGGTATCTGACCGATGGCGTCATATGAGATGACGTCATATAAGATTGGAGGTTATTGTGGGCTTGTCCACTTTCTATGTCATAGTTTTTAAAACCCCTCGATTTGTTCTTCCTGCGTTTGTTTAAAATAATAAAAATATTGTTTTAAAGTTTTTATGTTAGTTTTTATCACTGAATATGTAAAAGTTGTTAAGATTATTATACTTTATGATTCAGCTATTCAGTTTAATTTTAATTTTAAAGAAGTTAAAATTTAGTTTATTAACATTAAAGGCTAGAACAAAAATAAATTAGTAAAGTTTTTTTTTTCTGAACTATGTTTATAAGTAAAAGTTATATACTAATAACATACAAAACTCACCTATAAATAACGAAGATAATACATATTAACGCTAGTACAACTCCACTTACAATGCCAGTTAATGCTAAAGGGCCGAGTTCTGACGATGTAGCTGGGTCTGTATTAGATTTTGTTTAAACTCTCCATTTTTTATAGTTTTGCTATTACTACTAATTAAAATTCTTACTAAAAACTTAATACTAGACAAATTAAAATATAAGTTGTTGTAATCACAAAATTCTTGATTTCAAAAAAGATTTTTTAATATTTCACAATAAATAATTACATTTATTGGGTAAAAATTAATTTTATAAGAAGTCAATTAACTCCAAAACTAAGTAAAATAGATTGTGGTTTCAAAAAAAAAAATTAAAAAGCATACAAACATGATAAAGATAATGATAATAACTTAACTTGTCTTAATAAAAAAACTTAGTGCTTGTCAATAAACTTCATTTTTTATATTTGTAAAAAAAATGTTTAAGCTTTGTTTATATTTACAAAAGTTTTTTATTTATGATAAATCTTTTTTATATTAGTAAGCAAAATTTATTTATATTGCCAAAACACATTTTCATTAAAAGTAAAACTAACCTGGTCCTTGTGGTTTTTTCTCCTTACACTCGTAAGGTATGGAGAACTGGTGCTGGAAAGCGCTGTAGGTTCCTCGGTGGCAGGTGTGAGTCCCTTCCGGGCAGTCCTGACACATCGAATCTGTATAATATTTTATTGTTTCTCACTTTACATTTGTTAAGAGGTAGTTTTGGGTGTTTAAGTGGACTTTATTTTATAACAAACTAGCTTAAATTAGTATTTTTAAAATTAATTTTTGGTTTATGTTCAGTACGCAAAATTATATTTCGTTTTTTATTGCGACTAGAAAACTTTGTTTGGATACAATAAACCATTGCTTTTAAGTTTTGTTTTGTAACAAGTTAGGTGTGCATTTCATTAAAGTTATACCTTAAAAAACCATACGTTTTTAAAATTTAGAGTATGAAAGTTTAAGTAAACCAAGTTACTTAATTCTTTTTTTTTTACATGTACATATTTTGCATTTGCTTAAAAACTTTATTAAAATTAAAAAATACAACTTTTTCTTTATTCTTTATCACTTAAAATCAATAAATTGAAAAAAAAACTTTTTTTTTAAATTTATAAGTAAGTAATGTTAAAAATATAAAAACAAACAAATCCTAAAATAATATATTTTCTAAATTATCATAGACTTTATTCGAAAACCTAAGTTTATACTTTTTATAAATTACATTTAGTTACAAAATTTTCAGTTTTTGTAAGAGTAATTTTTATATATAACACAGAACTTCAAATAATTGTTAACAAATGTTAATTAGAAGTAAATAAAATGGTATCACTAACTGGGTGCCAAGTCATATTCGATAGTTCTGCACTCGTAGCTTGGAATGTAGTCACCTAATTCGTTCAAATATACCGTACCCAAGCAGACATCATTACAATTTTCACATTTGCCTTAAAAAATGTTTATTCAACGTAATTAATTTATCTTAAATTATTAAAATAAAAGCACATTTTATTTGCCTAGTACATTAAAAGTTATATTGATTCATTATAGTGAAAACGTTTTATACATATATGACAATACCCTCTACTTAGTATCTTATAGATTAAATGACTTTTTTTAAATAATACTAAAAACTATATTGCCTTTCTTATCATTTTACAAAACTTATTTAAAACTGCTAGTTGAATTCATTAAGCAATATAGTTATGAAGAAAAAATTAACACATACCTTTTGGTACTTCCGAAACTTTACTGCACTGATAACCTTGGGTGCCATTGTTAAAAATGCATATTTCATTCGGATCGTTGCAATTGCGACATTTCTTGCTGTTGATGTCTGTGAATACAAGAGGTTTCGTTGTATATAAACTATCTTCAAAAGCTAGTATAATTCACTAAATTATTAAAGAACTGCTTAATATTGTTCAACTTTTTTCAAAGTACAAGATGGTTGTTGAAGTAAAATTAAATAAAAATTAGTTATATTTAAATATCTAAACTAGAAAACTTATTCATTATGATTTTAATGTCTTCTTTGCATAAAGATTACTATTTTTTATCAAAAGTTTTATATGACACAAAATCGAATAAAAATTGAAACTTAACAGAATACTTTAAGTACAGTACTTAAAGTACGTACTTAATATTTACAGAATTAATTTAATTCTCTTAAACCTACTAACAACGCAATAAAAAACACCTAAATATTACTTTATTTTACTTTAATTTGCAGTAAACTAAGTATGTAACACATTTTAAAACACAAACGAGCTCAATGGTCTTATACTTTCATAAGTTGTTCTATTTATTATTACGTTCATTGTTACTGAAATAAACATATAATAATGTAAAACACAAAGCAGAGTTCTTTTTTAAACAAAAGCGTTAACTTTTAAATTTGTTTTTTTTAGTTGAAGTTTACCAAAACTTGAACATTTAAAATTTCAAATTATCAGTCCTTACTGATTGCTTTTTTTGTTAAACTTCTTAATTAACTTCAAAATATGTTTTATAGATTATTTACAATCATTTTTGTAAGTGATGCCAGACAAAATAATGTAAAGAGTATTTTATTGCTTGAATTACAACACTTTTAAACAAAAGTTTTCAGTCTCAATAATCGACAGGCATTTTTCTAACAAATATTGCTAATGATAGTTTTTTTTAGAATAAAAATTGTTGAAAAAAGTAAAACTGTTTAGGGTTAAAATGCATACTTAACTGTCTTGAAGTTCGGCATACAACAAAAATTTTATAAAAGTAAGTTATTTTCTTAAATACATACAATTTTTTTTTTGTGTCTTTATACATTTAATAAATATAAAACAATTGTTTCACTAGACTTTAACCCTTATGTCCAGTCTTTTGACTAAACAAAATAAAACATAAACTATAAATAAAAAATATTTTTAGTACGAAATTGCTTTAAAACTTTTTACGACTTTAGGCAGTCATACTACAGCGCATTAAAAATTTTTAATGTCAAACAAAAATCTAAATGGGTTTATAAATATTAATTTAAATTATTATTTCTTATAAAGCACTAAATAGTAATTTAATTTAAAAATATAATCTTAAAGTTGTTTCTTATAAACGTTTTTGTTAGACCTAAAATTTCTAAGGCTTTTTTTATTTTATTTATAGTCAAAAAGGTAGTTTTGACCAGTTAAAAAAAATCTAAAATTTCAACTTGATGATAGTGTAGAAACACCCATAAAAACATTTTTTTTAATGTAACAACTGTAAATTTTTAAAAGCTTCGCATAAAAGTCACAAATTTTATTTTGTTGGTATTTAATTAGTTATAATGAATAAGTTTTATTAAAACTCACGTGTGCTACAATCACTTCCTGTATAGTACTCAGGACATTTACACTCCGACCTTGTTCCTTCATCCGCTAGGTGGCATGATCCGTACTTACAGTTGTTGACGTTGCAAGTTTCTGAAAATATTTTATCAAATACAGCTTGTTTTTATAATCAAAGAATTATCTTTGTTGCACGATTAACTGTTTTGTGTTTATATAAATAATGCTTTAATAATTCTCTATTTTCAAATTCTGTTATGATTCAAATTAGTTGTTTTGTTTTTAACAAAAAAGTGTATATAATATAAGCTTTAAAAAACTGCTTAAGTTTAAATTAAAGTAGTTACTAGCAAAGGCGACACTTAGTGGAGTGTTAAATTGTCAAAATGTAAATGTATTTACTTCACATATTAAATGCTCTATTTTTTACATATTAAAGACGAAGCCGGCAGCCATTTGTAACTCACTAGCTAATTTTCCAAATAAAATGTTTTCAACGGCCACAGTTAATTAAAATTATTGTAGTAAGCAATATAAAAATACTGTTGGAAACCAAAAATCGAAATAAGCTAGTTTGAAAGATTTTTTAGTAATAATTTTATCTAATGACATTTTGTTAAACATAAGGTATAATAACTTTAAATTTGTTGTAAAAAAAACTTAAGTAGAGGTGTGCAAATTAAGTATTTTATTTACAGCCCGGTTTAGGTGACAAAAAGTCGCGACCTCTTCAAGTAAAACAAAATAGTAAACTGGTTTAAAAAAACTTATAAATAAGCATTTAGCTTGTCACTTATAACTTCTATTTATAATGTACGCAAAGTTATGTGTTAACTTTTAATAAAGAAAACTAAACTTTTGCTAGAGTACTATGCACACCATAAACATCTTAGCTTGCAAACAACTAGTGCCAAAAATAAAGTTGAGGTTTTTTATAAAACCTAATTTGAAGAATTACTCATTTGATTTTTACTATATATAAATCCTTATTATTATTTATATATATATGTTAATTTTTTAACAGACTTTATAGAACCTTTTATACTTTATGTGCAGTGAAAATTCGTACGGCAATAAAGTACTTACGTACAAGAGCAGTTATATTCTTTTATAAATTGTTCATCGTACATTATTTAAAATAGTTAATTTATTAAAAATAAAATAAAATATTTTTCTGATAAATCTAGCAGCTGACTATTAAAGTTGTCCTGCTCTGATATTACACGGTAGCTAATTTTTAAAGTCAAAGTCTTTTTTAAATAAACAAATAACATTTGGAAAAAATATAAAGATCGTATTTGCAGCTATAAAGTCACAAATATGCAAAAACTGAATTAAATTAGTAAAATTAATTATTACATAAAATATAAAAAAAATGCTAACATGAAAAGTTCATAACTTTTTTTTCATATAAATAACTGTTAATAATGTAGGAAAGAAAAAGGTAGCATTATTAAATTGGAATAATAAAACCTTTAAAGCGTCTGTAAAGATTTTAAAAAACACAATGACATGGCAATGTATACATTTTGTTCACATTTGGTTTTAAACAGACTATTTAGCACTATAAAAACCTTTAAACACTTTACAACTTTTATAACCTTGGCAATTGCTTTGTAACAAAAATATTTAACTGTAAACATTTAATTTTCATTACATGAAACATGTTAAAAAAAAGCAAAAATATATTTTTATAAAACTTGTTAAAAAGTTGCAAACCTTTATTTCTAAAATTCTCGGCACTGCAGGAGATAATAAACATCAGCAACAAAATAACTTTGGTCAATTTGAACTCCATAACTTTCTATTTATATTAAACAATTCTATATGTAAACTAAGTTTAAATGTAAAATTAATGGTACTTTACAAGTTTTGTTTATAAAACTAATTCTGTTTTTATAAGCCAAAATAGTAGTTGACAGTTAGCTTAAAATGTACTTAAATATTTTTTTAACTGACAGGCTAATAAATTTTATTAAGAAGACTTGAATTTTTTTTTTGTTATGAACAATTTAATGAAATAAATTTACTTTGCTTATTAAATATAAAATTTTAGACTAGTTAATATAACAAGAAGTTATGTAACATAAAATGTATATTTAAAATTTTTATTTTGTTCTGTTTATGTTTAACAACAAACTTTAGCAGACACAAAATGTGTCATAAAAAGCAATACTACTTTTAAAATAACATTTGAACTTTTTTCTTTAACTGATTTTTAAATTTTTTGTTTAACTTCTGCAAAATAAGAAAAATGAAAGCTCAATGTACCCAATGCACAAACTTTCATAAACAAAAAGTTTAAGGTGTTATAAAATCTGCTAATGAAATCAAAACTATGCTAAATGCTGTATAAAAAATTTAAATAATTTTTTTTTATTGCAACAATTGAAATAAAAAGCTCATATAGTTTTCTTTTTTTCATCTCACTCTGAATGTGAACACCTTTTTATTTTATTTTTCATCACGAGACTATTAATTGAAGTAAACTTTATTTAAAGTCTTACTTTTATACATAACCAAAATAATAAGTAAAATTTTGGTTTATCTAAAAAAAATAAAATTACAATTAAATGAGTTTCAAGCAATTTATTTTTAAATGAGTAAAATGACTTGGAATATAGCACAAGCAATTAGAGTCAGGTACTTTTATGTACCTGACTCTAATAAATCTAATAAACTTTTTAGAATAAATTTACAATTTCTTAGTCATAAGAGTTTTGCTTGATAAAACCCAAATTTCTAATGAAATTTTTATTATCTGTTTTATAGGAGTATTTACAAATAATTACTTGGAAAAAACTATCAACTGCATATATTACTGGTTGGTTTTATAAAAATAACTAGTTTTTCTAAAGAAAATTGACATTTTATATAAAGTACAATTTACTTAAATCAACTTTTATGTGAAGGCATACTAATGAAAAAATTGAGTTTATTTGAAAACAAGTTATAAGTAGTACTTACATATACACTACAATAAAATAAACATTATTTTTTTATTTTAGATACACGCATAGTTATTACGAAAATGGCTTTTTTAAATCTTATATTTTTAGCGGAATAGTAGAAATTTTAAATAAGAGGGAAAAAACAAAGTTTTATAATAAACAACAGTTATGTTTTTTAAGTTCTTAAATAAGTCAATTAGTGTAGCAATATTTTTAATCGTCTATCTAAACAACTAGATATTTACATTAACTTAATCAATATGTACCCAAATTCAAGTTTAAAAAAAATTGTATCACTTTAAAACTTAATAATAATAAGAGATATATTTTTAACTTTGATTGTGTTTTTTTTTTGTTAATAAAAATGTTCGTTGTAAATTTTTGTATTTTATTTAAATCATGTTATAAACAACAATTTAAATTTAACTACTGTATATTACTTATTTTTTCTAATTAATAAAGTTTTATGTACTATTAAAACTCAATTATGAGTACTTTTAGTAGTTATTATTTTTTGTAAGCATAGTTTAAAAATTAATAAAAAAAAAAAAAAAATTGAATTACATTTACTAGAACAGGATTTATTAATTAAAACAAACAGACGCTTATTTAGTATTCAGATCTCTTTTTTTATGGAATTTTGGAAATTCTACTTTGAATATTATTCATATTATTATTTGTTTAATACCGAGTTTAATTTAATTAAACGACAAAAAAACCATAAATTTTATTGTTTCTTTTAGTATTTTAGAGGTTTGTATTGTAAAAATTTACATATTTTGTTGAACAATTTAAAACTACTTCTTTAATAACCATAATTATTAGTTTATAGTTTTCATTTATTAACATAGGTAATCTGAAGTTTTATTACCAAGTAAACTTTGTTATAGTTATCGCATTGTATTTTATTTTCGTATAGTTATATATTTCTACGAAACTTAAATAAATAACATGCTACGGTTATGCATATTAAACGAATAAAATCTTTAAACATACTGATTAAATAATTTAATTTATTTAAAGACGTTTGCAATGGAAGATATATGATTACCATTTTAAATCGAACAAATATATTTTATTGTGGAATGATAAAAAAAACGCTGAAAAAGTTTGGTCTAAGGACCTGGTGTACAAAAAACCATTTGGTTATCAAGTCGTACACCACATGCTTATAAATTTTTTACAGCACATGTTTTTACAAGTTTAACGAACTAAAACTTTAATTTTTTTAGTCTGCACTTTTAAACCTTAATAAATAAAACAATATATAAATTATAATAAGCGAAAAGTAAATTAAACGAAAATTAACTAAGTTTTGTGAATACTTGAGAAAGTTTTGTTCTTAATGTGCTCAAAAACTTGTTTATTGAAATCATAATGAAAATACAGTCTAAGTCTAAAACTTAAAAGAATAAATAAAGAAATAAAGAACACTTTTAAACTTCAAAAATATATGAAGCCTAATTTATAAAACGAGATAAACAATACTGATAGCACACATGTAAATATTTAAAAAATAAGTGACATCTTTTTCAAATAAGGTAAAATTATAAAAAGCTGAAATAGTTTTGCGTTGTGGTTTATCAGTATAGTACTTTATACTTAAAGCTTAACTTTTTTTTTATTGATTCAAATTCTTATAGAAGTTAATATTTGAATAAATAAATACAAATGTTTTATAACATTTTTATTGCTTTATAAAGAAGTGAACTTAAGCATAAACTCAAACTAACTTTAATAAATAATAATAAAAAAAAGAAAACTGTGTTATTTATACACTATGCACTTAATGAAAAAAAAAAAAGAAACAATAACAATAAATAAAATAAGCACAAAAGTTTTATTTTATTTTTATTTTTCTGAATATTTTTTTAGTCCAAAAATGTAACGATAAAGAAGAAAATAATATTTACCAACTAAAAAAATGAAAAAATCCTTTTAGGTTTCCTTAGAAAAATGTATTAGTTAATTACAAGTAAACTTGAGTTAGTAGTCTTAGCTCACCATTTATTTATATGCTTAGCTCTCTATAAAATATACATATATCATTTAATTTTTTATATGGCTATACTAGAGAATTAAATATATATATAAAAAAGTTGGTAAAAATTCTGAAGTTAGATCAAA
Organism: Thalia democratica; assembly: GCF_965202585.1. Lineage (NCBI taxonomy): Eukaryota > Metazoa > Chordata > Thaliacea > Salpida > Salpidae > Thalia > Thalia democratica. Next base: position 1,394,848 of record NC_139171.1, on the reverse strand, counting down.
ATAGTAATCTTAATAAATAATCTAAAGAATAGTCAGATAGAAAATGCTGCAGTTTAGACTGAACTACTGTTATTTTAATTAAACAAATTAACTTTTGAACTTATGTTTTTGTGTATTAGATGACAACTATTATCAACTCCCTTTACAAAAGTATATAAACTAGTAGCATTGATCACTTATGACTTTGATTATCACTTTTATAAATAATTTTACAAGTTCATCCTGGAACTTTTAAAAATGACTTAGACTTCTTTAACATAATTTACTACCTTGGTAAGCTAGAAATTTGTGACCACTCTTGTTGTTGAATCTAAGTAAGAAATAATTTGTTACTGAAGACCTCGTAAGATAGTTATGATTTTTTTTAACAACTTTAAAGTGATCATTAAAGCTTTGTGATAACAAATTATTGTTAAAGTTTAACACAAACAGTGTATAAATTAAACTCGTACAATTACAGAATTTCAAAATTTAGTTTTTTTTTTTGGTTTTTAATTTTATTACACTATCAGCATATTTCTTATAATGTATGCATCTAAGTGTTCTGTTTATAAGAACATTAATATCATATTTACATTTTTTATTTGCTCATCCCAAGAAAAACAAATAATATCTAGTATTGTTCATAAACAAAGAATAAAAGACTAAATAGAATTCTTTTTCATTTAAGAAGTCTTTTTTTATGTAATACAGCGGATTTTTTTGTAATTTAGACTTTATAGTTTCTATATGTTGTGACCAATTTAAACTTCTGTCTATAATATTTATAATATTTTTTTTAATATAATTGTTTTACCTACTTTTACAAAAAGGTCTATATAATCATTTCGATTTCATTAAGATCTATAAATTTTTTCAAAAACTGTTTTTCGATTAATAAAATAAAACCTTCTAAAATAATTTTTTTTGTTCTTAAATATTAGTTTGCATGGTAGTAGTAATTTTCAAAACAATTTTATATGAAAAATTTATAAAGTAAATTTTGATAAGTATCAGTAGACTTTAGTTTATTTTTAATCATATATACTATTTAGTTAAAAGTTTTTCAACTACTTTTTTGTAAGTATAAGGTTAATATCTATTCTTATTAGTAGTCCGTTTTGGTTTAAGAATAAAGTTATCTTCTTATAAAAAACGTAACCAAATAAATAATTGAACTTAAATTAAAACTTGTAAGTTACCCAATTAAAATTTGAACATTTTCTTTTAACTATTTACACTAAATAAATCAAAATTATGTCGCGTTTGATACAATGTCTTGCTATTACTAGCTAACATTCAACCAAGAATTAAGTTTAAAATTATTTGTTTACAGCTAAACACTTTGAAATAAATACTCTCTCAGCAAAATTATGATTAAAAAACAGCATAATTGTTTCTATTATTTTAGGTACTATACACTAAAATAAGGGAAACAATGTTTTTAACATGTAGTTGCATCAGTAACAGCATGACACAAGGTTTTCGAATTTATTTCTACATTGACACAACAAACATTTTTTCTTCGATTTGTTTTGTTACTTGTTTAAGTAATTCTAAAAGTGATAAAAAGTTATCAATTAATAATAAATTGTAACTTAGAAACTAAAAAAGCTTATAAACCAAACTTTCGTAACTGATTTTGATAAATAGCTCTATAATTGTCTTTTGTTTAACGTTTTTGTTAATTAGAACGTTTATAAGTTGGTGTTTAGAGACTATAGACTGTACTTTAATATAATAAAAGGTTATTGGTATAATTAAAAGTAAAAAGTTATACAAAATATTCTCAAAAAAAAACAGACAAATAAGTTTTTAAATTACCGTACAAATTAAAAACAATGTTTTTTTAAACTAAATATTCAATAAACTAACACAACTTATCGATCTCTAAAAAGTTTATTAAAAAATTTTAAGTAGCGACTTGTTGTATACTTTTTACAAATACTATTTTTTTTTATTACATTTACAACTAAACTTTTAATATAGTTTTATAAGTTCAGATTTTATTATGATAACCAAAAATAACGTTAAATTAATAAAGCAACGTACTTTATGTACTAAAAAATTAGCTAAGACAAATTGTCATAAAGATTATTATATAAAAAAATAAGTTAAAGAAATTAACAAGATAAAAAACAGCAGGTTTAAAATTTACCGTACAAATTAAAAACAACGTTTTTTTAACTAAATGTTTCAGTGCTTAAAAAACTGATACAACTTATTGAGCTCTACAAAGCTTATTGAAAAACGTTAAGTAGCGAATAATTGTATGGCTTTTTAAAAAGGAAAAATTAAAAGAAAACATTTACATTTACTTTCAAACTTAAACAAAATGTTCTATAATCAACTTCCATTAAAATAAACAAAAAAAAACTTCAAATTAGTATGTTAGCGTATTGTTACTTACAATCAATTTAATTAAGAGGGACTAATTACAAAAATAAATAAAAACAAATAAGTATATTTAATAGCTTAACAAAATACAAAATTGCAGCGACTTAAAAGTAAAATTAGTATTCTTTTAAACTTTTTCAAGCCGAAATTCTTGCCGAGTTGTTTTGTTGATCTAGAGATTTATTCCGAATCTTCTTTACCACTCTTGGTGCCTTCAATCAAATAGTTTTTAAAGTTATTTGTTTCAAAATATACATTTGTATAAAATGTTTAATAAGATAAATATAATAAATATTAACAAGACAAAATTTTTATGCCTTATAAAAACTATATAAAACTTTAGATATTGTTTTAGTTTTTCAAACTGTTTTATATTAGATATAAACACACTTGTGCACTAATAGTAACGGTAATTATAGAATAAAGGTGCAAAATATATTAAACAAACTTTTCAATGACGTCATCTAGTTCTTCAATCAATTTTTCCGATCTCAAAGCAGGAACTGGGTGTTGCGTCTCGGGTGGTTTTTCATCGGAACTTTTTGGTACTTTCACAGAAACTTTTACAGCTTCATTCTCGGTTAACTTCAACGGAACTTCATTCACAGTGGCAAGGTTGCCCTCGATAGAAAGTCTTGGTTTCTTCACGGGAACTTTTGTGGAAGCTTCTTGAAATCTAGAAACATTTTCGATGGAACGTCTTGGCATTTTGACAGGAAACGTTTTAGGAGTGTTGCGAGCACTGTTCGAAAAATTTTCGATGGAACGTCTTGGCATTTTCACAGGAACGTCACATGAGACTTCTTTGAATGAACTCGAGTCTAAAGAGTGTTTGAAATGTTTGTTTCTAGTTACTTTCGCAGGAACTTTACTTTCAATTGTCATGTTGTTTTCTGAAAATCTTCTTGGATTTTTCATAGGAGCATCTACAGACACTTCTTTGAAGGCATTGGACTCAATGGGTCGGTTCACAGGAACTTTTTCATTTAATACATGTGAAGTAGACTGTCCATAAGAGTTTTCACAGGAGTCGGTAGAATGTTTCACAGGAACTTCTTGTAAAGACACTACGGGCTGTGGTGAAATTTTCACAGGAGAAATTTTATTGAGCGAACCATTGTTTTCATCAGTGGATCGTTTCAAAGAGGTTTCTAAAGAAGATTTATTTTGTGCATCTGTCAAATTAGTTTCAGAAGTAAGTGATGCGGAACCAATGATATATGAACTAGCTGAGTTTCTCTTCACTACATATGTGTTGCTGTTTATTTCTCTATCATTGTTAACAATGTTTGAGTTTATTTTTTTATCATTATTAACAATGTTTGAGTTTATTTCTTTATCATTATTAACACTGTTTGAGTTTATTTTTTCATCTTTATTAACACTGTTTGATTTAATTTTTTCATCATTATTAACAATGTTCGAGTTTGTTTTTTTATCATTATTAACACTTTTTAAACTTATTTTTTCATCATTATTAACAGTGTTTGAGTTTATTTTTTCATCTTTATTAACACTGTTTGAGTTTGTTTTTTCACCATTATTAACAATGTTTGAGTAATTTTTTTCATCTTTATTAACAATGTTTGAGTTAATTTTTTCATCATTATTAACACTGTTTGATTTAATTTTTTCATCATTATTAACAATGTTTGAGTAATTTTTTTCATCTTTATTAACAATGTTGGAGTTTATTTTTTCACCATTACTGCTAGATCTTAGGCGTTCCGGAAGTCCAGGGTTTCTGCCGACAGGGTTCACCGGAAACATATCGAATCCGTACTGGGTTGTATCAATTTTTAGCGGCGAGTGAAGTCGTAGATCATCGTTTTGTTCCTGTGAAGTTTTATTTATTTTGTAAGTTGTCAGCATACAGGCGTAGTATACAAATTTATGTAGAGATATTTAAACTAATAAAATATAAATTTCAAGTTATAGTAAAAATTAAGAAAACATCTTAGTTAAAGCCTGCTCCTACTTAAAACTATGTATATTTTGAAACTGATAATTAGTCGTTCTATTAACTCGGATTTCCCAAAAAGGGTTGTTTTGCATTTTTGAACAAAAAGTATTGGTTACATCAAAATTTGCAATAACTTTTTTAGCAAGAGCCTAGTATTAGAGCTACAGTACTAGAATAATTATAAACATTATTTAAATGCTTTGTACGCAAATACTCGTCTTACGAAGTTTCCCTTCTTTTAAAGTATGAAATCTTCTACAGAATTAAACTTCTGAAAGATATCAAAAATAATATATGAGCATAGAAACGTCGTAAGTCAATAAAAAAATTGGCTAAAAAAAACTGTCGTTTTTACTACCAAATGAGCTCTGATTATTTGGACATCTTAGATCATTATTATTCTACATTTTACTTAATATAGAACAAGTTATAAACTTTATCACAACCAAGTTTGCGTATTTGTTTCACCAAAAAACCATAACTTTTTTTTTAGTAACAAATAAAATTTTTAAATATTGTATAACACTTTACAATTTAAATAACTATTGATTTTTATATAAAGTATAGCGACAACCGCATTAACTTTCAAGATGAAAAATACCAACAACAAAAGCAGAATCTTGAGAACTCGAATCACAAAAACTACTATGAGAAGACTTTCTACCACTTAGTGTCGCTACTTGCCCACTAGATGGCGCTACTTGCCCATTAGATGGCGCTACTTGCCCATTAGATGGCGCTACTTGTTCATTAGAAGTCTCGTTTTCTAGTCTCACATCTGGTAAACTCCCTGAATTTGATGTAACTTCTTTGTTCATATCATAAAAACCACCCAAATAAGACCATTCCGTCTTTACCCATTTTTCTTTCTTGTAATTACTGGAAATAGGTTGTTGTTAAACAAACATATACAACTAAAAAGTTTCGTAAATTTTTAAATCTTTAAAGCTAAAAGCCAAATGACTTTCTAACTAGCTTTTACGTAACTATAAACTTTTTATCGTAAATGAGTAAGTCATTTTTAATCCCAAAACATTGAAATTAATATACTCGAGATAACTGTTCAACATATAGTTTTAATCGTTTGTTAACAAAAGATCCTAGTGAGGTAACTTCACTGGAATATAAATAAAAACAAATTATACAGTAATCTTCCTTTATTCTACCAATATATGTTTCTGTGTGTCAACGAATCAACACACTTCAACTGGGTTCTGTAAAAAATAATTACTGTAATGAGAGAATAGAAAAATAGAATAGAATATGTGTATACATGTTTTCATTAAAATAAGATATTTTCTACAGATAATAGTTAATAATAGGTAAAATACTTAATATTAAATCCGACTGTTATAAAACTATATAATATTTATGATTATTAAGTCTAAAATAAGTAAGGTAAGCTAAATTAAACAACAAAACAACAAATTATAATATAAACAAACAACTCACGTAAATGGGAAAGATAACTGATTCAAAATTTATTGTCGTTAACTAATGAAAAATATATTCATTGCAACTAATAATTACGTCACAATGTAAACGAGGTTATTTAAACTATTTAATTTGTATTGCAAAGATCATTAATTTAGTTTTTATTTAATCTATTTTGAACAAAAATAAAACATTAACCATTAGATAGTTGATCAATAAAATTTAATAAAACTTAACGACGGTGAAGGCAATAAGAGTCACAGAAACTCGATGTAACATGTATATTACATATTGAATGTTTGTAATGATTGAATCAAAGTTATATAGAATTAGGAAGCAGATTTAGTTCAAATGTAAAAATCAAAATGAAAAAATTAAACTTTAAGAAAAAACCAAAACACAAAAAAACAAAATTGTTATTAGGCTTACGATGTATTGACCGATAATTAATTTACAGCGACATACATAAAATCATAATGAACTAAATTTAATATATATTTTATTTTATAATTAATAAAATAATTAATTGGTAAAGTAGGAGTCGGTTTTTTAATTTAAAATATCAATATTACAATAATATAGCTGTAATAATATTAGATGTTTTAAATAATTAATAAGTAAGTTGTGTTATATATGAAAGTTAAAATGTAAAACAACAAGGTAGTCAAATGCTAAGTATAAACCTGCAGTAAAAAACCTACTAGCTCTCTTGGGCGTAGTAGGTAAAAAAGCACAGTTTATCTGTGATTTGAATACAGGCTTCCAATTAAACTTGGAACTTAACATATAAAGGTGTGAAGAATTATGGTCGGAGGTTAAAGTGAATATATGAAACTTCGGAAAATAGAAAGTGACTTGTGTTAAATAGATATAAATTATAAATGAATAAAACTATATGTTACTTAGGATATATAATTATATTAAGATATGTTAAGTGAGTGTGTTTGTGTATGTGGAAGGTGAATGAAAAGTATGAAAGGTGAGAAGGCGCCAAGGCGTTATTTGAAGAAAAACCGTCGGTTGTGTGCACAGTTGTTTGAAATATCACGTCTTTTATTTAGTAATTGTTTACTATTTTCTGCTAAAAATGCCATTCGTTCAAGGTTGCATATTTGGCAGATCTTGCTTGCGCTACTGATGTTATTGTTGGCGTGGTGGAGGATGCTCCATTCCATTTCTGGTTTGGTCCCATACCTATCAAAATACTGCCAAACGAAATCTGACAATCTTGTACTATTCTTTTTATTTACATGCTTAAAAGTATACTTATGCCCGGTGTACCTATCTTTAAAGTGACCTCCTGTCGAACCAATATACACTTTATCCTTATTATTATCATTAACATTATTATTGCTTTTGTTGTTATCTTCATTAATCTTACATTTAACACGCACCTTATACACAACATTTTTAATTAAGCAGTTACCATGTAACGGACAGTTTATTTTATTTGACTTACGACAGTTACAATTTTTACCTACATTGTTCTTGAACTTAAAACCACATTAAATTACTTCATTGTTATAAGTATTACAGATATTCGTATTTTTCTGGTTACTACAGTTATTATTTTTATTATAATAATTATTATTATTATCATAAATATCATTATTACTATTATTGTTACTATTATTGGTTATGTCGTTATTATTAATACTATTATCATATTCATTATTAATATGGTTACTACTATTACTCTTAATACCACTATCATTATAATTATAATTATTATTATTATTGTTGTTGTTGTTGTTGTTGTTGTTGTTGTTGTTGTTGTTGTTGTTGTTGTTGTTGTTGTTGTTGTTGTTGTTGTTGTTGTTGTTGTTGTTGTTGTTGTTGTTGTTGTTGTTGTTGTTGTTGTTGTTGTTGTTGTTGTTGTTGTTGTTGTTGTTGTTGTTGTTGTTGTTGTTGTTGTTGTTGTTGTTTTTATAATTAAATATATAACTTTGATTCAATCATTACAAACATTCAATATGTACTATACATGTTACATCGAGTTTCTGTGACTCTTATTGTTTTCACTGTCGTTAAGTTTTATTAAATTTTATTGATCAACTATCTAATGGTTAATGTTTTATTTTTGTTCAAAATAGATTAAATAAAAACTAAATTAATGATCTTTGCAATACAAATTAAATAGTTTAAATAACCTCGTTTACATTGTGACGTAATTATTAGTTGCAATGAATATATTTTTCATTAGTTAACGACAATAAATTTTGAATCAGTTATCTTTTCTATTTACGTGAGTTGTTTGTTTATATTATAATTTGTTGTTTTGTTGTTTAATTTAGCTTACTTTACTTATTTTAGACTTAATAATCATAAATATTATATAGTTTTATAACAGTCGGATTTAATATTAAGTATTTTACCTATTAATAACTATTATCTGTAGAAAATATCTTATTTTAATGAAAACATGTATACACATATTCTATTCTATGCTTCTATTCTCTCATTACAGTAATTATTTTTTTACAGAACCCAGTTGAAGTGTGTTGATTCGTTGACACACAGAAACATATGTTGGTAGAATAAAGGAAGATTACTAGAATAATTTATACTCGGAATAAAAATTTTCTTACAAAGTTTATTACATCTATAACTACTAAAATCGTTCACGTAAACCATTGCTTGAAATAAATTAGCTTTAATATTTAACATTGAAACTAACTTATATTTTTTGCAGCAACAATAGCATGCAATTACAATTAGAACGACAATTAGCACAACAGAGACTATAAATCCAATAACAAAAACACGAATTGTCTTATCAAACTCATCTGTGAAAAATGAATTTGGAGTATTAGGTGCAACTGCTTCAGTAGTACTAGGTATTTTTTCATAACACTTGTATTCTTTATTGATTTGTTTATCAAGAACATTGTAGGTTATCCTGAAGCACTCGTGAGTAGAAGATGGGCATTCCGTGCAATTTCCGTCTATTAAAAAAAATGTAAAGTTTAAAAATAAAAATAAAGATTTACTATTGGTAGTTAAAACACCAAACACTCCAGCTAATAATGTAATTAAATTGTTTAAGAAAATACTTGAGTAAGTTTATAGCTTGGCAAAAATTTTAATTTCTTTTAATTTTTACATTCAGCTATCTTACTCTTGAAATTCTCTTTACACTAGTGTTTGTGATAGACTCTTTTTCAACTTCCAAAATGTACAATAACTAAAAAAGATTTTTTGAAAATGCTTCTGCATTAAAAAAACCAATTCGTCAGACACATCCTAAAGTTGAAGCAAAAACAGCGTTAAATAATAAAATACTCGTGCTTATTAAGAAATTCCTGCTTTAACATAAAAGAACTCTTTTTTCTAACATATACAAACAAGTGACTACTAACAAGTAGCTTTATCTTTTTGCAGGATAGTACAGTGGTATTCTTCAGTCCAGTCATTATTGTTTCTATGTGATATTTGAATGCATGTCTCATTAGTAGAAATACACTTTTCACATTCTTCATGCTCTATGCAACAATAATAAAGTTAAAAGATTTTTGAGTCTACTATACGAAAAACAATAATTAAGATAACAAGTTACAATTTTAATAGAAAACTGTTATGCAAACCAAAATAAACATTTTGTTCTCCTTTAGCTAAACTGTAAAATATCAAGTCTTCGTTGTTAAACAAACCACTTTAATTCTATTGATAAACTTTATTCAGCTAATTTATATTGTTTGTCATCTAAAAACACTAGTTAAAGATATATGTATGAATTAAACTGACGTCCATCAATGCCGTAATCACTTTGATTTATGACGTATGAATTGGAACACTTCATCTTACCTTCATGCTGCTGACAAAATTGGTTCGCGTGATCACATTCTCCACAAGATCCTTCATCTACATCTGTTGAAAAATGTTATAAAAAATATTAGTGTTTGAACGAGTTGTATGGAAACATTACATATTAAAAGTGCATATAGTAGTAGCTAATAAGAAGTAAAAAAAACCGATCATTTGCAAGTTTTGATGGTTTATTGAGAAATGATTTATTTGATTTTACAATAAATTATATTTTAAGTTGGTATAATATTTAGTTGTAAACAGAGCAGAGATATCGATAAGATACAAACCTTAAGAAGTACGCATCAAATCTCAGAAATGAATAGTATCAAATAAATTTTTTTATAAGATTGATGCGAATATAACACAACTATTGTTCGAAAAAAATCACACAAAGTTTATTAAGACTACATTTTTTATTAATTATAAGTATACATTAGCTATTAAGTTATCAAAAAAGTTTGAATTTATATTAAAATGCTCCTTATCGATGTTTGTTCCTCTTTTAATAAAAATTAAATTTACAAAAAAATAACAGTACGTATAAAAACTAAATCTATAGTTTGTAAAATTTAGTTTTTGTGTTTGTATGAACATATATACCAAGTAAAACTGTTTTATACTAACGATGTTTGCAGTTCACACCAGTATAACCTAGTGGACAATCACAACTTTTTTCTGTTTTGTTTCCACTTGTTGTTTCTACACATTTGCCAACATTACAATGGTTAAATTCGCAATCTTCTGTGTTTATTATTTATAATATATAATTATATAGTGTATTTAAAAGTTGTCTTTTGGTAAGCAAAAATGTTTATTGCACATTTAATCTCCTCAGTACTACTGATTATAAATATAAATGTTTTTGTGTTTATTATTTATAACAATCATTATTTAGTGTAAGTTTAAAAGTTTTGATGCTTTTTTGCATATATCAGAAATTTATTTTAGTTCTTTAACGTCGAAGTTATGCTTAAAATAATGTGATATTTCACAAAAATTTTGATAACGTTATATAAGTAGTATTTTTTAGTATGGTGATGGTGTGTTTCCTGCATTTGACTAAATTAACTAAATGTTTCTTTATATTTCTTATCAACACTTTCAAAAGTTTCCGATTAAGATTTCATTCATAAAATCTGTTTTAGGTCTTTCATTAAGTTATTTTATTTAACTTTTTATTTAGTTTTAGTAGCATTTGAAATAAATGCGTTAAGCTTCAACTAGTTGAGTAACTTTTACATGGAACAATTATTGCTTTTTGAAGTTAAATGAAGCATTAAAAATTAGTTTTCTTGTTTTACATAAAGTTTAAAAGTTACTTGTATAATATTACAAAATCTTAAAACAACATGTATTATATACCGCCAAAAACATTTAGTACAATAGTAGATTTTAAAATCTAAACTCATAATTGTTTTTAATTTCTAAGCTATGGTATAACTATAGCTAAAATCTGTTAAGTACAGATTAGATTAGAATGTTTCTCTATAAAACTTTCGTTATATTATTTCTATAAAAAATTATACACAAACTTTTATTTAAATATTTTTCAAAATTTTTATCTATTTAATTTTATTTATATAGCAGACTACGGTTTTCTTATACAAAACATATTGTAGGTTTGTTATTTAACATCTTAAAAACAATAATTTTGTATATTTGTATAAAAACTTATCAAACTTTTTTCACAATATTCTCCAAAATGCCCTTCATGACAATTGCATGTAGAACTACCACTTGTATCAATTCCACAAACTCCATTTATACATTTTAATGTGCAGTCTTTTTCCAAAACTGTTATTTATTTAAAAAAATTTAAGTATTCGTGACTATTACAAAATAAACTTAGAACTTATAAGATTCTCTCAAATTATTTTTAAATCTAACAACTTATTTTTACTGCCATAAAAAACGTTTTATTAATTTCTTTAAACTGTTATAAAAGCACTTTCGATACTTTGAAAATTTAAACAAATATAAACTTTACTTTTTTTGGTTTTAAGATGTAAACTGTTTAATTGGTTTAACAAAGTTTAATCTTTATTTTATAACATCAAAAGTTATCAAAAGTGTAATAAGCAAACTAAAAACTCTAGTAGTTTTTTAGTGAAAAAGAGCTAATTATTCTAAGATTTCAAACCAAGTTTTAAATTCTATACAAAACATGAAAAACGTTATAATATTTACAAAAGTATTTTATGAAAATACAGTTAACCAAACTTTGTTAACTTTAACAGTTAAAAAAACAAATTCAAATAATTATTGGTTTAATGTATTATGTTTAATAATTTTAGTCAATAAAAAACAAACCATTTGTTGGAAATGCTTCGGTGCAAACTGATAATATTAAGAACATCAGAATGATTGTCAAAATAGTTTTCATTTTTCTTATATAAAACTAAATGTTATCAAAACTGTCTTCAAAATATTTAAAAAATAAGTTTGTTTTTTTTTATATACGTTTTATAGTTTTTTAATATATTTAACTACACTAAACTTTTTGAGTGTGCTCAACTAAAAGCTACAAAATAACTTAAAACAGATTTTATAAAATTTTAGATTCTATTTGACATAAAATATAAATAAGTAAAGTACCTGAATACTTTTTTTTTCAATCTAATTGAATACTTTGTTTATAAAATTGAGACATAACTAAAACTCACAGTTTTAAATAAAACTGATTTTTGGCATTTTTAAGCAACTATCAAAAACTAACACTTGAAACTTTCAAAAAAAACCACTAGCTAAAAATAGTTCACCAAACTACTGTTGTTATGAAGAAAACTAATCAAAACCAATAAAAAAAGGTAAAAATTAGCTTAACATATTAGTTTTAATTAGTTAACAGAATAAAGTAAAGCTTTATTACAAATTATGCAATATAGTAATTTCATCAAACTCTTACAACAACAATGAATTTAATTTAATTTGTTTAAACATACTTATACTTGGTTTTTTTAATTAGCTTTATTTAAAGTGAAAAACGAAGATTTTGGTTTTAATAAAGTCTAAGCAACAAATAATATAACAGTTTAAGTTTTAGTAATAATTATTCAATGAGTACAATCAATTTAAGAAATTTCACTAAAAGTATTTGTATGTAAGTACTAAACAAAACTTTAAAACTAAAAACAATTACAAATTGTCTACATCTTTTCTTTATTTCTGACAATAAACTATGGGCATATAAAAACTAACGGAACAAAAAACACGAAGTATAAGTATATAACTAACAAATTTACAATTTAGCCGGTGGAGTATTGTTATGTTTTAAGTTTTAAATATTATAAAGTTATATTATACTTTTTCTTTTGTTATGCTTTTTTTTTTCTATAGAAACATATTTGATTGCACTTTTAGATGCAAGTATAAAAAACAATACATCATATAACAAATTAAGTCAAACAAATAAATGATTATTGTTCAAAAATTTACTCTAAAGTGATAGATAAATCAATTTCTCTATTAACATTATTAGGTAGAATTTTTACAAAGTTTTTTTACTTATTTTTACTTTAACAACAATTAACTTAATATATAAACATATATATATATATATATATATTAGTTAATTTTTTAATTTATTTTGTTAGATTTTCACTTGCTTATTGTACTAAAAAGATTCTTAATCAAATTCAAAGCTAACACAAGAAATCTTACCAAAATTCTAAGCTAATAATCACTCCACAAAAAGTATTATAGTTAAACTTTATAATATAATTCTTTCACTAAGCTTCGAAATAAACTTTTAAGATAATCTATTTTCTTAAAATTGTTTTTTGTTTCGATCAACTCTTAAATGTATCAGTCACTATTGGTTTTTTAAGGTACTATACTAAACTTTTCAAATGTTATAAACATTACAATCTCTTTTAATCCAACTTGCAATAGGAACGGGTAGTTTTAAACGCCAACTTTTTTGCACGAGCGTCAATTTAGCCCGAGGATATTTTTGCAAGGAGGGTGACCTTTACACAAAGGGTCACTTTTGCCCGCAAACTTTTTTGCACGAGCGTCAATTTAGCCCGAGGACATTTTTGCACAAGAGTAAAATGTATATATGGGTAAATTCAAAAGAAAGTTAAAATAGAAAGAAGTTAAAATTTATAAAAAGATTAGTTAATAAAAAAAAAGTTACCGACCGAGGGTAAAGGTTAATGGTAACAGTGATTATATAAAATACAAAAAACGATAAACAAACTAAAACAAAATAAACTAATAAATAAAAAGTTACCGACTGAGGGTAGGATTAGAGGTAGCAGTGATAAAAACAATTCTACCTGATAAAAAATTTAAAAAAAATAACGGGAAAAAATTTGTAAAAAACATACAATAAAAACTTATGATATAAAATAAAAAATTTACCAACCGATGATAAGGGTTAGGGGTATTAGTAAAAAAAAGTTAATATAAAGAAAATTAAAAAAATTAATTAAAATTTGCAAAAGTTTTTTCGTGCAAAAGTTTTACTCGTGCATAAGTGACGCTCGTGCAAAAGTATCGCTTCGTGCAAAAGTGTCACCTAATACAGCTAAACTAACCGCTAATTATTTATACTTATACTAAAAATATACTTTTACTTGTTTGTTGTTAATCAAAAAAACTTTACTCCAGTTTTATTGTTACTAAATCATACAAAAACACTTTGAATGAAGTAAAACAGTTTAAAAAGAATATATTTAAACAAATTTAGTTTTTAAACGCTTCTTTAAATAACCTGCTTTATTTAAACGCTTACTTTAAAAGCAGTTATTAAAAAACAAAATCAGCTAAAAATATTTTAATTTTTTTTATATATATTTAATAAATTTACTATTGTATTTTGTCATATTGGAAACTAATAAAATTACTTTCTTTATATTTTAATTGTTTTTGTTGAGGTTTTTTATGCAGTTTATCAAATAAAAAATATAAAGTTTATTTAAAATAATACTTAAAATTTTAAGCACTTTTCAATGATAAAGTACATCGTAAATATATTTTTTTGAATTTTACATATTTAAGTTGTATAATTTTTTATTATTATAGATTTTTTACACTTGAAATTTACAGTTCTAAATTTTTTTTTAAATTTATCCTCTTTTAATTAAATATAAGTTTTAAGCTAATTATAAACTAATTGTAAGTTACTATCGGAATTTTTTTTATTAACTTTAATTTTCTTTTTTTTTAAATTTCGATAAAGCTTTTGTTATGAGCATACGATCAACTCATTGATTAATTTTTTTTTGAACTTCACCTTAAAAGTATGTAAAAGCTTTATCCTTTTGAGAATGTTTAAGTAGGTTTTTAATTAAATTTAAAAACTAAAAAGCCTAAATTAAGAAATGTTTCAAATGAAACACAATCGCAACTTTTGTTTTGATCTGATCTATAACTAAGCTTTTAAACTGTGCTAAGCTTAAAGTTTGATATTTAAAGTGTATTATACTTAAGTAAGTATTTCAAGTAGGTCAATATTTTAATTCCAAGTTACATAAAAATTTATCCATTGAAAAAATGCATCAAGTATTTTTTATATTTAAACAACATATGTAACAAGCAATTATAAGTTAACTACATTAATCAGTATAAAAACATACCGTTGACTTACAAATTACAAATATTTTGTTTTAATTTTTTTCTTATCTTGTCAAAATCATTATAACGATTAAAAAAAAACAACAAACAATACTTTTTTTAAATCTATTTTATTTACAAAGAACCACGATAAAAATGGCTCAAGTCACTTCGCACAAGATTCTTTTTCGCAGCATATTTTTGGCACATAATTCAGAGAGAGAAATTTTCATTAATTCCATTTCAGTTTTGTAGGACTTTGTCGCAAAATCTGAGCTTTGCAAATTTTGAAAACTTTTCACCACAAATCAATAGCACTAATGTATATAAGGAATAAGAAGTATATAACTAAAAGAATTAAATTTGCATTTAATTTGTCTTTAGATCCAGCTTCTATAACAAAATCATGTCACCAATCTATATTAAAATGTTTGTTATGAAAATTAAATAAAGTTAATCTAGACATAATATACAGTTTAAAAGTTTACTACAGCAGGTATAAGTACTTTAAGACATAATTAAACTTCATGCAATCATCTTTAATACTGTTATGCACATAATCTATTTAAAACATACGAGTAATACTAAAACATATAAAATCAAACTTATTATCACATACATATCAAAATCTATTTAAATTTATCTTTAAAACTTATGTTTTATTGTATATGTATCTAGCAAAACAATCAAAATAATTTACATGAAAAGCTTATTTATTTATTTTTGTAATTTCTCGGTACTTATGTATTTGTAAAATGTATATTAAACAATTGTTAAAATATTTTTATTTGCAAACATCCAATTAATAATAAATATAAATATATATTGTTTACACTTTAGTTAAAACTCTCCTTTCATTAATTCCTAACTTATAATAAGTGTATAAAAAAAACTAATTGAACTGTTGTTTTTGTTTTATTTATTTATTAAAGTTGTTTATTCCAATTTAAGAGGCAAACCGTACGTGTGGTTAGTAGTTTTATAACTAACTAAAATAATAAAAAAAGATAAAATCATTTAATGTATATGTTTTTAAATATGTTTTATTTATCACTTTTAAATATGTTTTATTAAATGATCACGACATATTATAAACAAAAAGGTTTATTTTAGCTAACAATATATTCACAGAATAAAAAAATTTCATACCTTCTATATCCGAATCACCATTTGAAAACCGTCCTTTTTTACCTACAGTTTTACCTAAAAATAAACAACAATTTTTAATTAATCATTATTTACTCACTAAGAACTCTGTTTATACGTGTGTATCAAACTGGTTACTAAAAAAACTAAAAACAGATCTTTACAGAGAGGTTTAACTTGTATGTTATGTTACGATTGTCAAAATCGTTTTAAATACTTTAATTACTTTTACAACTAAAATTACAATTTTTAATAGCAGATCATCATAAGTTTGGTATAAGCTAAAATTTCTTGTCTAACTTTTAAAGTTATGGTGAAGTTTTTAAGATATCAAACATTTGTTTACTAATAGACCCGATGTTTTAAAGGTAAGTTTAAAATTTGTACTGTAACATTTCTTTATAAGCAACTTTCTAAATTCAATCTTAAAAATGCTACATGTCACGTATTGAAAAAAAGTAATTTAAAGTACTCAAAGCTTAGTTTTTACATAGAAATATCTTTATTTAGTTAGAGTCTTAACTTTTATATAGTCTCATAATTTTGATCTTTGTTAACAGTCAAATAAAAATATACAAAAGCTACGAAATATATTTTTTTTTGAATAAAACAAGACAAAATCTTAAGTTTAAGTTTGTTCTAAAAATGTTTTACTTCACTTATACAAAATTTTACTGTTTTTCTACCATAACTCGTACAACTAAGTATAAGCTCTTACAGCTCTTCTTACTTAACTTACAACTTATAAACTTTACATTAAATACCTTTTGTTGTAATGCTATTAATTAGTAAAAACTATGAAATAAAACTAACATTTTGGTATAATTTTTTTCTTCGGTTGATTAAACGTAATAGGTTGATCATCTCGACTTTCTTCATAATCATCTCCATAATCATCTTCATCGTCATCATCATCATCAGAACGATCAATCTGAATCGGTCTGTTGTACTCCTGCATTTTATAGTCACTGTAATGATTATAGTGACCATGTGTTGATGATTTTTGCATGCGATTCAACCGATTCTATCCTGATGCTCCAGGTTGGTCTTCATCATACATCTCAGGTGCTCTTACACGATTGTTTCTCGGTAAAGTCCTGTTCTTCTTTCTGCTGTGCTCATCAGGACACCATGCTTTGTCACAATTACAACTTTCTAATATAAGTAACTAGTTATAATTTATAATATTAACTTGAATAAAAATTATTTAGTAAAGTAATACATCTTAAAATAAAAAGCCTACCTTTAAGATATAATACTCTTTGAAAATGAAGTAGAGTACTAATTTTAAAGCTATAACCAGGTATCAAAAATTAACCAGTGCCAGTTTAGTAGACAAATAATATTTTAACTATAACTTGTTTAAACTACACTTTATAGAGATTGAATTTCATTTTAGTCAGTTTAATGAATATAGTTTTATACGATGGTATAATTTATTAAAATAAATATCATGCTTTTATAAAGCACGTCTATCCATTTTTTTTTAAATTATAAGTTGCCCTGGACATGACATTAAACTGTACCCGGTTTGACTCGATAACCGAAAGGTTTTCTCGTACACCACGTCCTAGGACCAAATATTTGAGCGCTTTTTTTTTCGTTCAATAAACTCAATATATTTCAACAAAACGATTATGTAGAATTACATTTAATACTTTAAAAGCAACAACTTTAACAACCGAAATTATATTTTTTATTAAAAATTTAAATTACATTCTAAACATTGTACTTTTACGATTTCTCTCTATTAAATAAAAGTTCAACTTTATTGTTTTAACAACTAGTTTAAAAATAAATTAATAAAAGTTTACCTGTTGGTTGACTTCCTGACTTCGGTATGTTTTTCAGGTCTTCAACTGAAATATAACAACAAATAAATAATATGTTTCAAATAATCTTACCAATCTTAAACAATTGAGGTTTAACAAGTATAATATATTTAAAATATTTAAAAATATAGTTTTGTCAAGAAAAGACTTCCAAACTTAAACAAGTAAACAGAAACGCTAGAATTGAATAGAATGTATTTCAACTGCAATAAAACAAACAATTACGTTATAGCGAAAGTTGATTTAAAGTTAGTTAAATATTTGTTTTTATTAAACTTAACTGACCGTTGCGAACGTGTAACTGATGTTTCACACTATTCGGTTTACCGATCACCATCTGGGACCCTGAAAATTAAAATTTAGAAAAATATAAAAATTGTTTTACACTATTCGGTTTACCGATCACCATCTAGAACCCTGAAAATTAAAATTTAGAAAAATGTAAAAAATGTTTTACACTATTCGGTTTACCAATCACCATATTGGATCCTGAAAATTAAAATTTAGATAGAAAAATATAAAAATTGTTTTACACTATTCGGTTTACCGATCACTATCTGGGACCCTGAAAATTAAAATTTAGAAAAATATAAAAATTGTTTTACACTATTCGGTTTACCAATCACCATCTGGGACCCTGAAATTTAAAATTTAGATAGAAAATAATAAAAATTGTTTTAGTCTATTTTTTACAAAAAGTTTATTGCATAGTAGAATAACACAAAACAAACCACATTTTTACAAATATAATAAAAGTAAAATTAAAGTTAGTTTTGTAAGTAACGATAGTTTCTGTAAATGTCTTGGTATAGAGAATTATTTTTTAAACTTTATTTTCTGTTCACAAACTTCATTAAATGATAAATATTAAAATTAGCAAACAAATAAAAACTATTTTTAATGAAGTATTTAAAAACATTAAGATTTACCAAGAGCTTATTGTATATATATATATATATATATATATATAAAGTGAAACTACCATCATCTTTCTTTTTTGACATAAAACAGCGGAAAATCCCCTTCTTCTTGCCTGTAAATATAAAAATTATTATACACCAAAGTTTAATAAATACACAAAAAAACGTTTTTATGGCTATACTAGATAAGAGATTTGATTAAATAGTTTTTATAAACTTTTCTCTCTAAAAACTTCGTTAAAACTAATTAATGAAAAATAACCAGTTCACATACCTCTGTTATAATAAAACGAATTTTAAATATTGAACTATTTCTAGTATTGTTAAATAAATGACTTTGAAAATACTTAAACAAACTAACCTTTGCTATTCGCGGACACGTAACTGCTGGAATACGGAGTTGCACTTGCTAAAATAAAAATTAGATAAAACTTATTTCCAAAGCTAAATTTGTTTACAAATAATTCAATAAAAACTCTGATTTTTTATTAATAGTTATGAACTATCACTACATCACTTAATAATAGCTAGAAACACACCCCACATTTCAAACATAATTTCAATACAGAGTTAACAACTTGAGAGCTTTGCACAAAACTTAATTTTGAGCTAGAAAATTTTTATTTTGCAGTATTTTTTACAAACATGTAAACAAGCGACCTAAACTTAGTTTTGCTGAAAATATGTATTAAATACAGCTAGTCTTTTTATTTTCATACATTAAACAGCTAAACTGAGAATTTTATAAACTTTTAAAATACAATTCCTATACAACTAAAATAGGAGTTATTACATCCATAATAAACTATTTTGTGTATATTATGTATCGTATAACTAATTACATAACAAGTTTTGCACACAAATACCAAAATTTTATAGTTTTTGTAAAATATTTATTATTCTCGCATTTTTTACCTACTGGGTGACCATAAGATGCATGTTTTGACGGCCTAGAGATTTCATCTTTGTTTATCTCTGTAAATATTTAATTAAAAAAATTAAGTACTATTTCTACGGTAAATTGTTAACTGTTTTTTAATAGTGAACTTGTATCAACTGTAAACCTTTATACTTAAATAAATAGCATTTAGATAATCTTTAGTTTGAAAAAAAGTATTTAAAATATTTTTTAATATTTACAAAAATAAAATAGCATTATAGCTACTAGTGATGTATAAAGACAAAAAACATATTAAACTTTATTTTAACTTAAAAAGGTTTGATGTTTAATACTGAAAATAAATTTACTTTTATTTTTCTTTGATTTGATTAATTTCTTCCATAATTCGTCCATATTTTTCGGTTTTTATTTTACTTTAGTAAAAAAAAGTGTTTATATAGTCTGTTAGAATGTTTGTTTACATAAGTTGCTTGTAATAAACCAATTTCTATATAAAAGTATATTTATTATATAAAATGTGGTATTAATGCATTATGCACCAAATATTTCTCAAAAAACTTTTATCTGTAATTTATAAATACACAAAAAATCAAGCCCGTAAAACTTGTAAAGTAGTCTATGTCATTATAAGGTTATTATTTTAAGGTATTTATCTCATCTTTTCCTATGATATACAATCCACTTTGAGCGAAATTTAAAAAACTATATTACTAGTATATATTCTCTCTAAATTTTATTCCACATGTTTAATTTGGTTCTTTTTTTTCAAAATATAAATCAATAAACAGGTTTATCTATGTTTAAAAATATGTTAAGTGTATTTTTTGATTATATTAGCTCACTTGATTTTGTATAATATAAATTTTGAATAACTTAAATAGTTTAGAGTAAAGTTTTTAGCAGTAAAATTGATATGCATATATTCTACAGTCTAAACCAAATTTTTTTTTGGTGAGCATTTGATATCAATATCAGCTCTTCTTTTACATCTGTTTCAAATGTTTATTTGTCTAATAGTTAATTTATCGTTTGTTTATCTAACAACTTTATAAATTTAAACATAAAGCTTTGAATTTTTGCTATATAAGTTAATAATATCTATTTCGTAAAAGTAATCTTATTGCAAGGTGATTTTAATATAACATTGATTAAATTTTTCGGATGAATTGTGGTTTTTTGATTTTATTGCACACAAAAGTGTGATTACATAAGAAAATGAATTTTAGTTGATTTAGCTAATAATTTTTAGATTATTAAAAGATCACTTGTTTGACTTAGTTTATGTATTTTGAAATATAACCAAAATTAAGTAAATTATCGTTTGTTATAATCTATATAAAATTAACATAAATCAAAACTAAGCTACAGACAAATACTGTACTTAATTATTCAAACTATTTTTTTGAGGTAATAGAATAAACTAGATAAGTAACAAATTAATATTAATTTGTATAGTTGTTAGAGTAAAAGCCAGTTTAACTGTTAACTGTCTTACTTTTCTTTTTATATATTATTTCAATACAATTTTGTAATTAATTGATTTATTCTACAACCTCTTAATATTCTTAGCAAAAGTTGATTTGTCTAATTGTCATTAGATGATCAGTTCTTTGATTTTGACTTAAAAATAATCATATATACATTAAAATATTTATATTTTAGAACTTCTATATATGTTTAGAACTATTTTAAAACTAATATGTATGATTCTGTTATATAAGCACGTTTTAAAATGAAATTAAAGATAGTTGTAAATTAATTTACATAAAACACTTTAACTTATGTAGTAGCATTTTATCTCTTAATACTTTTTTCTGATATTATTTTCAACAACAATGCAAAACACAGCTCTTAATCTTTTGACATCAAAAATAATGTATCGTTAGATACGTAAAATTTAGATATGTCTTCAGAAATTTGAAAAAAGTGTTTTCAATGCTCAAATGCTTATTTTTAATTTAAAAAAAATAGTATTTAATTGATTACCATTAGCTTCATAAAATAATTTAAATTTTTAATTAAAATATACAGAAAAACAATTTTATTTAAGCAAGTTATTTTACATACTTTAAAAACGGTTTCAATTTCCAAAAGTACATTTTATCTTATAATATTTAAATTTAAACTAACCGTCATGATTGAGGCACTAAAAAAAAATTAAATAAAATTTACATAAACAGTTTTCACCCTACAAACTAAGGTTTATTACACACATGGTGGTTAATTAACTATTTTTTTGTGAATTACCATAACATTTTTATTCATTTATAAATATATGAACTAGCCATTTACTAAACTGCTAATACTGCTTTCAAATTTTTGCATTTGTAGACGTGTTTTTAGCCGTTTATACTTAATAAATTAATAAAAAGTTAAACGTATGAAAAAAAATTGGAACTTGTTGGTTGATTTTTAAATGCTTTAGTGCAACACAAGTACCATAATAAATTAAATAATACTAAGGTACGATATACATTATATTTGTTTAAGTAAGGCAAATAAAAGGTTTAATTATACCACTTCGATCATCAGATCACAAACCTTCGGTAGACTGAGACCGGTATCGTCCTTAATAGGACTCACTAGTCAGTCACAACCGAAAAAATTGCAGTCTTCAATTATTATTGATGTAAGAAAAATATTTATTTTATTCATAACTGTATAAACACCTTATTTAAGTGTTTTAAGCTGTATATAAGTATAATTTAATATAAAATAAGAGAATCAATTTATTGCTTTATAATGCAGTTATAAAATTTTAAACCAATAAACAGGTATAAAACAAATTATATCTTTATATAAAAAAAATGTAAAATCTAGTGAAATCGTAGATCTAAAGTACTTGAACCACAAACTAAGAAAAGTATTTTTATTTTCGCAAGAAAAAAAAAGGACACAAACGTAAGCATAACTATTTTGTAAGTTCATAATATTCTTAAAATATTATATATCTTGTCAACACAGTATTTTCAACCAATTCAGTTTTATCCAATCTACAGTGATTTCTAAGTAAATAATATTTAGAATTAAAGCAGGCAATGAACTTTATTAAAAAAAAGTTCTTAGCAGAGTAATCGATCCTCGTTAAGGAGGTATAACGTTCTAATATTTAAAATTTAATTTTATTTAATCTGAATTAACTTTTCTAAATAAATAATTAACAATTTAATAAACTATGAAGTCTTTTGTTCATATATAAAATAAAAATTCGTTGACTATAATAATACAAGAATGTAGAATTTTTACAACTAATTTAGTATTTTACAAATATAAAAACATTATTAAGATTTTAGCTTACGAATAAAAAAATCATAATATAAGCAAAGTGCATAGTACGGCTATCAATAACTATTAGTGACATTACATAAAAACACATATGTTTTAGCTTCAATTCTTTGTATAAATTTAACGTTTTACATAGCCATCACGTTTGTTGTCATCAATACAATTTAAAAACTGTTCAATACAGTTTAAATATTTGTCAAATATTTAACTTTCTTTAACCATCGTGTCTATACAGCTAGTAAATAAATAAACTCACGTAAAAAGATGTAACTTTATTTATAGTGTAGCTCTCTATAAACTAGTTGAAATTTAAACTTTAATAAAAACAGTTCAGAGTACAATTGTATAAGTTATCAGACTGAATATAAATTGTTATTTTACAACTGTCTAAATTTTATGTACCGAAACCTATTTGAAACGAAAACATTTTTTGTTATAGTTAAAACAAAGGGCTTCAAATATGTTATTGCTACAAACAAAGGCAATAAATTTAATTAAACTTTCTGTAACAACGTTCTACCTATACCTTTTAATTTTTAATTAAAATCACACAAACGCCTGTTTTATAGTTTTATATGAAATTGAAAATTTGTTAATCATTTACGTTGTAGTGATCTGTTTTCAGAACCGCTCTGGTCTGTTTTACCCCATCACTTTTTAAATTAAACTGAAAACACAACGTAAAGCACTTTAAATTTTATCAAAATTTTACTTCTACTAAAGCTTTTTAAACGGAAATTTCCATTAAAAAATCAATTAGAAAATTTTAATAATTAAGTTAAGACAATTACACTATAATTGTATATATTTTGTGTAAATTTTGTTTACTCACAATTGAATATTGCGCTTTAATGTATCTAAAAAAACTAGTACAAATACAAATTTGAATTGTCTGTTTAAGATTATGCCTTTTTAATACAAATAATTAAATATACAATTAGTTTTGAACTTTTAAATACACAATTTAAGCTCTAAAAGTACTTAATATTTACAAAAAATATATAGAAAACAAAGCAAAATTTTGTTGAGTTCAATCATAATTATTTAATTTTAGTGTAATTAACTTTTTTTAATTATTTTCCAAGTACAAATAAGCAGCAAACCTTTTCATATCGTTTTTTTTTTTGCTACGGGTTTTATACGAATAAAAAATTTTGAAAAGGTAATCAAATAAACTTTGAAAAAAATTAAAATTTTCTTGTGATATAATTGCTAGTTCTTATAAGTTTTAGGTTTCTTGTTAATTATTTTATTAATTTTGTTTTCTATTTCAACAAAACTAAGATCTTTTTTTCCTAAACTCGTGAAAAAAAAATTACTAAGGATAATCTAAGGTAATAGCAATGGTTATGTAAATTTATTTTTTGTAACATAAGAAAAGTTTTTGAAACTTATTGATATATTAATAACTTAATAAGAATGATATTACACTTATCTTTAAAAAAACAAAAAATAATTATGTATTACTTTTATTGGAAAAGGTAACAAAACAGTAAATAAAAAAAGAAATTAATTAATTTTAAGTCTTTGTATTAGCTTTTAATGTTTTGTCTCAAAGCTAACCTTAAGTTTATAAACTTATTTAGTGTTGAAACTTTAAAAATTTTGACAAGCTATTAATTAAAGTAAACTTTGATAAACAAATCTAAAAATTATTCATTTAATTACGTTGCACACAAATGTTAACTTCGGTATCTTTTAAATATAAATTAGTGTTTTAAATAATAACAATCTGGTTTTGACTAGATTCTTTTAGTAAAGACTCTAGTCAAAATTGTGAATAAAATTACCAGAGCTTTCTCTTGTTCTTTTGAATAGTTTTTACTTAATGAAATGTGTCATTTCATTGTGAAATTTATATTTTTGATCTTCTTCTCCTTGTGGAAAATTTCATAATTTCATGTTTGTGCCTTTGGCACTTTGATCCTGAAGGACGAATTTGGATGACTCTAACCCACCCACACCACCCTAGTTGTTTCAATCTGACTTATATTTAGTTTGTAAACTAGTGTTTGTGGTTAGTTATTTATCAAGTTGAGTTTGTCTTTGAGCTCTGAAACGTAAGTTTTATTGAAGATGCATCAAAGTCGACACAAATTTAAGCTGACTCAACAAACCTAAGTTATTGTACTTAAAATTCGTATATTTTAATCAGACTGTCTTGTTTGCAAGCATTTGTTATTTACGTCACCCTTTACCACCAAGGTTTCTTAATTGAAATGTGAAGAAAATTTATCATTATATATATTATTTCACAAGATCACCATGCTTGGTTTTCTTACTTGAGAGTTTTCTTCAAATACTTGACTCAAGAATGACATTCTTGTGCCTTCGGCACTTTAACCCTGAAGGACAGTTTTAGATGACTCTTCTCACCCTCACCACCCAGGATGTTTTAATTTAACTTATATTTATTTTGTAAACTAGTGTTTGTGGGCACTTCGATTACCAAGCAGAGATTTTTAAAATAATCAACTTTTTTTTTAAGTTTTATTGAAAAAACAGTTTATACTGCACCAAAATAAGATGTGGGCTTTGTACAAACTTTAGTCGTTTGCAAACCAACTAACACAAAATTAAATAGTTATAATATAAATATTGTCTTGTTTTCAAACGTTTGTTTCTTACGTCAGAATAAGCTTTAAAATACAACGTTGATGGGTATACATCTTTTGTTTAACTTGAAAAAGCTACACTGTCTATAAGACCTCAAGTTAGTAATAAATTAATATATAATAAAAAATGTAATAGATTTTTCCTAGCTAAAGTCAAGTTTAAAATCAACTAAATTTTAGTCAGTTTTTAATTTTCAATCTGAAAATTAATATATAAATGTCAAACAAATTTTGATCAAGTTATATAAAAAAATTGTAAGTATTTAAAAAGTTCGTTTGTGAAATAAGGTAAATTAATGTGATTTTCAGTTATGTAAAAAGAAGAACTTACTGCTGATAATATTTATAACTATACCAAAATAAAGTCTTAAAATGTTATTAGATTTTTTACTAAAAACTTAGTATCAATCGAATTTTTGTGTAAAACAATCTATAGAGATGTCAGAACATAAAGTTTGTTGTAATGTTTGACTGATTAGATTTTTAATTAATACTTAATATAGTAACATACAATATTCAAGCTTAGGAATATAATTTTCTTTTCGTATTAACCCATTTGGCGCTTAAATCTTTAAAGTCAGAATATAAAGTTTAATTTTTATTAATAACTCCACTTAATATAAAGGTCAGGAAACTTCGACCCGCGATCGTGATACTGTTATAAATCGGCCTGTAAAAGGTTCTTGTTTATAACTGTGGCTTAATTTTTTTCTAACTTTCACTAGACATTAGTTAAAAAAGAGTTTAAATTTTTTAATATAATTTAGGGCCTGTTAAACTAAAAACTGTAACCAACCAATATTTTATTTTCCAAAATTTGGGCCGCGACCATGAATGCTTGTCGACCCCAGCCTTATTATGTCTTAGTATCAATTTAATTTTTGTTGTTAATAAATTATAATAAAAGATTGTATTAACTACTCCTGTATTTAAAGTTTTTTTGGAAAATTAGTTTAACATCTAAGCGCCCTCAACCATAGACTAACAGAGTCACTAGTTATGTTTTTCGTGATAAAGCTTGAAAAAACAGCTTTTATAAATGCTTGTAATTAGTCTTACTACCTAAACTAGTTTACACTTATTTTGGAAACTACTGTTTGTTGTTACGTTGTTCATCAAACATTAATTTTATTTGAAAACTGCAGAGTGAAATGTAATTTCAAATTACTTGAAAGAGATTTAGTAGATGCAAACCAACTAATATTTGAATAAATACTTTATATTAAAATCTTATCATGTTTGTGAATGTTTGTCTTCTTACATTTAAATAAGCGACAATACAAAATATTAGCAACTTCTTCGAAATTTAGTTGCTAAAGGCAAGTTAAGTTTTAAGTTTTTTTAACTTTTATATACCAATACTAATTTAACTGTTCAAAAAAGCTATTATGTTTCAGATTTAATACGATATTTTATTCTTTAGATTTTAAGTATAACTACTCGATTTAGACATATAAATCGTAAAATTATTATTTTTTAATAATATTACAGTTAATGTTTTTTAACATATTTACAGTACAAAGAAACATTTTTATATTGTAAATAATATTAATTATATGCATAAAGTTTTGGTTCCGATTTTTTTACAAAATTGTCGGCTAAGCTCTTCAGCATAGATTAATTTTATAATAAATAGTTGTTATTGCTGTTAAACTCTTTATAACAAATGAAATCAAATTATAAATTTGTTGTTTATGTAGTAAAACTCATTTAAAGGAATTTTTTTAAAGTAGTACTACTTAGTAGTAAACTAAAAATTGCTGATAAATAAAATAATCAGTTAAAATAAACTACAGCTTAACACTTCACGCTCAAAGAGATTTTATCAGATACATAGTTTATAATCGGCAGAACTGTAAACTTTTGGATTTGAAATACTCTCTAGTTGTTATACCTATGGTTTAAAAGTTTAACTTTTTTTATTAATAAAGTCTGGAGTAAAGTGGAATATTTAACTTCTTAAACGATTAGTTAATTAAAAAAGTATTACAAACGAATTAATTACGTTTATTCGACTTAAAAACATTTAATTTGTTGTACTAACGTGTTTTCAAAATAAAACGTTTTAACAAGAGTAGCAACCTAATAATCACAAAACAATCTATGTTTTAAATAATAAAACAAATTAAAAAACTACGTTATACTTATAAGAAGTTTTTAGTCAAAACACAATAAAAAAAATTCTAATTTAAAAAAACTTTGTAGGAATATTTATCTTTTAATATAAATTACCCATCATATTTTTATTGCTCCAAAAAAATACATAGGTATAAATAGTATTTTTGATCATAAGCTATTTAAAAAAGTTGTCATTCATTTTATGAAAAAGTTTTTTACGGCTTAGTTTTGTATCTAAAACAAACAAAGAACACACAAGATATTGTTATTAAGTTTTTTT
Source organism: Thalia democratica (assembly GCF_965202585.1). Lineage (NCBI taxonomy): Eukaryota > Metazoa > Chordata > Thaliacea > Salpida > Salpidae > Thalia > Thalia democratica. The sequence continues at coordinate 1,366,612 of NC_139171.1, read as the reverse complement.
TTAAATAAAATATTATAGTTAATTCACTTTACGTGTTAAATGATCGGTTTAAAAATATAAAAATTCAAAATAGATTTAGATTGGTTAAAAAAAGTATTTTGACTGTAAATTGTTTTTAATAAAATTTTTAATGAATCAGTTTTAATTGAACTACAAAAAATGTTTAAGCTTTGTTGGTAAACAAATATAAAATCACACTGTTTTCTGATATCTTTTTAGAATATACGCATTTTCTAAATTACGTAGGTATAAACGTAAATTATAGGTTTGAATACGTCAAAATAAAACCACAAATTTATCTAAAACGTGTATTTTATCTTAAAATAATTTGAATAAAACGTTTTATCGATGTTGCAAACTATACAACTAAAAAATTGTTTTTAGTTTGGTCATAAGTTATGATTTAAAAAAGTTAATGCTAGTTTTTTATATAAAAAACAATTTGTAAACCGAACTTAACTTAGTAAAGGTTTTTTGCTCATGACAAAAAAAAAATAAAAAAGTTATTAAGTCTTATGAAAATCTTGAACTTGATGTAAATCAGCTTGAAATATTAATTCTTACCCAAACACAATTTATTTTTTCAATTTCATATCAAGAGAGGACATATTTAACACAGAAATTCGTGCAAAAACTAAAAATATTAAAATTTAAATTTAATATATCCGTGTAAGTCTTTCATAAATACTCCACCGACACTTTTGTCCAATTTCAATCCAAAAATGTAATAAAAAAGTAATTAACAAAAATATTTACAGCTTTTAAGCCGTTTGACCTAAATATAGCTTTGTATCGAATGATATTACAGGCACACTCTGTTTAAAGTAATATGTTTAAAAATTTGTTTCTAACGAGCTAGTTTATAACTAAATTTATAAAATAAACTTAAAAAGTTAACATAAAAGTAGTGTAATCTTTTTTTTTATTTTTACTAGTTAAAACAGTTTACATCTTTAGCGCTAAAAATAAAGTAAACTTAAAATAAAAGCTTTAAAGTTTCCTAAAAACTTAATAAAATCTTTGATAGCTAAATTAAAGACAAATTTTCTACCTATATATATAAAATATAAACAAATATCTATGTTAGAAACTCAATTTTTATGTCTTTATACTTTTCAATTTATAGATAAAGATTTATAAATAGATAAAATCTTTATGTTGCGAATACTAACTATTCTAATTTGTAAAAATTCAAAAAAAAAACTCTTTAAAGAAATATTAAAAGGGAACAAAAGAACAAATTTTTATGTTTCTCAGAAATTATGTTGATTAAAAGTTCAGACAAAAATGTTTGAAAATTAAGTCTGAAAATCTTGACTAAGCCTGTAAAATTCTTACAACTTCTACAAAATCCAAGAGCTTACAAAACTATAATATTTAATCTTTATTTGAAAATGTTCCACACTTTTTTTTAGTATTTTAAGACTTTTAGATCTAATTACAGTGCTACTTATTCTAGGAAGTTAGTAAATCTTTAAGCTCATAGTTTTAGTTTTTTTTAGACCATAAAAGTTAATCAATAAAAAATTTGAAAACAAAATTAAATGCTTCAAAGTAGTGATTATGAGATTTAAATATTTGAACTACTAACATATTTTTCTTTATTAGTTAGAAAGTATATAGTTTGACACAAATAAACTTCAGTCACAATTTAATAAGTTCATATTTTGTTTAAATTCCAACGAACTTGCTTCGTTTAGAACTCCACTGCAAAAAATTATTAGTAATTAATAATCTTTTAAGATTTAACAACATAAACAAATCATTTTAACTAAAAAAAGTGCTCAGGTTTTGTTTGCGAAATTCCCATTCCGTTTCATTCAGCTTTTCAAAGTTTTTTTTACAGTTTTCGTTGAAAACATTATAAAACAAGTTTTTTTTATAGATACAGTATAAGTAAACTGAATTTTACAAGTTACAAACATAAGTTGTTAAGTATTAAATCATATAAAAAAAATTGATATTACTATAAATTAGTTAAGTTTTAAAGATTTAGCATAATCAATTATGATATCAGATATAGCTAATTTTATCAAAGCTCACTAACAGATTTATTAAAAATACTTATATTTAAGTTAAGATTAAAGCACTTTTAAGTTTGAGCAGTTTAAATTTAATGTGCTTAAATAGAGCTTAGCAATTAAAAATTAGTTAATGGTTAGTCTGAGTACAAAATCATTATTTAATAATTTTCTAAAACTTTTTAAATAAAAAAATAATTAATCTAAGGCTAAGTTTAGTATTTGATCTTTTTAATGTATAGATGATGAATCACATAAGTTTAAATTATGATGATTAGAAGTTTTATAATTGTATATCATTACAATAAACTTTGAAAAAAAAATTAAGTGGTTAACAATACGTGATAAAAAGTTGACTTTCACTCAAAACTAAAATACAATGTTTCAGCTACCTTATGTTTGCTTTTTATCATAAATTACCGTTTTATCGTTTATTATCTTAACTTGTTCCAGTAACAATGAAAACTATAGTTTTGTGTAGACAGTAAAATATTGTGGTTGAAATTTAAGAAATATTGATATCTCATAGATATTTTTTTTCTCAAGTTTTAATTAAGCTCAATATTTTCTTTACACTTTTTAATTTCCTATATAAGTTAGAAATTTAAAAAAGTTTCTAATAATTTATTAAGTTTTAAAAGTATCAACAAACATTAAAATAAATTCAAAACCAAAGAAGAAAGAAGTAAAAAAAATGTATTTTTTGCTAGTTTAATAAAATTATAAAAACGCATTTTAAATAACTGACACTAACAAAATTGTTAAATGTAAAAATTGTGATACTATTTTTTTTTTTTACTAATCGTCTAGATATAAAACAAGTTCTAAACTAGTGTAGTAAGTCTCTTAGAAAGTATTTGTGATATAAATTTTTTTAATGCGTTAAGCTACACATAAATACAAAAGGAAACAACAAGTTAAAAACATTTGTTGTTTTATAAATTTTTATTGTAGTGCGGTATACAACAGACCAACAACTGATATCATTTGTTAAAACAGAAAACTAAAAACATTGGCTAAAAATAAACAATACTTAAATGTGTGAATGTAATTTAAAAAAAATTGAAAAAAAAAAAAACACTAAAATATTATAAATCAGAATTGGTTTATTTTTTAAACATTTATTCTAAACAATTATATTATTGCAAATATAAGTATTTATTTACTACCAGGTTTCAGTGGCAAAAAAAAACGACCTTTACAAGTATTAGAAAATAGTAAATTGAGCAATATTTAATATTTTTAATATATAAGCAATACTCCAAATAACTATATAGCATATATTTTATAGGTATATTTGACTAAATAACTACAAAAATGAAGAATGGATGGTGTCTTCATCAAACTTTATCTCATAAACATTCAACTTTGTTATGATATACTTGCATGTAGTCTCTGTTAGAAAAAAAACATTTTAGAATTTTATATGTTTAAAAATTTAGTATGATTGTGTGGTTTTTTTTAAATCTTAATTAGTCTGATTTTTAGTACTACTTCTGTTATCATTAAAGTATATAGATACTATCTATTAACACTTGCAGATAATTTTAACATTAAAATAATTTTAATTTTCCTTTTATACATTTTAAAACAAAAATAAGTCAATCTCATAATTGAATAAATAGTTTCGATTAAGACACAACTATGTTATAAAATGTAAAGTTGTCATTGTTGTGTATTTTTAAAACTTTACCACTAATAAGACTTAATTCGTAACCATAATAATTACTTACGTTTTTTGGTCAAAAAAAATATTTGCTTAACTTTTTATTTTAAAAGTTCTATACAGAAATATAATTTAAATAAAACATTAAAATAAACAACTTTCTTAGAATTCTCTGTGATCAAAAATAATTGAGCAATTATTTCTAAATTTAATTTTTTTTTAATAAATAATTTATTTTAATAACATATTGTAAACGGCCGGTTGTTGTTTCTACAAAAAAAAAAATTTAGACAGTAAGATTTTTTAGTTCTGCTTATTTTACTTTTAAAATCGTATTTTATATAAAAAGAATTATAAGTTAATTCATTTTGAGATCTATATAAAACTACTAAATACTTATCAAAAAACTTATAACATTTTTCACTTAAATTTTAATAACATCTGACTTTTTAACAAAGCCGTCAAGATTACTAAAGGAAATCACTCAAGCGTTTAATGAGTCATACTGACGTCATAATTACAAGATTTCCTGAATTTCAAGTACAGGGTACTTATTACTTTTAAATGACATGTTTTATTGATTTTTAACCAATTGACCTATTTTCATAAAGTTTGCTGCACATATCAATTTTCAGTAGGATATTAAACACTTTAAGAAACTAAACTTTAAAAAAATTTAACTTGTAATATGTTAAATTAGATGTATAAACTTAAGTTTATGTTCTAATACTTCTTTTCGATTAGTGATGGCTTTAGTAAACAATAAAAAATAATATAAGTACAAAGTCAGATGTAAAAAAATTAAAATTCTTAGACCGTATAAACTAAAAATTTTACAAACTAGTATAAACTAAGTTGATAACTTTTTGTTTTATTTTACTACTTTTTCTTAAATGATGATAAACATTTTATGTTTCAAATAGTTGTTAAGTTTAATGATTTCTATCTCAATAGATCAAAGAGAACTATAAAACAAGTTAAAAGAACATAAAATTTTTATTTTAAAATCTAACAAAATACCGCCTTTATATTAAGATTTAAAATGCCAATCTTATAAACATAATATTTTTTCAATAAATTTTTATTAAATTATAAACTTTGTTCTTGTAGTTATTACATTTATGTCAATTAAAATATTTAGTAGTTTTTATCACGTTATAAAAAGACTAGTTTGCTCTTTTTGTTAGCTTTTATTTTAAAAATAAACAGAAAACTGTTTAAAACAAGCAAACAGTTTAACTTGATAAGAAAGTTGAACAAGTCATAACAAAGTTATATAAAACATTTTTGTCAATTCAAATTGTCACAACGAACAAAAGCGAATTTCAGTATAACAATAAAATTGTGCCGACTAAATACAATATGGAGAAATAGTTTATAGCTGAATACACTGAAGTTTATTGAGGGTTTTTGAATAAACATTTTATATAAATATCCTCTTTTGTTGTTTAATTTAACGGACATATATGGCAAGATTTAGTGAAAACTTAGCAAATATAATTATACGTAACAATATAACTAAACTAAAAAAATCAAGATAATAACACTTTAACAGTTAAACGGGTTTTTAGTTAGTGACATTTTTTGTAAATAAACTTTACAATAATCTATAAAATACATAAAAGTGAAGTATTAAGATTTTCAAAACTATCAGTTTCACAAACTTTGTTATTGTACTATATAAATGATTCTTTAAACTAGAAAAATAAGTAACTGTACCTGATTTCAACAAGTTTGTTTATCAAATACAGCAAAAACTTTTTATAAATCAGGAATAGCCACTAATTAACAAAAAAAACATTTCAAAACTTAACTACAAACATTAGGCTTGTTTTGTATTGAATAAAATAATATATTTAAAGTTTAGATGAAAAATTTTCAGAACTGTTATGTATTGTGTATAATGTTGTTTTTATTACTTAGTAAACGAAATATAAATATTTAAGTTATGTATGTCATTTATTAAACAAACATTGAGATAATAAAAACTTCTTTGTGTTACTAATCTGAATATATCACTTATAATGAGAAATTTTAAAAGCATGGATTGTAATAAATAGAAGTATTTGCATTCAAAAATACTTTTTATATCCACTTATTGCAATATTATGTTAGAATTATTAGTTTTATTGAAAAATATATAATTTTTTTTACAATGTTCTTTTTTTAACTTTGATACCTAAGTCAGTTAACCAAACCGAAAATAGTTAACTTGAAATTTTTACTAGAAATTTACTAAACTTCTAGAGCGTTTTGTTTTTTAGATAAGATTAGTTTCAATAAGGTTGTAACAACTTTTTAATCTTCTTAAAAATGTTTATGTAAGTCAACTTAATCGATTAAATGTTTAACATGATTTATATGAGTCATGGTTCGACAAAAAATTGTTTGTTTATAAAGAAACTTGATCTGAAGAAAGATTTCTAATAACAATTTAATCTACCAGTACAAAAATATCCTGTTATGCTGTAGCAATGTGAATGAAATGTTTAGATTTTTATAGAACTCTTTAAAAATCCAAATTTTCAAAGTTATTAAGCTTATGTCCTTTAAAGTTATAGTGTATGTGCAAGTTCTTATATTGGCCGTATAAATTAACACACTTTTTTTTAAATTCTTAGCCGTATAAAATTTACCTAATCTTATAAGGACTGATTAATTTTTTAAATATTTAACTTAAACATAAATTTCAATGAATTCTTAAAATCTAGTATACAATAAAGTATTTATCACTAAAGTAGTTATTAAACTTTATTATAACATTTTAACAAATGTGCAGACAAAAATTAAAAATTAAAAACAGCAAAAACTTAATTAAAACTACAAATTTTTAAACATTAAGTTTGTTTAATTTTTTTTTCGAATATCGAGTCTATGCTTAGCAATAATTATTTTTTAAACTCCAACATAATATCATGTTACTATGTAGACAGTAATTTTTTTAATAAACAACTTAGACTATGTGAATTTAACTGCAAATATAATTTTTTTATTTTATAGTGTTTAAACTTATTTAGTTCTAAACTTATCACAAACCGTTTTTTTTGATAGTAGGACTTGGTAGGTAATATCATTACTACATTTAGTTTTTATGGTTTATGTTTTATATTTTCACAAAATTTTCAAAGAGGTATGTGGAAACTTTTAAGATAAACTAAACGTCAAAGTAAGGTAAAGATTAAACTAAAGTAAAGTCTTAAGTTTAAGAACAGTTTATAGCATTTTTTGTGTTAAATTTAGAGGTATAGAACTTGATACAAAAAATATAAATAGTATGATGATAAAAAAGGTCAATTAAATATTACCAAAAAGCTATTTTCAATTTCGTTACGTAGCAAGTCTAGAAAAAAAAAAGATAAAAAAAGCTTAAGTCTTGTTTGAAAAAAAGGATTGAACTACATAAAAGATTTTCAACTTCGTTATCTTTTTATTCGTGACAGTTATATCTGATTATAAAGTTATTTTCAAGATAAATTTGAAATAAATTGTATATGGCGTGGTTTATATATTTTTTAATATTCTAAATAAACCATTAGGTAATTTATGTTTATATAAAGGAAGTATGTCAAAAAACTTTTTGGTTAACATTAACAAGTAAATATTTTGCATAAAAACCATTTGTTTGAAAATATTTTTACATTAAACAAATTTTTAAAATTTTGAACACAAACTAACACAACGTTTAGCAATACTTTGAACGCAGTAAACTTTTTAAACTTTTCATGGCAAAAAAAATTGCTTTGGATGAAATAATTATTAACAATTTTTTTTTAACAAATAGTATAAAAACTTTATTGCTAATTTTTTATAGTTTCATATTAAATCAAAGTTCGCGATGCTAGAAACAAAATAGTATTTACAAATTCTTTAGAGTTTTTAACAACAAAAATTTCTATAATCTTAATTGAACTTAAACTTTCTTCATAACTTAATTACAGAATAACAACTGTGAAATTAATTAATCTTTGCGAGTTTTTCAAAGTAGAAAAACTAGTTTACACTGAACACTTATAATTTTAAAAGCAAACTCATATTTAGAATATTATTTCAAGAAAACACTAGAACTTATAAGTTATACAAAATCCAGTAAAATGATTTCAGATAACTATAGCGAAAGAAAACAAGTAAATTAAGTGTGGTTGTATAAATTGACAACTTTAAAAGGCTAAAGTAATTAAAATTTAAATAAGAACAAAGACTCAAATAAAACCAAAAATTTTTTAACAGACTTGACAAAACATTAAATTCAACCAGAATAAAACCAACAAAATAAAAATTATTTAAAGAATTTACACATCAATATTTAAACTGAAATATCGGGTATATGTCATTTTACGCAAAATTTTTTACAAATTTTCTTTGCAGCAATGCATTTAGCATATCAAAAAAGTTTTTGAAAGCAAAACAAATGGTTATTTATGTAAGGCTACAATAATATTTTCTTATTTTTGTCGATAAAATGAACTTTGCTTGTACAAAATATAATAAAAATCTTTCAAACGTTTTAAAACTATTATTCAATACATATTATTAGTTTATAGTATGAAGTAGCTGCATAATCTTATTAATAACTCTACTTTTAAGAAGTTGAAATTAGTTCCATAAAAACGTGTTAATTAAAACAAGAATGTATATTCGATCACACTAATTTATCAACTCTATACACTTAACTTAAAATCGGTTTTAAATGATCGATTAATAAAACGTTAAGATAAGATTATAATCGAATAATTTTCTATATTCAAGGTGAAATTAAAAGAGATTATACAAATAGTTTTATTGATAAGTTTCTTGTAATACATTAGGTAGCTTTGAGTGATTACTTTAAGCCTAACGTTAAAAATATTAATTAGATATATAAAAATAAATATTTTTACTTATTACTAAGATATATTGTTAGTACTAGTCATAACATATGTTTAAAAGAAGTTTTTACTTTTCTTAAATATATTTATCTTTTGTAGCTGATTTAATAAGATTAAACCAAAGCTTTGTGTAAGTTTACCTCTTTGTATAAAATAAATTCTATTTGTAAATAAATGATTTTTAATTATAAGACAAAGTATTCTCTTAATTTAGATCAATTGCTATTCAAAAAAAGTTAATTTTTCATAGTGATACTATATTAGTCTAAGTAAGTTTTTTGACAAGAAAAATTTAAAAATCAACTTTTTGTTATAGAATTAATAAATATTTTTATTTTTACAAAAATAAAAACAAATTTTAAACTATAGTTTTAGATGTTCTACCTATATTTAATATTTTAATTTTTATTTAACTTTTGCATATAAAAATATACTTTAAAGTAAATTCTGTATTTTGTATCTACTTTTTAGATAAATGTGTTTCTAAAAATCCAAAACTATAAATTAAGCAAATATGTTTTGTTAATGTTTATTTAAACCCAGACTTTTTTAAACGCAGCCAAAACAATAACCTTAAACTAAACAAACATTTTTGTTCACTTAAACAAGTTCTAATTAATCGTACTAACAAAATACTTAAATTAACTTAGCAAATTTAGTGCAGTTATATTTTGTAAATTCGATGGCTGAGTTCTTAATTATTATACGTTTATCATCAAACAGACTTAAGGATTTTACATTTTTAGTATAATTTTAATTTTCATGGTACTGTACAAACATTGTATCTACTTAAGTAGGAAATATAAATAAACATAAGTTTAAACCAGTAGTTAGAAACATAAAAACTTTTAAGGATTAATAATTTGTTGCAGTATTTTACAAATTTCAAGAAGATTATTTTTCATATTTACCAAGACTAAAACAAGTTCAAAGATATTATAAAACGATTTTAAAAACAAAAATTAAGTTTTTTAAATCTTAGTTTATTCTAATTGAAAATAAAACCTTCTCACATAAATTTATAGTTTTTTTTAATATGTACTACTTATTTATTCTATACTTTACTTGCCTAATTACTAAGGTCAATTTAGACATTTTTTATCTAACGAAGTTGTTAGTACACAATGATCAAATAAAAACGCTTTTTAACACTATACTAAAACATCTGATTATTAATGCTATGCAGAACTAAAATATTTTTAGTTGTTAATTACTGAGATATATTGGCATAACATCCTATAAAAATTTAATCGACATTTTTGAGACAATTGTTGATATAAAAGTTTGTAAAATACGGAAAAAATATTTTAACAATATTAAACATAACTATTATTGTATTATTTTACTTTTTTGAGAGGAAAATATTTTAATAAAATTTCGATTTGTAATAAGTTATTACCAAACTATATTATATTTATAGGGTATAAACTTTAATTATCTTATTAGCTTTGGTTTTTTATATATAAAAACAAGATTTTACACATTTTGGAAAATTTCTACTAAACAAAATAAATTTATAATTTCAATTGTAAGTTTGGCTAAGTATGATAAAAAAATAATAATAAATATAAAATATTTAAAAGTTTGCATTTGAAAACAAATTGTATCAAATATTTTGACTATAGTTGAAAGTTTACACAGTTTTAGTCCTATCATAAAATGAATAAACCATAAAGACAGTGATATAAAACTTTTAACCAAAGTACATGTCAAAAATCAATTAAGATCACCACACATTTCCGTTTTTTTTATTTTATAAAACAACAGCCACCAATCAAAACTAAAAGAAAATGTTGTTTGCAAATTTCAAGGTTGAAATTGTTTGACACATGACTTATGATTAGAAGATATAGACATTTTTCTTTTGTGTAGGAGTTACCAAATAACTTACCTAATGTTACTTTACACAACATTTAGAGGCAAACAACAATAAAAATATACACTATAAAGTTTAGTTTTATTATTGACCGTTTTACGATAATTTTATATAGTCTTGGAATATTTTAAGATGCTTTGCGAATAATAAATTATTAAATCAATAAAATTTTTTAAAGTTTAAATGTAATTCAATGTTATTAGTTTTTTTAATATTTTTTTGCTCTTGATTTTTATAAATAACATACTACGCTAGTTATGCATTAAATTATAAAATTCTAGCTTAACATAAATGTACAACTATATTTTAACACAGCATTTATTTTCTAGTTGTTGTTTTCTAAGTTAATCAAACCTGATTATTGTTTTTAGTGGTAACCAAGTATATCAAAACTTCCACCAGATGTGATAAAGAGCTTATTGGTTGTTTGAAAATTGGTACATCTGTTTAATTAAATTTGTCATTTAGCTTGTTAAGAGTTGCTATGAAGTAGAACAACTTGTTATACATTTGTAAATTTTAATTAATTAAAAAATGTTGAAATCTAGGATTATAGTTAATTTTAAATAATTGGTATAAACCATTTATTTAATTTGAACAAAGTAAAATTAAACCAAAAGCTTGATTTTTATTATTCAAACTTTTATTTAGTAGTTATTTTTAGAACAAATAAAACATTTCCGTTCAAAAACAATAGCTTATTGATTTTATTAAAACAAAAAAGTCATTGTTGAAAAGTTTATTTCATCATAACATTTATCATTTATAAAATTTAACAAAATGTTTTTTTAATAATGGTGATTACATGTGTGATTTTTTTAAACAACATCCTTAACTTCTATCGCGAACTAAACAAAGCACATATAAACAATTCTAACATTTATTATTATTAAATATTTTTTTAAATAATATCTAAAACGAAAGCACATAAAATTAACTCATGTTTTTTATAGTGTTAGACAGGAATAAATATTCTACTCAAACAATTTTCAAAGTATATAAAGCAAGGATCTACATGTTATATTAAATGTTTGCATTTGAAAAATATAGGAAGTAAAATCACAAATTAGGAGCTTTTAAGTAATGCGTAGGGGTAAGAAATACTAAAATAGGAAATTTGTTGAGAAAATGAAGCGAACTTGTCATTTAATGATAAAACTTTATTTTACAGCTTATATGAATTTGGCTGTCATGTTAAAACTATTAATGAGAAAATTTTCTTTAATTTTTATACAAGTTAAAACCTTACAGTGTGACTTAAGTACTATCTTAAACAAATAGATAAAACATGATGAGTAAATACGTAAATTGAATAAAACATGAAAGAGTTTCATTGAAAAAAACCTTATGAATGGATACATTGAACATTTTTATTGAATAGAAAAAATGTTAGATTTTTTTTTCAGTTAGATACGTAATTTTTAATTATTAAAAAAAATTAGTTTATGACCATTCAACAACTTAAGTTATTAACTTGAAAGTTTTTTAAACTTAAACTTCATGTAACTAAATTTTAGTTAAATATACTTTTTTATTTTAAATATGTAAACTTTGCTTAGAAATTTTTCTAAAAATAATTATTTGAAAATATTTTATATAGTCAAATTCACACAGCCAATTAAGTATCATTAAGAATGCAATTTCCGATCTATAAAAAACAAACAAAACAACGTAAAAATCCCAACATCAAATAAAAAGTCCATTACAAAAGTCAAACATGTAATTTTAAATTTATTGAGAAATTATTTTATATATCACGCCATATTTAGTTTGAAATGAAATATAAAAATAATACAATTTTGCTCCTAGTTTTGTAAAATTTGTTACTAAAATTTATTGCAAAAAATATATATAAATTCTTAGACCATGTTTTAGTTTTAAAAATTTAATACAAGTAAAATAGGCAAATGTACTCAAGCTTAAGTTATTAATTGTTTAACAATTCAAAGAAAATGAACAAAATGTATTTTAGAAATTTAAAATGAAAATTTATTTGATTCTATAAGATTTAAATATAAATATAATCCGCATAACTAAGCCTACACTTTATTTAAAAAAAACTTTGAAGAGTTCTTAATTAATCAGTTATTTTATTTTAATAAAAATTAACTTTTTTTGTGGAAAATTAGTATTTTACTGTCAGACATTTGATACTTGTTTAGAAAAGCGTTTTCAACTAAAATTAAATTTTTCAGAGTACCTTAATTAAAGTATTTAGTATCATTCGAAAAAAGAAAAAAATTCTACATAGTATATAAAAGAATGTTTAAAGTATTTAAAAGCAAAACTTTAGTTTTGTTCATATACTTTTAGATGATTTTTATTTGTAATAATAAAATTTTGTATTCATGATCAATAAAGCGGCTATTACACACAGTTCGACGGAACATTAGAAAATAAACTGTTAAGGTTTTAATTATTTAACAGTTATTTCTGAAGGACTTATCTTAGTTTTGTATTAAGATTGATCATTAATTATAGATATTTTTACTATATATTAAAAAATATATATAAAAACATCTCAAACTGTATTTCTATTGTATAGTGAAAACAATGATACATTAACGTTAAATATTAATAAAAATCTCAAGTGTTTAGTCTTTTTTTGATTAACAATTAATGATAATGATTAAATTTTTTGATAAAAGTATTTATATAAATAGAACTTAATAAAAAATTATCTTACTTAATAAATATTATTGAGGATATTGTTTTGAATAGTGAAAAAATATACTTATAATTTTTTTAATAAATATTTGTTGAAAACGCTGCTATTTAATTTAATCATAAGTTAATGCTTAATGGAGTAAAGTTAAATAAAATTATTCATTAAAAACGGTTTCTTGTAATAAGAGTCGTAAAAAAGGTAGCTAAATATTTGCTTTTGTATGTTTATCTTCTTTTAATACGTTTTTTTTTAACTATGTTAGAAATAAAAGGAATACAATTTAAATATGTTTTTTGAATAGTTTCAATTGGCATAATTAAATCATAAATTTTAGTGGAATAAAAGTTATTTTAGTCTTTAATAAAGTAATAATAAATTTTTAAGACTTAAACTAGTATTGTTTTACTTTAACAAAATTAATAACATAAAAATAAGACTCTAAAAGAAACTTTAAATCAATAGTTCTAATACTAAAAATTTACAAGGTATGAAAACTTTTGCATTTTAAATTTAAATAAATTAAATTAACATCTGACAAATGTATACTATAAAATATCAAATTTTGTTCAGCAAACTTTTAAAATTTAATTAGGTAATAAATCATTTATCTACGTCAAACTTTAATCTTAAAAAAGTATGAATTATAAGTAAAGAAATATATCAACTTTAAGACTATAAAGCTTTTTAAATAACAACTTTAACATTTACTTTTAAATTATAATGATCAGCTAATTTAGTTACTAGGAAGTTTTCTTATCAATAACACAACAAATGATATATTTAAAACATTCTAAAAGCTTACTTTGATTTCTTTAATTAACATGCAAAAACTATCAATTTACAAGTAATATATATAGATATAGATTTTATACAGAAATTAGTGTTGTTATTAGTGAACTGTGAGCAACTAGTAGTGCTTTTTAACAACAGTTTAGCTAGTAATGGAAAATACCTACTTATTATTAATTCATTTAATTTAAATGTTAATTCTTTTAAACAAAAGAATCCTAAATGGTAAGTAGCTAAACATAAAATAAACATCATTGAATTTTATTTCAATTGATATAGAGTTTTAAACAATTTAAAGTACATTATAAAAACATTTAACAATTTTCCTATTTAATTCCGAAGTTTGTAAGCATCTCAATAGTAAATCAACGTTACTTTAATTTAAAAAAACATATGATGAAAATTTACGAACGCGATAATTTATAAACAAACATGTAAATAAAAACTTCAGAAGAATAATAAATATTTATCTAACAACGTAAGTTTACAAAATATAAAAACTTTCATCGAGTTTTAAATTGATTATAAGAACAGAAATTCTTTAAAAGTTTTACTTTAAAGTCAATGAAAATAAAGGAGTTACATTTAACCTAAAAAATTAATATAGTATAATTTACTCTCAAAATGATGAAATTTAACGAAACATCTATTGTACAAACTTATCTACTACAACAAAAATGCTATATTTTGATATTACGTAATAATTGTGTCGATAAAATACCTTTAGATGTTCTTTTTATTTTGTAAATTTTATTTTGAAAAATAGATACAAAAAACTCTAACTAATTGATTAAATATTAAAGAAAATATGTACTGTAAAAATGGTTTCATTAAACTATTTGTACTTTTGATACTTCTAAACATTAGATATAACTGAAAATATAAAAAGTATTTTAACATTAATTTAATTTTTTTATTTATTTATATAAATATATACTCCTTAAATTAAAAAAAAAAACTGAAAAACTAAATCAAAACTGTTGTCAAATTAATCTTATAAACATATTAACACAATAAACTATCAAACTTATACTTAAACAAAAAGCAATAAACTAATAATCTAACAATTACTTAAAAATTAACTTTTTAGATGTTTATAATGTTTTTGATATAGCTCAAACGCACTTATTCAAACTTTAAAAGCTTTAAAACTTCGCTTAAAAAATTTAAAAATTGTGATGTCATTATGCAAAAAAATATTTTAACCTATCAAATATTTCATCTCAACTTAATACAAAACAGATGGCAAATTTTATCAAAGAATTTGTGAACTTTTGACTTTTTGTTTGTTTTGTTGTGAGGCCATTATAAAATTATTGCCGTACATTGTTCAGTAATTGGCCTGTAATTATTTTTATTACTAGCTGTACGCTTAGTAAATACAAACACATCAAGAAAATAACTAAAATATTCTCAAGAGTTCGTAGTTTACTACTAATTCAATAAAAATATTGCGGGTATTGAACTTCATAGTCACTGTAATAATAAAATGTACCTGATAAGTGGTAATTATTATTGTGGTAAAGCTTTTAAAAAACATAAGCTATTTTGTATAATGCAGTAAATTTCTTAATATAACTGTTTCAACGTTCAAGATATATAATCTTTGACCATTGATAGCAAAAAGTTATTAATTAAAAAAACATATCAACGAAAAATATGTTATGAATATTCTATAAAATAAAGTTATAGTTTACTTTTATATAGAAAACTATTTCTTTAGTCAAATATTATACATTTACTTGGTTTAAATGGTTTTCAGGTACTATTTTCTTAAAATAGCTTGTATAAAATATCAAAAACAAAACAAATAATAGGAACATCCTTTTAAACCTAAACTTATTTCACTTTATTTTTCTACTTTAAATCAAACTTATAGTTTTTTAAGCTGTTTACATTGGTTTTAAAATCTTTTTTAACTAGTTAGTATAAAAGTAAAAAAAAATATTATAAACAACAGAAACAGTAGGGTATATTTTTAAACACACTAGGTTTTAAGTATGTACTTAAAAGTACTTATAAAAATATATTTATAAACAACCATATAACATAAATAATACTTTATTTTAAAACCGTAAATAAACTTTAACTAAAAATAGCAGTTTATAATTAAAACTAAACAATTACACATTATAAAAGTGTAATTAAAATTTAAGATTACATGCAGTTATTTATATCTTAACGCTAATGTTTTAATTTACTCAATTTAGCTCATGTTAAAATAAGATAAGTTTTAGGTTTTTTCTAATTAATCAATTTTTTTCTTGTAGATTTGGCTAAATACTGGGCTTAGCATGTAACATTCTCAAGTTGATGTTTTATTAAATATATTAATAATCTATTGTTAAACCAAGTTCAGCCACAAAACTTAAACTATATTTAAGTTTAGAGTCTAAATTTACAACTGTGTTTTTTTTTAAACAACAGTTTAACTTTTTTACAATGTTTTTTTCTTCATAACTTTATCATATTACAGTTCACTAATAAAATATTTCAGCTTATAAGTATTGTTATATAGTACACAATTTAGATGATAAATAACACTTTATATGTAATAAAGAGTTAAATCCGTTAACTGTCTGATAACTTGATAAATTAATAGTATGTGAATTTATGTTTACAAACATTAAAGTTTAAATCAAAATAGTTTTACCACAAAATAAATTTAGTATTTTTTAACAACTTAGGGAAATAGAAATTTTCTACACAACATCAATTATAACTTGTTAATAATCCACAGTTGAAATAAAGTTTGTGTTTTTTACTTAAACACTGCATTTATATACTTTATATTATCTGAAAGTAAATCAAAAATTTATTTTTATTTACAAAAGAAAGAAGAATTTTCTTATGACTTTTTACTTTGCAATAAATACCTTTCGGAAACTTAAACATAATTAAAAAATTAATAAATAAAATTACAAGAATAGTTGGAAAACTGATCTATTTTAAGTTTATTAAATACTAAATGATAAAAATTAAACATATCATAAATTGGGTTATAATATAAAAAAAAAGGAAATAAGTTGGAAACAGACTATCATTTATTTTTATCTATTTATTACACCGCAATGACAATTGAAAAAAAAAATAAGTATAGCAATATAATGTTTCCAACTTCAACACAAAGAACTTTTTAAAATATATCATTAATCAAGGTTTAAATTACCTTCTAATAATAAACATTATTTCGTACGCAATAAAAGTATTAAATTCATAATACTTCTACAGAATTTTTTTTTAAAGTTTATGATAAAATGTTTCCAAAACACGCGTATAAACATAATAATTAGAAATTTATTTAAGAAGTAAAAATATTGTAGACATTTTTTTCAATGAAACCAACGAAAATACTGGTAACTTATGAACTAGAAAGAAAAATTTTCACTGTTTACTGTGACTAATAAATGGGTAATCATACAAAATAAACTTTCAGTTTTAAAAAACTAAAAAAAAAACTTTACTAAGTTAGGGTGCGTAATGTCTAAAACTTCAAAAATAAATAATCAGTTTGTTGTTTGATATGTGTATGAGATTAAAAAACTTCTAACTTAAGTAAATAGTTGGAAATATATATAACTTTTATATAATTAAGTATAACTTTTATAAGAACATTTAAATTTTAAATGATAAACTAGTATGGAAATATATTAGAAATTTACTAAAAAACTTAAATGAGATGTTTAAAAATTCGCTTAAAATTTTTAAATCATGTTAAACTTTAACACTTTATAATCCCTTCAATTACCATCATATAAATTTAAAAGGTGTTAAACCATAATTTTATAAGTATCTTTTATCAAACTAAAATATTTCAACACATTTATTAAAATTAAAGAAATTTAAATAAGCTGTTAAAACCTATCAATCTTTATAATACTACTAATCCTTTTCAAATCCAATATTTAATGGGTATAAGTGTCAACATATAAAGCTCAAGTATCAAATAGCTTTTTTGTTCAGCCGGTTATTTTTTCTTAGTGATTTTATAAAATAACTTCATTAGAATTGACCAAAGTTTTTATTTAATAACTTCCAATACTTTGCTCTGACAAACAACTACGTTTATACGTTTATACTGTAATCCACATATTACAAAACAGTATTTACTCAATCAGTTCTCAATGCTACTTTTGGTCTAAGTTTAAAGCTAGAAAGCACAAAACTAATTTTATACAACTCTTCACAAATTTCAAGCAAGTTTTCAGTTTTCAACTTTTAATAAACTTTAAATTGAAAAAGGTGAAGTTCATAACTTTTTTGTTCATTTGCTTTGTGTAGTTCAACTACTAGCTTAATTTAAAATATCTTTTATTTACACGTTTCTAATGAAGATAACAGAAACAAAAGTAAACAACTTGGAAAATATTTTTTAAATATTTTCAATAAAGTGTTAATAAAACAGTCTTAAGTGTATTGTAAAAAATATAAAGTAAGTTCAAGATTTTTTTTTTATTTTAATCTATATCACACTAACTCCTAAATTTCATAAAATTTATTTTTTAAATTATCTTTATTAATATTGCGAAATATAACTTACTGAAAATATTGCACAGAAATATTTAATCTTAAACAACCTTATAAAATACTAATTTATTTAACATTAGTTAATAAAACTATACCATGACCTTTAAAAGAATGTGAGAAATTCAAAAAAAAAACTTTTACCGCTAATTTAGTTTGTAAACCGCAAAATAAATTCTAATAAACAGTAAAAATTAGTTTTAAATTTTCTATTTATACAATAAATACCCCTATAAAACTAAAAAAAAAAGTTTTTAAGTATTATATTTGCATAAGAGTTCATTATATAAAAAACTTTTTTAAAAACTTCTTAAAACTAAAACAAAATCTTGATATCAACTATAATTTTTGTTCTTAGAAATATATTTATCTTAAACGTTTTGTATAATTTTTAGAAAATTTTAGGCATTTAAAACATTTTCTATAAACTTTGTTTTTGAAATAAAGACATTATGGTATGTAATTTTCAATAAAAGTATAACGTGAAATAATATTCTATAGGTTTTTTAAATCTTAAATGTGAACTTCAACTTTTTAACATTTGTATCATACAAGAATTAATTTTAATTCCTACAAAGTATAAAAACCTTATAATAAACGTTATAACTTTACTTTCATTACATATTTTTGTTTAAGTTATCCACACATATTCAACATTTAACCATATTTAAAAACAACTTAATACTTTTCTCAGTTTGAATATGTTCGAAGAAGTTTAGCCATAATTTTGTTACATTTTTATACTAGATTATATTAACTAAGAAGATAAGCAAAACAGATTAGTATAACTGTCGATGAAAACTTGCAATATAACTGTGTGAGATATAACAAACAAGAAAAAAATATTTACATTAACTTAAAAAAACTAGTTAAATTACATAAAAGTTCTAAAGGTAAATTTTTTATCATTTTGTTCATGACAATTGGATCTGATTACCATTTGATTATCTAGATAATCCCTAAAATAAAGTTTACAAAATAAAGTTTAAACCAAACTTTTACACAAATACTAGAAATCAACCATTTTACACAAACGTTATTTTATTTCAATTTTGTGACTACTTTAATCAAACAATTTTTCTTATATACTTAGGTATTTTTGTTTCGTATGATATTGAATTATTTTGCAAACTTAACTTATCTTCGGGTACTAATAAAAGTAATAAAGCTTGAAATGACAGCCTTTAAGACAGGCTGATTTTTAAAAAAAATTTGTAATCAAATAAGTAAAACGTTATTTTCTAATAAAAAATTGTACTAATTACCTATCAACTGTTAAATCAACTTTAAAAATTAAAAGTTTTTAACAACAAATAAAAATTTTAATTTAATAAAAACTGATAACTTTATTTTAAATTCATAAAAAAGCATTGATGAACATTTGAAATTCAAAGTGTTTTTTTTTATTTCAGTTTTAAAATGTTAGTTTTAAAGCAAAAAATTTTATCTTATCAATTACAACACATGAAAAAATTTGTGTTTATGAACAAGTACTGATTGTGATTTAAGACAACATTTTACTAAAAAACACGCTTTTTATGTAATTCAAAAACTTATAAAATTCCAATTTAAAACTATTTAATGATTTATAAAAACAACAAATTAATACCATTCAAACATTTTAAAACAAAGTAGAAGTATATACGAAATTTAATCAAGTGCTGAGTATTAAAGTACATTTGTCGATTAACAAGATGAAAAGAATGATGTCATAAGTTATATTTACAAATTGACTCTAATAATATACTAATTAGTTGTATACATATACAGCATTAATCTATATAAAACTGTTTGATATATTTATAGCTATTTAAAGCTATAATATATTTATGTTTTAAGTTTTTCTTAAAGTTATTAATTAGTTTTAATCAAGTGTTCTTTTTTTATTTAAAAGCTAAACGTAAAACTAAGTATTTATTATTACTAGATGTTATTTTAGTTATACTCTGTGTTTTACACTATTAAAAAACTAAAAACATTTTGATATGACAAAACTATACAGAAAAATTTACGTTAAAAACAGATTTTTAAAGTTAAGTAAGTTCAAACTGATAAAATAAACGAAATAACAAAATAATGGATTACAAAAATAATGAGATTAAAAACCCATGCAAACGTTAGTGAATATTTTTAAAATTATTTACTTAAAACTTTAATGCTTAGTATGAAACAATTAAAGTTTTATTAAAAAGTAATGTTTTATATTGACAGCTTTATAGCTTTAATGTTATTATACAAATTTGTTTAAACTCATAAGCAGGAAACGTAAATAAACTTATTTTAAGATATATCAAAAGTAAATTAAAAAGCTTTATTTTTGAATTTTTTTTCGACATTTCGATTGCATCATGAAACACATTTTTGACTATAAACAATCTAACTTTTTTTAAATAAGCTTAAGTATGTACTCTTTTAACTAAACATTAAAAATTTGACATTTTAATTACTTTGAACTTGATTTATTATAAGTTATGAACAACTTACCATGAGTTGAAAGATATTCTTTTAAGCTTGTTTACACCTAGCAGTATAAGCTAGTTTTTATTAAAATAGGAAATTTTGATTGACTTGACTAGTGGTAATATTAAGTTTATTGTAAATAAAAAACAAATTTAAATATTTAACATAAACTACACCTGTTTTACCAAAATTATAAAAATTAAAATATTTCTTTGTAAATAGCTGTAAAATGTTTGGATATTTTCCAATAAAATATCATTCACATCTAAAATTATCTGATATTTTTAAAGATAAGCGTTAAAACAAACCTGTAATTACAGGAAAATATTACTCAAATCTGTTAAAAAGCATTATTATTGCGGTATTTTACTTATTTCGATAAAATATGTTAATTATATTTCGATTTGTAACAACTAATAACTGAATTATCTTGTATTTAGAAGATATAAACTTTTACAATGCTTTAAGCTAACCATTATTTTATTAAACTTTAGATAAAGTTTAGATATATTAAAGAATTAGATTTTAAAACAAAAACGATACATTTTAAAACGTGTACAAGTGTTATATTTTCTTATGTATATATTTTTGATTTTCAACTGTTTAAATAAGTATTAATGTATTTTTCTTTTAACAATTTGTAACTGAATTTTAAGTTTGGCAATCTGTCTGGATACAAAAACAATAACTTTGTACTGCTTTAATTGAAAACTATCAAACAATTTTTTTAAAAATTACTTTTTAAAACATTCATAAAAATGATTTGAAACCAAAAAATTAACTGTACTTTTTTTTAAGTTTTCAAATACTGATCAATCAAATGTGTCAAAAATCAATTAAAAATTCCCGCTAGTTTCCTGTAATTTAGTGCTAAAGAATAAAAGCCACTCAATTAAATATAAGAGAAAAATTAGTGGAAAGTTTTAAGGTTGAGTGATTTTATAATGTGTATTTATAACAATTAGTCACTTAAGAATTTTTTTGAGTTTTATAATTAAATGTTTAAGTTTACACTTAGATATGAAGAACATGGAAACTAAACGTGAAAACGTATTTTAAATAATTGAAGGCAAAACTATTATACAAATTAGATTTGTTTTATTTATAAATAACCACTACTAGTTTAGAATTTTAAAATTTAGTTACTTTTTAAAGCATACGCTTTAATCTACATACTACTAAAAATATTATAAAAAAACTTAAAACAAATTTTCAAAAAAAAATTTCTTATTTTTTAGTATAACTATACACATTATAACAAAGTTATCTATGGTTTTGAAACACGCATAATTTGAAAACGTATATTTAATTTATTAATGTTATTAATGTTTATAATAAACAATACGTTTCCGTTTAAAAACAAAAGTTTATTGATAAATAGAACAATAAACTATTATACTAAGCTTTTTTTTATTTTTAGAACATGTCTACTTTTTTACAAATGAATATAATATTATTACCTGTTAAGCTATTTATGGAAAAATTTGTAAGTTAGTTATAAAAAAATAAATAGATCAAAAGTTACATTTAAAAATTATAATGTCATCTAAAAAGTTCCACTAATTAGTATCATTTTTCAAAAATTTCCCATGAATAAAAAACAAATAAAACAGTGTAAAAGTACCAACATTAAAAAAAGTCAATTATTCAATGCAAACATGTAATTTAATATTAGTAAAAAGACAAAAAAAATTATACATCACGCCACATATGTTACGTCTCAAAAACTTTGTATACAAATATAACATAACTAAAAAAAATTTAAACCAAAATATAAATTTAACTTTGAAAATTTTTACTTGAGTGTTATACTGAAATCTTTAATTTATAGTTAAATTTTGACATTGTCTATTTACATTACAGTTATTTATCTTTATGTTTTTAAATTATCTTTAAAAAAAACATTAAAAGTGTTAAGTAACATTTGAAGTGTAAAGTGTTCTAAAAATTGTATAAAAATTTAAAATTTAAGTACACAAACTAACAATTAACAAAAGCTCTTAATTTAAGGATTTAAACTTAACTTTAGATTTGAATGTGAACTTTTAAACCTTCGAAAATTTTAGTGATTAAGCTATCACTTAAGTTAGAAATTTTGGAAGTATAAAGTTTATGTGACAATTTAAAATAAATAAAAAAGCTAGTACTTTATTTAGTAAATTCTAACAACAAGTATTATTTAAGCTTTTTACCTGTTAAAGCAAATAACGATAAAAATAAAATAATTTAAAAAAATCACCTTTTTATAATATATTTGTATGTTTAACTTAGCAACATTTTTTTATTTGAAAGAAGCTGAATTAATTTTTGCTTTATTACATTTTAATAATTACGACTTATTCAATTCTCTACAAGACTAAAAGTTTTACAGAACATATTTACAGCTTTAAAACTTTGACATTAGTGTAAAACATTTATAAACAACTATACAAATATTATACAAAAGTTTACCGAATATTGACTACTTTACCGAATTACAAAAAAAAAGTAGACATCTAGAACAAATTAGACTTTTGTTTTTTATACGACATAAATTTAAAAATATTTAGTGGAAAATTAAATTATTTTTCGTCAACTCTTGCAATTGTAATTAAAATTTGTTGAACTTTAAATCAAAGCGATTTACAGAGTAGTATACTATGACGTAACTTTAATTCTTTAAATAATAAGTAGATCTAGCTATTTGCTTTACATTATTCTTTGGTGAAATAGAAGTATTTTTTTTAATTAGTCAAATAAACTTTAAAATAAAACAAAACAGTAGTTTAAGAAAACTTTCATTAAATAAAATGAATCACTAACTTTAAAACAGATTTAAAAACTAAGTAAATCTTTTTCATGTACAAATATAACTCAAACTTTAAGATGGTGTCTATCGATTTTATCAACGTATATAATTTATAAATAAACACAAAATTAAAAACTCTGCAGATAAAAATATTTATCTGACAGTATAAGTTTACAAAACATAAACTTTTCATCCAGTTTTAGAATCAATTATATATAATTTTATCGAAGTTTTGTGTAAAATCGAAATTTCAAAGTTAGTATATAAAAAATATAAACTAAATTTGGCAGTAAAAACAGAAATTAAGTTTAAAAATAAACACAAACACTCGAATATATTATCTGACATTAAATCAAAAATATACCAGAACACTATTTGTTGGACGAAAAAAAAACAAGTCTAATTAAAAACAAAAATATGATATTTTGAAATGAATCCGGTACTCTAAATAAGTTAAATATAAAATTGAGATACACTTAGAAATTTTTTTAATCTTTACTACTTTAGCTCTATTTCGATCATACTATACCTATTATAGAATCAATAACGTGTTTTTTTTTAATTGACAACTTATTTAAAGCACTTTTAGGAAACTAATAAAATATAAGGTCTAATTTAAAAGTTTTACATCAACATTTTTTTAATTTTAACATCTATAAAGTAAATGTTGTCTTTTAAATCTAAACTTTACTTATTATTACAATTTTAACTAATATAGTTAAACAAAATTTTAACTTAAAGTATTTGCTGTAAAATTAAACGTGTCTAGTTTTTAAGAATAATGAAAGTCTATGTACAAATAATTAATTAGAGGATGTCTTTAGCCTAATTACTGTTGACCTTGAAAAAACTAAGAAAGTATTTCTTATAATTGATGGATTTAAAACGAGTTTGTAATGTATTATTTTTTAGCAATACAATACAACTTTTATTTAAAGACTATATACCATCGGTTATAGTGGTTAAAAAAGAATTAAAACTTTGGTTTTTAATTTTACTCTATAATGAGTCTTTGACTGTTATCTTCCTTAAACATTTATTTTTTTTGCCTGTTAAAAAGATTTTACCATAAATATTTTTAATGGAAATAATGAAAGGAATTTATTGCTTAACAGCGGGATAGAAATTCTTTTGTGGAATTTTACAGCTGCAACTATTGCAGAATTTCTACTATTTCTACTCCTCGAAATTTTTTTATTGTATATTAAATAATTTTAATTTAATTTAAATAGTAACCTGAAAAGCTGATTAGATGACGTCCTCATAGCCATAAGTTTTCATTGCATTAAAGGTACCTGAAAAGTGATATATGTATATTGAATTCTAACTTCAACTATACTTTAAGCATTGTTTATAGAATATTGTAACTAAAATCATCAAACATTAAAATGAATTTATTTGTTGTTCGAAGTTAAAATAATTTTGTACCTTAGCAGCATAGACTTTTAAATGCTTCCGGAAAATAAGTGTTGACTATCAAAACAAATTTAATTCGGTATTTTCAATATTTTTCAACCTGCATTGTCATTTCAAGTCAAGTCAATCAATTAGTATGCAGTCACAATAAAAAAAAATTTTCAAGTGTTTTGAAAATAAACAATAGTTATGCTTTTATTCAATAATTAGTTAAAATAAATTAAAATTATCTATTTATAGAATACTACCAAAAACAAGTTTAAAACTTCAATTAAATTAAAAATATTAAAAAATAAAGCAAAATAAGTGTTGCCTTATCAAATTATTTTAACAAGTTTCCATAAACGTAAAATATATTAGCTAGGTATAAATATTACAAATAGTTAAAAGTTAGCAGATTTTTAAGATTTACACAAAAGTGTACCATATTTAGATAATCCAAAATAAAAAAATATTTTAAAATTTATCATTAACAGGATGATTTAACTTTAATAAAAAAACAGGTGTAAGCCATGAGAAAACATTTGACTTACAATCAAATTTATATATATAAGTAATTGGTGTTAAAATATTTACATTGTTTGGTTCAAATGATTTAAATAGATGTGATAAATTGTTTGTATTAATATTTCTTTACTTATACAAAAGTACTAAGTAAACTTATTTATAGCAATAATTTTTGCACAAAGATATTTAAGCATTGTATACAAGATAATTTAAAACTTTATAAAATGCAGTTTCTCTATAATTTACACTGAAATTAATTAGTATTTGACATATATCATAAAAAAAACGATTAGTTAGTCATGTAAAAAATAAAAAACGAGTTAAAAACTAGTTTAAAAATAATTTTTCTAATATCTAAGTTTCAACAAAAATTAATAATAATAATAAAAAGTTTATTGAAACACATTTGAGTAACTATTACAACATAGAATAAAAACTATGAACTAGGAAAAGAGTCATTTACAAAGTTTAATTAAAAATAATCAATCACAATTTATTAGGGAGGAGAACTATTTAAGGAAAGTACGAAATTAAAACCCAAAGAAAACAGACCAATCAAAATCCAATATTATAAGAAAACTTGTATACAAAATTACACCAATATAAATAATACATAAAACTGTAAGTAAACTCAAGTGAAAGCAAATGTTATAAAATACCACAATAAACTACTTATCAAAGTGCAAGTTTATATATACAAGAAGGACTGCAATTTATCAAAAACAAAATAGCTTTCAACAGACTACTTATCAAAATGCAAGTAGAAAACATAACAGAACATTCAAGTTATCAGTAGAATGAATTTACTATCAAACTAGATGTGCATTCAACCGTGAAACAAGTTGGTTGCTATACCAACAATATAGTTTTACTAAAAATGTTTATATATACTAGATTGAGTATTGGAAAGATGATTAAAGATTTTTATTTAATATTTAACAAGTTGTAAGTGTGATTCTTCACTCAACTCCATACTTATAAAATAAGAAATTAAACTAATTTAATCTACATTTATAAGAACTACTTAAGTAGAAGGTCACACAGACTTTTAATAAGTTTAAGGCAGGCTCAAAGTTATTTTAATAAATTTAATTCCAGTAACCAAACGTTTATGTTTAGATTTTAAATTTGTAACACATAGTATTTTACTTAACATTTGAAACTTTGTTCTAAATTATTTTGAGTTCATTCATTGAAAACAAAGACCTTTTATTTGATAAAATTTACTTCAAAAAATATTTCTGTATTAGTAATTCAATCAAATTTTACAAAGGACATATAATCTAATATAAACTGTTTCCCGTAGAAACAAGTTTGCCAAGTATTACTCATGTTACAGTTAGATAAGAGTTCTCAAACTTTGATAATTGCATTACGTTCCTTTCTACTTAGTTGAGTTACAATGGTTGGCATAAACTATATTTGCTTTTTAAAAAATTTAGTTTAGTTCAGTTTCAAAAATTGCTATAAGTATACTATAGTTTCAGAACAACTAGTATTTCTGTTATTTATTTTTATTGTAATACTAAATATCAAAGTTTTTTTAAACATTCAAAACTATCTTTTAATGTTTATTTTTGAATGATTTTAGTTAAGTATATTTTACTTAGAAGTAATTATTTTTTATAAAGTTATTATTTTGCTTAAACTAAGTTTATTATTACTATTTTATTTTTTATACTTGACATATGATTCTTTAAATTTTCAAATATTTATATACTTAATCAATAAAACTTTAAGTCTTTAAAACATGTTTTGATAAAATGACAGTTTTTATGTTAATTGTGTAAATTTGTTTTTAAAAATAAGCATTTGAAAAACAGTTACCTACTTTCAGTTTTTAAAAAATAAAATTAAATTGACACATGATTTTTCTTTTTATTTTTTCATTTTAAAATAGCTCACATTTAAACTGACAAGTAAATTATAAAGCTTTTTTTTTTAAAGACCACCCTTAAAAATTTTGTTTACACAAAACATAATTAAGTAAGTTATTAAATTTTTATTTGACTTTATATCATTTTTATACATAATATTATCTTGACATTGATTAAAGTAATTGAAAGTTATGACCTGTAAAGTATTTATAGATATAAGATCAATGAAACTTCCTTTATTTTAAACAAAACCAAATTTTGTTCATTAATATCTAAACGTGTTGAATAACTATATGTTTTTAGCCTACAGAGTTAGTCTATTTTAAACAATTTTAGTTTACACACTTTTAACATTTTTACTTTGAAATTAAAATTACAACAACATATTCAAGTTATATTCATATAAATCAGTGGTCGGCAGGCAGTTGGTGGTCGCGGGCCAAATTTCAAGTTTCCCAAGTCTTCGCGGGCCGCAGTTTTAGTTTTAGTGACATTTGAATAATATTTTGGTTTTAGTTTTAGTCACACTAAAGAAAGGTTTTACTTTTATTCACCATATTTTTTTTAATGACTTTTACCTATACATAGAATGCCTATTTTATTAATATATATTAGAATAGAATTTACATTGACTAATATACTTAAGTGTTAATAAACTATGTACTTTCATAAGCACTTAATAAGTTAAACTTAATACTTTTGTAATTTTACTTACAACCTAACTCTCTATAAAAACCTAACTTGAAAGACAATTTATGGGTTATTTTAATACACTTGTTATATTATTAACCCTTTTTTCATATTTCTAAGAACATTTACTTCAAAAAAAGTTTTTGCGTGTTAAATAATTTACACTCATTAGAAAATTTATTAATTAGTTAACTTAATAAAATTATTACATGTTTGTATTCCAAAAATCTAAAACATATTCTTTAACATAATTAATTCTCGAAAACTTTAATAAAATATCTTATTAGTAATTAGTATTTTACATGGTTGCCACTTAAAAAAGCAAAAATGTCTGAGTTGTATCAAACCAGCCTGAGTTTATTAAAAGTTAAAAAAGCTACTAAATAGTTGTTAATCAAGCTTAAATACCTAGTTAAAATATCATCATTATCAAAAAGTACACAAAATGTAAGAAAAAAAGAAAAAAATACAACCAGTAAACTACATTACAGTCATAAAAACTATTCTGAGAATTGAAAGATTATTTTAAAGTGATTTAAATAAAAGTTTCACACACACCTGAGTTTTCAAGCTTTTAAATTAGCCTGTTTGTGTAGCAACCTAGTTAAAATAAAGTTCACAACATAAAGAAATAAGGAAGGTTATTAACAGTAATAAATTACATGCCAAAAATATATAAGTCAGCTGGAATGGACATTAAGACTCTTAAACAAATTTAACAAAAGTATAAAATTTTATTCAGTCATTAGCGAAGTACAAAAACTTATTTTTTATTAAGCATTTTAGCAATTCTTTATCTGAAATAAGAATATTGTATTTAAAAATAGGAATTGTAAAATATAAGACGAGCTACAAGAATAAAAATACGTTAGTTAGGAGTTATTGCGAGAAACGATAAAAACAAATCACCAAAGTCAGTTTTTCCATAAAGCACATGATTATCTTCAGTAACTACAGAATGATAAGAAAAAATTGTTAAGGCAAGTTATAAAGTAGCAAAATTTATTAATTAAAATGAGATACCTTTTATAATTGAAAACTTTTCTAAAGAATTTATGTTGGCGGTAATGAAAAGCTTTTGTTTATTTCTTTTGTTGATTTTAAAATTCTTCAATGACAACTAGACGTCGTGTTTAGGAAATGCATTAAGGTTATAGTCGCATAAATCAAATTAGGACTTTAATCAATCTGTTAATATGAGAGCACTGACAAAAAAACTATTGCTTATATGAGAACTTTTATTAGAGATGTTTTTACTAACTTTGACATTTTAATAGAATTTCTTGGTTTAGTTTCAAAGCGAAGCACAACAATCGGTGAAATTTTATAAGTAAAGGTTCAAAGCATCAAAACAAAGTTTTTGAAAGTACAATTCCTTCTTTTATTTTTAGTAGAAAGTTTAATTTAAGTTGATAAAAATGACTTAACAAATATATCAATATTAAAAAATACTGTTAAGCTACTTTAATATATTTTCTAATGAAAAATATTTATATGGTAAGTTTTTTGTGTTAAATCGAAATTTTATTACTTTACAGGTTTTTTCAAAAATTCTCAATTTCAAGTTTTTTTCCAGAACTTTTAAGCATAAGTTTTAAAATTCAAAGCTTTTCCGGGATTCAAGTTTTTTCGCAACACTGATTGTTCACACTTAAATGTACACAAAAATATAAATAGCATTTTAAATTATATTAGCTGCAAGACTTAAAATTTAACATATATTATAGCTCAAACTAACACTGTGGATTGAGCAAAACATACATCATAAGTAGTTTAATTTGCCACTCTTTCAAGCAAAAAAGTCAGCCTGAGTCAACAAAAACATTCCTGATATTTTTGTATACAAAAAGCAATTCTAGCCAAAAACTTAAAAAATGACTTAGTTGGCTCAAGATTTAAAGTCTTCAAATAGTGATAGTCTAAGTGTGTGACAATGTTTAGTTGTTTATTCGCTTGAATTTGAACTATTTTGATTAACAATGTACAAACTTAATAAACTTACCATCCCTAAATCTAGTTTATATTAAATAGGTAGCTCAAGAAACAGCAATTGTGTGTATTGAAATGCAAGGCATAAAAAGTTTGACAAAAAAATGTTTGAAAAATTAAAATGTGTACCTAACAAAAACTATATTAATTCATGTCACATTGTTTTAAACGTATGTGTATAATTTAGATATTACATGTAGAAACAACAATGTTAGAAAACTAAGCATAAACTAAACTTTGACTAACTATAGTATTAAATAAAAGTGGTTTAAAGTATGAGCATCTTTTTAAGTTGGTGTGCATAGAAATTAATTCAAAGTGCAGAGAAAACTTTTAAAAAATTAAAATGTGTCAAAACAAAAATCAAATAAACCTTATTTCTTATTACTATGTTTTGTTAAATGTTTTTACACTAAAATATAACATTTACAAAAAAAAAAATCTATAAAGGAAATTTAGGTATAAAAAATATTGAAAAAGAAATAAAGCTATAAAGAAATGACACTTAAGTTAATTACTGTGCAATACTTTTGTACAAAATGGAAAACATTTGCATTTAGTTTATTTAATAAATAGCTAAAATATACCTAATTTATTAAATCCGAGCATTTTTTACACTCTTTTTTTTCAAATTACTTGCTGTTGTTAAAAAGAAGTTATTATGAAACTGAGAAAAATATCCTGTAAGAATGCTAATCTGTATTTTTCACATTTTTAAACTAAAGCAGTAATTTCTTCTAATTATTTTCAATTATTATACAGACACTTAAAACAAAACTAATAAAATTATATCGAATTACCAAAAAAATTCAACTTGAAATATATTTTTGCTCAGCGGGCCACTTTTACATACTCGCGGGCCACGAAATTTTCTTTCGCGGGCCGCATTCCATTCAAAAAAATACCGTACTTGCGGGCCGCAGATTTACCCTTCGCGGGCCGCAATTGGCCCGCGGGCCGCAGTTTGCCGACCCCTGATATAAATGGTGTTTTAACGCAAAACAATTTTATAATTTTGGGAACACTGTTATAATGCGAATTTAAATAATTTTATTTTAATATTTTATATTAACTATCAAGACCCAAGTTAACAAAAAAAGTAATTTTAACAAACACGTGTTTTAATCTAGCTGACAGTAATTATGATCTGCTTAGTTAAATACGGATGTGATTAAGTATTTTCTTTGATGAATATTTCTTTTGTAGTCAAACCTCTTTACTATTATCCTAATGTATGGCATAATAATGGCAGCTTTGAATCCTTAGTATGTATTATAGTTATATTTTAAACACATAGATTTATAATAGCTTTGTTATACTCATATTTAGTTTATAAAATGGCTTAAAAATTGATTAAAATCTTTTTTGAATTAAAGTTTATTTTTTGGTTAGTATTAAAAAATTGGAAGTAAAAGAGCAAATAAAAGTTCTTCTACGAATTTTGTTTTGTTATTAGCTTTTAACTAATCTTTTTAGTATTAGTGTTAAAATAGCACACATAAAAATGTGGCTTTCAAATACTTGAAAATATTTTAATTAAATTTAAGCGTCAAAATAATTATAACGCCAAGAAATATTTATGTATTTAAACAATTCATAATTAAATTATCTGAATATTAGCAGATTTTATGATCTTTTTAATACCCATTATTGAATAAACTTGATCTTTTCGAAGTTCTTTCGTTTTTTGTAAGCTATTTCTGTTTGATCTTTTCAAAAATGTATTAAATTTTCGTAAATTATAAATCAATTAAAATAAAATGTTAAAAAAGCATAAATTTAATATATAAAATTATCTTAATGAATTATTTTGACAGCTTACGAAATAGTCAAACACTTATATCAAAGTTGGATTTACATTTTTATTTGATAGTTTTAAGAGAATTAATTTCATGAAAAATTCTAATTTTCAGCAAGTTTTATAACCAAACCTTTGAAGTTTGGTTAATTTTAATAGTTAGCTAAACAATAATTAAAGATAAATCTTGATGGATGTAATTAGCTTAGAAGTTTTGCCAAATTTTTAATTAGCTTTAAGGTCACAAAGTAAAGTTTTACAACATATGTAGGTCTTATAGAGCATTTTTTAAGTAATGTAATTGGTAAAATCAAAGATTTAAAAAGACAGTCAAATTTGTGTAGTAATTTGAATGTAAATATTTTGAGTGTAAAACCCTTTAAAGGTTAATTATCTTAGCTGAAATCACAAAAATAACCTTAAAAATTGTTGTAATTATCAAGTTCTAATTTACTTTTTAAAATAAATTCCCAAATATGTTCAAAAAAAGTTTTGAATTAGCAAAGCTTATTTATCGTTTATGAGCTAAGAATGAATATTTCACACCAAACTTTTTCATTACAGCAAGTGTTTTAATATTTTTTATAGGTAAAATTTATATGCAGGTTTGAAAAAAAAAAAAACGTTTTAAACATCAAAAGCAACAAGTAGACACTTTTAAAAGTAATTTCCAGAAAAACTAAACTTTTACTTTATTTTAAACTAAAGTTTTTCTTAAACATAAACATATTGAACTTTCGTTAAATTTTAAAGCTGTTAATTTATCTAGGTAATTTAACTTTAAAATAGTTACTAGCATAGTTTTCGAGGAAGAAAATATTCAAAATAAAATTAGTATTAAGAAAAAGTACAAAATTTTAGTTGGTTTATATCAAATGGTGATATTTGTATAAACATTTTAAGTTAATAAATATTTGAAAAGTTGTTTAATTGTTGAAGTGAGAATTATTTAAGACGAGAAACTACTTTTAACAAGGTAATTAAGAAAATTAAAAATTGTCTAAAAATACCGAAAAGGATCAATTTTTCACAGTTTGTTATGATTCATAATTTGGTAATCGTACAAAATAAACTTTCAATTTTCTAAACTATTTACACAAAGTTTAGTAAGTTAAAATGGGTGTGCATTTGAAATGATTCATCAGCTTATTGTGCAACAAACAGTTATAATTTTTTATTTTACACAGATTTTGTGATGTAGTATTCGAGTTATTAAAATAAGCGATATGCTGTCAAAAGCTTAACATTTTTGTTAAACTGAAAATTTATAGTTTTTTTAGTTACTACATTCAAAAAAATTATTTTAATAAGAAATATGATCTTTACGAAGTTTTACATTTATCGTATGTTTTTTAACATATAAGTGATGTTACTTTTATTTCATTTAGAAACAAATTTAAAACTAGTAATTTATTTGAAATATTTTTTCATATCATAATTTTGATAAGTAGATGGCAATTTTTTCACAAATTTAACTACAAAACAAATATCATTCTGTGAGAAATCGAACTAACATGATAACATGAATAATTTATAAAATACAACGTTTTAAAATACATAATTTAACAAACAACATTTTGTAAGCTACCATTGTAAATTAATACTCGTGAGAAAATTTTTGTTTATTGCTGAGTTTTTTCTCATCAAAAATTTTTAAGTTAAAAAGATAATACATAATTGAACTTATATGGAACATTTTATAAAAGCTTCATTAACAAAATAAACATATCTTTACAACCAGATTGAAATATTTAATCTATGTTTTATGGTAAATTTAGTTTTATTTATCTATTCAGATTTTATCAAAATATGTTTAATTAAACGCAAACGTGTTTACTATATCTTTAGATATCCTAAAATTAATTTCTAAAATACCAACTATTATATTCGATTTTAATGAAGAATTTTATCTATTAAATTAGGTGTAATTTTTTATCTTTTACCGAGACTTAATTTCAATAGCTTTATTCATGTAAAGTAAATAAGAGAGATTAAAACTTTATATATCCTACGTATTGAAACGTTTATCTAAAAATTATCTTAGTCTTTTAACATATAAACGTAGCTATTGTTTTAATCATTAAGAAACTATTTTTAACTATTATTCTAAAGGATAAAAATACTAACTGCTGTTTTTGGAATTTTTTGGCAACTTTTATTCTTTTATCTTTTGACGGAAATAGTTAGTTTATCATTTACCGTTTATAAAATGTTATAATTAATATATCATATAAAACTCGGTAAAGAATTGCGTTTTTTGAATAACTTTGTGTTTTTAGAATAAAACTATTTCTTTGCAAATTAATAAAATACTTTAATTTTTTTATTAACTTAAGTGGGTTTTTAATCAATTTACATGGTATAGAATAAAAATATTTAAAAACTTTCACTAATTAACTTGTCTGAATAAAAAACATTATCATCCTTTAATGACATTATTAAATACTCATTTGCCTATTTTCAAATTAAACTGAGTATTAAAAATATACATCACAGTATTTATTTTTAATTTTAATCAACCTATAGGTAGTATAATAAAAACAATTTTTATTTAAAATTACGAAGCATTCAGATATAAGTAGTTCTGTCAAAAATTTTGATACGTCTTTCAACATTTAATTTATGTTTATACAAGTATTAATAAATATTTATCAAAAGTATTAATAAAACGTGCTATAATGAATATTATGCTTGAATAGTAATAAGTCAATTAGGTTTGATAGAAATATTTCGGGAATTGGTTTTAATTTAAAGAAAACTTACTCGTATTAATAACAAACTTTTAATAAAATTTTTAGTACTTTTAATCCTATTTTTAATCAATTTTTTTTATATCAACGAAATCTATTTATAACTTGTCAATATTTTTCTTATAAGAATCTGTTTTAATTCCTACTTTGTTATATCTTACTTTCAACTTAAATAGTTCTAAGTTAACTAGAGAACTTTATACATTTAACTTATTTTTTATGTGTTATTTTGGTTTACAAAATAGTGTTGTCATTTCTAACAAATTTTAAATAGCCTTTCAAAAAGAATATAAATAATGTTTAGTTTTAATTGTAACCAAGCTTTTTGGTATTTTGTTTAGTATAAACCATTATATAAAAAATATTTTTTTACCACGTAAATAAAGCTAATTATTTTAACAACTTTAGCATATTCAAATTAACTATTTACAAATAAAACTAAAAAAAAAACTTAGAACAATCAAAATCATTAAATTTAAAATTCATTATCATTTTTAATGTTTTATTTTTTGTTTTGTTATAAATAAAACAAACAGCTAAATTTTCAAACTTCCAATAAATTTATTTAATTATCTTCAGGTAAAATTGAAACGGTAAAAAAAAAACACAAATTATATACTATAAATAGAATAACTGAAGCTGCAAATTTAATGAACAAAAACTGCAAGTTAAACTAACACAAAATGTGACTAAACAAGGCAATAGTAAAGCCAAATTATTTCTTATTTTGTAGCTCAATGATATTTCATGAATACTGTTTATAACAAAAATATTTAAACAATAACTCAAAACACTGAACCTATAAATTTCAAAATTTTCTCAAAAATAAATTTAATTAAGTGTACTGATATGGCTGATCTTTCCATAGTATTTCTGTCAACTAAACTTTATTTGATTAGATTATTCTTTGTAAACCTAAATAACATTACTATACAAACTAAACACTTCATAGAAAAAAATTAAGATTTTAAAACTTAAGCTGTAAATAATTACTATGCAGAAAAAAAAGCTGATTTATAAATAAATTCTTAAATTTGATTAAAAAATAATAACTTGTATCTACAGAGTTGTCAATTAACATCTTTACTTATCTTATACATTAAAATATTTCGAAAATTTGAAATATAAATCTAACAATAATATGTTACTAGCTTTAAAACAGGGATGCCAGGTGAAAAAGTTTTCCAGGTTTTCTGAACTTCTTCTAGGTCATTGAAAGTTTTTAGTAGAACTTTTAGTTTAACTAAACTTTGAGGTACAAAACTGTCTTAAATAGTATATATAAAAGTATTAGAAAAGTATTGTATGCTACTTTAAAAGTGTTTTATATTAAATATAAATCTAAAGAGTAGAAAAAATACATGATACCTTTTTGAGCTAATTTTAATTATTTTACGTATAAAATTTGTATTCTTAGAACATTGTTTTTTAATTGTTAGAGTTAATTTTTTTTTTGTAACATCAGTATTTTATTTGTACCTATACTATTTTTAAAATAGTGTTATAAAATAAAAACATTGAAATTGAATTAATAATCAGATTTTAAACATTACAGACAAAATTGTTCATTGTTAATAACTGCCAATCTTAAAAGAAATTATTTTTATCTTAATAACTTTTATATTGATTAATATTTTTTTAAGAAGTACCAAAATAAATTTGCTAAGTTGGATTAAGTTTTAATTAAGTACATTTAATTAAAGTATATTAATCAATTTATAGAACTGTTTTAAAACTGACTATTAATAAGTCTTTAAAAACTGTCAGTAAAGTTAATTATCAAAATGTAATTTTAACTTGAACTTAGAAGATAAAAAAGAAAACTTTTATCTTTAATTGGCAGAATATAATTTTAGTTATAAAATATACATATAGCTACTGTTTTGTAAAAACAAACCATTAAAAACAGATAAATTATATCAATTCATCTAATCTTATATTTATTGGACATAAAAATTAAAAACTTTCAACTTAGATTTAGAGTCAATAAATTTGTACTTTGGGTATAAAAACTTTTATGTTAATTACCATAAATAAGATAATCTTATTTGACATAAACTTGATAATATACTATTAAGTTATTAATATTTTACTCATTACTAATAAATCTAACTTGGATTTAAGTTCAATCAATATTTAAGCTAAGAGCTACACAAGTTAAGATATCAATTAATACAGTTTGAAATTTCTATTTTATTGAAGTATAAATGTTTCTGCTGTAAAAAACGTCGTTAAATGTGAATTTAAAATTTTACTTGGAAAACTTACGATATTGAGATAACTCCTATAAAAGAATCGCGGTGCCTATAACATTTCTGAACCAACACTAGTATGACTTCATATAATCCAAGTTCTTCTAAATATTCTTGGTAAGTACCTATAGACAAATTTATTTAAACTGTATTAAAAACTTAAATACTTAAAAAAAGTTATAAAAGTTACTAAGTTGTAATTTACAAAAAAGTCTCATATAATATTTTTCTTGTATGTTTTGGTTTTTTGAAAACAATATTTAAAGATCTCAACTTCTAGGATAATTAAAGTCTTGAAAGAATAAACTATAATACTTTAATGTTAACTACAAGTTTAAATATATATAAGGCTATTTATATTATTTAAATTATTTATTAAATATATATATCGCAAAATTTAAAGGCTATTGCAGCGAACTTAATTAAAAGATTCTTCGAAGTTAAGCGTAATTATTAAACTTCAATCTAATTTTCAATAAAACAGCCAAAAATTACTCAAGCATGAAATGACTCATAATCACGTCATAATTACAAATTACTTGAAGACAAGATTTCCTGTTTTTCAAGTTTTTGTACGACCTACTTATTATTTCTCGTAACTTACTTATTATTATTATTTATCATTTTCTTATAAATGACATGTTTTATTAAATCTAAAATACATACTTGAACTATTTTCATTAGAGTTTCAAGGAACAGTACAATTTGAAATATTTTATTTGTAATTTTTATAGTATTAAAAAAAAATTAAACAAACTATTTTTACATTTGTAACACAAAACAAATTTTATAAAACTTTTTCAAATAAGACTTAAACTAAGTAAAAAAATTAGGTTTCACATAAAAAAATCAATGTTTTATTACAGCCATAAAAGTTTAAAAGAATGTTTTCAGTTTTTTTTGTATTTAGAACAAAAAGAAAAGTAATCAAATATTTAACAACATAAAAGTTAAGGGTAATCTATAAACTTTATCTTCAGTACATAAAACGTTTATCGTTGAACAAAAAACAAACAAAACTTACACTTAAAATTAAGATTGATTGTGAATTACTTAAGTCTTTTAACAGATATTATGAATACTATTAAAGTTTTTAACTATTTGTCTAAGCTCACAGTTTTATTAAAACTATTTTTCGATAAATATTCTGTCTAGTGTAAAAACTATTTGTGCAGAATATAAAGAAAAATTTTATCAACATATTTTACTTATACTTTACATAATTAATTATTTGATTCAAATTATAATTAAATAATTTATCTAGTTGAAAAACAAGAAAAAAACAAGTTCTAAGTTGTATAATTTTGTTTGTACTGCTTAGTAAATATTGTATGTGGGTTATTTATTAAATAAAAATTAAAAATAAAACATCTAACTGTGACAACAATCTGAATTTATCACTTTTTATGAGAAATTCAAGATCATTGATAAACACATAATTTTTTTTTTAATTTTCTTATGTAAAGCTACCTATTCATTATAATTAATTTGAATAACTTTAAGATAAAAAGAAAACACAATTTGAATATTTCCTTTTTTTTCAATAAAAAATTTTCACTATTCAAGCAACTAAACACTAATTGTTTTGTTATACTTGAATACTATAGCTATTTTTTCAAAATTAAAATAAGTAAGATAAGCTCTAAATAAGAGAAAAAATGGCACGTTTTTTCTAAGCTTAGTTTTAAGTTAGTTTTTAAATTTTAAAATAGCTTTTTATAAATTAAACGGGTAAAACCCTAACTAACAAGCATTATTCCTTCAAATATCTAAAACACTTATTGCTCAAAAACAAACTATTTTGCTCAGTTAAACTTAAAACTTACCTGAAGTAACCAGTAGAACGCTTTTAAGTTTAATAGTTTAATATTTTATAATGCATAGAAAAAAATTGACAGATATTTAATAAAGGTATAATTTTCAATACAAACTGTTATAAAATATAACTACAAAATAATGAGATATTATACAAAATCATTTAATGTACAACAATATCTAGTATAATATTTCATTTTATCACTAAAATTAAACATAAACTTTTAAAGAGTTTTGTAAAATATAAGCAATATAAATTAAATATTTACTACTACTTTTTTGTTACCACAGTTCACATTATAAATATATTTAGTAGTACCACAAAAATTTGAAAAATTTAATTTTTACAACAAATAAATTCCACAAAAATTGATTAAATCACATTTATTTTTTTTCTTTAACCTTTTACTAAAACTAAGATAAGATATGTTGTTTTGTTTCACAATAAATATCATTTTAATGTCAAACAATTTTTTATTATTTTTAAAAACCACAATGGCATTTATGTACTTTCAACACTTTTATTACTTTTATCGTTATTTTAATCCCTAAAAATATTTTATATATAAAACTTAAAGCGTGATATAGATTGTAATATTTAGCAATAAAAACCTTCTTAATGTCAAATATTTTTATTAATATCGTAAATCCACTATATTTTATATGAACTTTAAAATTTTTATTACACTTATTATATCAGGATTACACTTAATCCCTTTTTCATTAAAAGTCGTTACATTTGACTTTTACCTTAAAGAACTGGTAACATTTTTTAATGCTTATAAAATATTTCATATATAAAATTACTTATTTCTTGTAGTAAGCTAACTATAAATAAATGGTAAAATATGTATTTACAGATAATTTTCATAATTAATCAACGTTTATTTTAAAAACTAGTTACATAAAAGTGCTCAAGGCAAATTTATCATCTTCTTATTCGTGACATTTTATCAGTTTATAAAGTGATTTTTTTGATAAACTTAAAATTAATCGTTACATGACACGATCAAAAACTTGTATGTATTTATTTGATAAACTTTAAAAGGTTCACTTCAAAACTGTAATGTTTCTAAGATGCCTTGAAAGATAAAACTAAAATAATTAAGCATTGTAAACTTCTTTCATATAATTTCTCTAAAGTTTTTGGTGGTTCAATTTGTGAAGTGTCTGAAAATTAAATAATATCAATTTATGTATGACTTTATATAGTAATGACAGCTGGTTTATTTAATTTATTATTATATAAGTTAAAATATGGATTTAAGTTTAAACAGGGTCACCACTGGTTCACGCATGGTTGCCACTGTTCAAGCTGAGAAAAATTTCCTGACTTTTCCTGACTTTTTACAAAAATTTTCCTGACTTTTCTACATCAAACTCTTAAACTAAACTTTTTCTAAAATACATAACCTAACACTTGAAACTATATAAAGCTTCCAATATAATTTTAATACAGGTTAAAAACAACATTTTTTTGCTGAACTCTATCAAACTTCCAGTACATCACTTAAACCATCTGTGTATGATTGATGTTTGTAATAAACAGCTCTATCAGCAAAAT
Source organism: Thalia democratica (assembly GCF_965202585.1). NCBI lineage: Eukaryota > Metazoa > Chordata > Thaliacea > Salpida > Salpidae > Thalia > Thalia democratica. Next base: position 1,326,297 of record NC_139171.1, on the reverse strand, counting down.
ACTTGTATTATTACCTTATAAACACAGCCTGTCTGAAAAAAGACACAATTTTTTAGCATTTCCTAGCATAAATGTATCTAGAAAAAACAACCGACATATAAGGAACTTTTACAATTAAAACCTTAAATCAATAACAAACTTTTACAACACAAACCTTAAAACAATAACGAACTTTTACAGTTAAAACATTAAAACAATTAAGATCTTAATCAAATACTGTTTTTTTTATGTATGTACTAAAATTTATTTTCTTCGTTTTTTTATTAGCACTTCAACCTCTTCATCTAATGAAGATATGGTTTCCTTCATTAGGTCTGCATTCCGGCTCAGTGTACACATTAACTTGTTACATAAAATACTAAACTAACTGCTTAGTTATAAAGAACTCAATTATTTACTTAAACAAAAAACACTTTGATTCTAAAATTATGCTAGATAAACTTTTGTTTATATATCACAGTTTCACTATGGAAGTGTCCTTGCTACAGATCATCAATACTAAAAAGCTTACAAAACCTTCTTGTTCAAGTAGGGTACTTGTTCAATATGTTAATAGAAAATTTTTGCAGTTTTATAAAGGATATTTTACTAATTTATACCAGATGAAGGCATTGTAAAAAAAAATTAAATATTTTTGTAAATTTCTAGGAAAATTTTGGAATTTTTTTCTGACTTTTAAGGATCTTTAATTAATTTTTACAATTTGAAGGCTTTGGAAAACAAGGAGTTTTGTAAATTTAATCTGATAAAATCTGAATTTTTTTTTTTAATTTTATCAAATTTCCTGACTTTTCCTGACTTTTTTTCAAAACCCCCAATTTTTTCCTGACTTTTCCTGACTTTTGTCATTTTTAAAAATTTTTCCTGACTTTTCCTGATTTCCTGACTTTTCCTGACCGAGTGGCAACCCTGTTCACGAGAAATTTTTCCAGGTTCTCTGAATTTATTGAGGGTTTTTGAAAGAACACGTTTTCGGGTCTTTATTAGTTTAAAGTTAAATTAAAGTTTAGAAACTGTGTTAAGTAGTATAATAACATTGAAAAGACATTGTTTAGCTAATTTAAGTTTGTTTTTTAGTTAAGAATTTTTTTTTCTATATGGTAAATTTTTTGTGTCAAATCAAAATTTTACTACTTAACTATAAAAGTTGTTTAAAATTCCATGTTTTTTTTTTGTTATTTTTGTTCAAAATTCCATTTTCTTTTTTAACTTCTCAAATTCAAGTTTTTTCCAGGTTTTTAGCCTAAATTTTCAAATCCAATATTTTTCCAGGTTTTGTGGCCACCCTGTTTAAAGTATGCTATAGAATAAAACTTATTCAGATAACTTAACAAACTTCTCTTAAAAATAAACCTAAAAATATATATTTGGCAAGTACAGTTACTTATAAAATCAAAATATTTTTAAGCACGAACGTTAAAATAATTCAAAACAAATATTTACTCAATCCGAGGTGAATTCATAAAATATTTAAATTTAACAACAAAGTTTAATTAAAAATTGAAATTTTTGAAAATATTTTTCAGTTGTAAAACCAAAACACTTGATTAATTTACACAAAACAAAACTTTCGCTTTTATCTTATGAAAAACAGTGCATGACTTTATTAAATTTTGTGGTTATGTATTGATTTTATTTTATTATATACTTTACTCGATAGCAATTTTTAAAACTTAAGCTATAAATAATGTACATAAAAATTAAAGAAAGATATTAATTAGAATATTTAACTGAGTATATATGAAAACATTTGTCATTTAAATCAACGTCACTAATTAACATTACGAATTGATATTATTATTGCTTCAACTAGTTGTATATGTTTATCTTTTTACGCTTTAATAGAAACAAATTTAAAGTTCATTTGTTTAATTTGTAAAATTCCGTAAAATTTATTATTATAACAACATTATTTATCAACCAAGTATTTTATATGTAAGTGCAGAATAATAAAAGTTGTAATTTTTAATATTGTTAGAAATTAATAAATTTATAAAAAAACTTAAATAATATTCTTCTTGAAATATATTTAAAAATTACAACTCATATAAGCTAAAGTAATTTAACTTAATTAGACAATAAAAAATATTAAAATTAATAAAACCAAAAACATTTTAAATAACCGGCGCTACAAAACACTAAAGTCCTCAAAAAAAAAATTAATAATAAATATTTGAAAAAAATCAATAAAAATTGTTCAACTTAATATTTAAAATAAAATTTTAAAGTAAATGTCGTCGCATGCGGAATATTTACAAGGTTTTTATTTTTATTGTAATAATAAACTTTCACAAAACTAAGATTAAACCTTGAGCCTTGAATTTGTTCAATATCTTCAACATAAAAAACAATTTTAGTTTTAAACTAAATACAAAAATAGAATATTTAATAATTTTTATACCCCCTTATAAGTTTAAGACAACTTTCATATTTAATTGGTAAAATAAATAAAACGACATTCGTTTCACCTAATAAAAACACAATAGTGTATTAGATAACCATCAATTTACCAATTTTTAACGCATAATTAAATTTTAAAACTGTTTTAAATGGTCAATTTGTTATAATGCAGATAATACTATTATAGAATAAATTACATGCTTAGTTTACTAAGATATAATAAACATTTTTGTTCATACACCCATTTTTCAGTAAAATCTTAATGTTATCAGTAGATGTTAAATAAGTTTATTTAAAACTTTATCTATAATTTATACAATTTATTACCAAAATTATAAAATTTGGTTTTATTTATCTTATGCAGTGTAATAGCAAATAGAAAGTTATAAAAACCAACTTATTATCAAAATTGTTTTGGGTTTAAACTTAACTATTATATAAAAAATTATATAATATAATTGGTTTGACATTATTCAATAACAAAATTAAGTATTTTAAATAAGTAATAAAGTATTTGAATAATGAAATAAAACACAATTAATTTTCTTCTTGTTTTTAACAATAACTTGTATCGTAGTAAACAGTTTTTAAAAACTTTACTTCAGAAGTAAAAAATGTATTCTAAATACTTTTTGTATCATTGAAAAAAATTAAAACTATTAATTGTCCAAGCTTTCGCAATATTTACTTGTATTTTAGTATTTAAAGGTCAATCTAAAATTCGATTTTAGTTTATATGTGCCCAACAAATAAATTTACAAACATTTCAAGTCTATGAAATTAAGTTAATATCTAATCACACTAGGCAATAAATATCAGACATTAAACAATTGCAGACTAAATACAAACAAAAAATTTGATATTAAATAAACAACTTTGTTAAATTTTGTTTGATTTGATTAAAATAACTGACTAATTTCAATCAACTTAAACAAATAGTAAAGCAGGCACTTTGAAAAGTAAAAAAATTAAATAATTATTTATAGTTTTAACATTTGTGTTTCTTATTTTAAGTTTAAACTTCGGTAGTTTAACTTTATTTCAAACCTAAAAAAAACTAAAATGATTTTGTATTATTAAGGAAGTAGAAATAAATAAAAACGTATTTGAACACAAGCATAATATCATTAGAGTTAAGTAAATCATTGGGCTTTAATTTTTAGAAAGTTTAATTTTGTTAATAGCATTAAAAATAATCTGATTATTATGTATAAACAAAAGCTTAAGCGTTTGCTAAACCAAATTTTACAAAAATTTATAAGTTTTTTAAGTATAATTTTACAGTTGAACTGCTGAATAAATTAAATTTTGAAACTTAATTTATATTGGAATATACCAACAAATGTTTTAATTTCTAAAGTTTATTTTTTTAAGCTAATTCAAATTTAGTTAAATTTATTTGATATTTAATTAAATATTTTTGACAACATAATTGGTTTTAATTCAACTTAGTAAATTTTCGAAATTGTTAATATTAACACCTGTTGTATCACATAATTTTGTAGAAGTTAAAGTATTTCCAACATACTGCAAAGTAGTTGGATAAAACCCAATAAAAAAATAAAAGTTTTTGAAAAATTTCAATGGTTGAAATAAACCTGTAATTACAGGAAAATATTTGTTAACAGTAACAAATACTTTTATCAAACTCACTAGAAACAAAATATTAAAACAAGATTTGTAAAAACTTATTAATGAATTATCTTGTATTTAAGGGATATAAATTTTACAACATTTTAATCTCATAACTATCTTATAAACCTGGGTAACAATCCATATTTTCTTAGCTTATATTTTTATAAGTAAACCAGTTCATACTAAAAACATTTAATATCATTCTATAATATTTTAAACCGTTCATTTTTGGTACTTTCTAATGTTTTAGTTGTTTATACTGTCTATAGCTAAAAAATACAATAGTTAAAAGCTCACCTTTAGAATGACTAGTTTAGCATATATTCAACTATGTACTCATTTTTAAATTATCATTAAACTTAAGTAAACAAGCATTTTATTTTGTAAATTAAGCAACAGTTTCATAAATAACAAAAATAACTATATATATTAATTTTTTTAAACATTTCTTAATGTAAAAACTGATTAAGTATATAAATTAATCAAAATGTCAAAAATAAATTTAGTAACACTACAAATTTCCTGATAAAACAATAAAAACCACTCAATAAATTGGAAGTGAAATATTAGATTCTAGTTTAGGATGGATGGATATAAATAACATTGATTACTTTAGAGTTGAAGTATAAAAAACTTATTGAAGTTTACTTGAAAAACTTTTGTAGTTAAAATTTTTTCTAAAAACTATCTTAAAATTTATTATTTATAAAGTAACTTTCGGTTTCAATACTACACTTAAACAAATGTTAGTATTTTTAATTACTTCTAAGCTAGTTTATATACTAATAAGTTATTGCTCTTTTTATTTTCAGTGATATAAAACTTTAAACTGAATTTTTGAAACATATTAAGTATACTTAAAAGTCTTAACTAGTTTATTCTGCAATAAAAATGTTAGTTTTGAACATATATTTCATTATACATTAATAACAAAACAATAAGTTAAACATTAATGATAAAAATGAATAACTAAACAGATTAACATAAAATAACCAAAACTTATTATATGCTGTTTGTTTAAAAACATTACGTTTTTTTTATTTAAAATCTTATTTCAACATGAATTAAACTTATCAATGAAATGCTATGATCTTTTATTTCCATTTTGTAATTTATTATTTATCTCTTTATTATCTTGTTCACAAACAAAACTCCTTATAAGTTTTTAATCTACACAACATAATTTATTTTAAAATTTATCAAGCTTATGTAAGTACTTATAATAAAAGGAAGTTTACTTAAATTACAATTAGTAATACAAACGTTTTCGCAGGCAGAGTTAATCTAATTAGTGTGCTATTTATATATCTAGTATCAAACTTTACTTGGCAACCAAGAAAACAAACTTTTCAACAGACATATAAAATGTTTGTAAACAGTTTTAATCATAGTTGTAAAAGATAATGTTTAAAAGTTTAATTAATTTTAAATATTTAAACATGAATAAATATTTTTTATCATAAGACTTTAGTTATTTAGACAACGTAAATCTTTTTTTTATAAAAAGTTAAAAGTGAAGAAATCTTATGCTAATCATTTAGGAAATAAAACATTTCCACTATGAACTAAAAAATGGAAAGCACACAAAATAAATCTAATCTAACTACAGACATTAAATTTAAATCACCATTAAAAATGTGCACAAAATATATTTTACATCTGGTACAAACCTGAGAACACTTTTTGATGGCCACTACAGCTTTCAAAACTTTCACAAGAGGTGATAGAGAGCTAGTTACAGGAACAACAGCTTGAATAACTACTGTGAATTTATTGGATGGCTGAATTCCTGTGTAAAGTTTTTTAATTATTAGTTTTTTATTTGTTTATATACTTGATACAACAAGTTTAATAATTACTGTGAGTTTATTTAATGACTGGATTCCTGTGTAAAGTGATTTAATTACTAATATTTGTTTATATACTTGATACAACAAGTTTAATAATTACTGTGAATTTATTTAATGACTGGATTCCTGTGTAAAGTGATTTAATTACTAATATTTGTTTATATACTTGATACAACAAGTTTAATAATTACTGTGAATTTATTTAATGACTGGATTCATGTGTAAAGTTTTTTAATTAATAATATTAATAATTTTAATATCAGTAATTAAATTATTATAGTTAAGCTTTGCCTAGTTTTGTGAAAACTGTTTTATCTATAAATACTTTTATGTAAGAAGTTATTTTATTAAATTTTATGTAAAGTTTTTTAGGTAAAAGAATTTATTTAAGATCTCTTTTGTAAATATTTCAGTTTGTTGTTTGGACAAAAACAGAAAACTTTATTTGTTTATTAATTATTATAACTGATTAACAGTATTTCAACTAAAAACTAACAAAAGATAATTGACAAGTATAATAACTATTACGACATAAAATATGTTTGTATATAGTCTAATTAATAAATACAGCAATACTCCTAAGTTTAGAGTCTAAAGATATAATATATAATATAATATATAATATAACATATAAAAGAATGTATTATAGTTTGAATTATATGATTTTTTTAACTTATTTAATTTATATAATTTCAGACTAAATATGTTCATAAGTCCGTATTTAAGATAACTTTATCAATATATCCAGATTAACTTGCTTTTTAAAAAGAAATGTATGTACAAATTACTTTTTATACTTTATGTTACCAAAATACATATAAATTTCTATTTTTATACTATTTTTACATGTAAGGAACTATAATATATCAACAAGTTAATAAAAAAAATGTTTCAAATTTATTGAGAAATATAAATGAATTAAAGTACGGGAAGTTATTTTTTTAATTGTTATCTTTTACACTTTGTTAAGTTTAAAAATTTGTTTATTATATAAAAAATATTTTCTCCTTTTTCTTTCTGAGTATATGGTATATGGTAATTAATATTTTTATATTTCAATATTTGTTATAAAAATAACACTTTTCTCATTTAGGAACTAAAAATAAAAAGTATTTGTATTGTAAAATTATTACAATTAAATTAGTGAGAAAATTCTTTAAACTTTAACTAGAAAATATTACCTCTTATAGTTTACTTTATTTTCAGTAATATATAAAAATTACACACACATGTCATAAATTTTCATGTAAAAATAATTTTTACTAAATCAGCATATATATTGAATATAAATGTAATTACGTAAATGCTTTCGATATTAAAGATTTCATTGAACACATTTTATGAATAGATATGTTGAATAGACCTTTTAAGGAAGAAGAAACAATTTTGTTTGTTATAAGATAAATAATGAATACGGGTGGGTGTCACTTTTGCACGAGGTGACACTTTTACACTGCGTCACTTTTGCACAAGCGTCACATAAGCACGGCGACTCTTTTGCACGAGCGTCACTGTATCATGAGGGGACACTTTTGAACGGAGGGCCACTTTTGCTAGAATACACTTTTGTACAGGTTAAAAAAAAAATTAATTTGTTTTCATAACTTCGATTTTTTTTTTGCTTTCACTATTATTTCTAACCCTCAGTCGATAATTTTTTTTTTTGTTTTTTATAGTTTATTTCTTATAATTATTTTTATTTTCCTGTTTTTTTTGATTAATAATTTTTATTAGGTTTTTTTACAATCACTGTTACCCCTAATCCTTACCCTCGGTCGGTAACCTTTTTTTTCTATTGATTATTTTTTTTTGCAATTTATTTTACTTTTAATTTAATTTGTTTTTTTATTCTCGTGCAAAAATGACTTTCGTGCTAAATAGACGCCGTGCAAAGGTGTTCCCTCGTGCAAAAGTGTACCATTGTGCAAAAGTGTATCCTCGTGCAAAAGTGACCCAATACCATTGAGTACATATAAAATGAAACAGGGTTATAATATAAACTGAAATACTCACCAATTAGCTTTCATTTTGCCCGAATTTCCGATAAAAAAAAATTATAATGTAAAAGTACCAACATCAAATGAAAAGTTCATTACAAAAATTCAACATATAATTTTAAAGTTGAATAAATACAGATTATTTAAAATATATCTCGCCACATATAATCAAATCATGTCTAAAAAAAATTATTATTAGAAGTTGAATAAAACTTACAAAATATTCTTTGACGTAAGATATTTCTAAAAATAGATCTATCAAGTAATTCATGATATAGTACACTACATTATATTAAAAATTAAGAACTTCATTTTCTAAAACATATACACAAGCGTTTATTTAATAATTGGTATAAAAAGTATTTTTTTTAAATTGTTTCTTTCGAAAAATATACTTAAAACCATTAAAACTTTGCTTTGTTAATCAAGAACTTTTTAGTATAAAAACAATTTTAATAATATAAATTTGAATATAAATAAAAAATTTGAAAGTAAAACAATTTAAAAACTTCATCAAAGCTGTAATCTATATAAAAGGTGTTTTTAAATAAAGTACAAACTACGCAAATTTTGTTACAACATTTTCGAGCTTAATTACTTTTTGCAGAAAATTGTTTTAAGACAGTAAAACTTAAAAACTAATTTTCATTCATTAAAAGAACTGTACTTTATAAAAGCTAAAATGTTGAAAAATAAATTAACTGTAAGCTTAAAATAGATTATGGTTTTTTTTATTCTAAGTTATTGTTTACAATAAAGTACTTAGTAAGTGTTTCAAATAAGAAAAAGTTATATTCACTATAAATAGACTTTGTATAACAAGTTGCTATAATATCTAGTACAGTTTTTAGCTTCACAAGATTAAAGAACTAATATAAAACAAATAACAAAAATTGTTCTGAATCTGCATATAATTGTAAGTAGTTATAAAATTAAATTTATAAACAAGATTAAGTAACTAACAATGGCTTCATTATGTACAGAAACTTTAAGTAAATTTACTAAATGTAAATGATTTAATATAAAATTAACACAAAAACACTAAAATCAATTTTCTACAATTATGTGTGGACATCGTAGTAATATTAATTTAGCGTTTCTAAAAAATCTATAATGGCTTAGTATATGTTTTCCATTTTATTTTAAAAAATAATAAACATACTTTAATGATTCACATTTAAAATCTTAAGAGGACTGTAATAAATTGATAAAAGTTTTTTTTTAATTAGTTCAAACTATCATAGAATTTTTGAAACCCGATATTTGATTAAAGTTTTAATCCTTTGACTTTCTGTAAATTTTTACTTGATTTCTTTATGTAAGCACTTAAAATCTGGAAATTTTGAAGAAATAAATTTTATGTGACAAATTAAAGTAAATAAAATTCAAGTGTTTCGTTTGACTGAAAACTTGTAACAATTTGATTGAAGTTCGACATTTAGGAAAATAACTGTTTTAATAGTTAAACAGCAAAAAACTTATAAAAATTTATACAATAAAACCTAAAGCAATTTTTACTCAATGCATTTGTAATTTGATGAAATTTTATTCTAATGTTTAAAATAAAAATTTGTGTTGTTTACTCACACTATTATTAATTTTTATATACTATTTAAATTAAACGTTAACAATTTCAATACTAAATACTGAAATATATTTAAACTCATGAATTAAATTATTTAATATTTATCTATAACAAAAAAACGCTTAAAAATATCATGGCTATCAATAAGTACATTATGTTGATAAATCCAGAATAAACTAAGAAGTATTTTAACGTATAATAAAACAAATAACAGGTCTATGATTATCCAATTTTTCTTAAAATTGCAAATTTTTACCGGCAAAAAAGAAACTAGACAAAATAATTTCTAGACGTCTGGTAAAATTAGACGCTTATTTTGTTTTTTACAAGATAAAAATGGAAGAAACATTAAATGGCAAGTTGAATTATATGTATTTAAACTCTTGCACAAATAGAATTGACGTGAAAATTTGTTGAATGAAACATCAAAGTAATTTACCGACACGCAAATTTATTATGACGTCATAAAAAATTATAAGAACTGAACAGTTTTGTTGGAATTTCGCATTCATGTTCAATTACGCGACTAATACACAGAATTTAACTGCTTTCTATAGAAGAAGTATTTCAAAAATTTTTGATGTTTTGTTTATTTTTATAATCTTTTTGGACAACAGATGACTTTTTACTTGTTAATAATGATTAATGAATTATGAAATATTTTTTGATGTAATTTTGTTTATGTTTTCCAAAAAACTGTTTGTTTTTGTATATAAAAAAATTTTAATAGTTTCAAGGTTTTTTAGTTTAACAATTTTTTTTTTATCTTATCAAAACTTTGATTAAAAACTGTTGCGATTAAATGTTAAAACATTAATTAACTATTTATTTCAAAAATATTTTTATCAGCTTAATAGTTAGATGGTATAAAATTTCTTCATTAAAACAACATATTTTTAAACAATGTTAATGTATTATAATTTATAACAAACTAAAACAAATTAATTTGTTAATTCATTTATGTTTCAGTATTTTGTATAATTCAATTGACACCAGTTTTGAACTTAAATATAAATTATTTTATAAATTTTTGATATACGTAACAATAAATTTTAACAAAGTTTAAACTAAGATGGCTTTATTGTTATGATTCTTAAAAGTAATTACTTGATATTTATATAAATAATATACTTTTGTAGGTTTTTGGTGAGAAATATACTGTAATTAATAGCTTTTAAAATATAAAAAAAAGTTACTAAATAAATACAAAATTTAATTTAAACTGCCGAAAACTGAATTACAAATTACAACTAAGTTTTTTTTTAACATACAAGTATAGTTCACACACATTAGCAAAAACTTTCAATACCAAAAGTATATTAATCTCCACAAACAAAATCACGAAAGTAATAAATCTAATTACGTCAATCGAAACCACAGAACAATTTGAACTAAATGTTTACAACTTTTTTTTATTAATATTGTTTTTAACAACAAATCAATTAAATTCTTGTTTTCAAAACTCAATTAGTTGGTCATGAACTTGTTATTCGAAGTTAGGAAAACAAAAACAAACTTTTCAAATTTTCTTATTGTGGTATAGGTTGAGAAATTTTTCACATAACTTGAATAAAAATAAAATTGAAAATTAACAATACAGCTAAGAACACTCTTATTAAATAAATTGAACACACCTATACACATATACTTATAAAAATTAAACCTACTAACCTACGCTAAAGGTTAATCCTTTTATCTAGTAAGATGAAAATGTTTTTTTTAATATAATATTGCAAACCATACTAAATTATAATTTTATTTATTACTGAAACTTGTCCAAACAAAAAACACAAAATAAAAAATTGTCATTTATAAGTATAATTACTGTTTTACTATTATAATGTTACAGTTGTGCTTTTTACAATTTTAAATATACAGATGTATTACTGGAAGCATTAATTAATATGATAGCTTATTTTATTACAAACCTAACTGAAGCTGGTAGCTAGGATATTCAGCAATTGATGTTGAAAATTCAGGTAAATAAAACAATCCACCAGGGCTATTGTTCCAGAAAAACCAATTCCTTTCTTTGTGATTGTATACTCTATCGTGAATTATCTAAAAAAATGTATAAATATAAAATATTTTATAATAATACTAGTTACTTTAGAAAAATCTTGAAAACTACTCAATTTACTTTAAGTACTAATTTATTATTATTAGCAGGAGTATTAATTTTGACAATATTGTAACTTGTTTGGAAATATACTTTTGTCAGTTTTGATAAGTTTTTAAGTGCATTTAGAAGTTTTAGAAGTTTTTACTCAAATAAAAATAATTGCATTTCTGTTTTATTGATATAATTTATTTTAAAGCTACATAATTAGTTTAAATTTGATTAATTTTAAAAAAGTTTTATAAAATCAGATACTTGTCCATATAGAACTGATTTAAAGTTGTTATTTTTTTCACTAAAATTAATTATTGTTATATAAAAATTTTTTAATATATTTCAAGTAACTACTTTGATTATTAAACTTTTTTTTAACTATTAATAGCTTATTTGTTTTACTTTACTTTAAATAAATAACATTATGTCTAAATATTTATACACTTTCAAAAACTTTTTAAAAGTGAACTAACATTTTTATTAAAACCTCTGTAGCAAAAGTATCAAATCTTATCGCTATTACTTTTAAGTGTGAAATGGTGTTTATCAAATTTATCAACGTAGGTAAATTTATCAAAAATTTATAAATAAACATTACAGATAAAACTGCAACATTTATCTTAAAAGTAGAAGTTTACACAACATCAAACTTTCATCTTGTTTTAAATCGATTTAAAACTTAAGTCGTGCTCGAAAACTTAACTTTTGAAGTCGTTAAACCAACAATAAAACCATTTGACAGCAATAACAAATAAAAATTACTTTTTATCGTGCATAAAAAGCTTAATAGTTTTGATAATTGACATTTGAAGTTAAAATAAATATATTTGAATATGCAGCTAAAAATTCTACCACTTTTTTTCAAACAAAGAAACTTTATTATTTGTAGTATTTTATAAAAAGTTAGAATCAAAATATATGATTTTAAAAATGGTAACTTAAAGAATTTCGATACAATAATAAATTATGACATTTATGTCTAATCGTTCAAAGAAAACATAAACAATCTCCGAATATTTTTTACGTGGAACGCAAAATAGAAATAATTTTTACAATAAATTAGAAAATTTTTTGCTGTTCAAAAATAATTTCATGCTTGTTAAATGCTAATTAAATAGTTTCATCTTTAAATAATTACTTACACGCTATTTTTGTAAATTGTGTAAATTTCTTTAATACCATCATATCTCTACTAATAAAAAGTCTAAATGTACAACTCAAGAAAACAATGGTCCAATAATAATGATGTACCGTTTGAAAAACCATACTTTTTAATAGTTTTCAAGTTAGTTTTGTCATTAAAAAATTGTTTGTAGAAATATTTTTAATCATATTTGAACGTGCTTTATTATTAAATATTTCATAAATACTTTTTTATTAATACCAAGCTTTACTTATAAACTTTTTAGACTTTTATTTAGACCTAAAGTGTTTTTTTTAATCAATACTGTTGACAATACTGCAAAGAAATTAAAAAAAATATGTAAATATGTTGATACCTTCTAATGAGTTTGTTTTTTCTTTTTGGCAATAGAATATATTTAATTGTTTCTAAACAGTGCACAATTATTTTTGAGAGTTTTAAAATAATATTTTACACAATTTGACCCATCTTTCAAAGAAAATAATGTTTAGCTTGATATTATAAAACAAAGCTTAAATATTTTTCGTAACTATTGTAAATTATACACAGCATATCATTTAATCTTTTTATGAACTTTTGACTACTAAATATAGTTAGTAAAATTACTTACTGTTAAAATGTTTTAATCAAGTCTAAACAAAATATTATACCTGAAAAGTAGTTTTGATGATGACGTCAGTACTTTTGAAATAATTATTCCATAAAAATTGACTTTGTTGCCTCATTGCCATTATTTTTTCATCATCTATGCTTCTTAGCATTGAAGGTACCTTTAATAATATTAATATGTTTTTACATTAAATTTGCTTAAAGTGACAAATTCACTATTAGTAAACCAAAAAACTTAAAACTTTAAACTTTTTTAGTATGTAGCTATAATATCTTAAATTAACATAACCTTTAAAATTTCTAAAGTTGGTTTTATTTCACAATGTTTTCTAAAAAACTAGAATTTAATTCAAGTCAATCAACTAGTTTACACTCATAACAACATAATTCCATTAAATTGATTTGAAAACAAACTTATCTTTATATTCAAACAATACTTTTAAAAACATAATTTGACAGTATCTTAGCTATATTTTTTTATATTGGAAAGTTTATATAAAAACATAAATTACGACATTTTAACTTATTATGAACTTTTGAGACAAAAACTGATTAAAGCACAACATATTTACATAAAAACTTGTTTTAAACTGGATTATTTTGTTTTTCTGTTATTATGATAATGCTAGTAAAATTACTTTAACCTAGAATTTTAGACATACCTTATTAAAATCTACAAAACAAAAATATTTTACAGACATTAATTAAAACCATGTTTTTAAAAGTTGTACTTATTATCAACCGAAAACAGATGTTTTACATCTAAAAATAGTTTATGACACAAATTTTTAACATGACTTTATTTTGTTTTCAATAAATCACAAGGTAGTTGTAGACATTTCAAAGCAATTATTTAGCAATTATTAGGTAATTATTCACTTAGTTAAACTAAAATTTTGGGTCAATTGGTGTAAATTATCATGTTAAGTTTTATAAGTACTTTGCTAGATAGAAAATAAGTATTACACAACTTATGCTAGATTTATTGAGTGCAATACAAAAAACAATTCAAATTTAACATTTATGTGTACAAAAGTCAAAAAAAAGGTCAAAAGGCTTTAAATAACAAACTTAAAAGTTGTGATGTTATTACGATTTAAGTTTTTTTATTAGTTACATAAATGCTGATAATTTAAATCAATAAAAAATATACGTTTTTAGTGATAAATGAGCTTTTAATATTGAAAACTAAATTTATTATAAACGTGATAAAACTGTTTCATAAATAAATCTACTCAATAGCTGGTGTTTTTGTGGTTCTCTTTTTTTAAGGCTAAGTACTTTAAATAAAATGAAGTTAGAGTTGCTTTTTGAATATAAATTTATGAAAAAATAAAAATAAAAAATAGAAATTAGACTGGAATAAATGAATAGTTTAGTTGAAATTCTAAATTAAAATTGAATAATATTACGAATTCTACTAGCTTATGGTATTTTGAAAACTATCGTAATAAAACTTTACAGAAATGCTCCAAACAGCAAATTAATAATTTACAGGCGTAAAATATATTTTTGTAAATTTTTTGTTGGTAAACAAATATTTAGAGCCTCTAAAAATATTTTTTCATATAAATATTTACAAATTCTAAAAGTTTAAACTTCTAATAACAAGAATTAACTTATATATAAGAAAGCAAAGTTTTTTTAATACCAGGTATCTATCTTACAAATATGTAAAGAAATTTATGATTAATCAAGGCCGAGATTTTCATTAATTTAAAACAGAAGGACAAATCAATTAAGTTGTCAAATTACAAGTTCACAAAACAAAAACACAAAAAACTTGAGAAAGTACTTAAAATTTTCAAGTTTGAATTAAAAACCGAGGGTACTTAAACTTCAGTCAAAAATGACTTTAAGGAGACAAAAAGTTTTTATAAACAAACGCACAAAAGCACTTATCAGAATGCAAGTATAAAACATAACATTCAAGTTATCAGTAGAATGTATTTTCTCACAAACTAAAAGTGCATTCAACCGTGAAAATTTTCTGATGACAAAAAGTTGGTTGCTATAACAACAGTATAGTTTTGTTTAAACATTTTTTTGATATCCCTATCAATTTTTTGTTGTTTATTGCATATTTTTGCAGGTTATAAAAAATTTGTAAAATATTTTTTACTGTAGTACTCTATATATACTTTTTGTTAAAGTTGTAAAAAAATTAAAACCAGTTTATTTTAAATTTGCACAGTATATTTATGTTCAAACGATTAATTTTATGTTAACATATTTATTTTACACAAATTTATAGACTTAAACTATATTGTTCTTAAGCTTTAATTTAATTAAAACACAGAAAATATCCTTTAAAAATAACTCATGGTTGAATCTTGTTGGATAGCCAGATAAAACAAATAAAACTTATCAATTTTTATTAAAACCAATGATAATCATAGTAAAATTTACTAATTACAAATTGTTTCCCTTAAAATTAAGCTTTCCAAAAAGTCATGTTTGCAAAAATTGGTCACAATGAAATTCGTTGATAACTCTTGTAACAAGAATTACATTTCTTTAACGATGCTTGACATAAGTTACTCATGATAAGATAAGAGTTTTATACTTTAATTGATACAATAAGTTCTTTTATTCATTTGAGTAAAAGCATTTTTTAAATTTTTAGCATATAATATTTTTAATTGATAAAGGCTTGAGTTTAGTTCAGTTACGTTTAAGATAGTTGAGCCAGCTATTTTACTTCAACAACTTATTATATATTTTGTTTAGTATGATTTGTATATGTTTTTAAACACAATTTATCTGGGTGTTTATGTTTAAAAATTTTTTATAACTATGTATTCAAAAATATACAAGTTTAAACTATTTTTTATCAAACTAACGTTAGAAATATTTATTTTAATCAATCTTGGAACAAACTGGTTTAATATTAAATTGCTGCTTTTAAATATGGCTGCTTTTTTATTATATTACTTTATTTTTCTTTTTATACAATTTGTTTAACAAAAATTTCTGATGCATAACAAAATGTATGACTCTAAAAACTCAAAATATTATTTACTGTTTTCACTATGCACATAACATTTGAAGAATTTCAAAAACTTTATCTTCAGTTAATAAATTATTAAAACATGTTAACGGTATTTCTATGAACTGGCAAGTTAATTATATTATGTAAATAAAAACTGTTTACAAACACAACAATAATTATTTTGTTAGTTGAATATTTTTTTGTAACATTTTAATAGTTGAGTAATATAACTTAAATTTACTGCAATAGGTTTTAATTTTTATTTTAATAGAAAAACTTTTGTTTTATAAAGTCAATTGTAAAATTAAAGAAAGTTTTCTCAAACAACATTTTTAAAAAGACCACCCGTGCTTTAATTTCACACAAAACATATTTAAGTTGATAATTAAATTTATATTTGATATTATCTTTCATTTTTACAGGTAATTTTATACATTATCTTGACACTAATTACAACAGTAAAATTCATGACTTTATATCTACAAAGGTTTGAGTGTACATACTTTATAAATAAGTCAATGTAGAATTTAAAATTATTAAAAAAAAAAGAAAGTACAAAAATACACAATAAATATATTACAATGAATAATTAGTGCATATAAAACAAAAAGTTTAAAACACTTCTTAAGTAGTAACTGTTTAATATAATGTAAACAATAGATTTAGATAATTTTGAAATACTTTATAATTAATAAACTTTTAAGACTTTCATAAGCTTACTTCTTTAAACCATACAAAAATTATACATTTCACTTTATTAAACATTTTAAACAAAATAAACAGCTTAAACTTATAAAAAAATTCTAGAAACTATACAATCAATAAATGTCGATACTGATAATATTCTAACAATAAAAAATAACAGTCAATAACTTCAAGGTAAATTAGTTTATGTTGGTTTTAACAAACTTTGATTAATTTTATTTCAATTCATATATTAGTTAAATTTATTAGACAAAAAATCATTAGAAATGATCTATTTAAAAGTACATAATAGTTTGATCTAATTACCTTACAGTAATTTGAAAGATATGATCTTTTAATATACTCAGGATGTAATTAGTATCTTTGAAGTTAAAATCTTTTGAAGTAATACATTGTGTAATAAAAAACTAGGCAATAGCTGTTTGAAAGAAATATTTTATTTAGTAACGTATTAAACTATGGTATATATACAAATAGTAAGTCTTTGTATTTTAAAAAATACAACACAGCTTTGGAGAAAAGAGATTTTGTTTTTAAGGCAACTTCGTAAAATTTTACCATTTAACATTTCCATTAAACTAGGTAAAGTTTTTTAATTAAAAACAAGTAATAAAAATGCTTGACAACTTTCAAGCTTGAGAAAAATGTAATATTTCATCTTTGCGATATATGGAAAATAAAAAACAAATTTATCAGCAAAAAACTTTACTTTTTTAAATGATTTTCTGTTAAAATTAAACTTTTTAGCTTATGCGTATATTAAAAATTTTACCAAACATAAAAAAAAATTGCTGCGTTAACTAACAAAAATTTAGAGACTTATCAAAATTTCAGAAAGTTGAGTTTATAATGAGTCATAATTGATAATCATACAAAATAAACTTTCAATTTTCTGAATTATTTACACAAATTTTTAAAAGTTTTAAAAGTTAAGACACGTTAACAACTATCAAAATGAATCATCAATATCAAATTTCAAGGTTGCATATAAAAAGATTAAGTATATAAATATCCGAATTACTGGATAAAAACAAGAAAAAACTTTTAATCAGAATAATACAGGTGTTTTTTATTTATCTTTTAAATGATAAAATATATATATTGAAAACACAGCTTGAATTAAAGTTATATAAGCATATTTTTAATGTAATTCAGTACGAATCTTCTAGAACTAACAAATCATTTTTTTAAACAATATTATTTTAACTATGTTTTTAAAACATACATTAAATGAGTAAACTGTACATATTATAAACAAACTTTAAAATTACTTTAAAATAACTTTTCAAAATTTATTTATATACAAGTATATTTACAAAGGCATTAATCGTCATTAATTGTATAAAAAAAATACTAAAAGTTTTTGTAAGTTGTTTTTATAAATATCAATTTATAAATAAATGGATACACTTAGTCTTTGGAGTATTTAAATCAAAACATATAGTATTTAAATAAGCTTTAATTAATCTTAGTTTAATGTTAAATCAAATCTAATGTAATTTTATTAAGATTTTATTTCCAGATAATTTTGTTAATCATTTGCAGACATTCGTTTAACTATAAATACTTATAAAACTAACCAGTAATTACTCAAACAAATAAGAATATCTTAATAAAATAATTGTTTTTTAAAATATCAGAGGATTTTGTTTTATTTAATTTATATTTTAACAAATATTTTTTTGGATGTTTAATTGTCTTTATCTTATAATAACAATGTATTTTTGACTTTTTATTTCAACCAGAAAAGAAATCAATTGTTTTTTTATCAATTTTTATAAAGAAAACAACTTAATCTTACTGTTTACCTTGAATTACAAACATAACAATTTATAATTTATAATGTTACACTATATTCTTATACATAAACTAAAAACAGGTTTTTAATATTTATAGGGTATTTTCAAACGACATTTATTTATCTATAATAACAAATTTATGACTTCAAAAATAAATATTGTTTTTATAAACTCTGAAGCATACAATTTTTATCCTTAATATTTGATGATTTTATATGAAACAGACTTTTCTGTTTATCAAGAACAAACACTTAATGATAGTTTCCAAGTAATGGATACAATTAAATATTATTTTTAATGTCTAATTGAATTGTTTGTATGTAAGTGAAAAAACTTTGTAATTTCACAATCAACTATTTGAACTTTGTCAAGATTAAACTTTATGCTACAGACAATTATTTACTTAAGGCGTAAAAATTAATACTTAAACGTGTTTTTTTTATGTTTGGACCTTTATAACAGCTTCTTGAGTTTTTATATTATTTATTATTTATTTTGTATTATTTATACTCAATATTAAGATATCTATTGCATGATTTTGCAAAATATTAGTTTTAATCAAAAATGCTTAACACTTCCATAAATCTTTAATAAAACGCATGTCAATATCTAATTAGTATTTATGCAAATATGTCTAAATACTTGTCAAAAGTATTAATATCACAAATTATTATGCTTCAATTGAAGAGGTCAAACAGTTCTAATGAAAATATTCTGAGAATTTATTTTAATAAAATGAAAAGCTACTAGAAATTCTGCTAGTAGATACAATAGCTTTTATGTTAACAATCTTTAAACTGTTTTCAAATGAACAATGAAATCTTCAAACTAAAATTAGTTTTATACTAAGTGAACGAATTGTTCCAACTAGCAATAAGTTTTTCATAAAATAATTAACAATTTGAATGTGATGTGTTTTCAGGAAATATATAAAAATCATTACAATACTAGTAAAAAAGATTGATTCAAAAAAATTTCAGGTACAAAACAAAACTATTTTAATTTAAACCAGCTTATGTATATAGTAAAATATTTTTAAAAATAGTAAAAATTATAAATAAAAAATTTTATTGTAAATTCATGACAACTGGAATTTAAAGAAAGTGTTTAAGATAGACAAAGTTTAAATTTATCATTTTAAATTACATAAAACTGTGTAGGGTAGGTTTTAAAATAGATTTGTATAAATAAATAGAAATATTAACACCTACACAAAGTATATCTCAGTTTATATCATCAAATATGTGTTGAGTAAATGTAAATTTATTTTAATCGATCTATTTTTAGTAAATCCCTTTAAACTTATTTTAAATACCTAGGTGTGAAATCATTACATATAAAAAATTTAAAAACGCATTTCAACACTTTATAAAAATTACTCGATTTAATATATATGAACATATGTCAATCTTTATCAAAAAATAATTTTTTTTAATCCGTTTTTTGTTATGTTTTACTGTCAACTTAAAAAGTTCAAACTTCAATTGTTAAGTACAAATTATTTTTAAGTTTCTTAATATTTTTAAAAATATTTTTTTAAATAAATACAACTATGTATCAATGACAAATTTTTTTAAACTATAATTTTTACTTGTTTTATTTTTAAACTATGATTTTTAGTAAAAGTTGCTACTTAAGTGAGCTATCACTAAGTAAACAGTAACAATTTATTTAATTTGCTGAAATTTAAATAAACATTTACTTTTATTTTAAATCACGTTTTTTAAACAAACATTTGTTTTAATTAAAAGTAACACTACGGTATGAGTTTATGTTTAACATTATTTACTGATATAAGTTTCAGCTACTTATATTATTAATAAAAATATAAGAAAGTTATTTTTGCACTAAACATCTAAGCTCAAATGTTCAGTTACAGACTAATTAATTTACCAATGTTAGAAAATTCAAATAAAACAGATTTAATTATTTTTTCACTTGAAATACTGCCAAAATACAAAACATTTTTACAACACGTTTAATCATAAAAACACAATTTATTAATTGCTGCTTTAAATAATCGAAAGTTTTAATATTTGTAACATTTGGCAATACTATTACTTTTCATCTATTTTTTTAACAAACACATAGATAAAACCATATAAATTCAATTATAAAATTTCAAAACAATTATTGAAGCTTAAAGGTCAGTTTAATTAAATAATGTTTTTTAAGGTCATTAAAGTAAAATATGTATTTGTTCAATGATAAAATTACATATATGCATAAAACAATTTCCAAACTTTAAAACAGTTTAAACTTGTTTAAGGAGTTTTGTTTTTATAATTTTTTGTTTACTTATACTGTACTAAATTATAATCCTTGATAAAAGTTATAAATGAATTAAATACTGTAAATTGCGAGTTATTATATAAAACAGTATATATATATTGTACTTATTAACAAGACTTAAAACTTTAAATGTATTTTAAAGTACATTTACTAATTTAAAGCATAAACAAATTGTAATAAATTACAAAATAACATACTATTGTTTTAGCTTAAATTTAAAAAAAAATCAAAAAAAGCTTTAAAATTTCTTTAAAAATCCATACAAATAAAAGAGAACAAATGTTTAAATTTTTTATCACAGGTGTCAATATAGAATTATATTTATCTTAAACGTCAAAATGTTTAGACGTTTTGTATTGAAAATTTCACAATAATCTGTTACAAGAATTATAATATTAGAAATTGACAACTGTTTTGATTTATACACAGTTAGCTGTAACTATGAAAACATTTTGTAAATGATATTTTTGCACTTATAATTTGTAAAACTTATTATGAAAATGTTGAGGTTTGTAATATAATTGCCAAGCATTAACATAGTATAATATTAACTACTAGTTTTTGTTCAGTTTTAATTTTAAATGTTTTTTTTTTAAATTAAACTACTTTAAGTATAAAATTAAAATAGGTGAAGTAAATATGCTACATACAGATAAATCTTTTACAATTCTTGATATATAAGAGTATATAAGAACATGTAATTATATAATCCTTTTTAAACTATATTCAAACTGAAGTTTACTTTCTATTTAAGTACATCTATATGTGACAACTTTAATTATAGCACTTCTGTAAAGTTAAATTAATAATAAATCTTTAACAAATGTCAGCAAAATAATCATTTGATCTTATTTCAACTGAAACTTCAAAAACTATTTAAAAAAGAATTACTTTTAATTGACTAAGTTTAATTTTAGTTACAAAAATTATACTTTAAAACTATGCTTCTGTGTTTCAAAAACAAATTAATAATTACATTTTATTACATCCCTTTACAGGACATAATGAGAAACTAGTTCCCTTGAAAATTTATTATTTTTGAATAACAACTGTTTTTTTTGTTCTGACTTTGAAAATAATCTGCACAAAAATAATCAAACTGATTAAGTTCCAGATTGAAAATCAATTTGATAACAATAATTAATAAATGTAAATTATTTTATACAACATCATTATAAAATAAAGTTTACACTGTATATCATTAGATTATAATATCAATACAAATTTAAAACTACATTAGTCCAAGTAAACTTAAAATATCCACTAAAAAAATATTACTTTGTAAGTACAACTTCAAGTAAAACTATTTACAACTTAATAAAATAGTTACTAGTTTTTATTGTAACAACATTACCTTCAAAACAATTGAGTTGCCAAATATAATGTCCATATTTTACAACTTCACTGAAATCCAACGCCTTCATAATGTTCTACATAACCTCTAATAAATAAACATTATTTTTTTTATAAAATTCTAGTTTCTGTAATTTCATGAAACACAATTAAATTCAACATATGTAGAAAGACAACGATACAACTACTAAACATTTTTGAAAACATTATAACTAGTTATCTTAAATTAAAATAAAAAGAATAACTTTTGTTTTTATTACACTTAAACTAAATTGTAACATTAAGATAAACAAAATAACTCACCTGAAAAATTATGTAGTTTTTCATAATCTCTTTATTTGGACGAAATTGTCATCTGTTTTAATATCCAGAAATAACCGACTACTTTGTTTTTATATTAAAACTTCTTTAAAAAGATAAAAGAATGTTATACTTTTCAAAACTTTTAATTTTGATGTAAAAGTAAAAAGCACCAAATAGAAGTTATGATCAATTTTATGAAAAATAAATAACAAATCTTTATACTGTTAAAAACTTTATTTGCTTTTAAAATAAACAATATAACTCTTTTTTCAGATTTTAAGGAAAAATAACAAAAAGAGGTAATAAAATAAAAAACACAAAAATAAAACTTAACACTTGATAATGTTAACAGGACAGATATTTTTATTTAAATAAAAATAAAACGTATTAACAAAGATATGAACGTACCGTTTAAATAATAAATTTTAGTTAACAAATTAATAAATATTGAACTTTGTTTTATAATCAAAGAAAGGTAACAAACCTTTATTTTTTATCAATGAAAAATATATTTTTAGAATCTTAGAATATAAAATTTGCTTTACAAATTTAACAGTGCATATTTGTAAAATAAAAGTTACAAAAAAAGTTTATAACTAAAATAAAAAGGCTATTACAAACTGTTGCGAAAACTTCATAAAAATATAAAAAATTATTTAAGCTTTAGTAAAAAAAAAGTTAGGCTTCAAAACTTATATTTTTCTATTAAAAAACAATTTTTAAGGCCAATTAAAGTTTTTTTTTTTGGTTAAAACTACAAACTATTTATAAAAAGGCTGAAATTATTCATTTATTTGTTAAAAAGAGGTAAAACAAATCATACTTGTATTATAAAACTATATAGAAAATACTGATAAAAAGGGTAATAAAAACTTCAACTGTTTGTTTTATACAATTGCACGTTAAATTAACTTAGTTTTTTTTTTATTGTAATAAGTAAAAATATAGAAAACTTAAACTAAAAATTATACTACATGAGGTCTAAAAAGGAAACTTATTCTGGTAATACTTCAACATTTTTTTTATTATTTTATATGAAAATTTTAATTAAAAATAGGGTTTTTTTTCATGGCATCTCAATAAAACTTGAAAATTTACTGTAAAGTAACAGTAAACTATTAATTTTCAAAATTCACTAGTATATTTATATTTTTTTTAAGTTTAATTAGAAAAACAAAAAATTATTTGTGTTAATTAAGATATAAAAATATATTTAAAAAAAAAATAACTTAAAAAATAGGTATTTTTTTAAAGTTTGTGCTTAATAAAAGGTTTAAAGTTGATTTAAAAGTTACTTATGATAAATTTTTGGTAGAAATTACTTTTCAATTTGGTGTTTTTTTTTTGAAGTAATTAGAAAACAACCCAAAATGTTAGAATTGTTAAATCAAGAAAATACTGATTCTTATTTAAAGTAGCAAAAAATTATAAGTTTAAACGTTTTGTGTGTTTTACAAGGATTGATAAATATATCTAAATTAAAAAATGGATCTAAACTTTTTTATTAAAACCTCATTTGTAAATAAATGCCTAGAAATGTAAATCATAAGTATAAAAACTCATTAACTTTACAAAGTCCTCCTTAACGATCAAATTTGAAAAGTCTTTCAATTTATTATAATCACAAACAGTATTCCTTCTATTATACAAGTCCAACCATTTCAAAAACATTTGAACAGCCAATCCAGTTATCATATTATCTTGCATACTATTTCCCAAATACAGTCCTCTCAATTTTTCGATATTTGTCTTACTTGGTGGGCATACAAGTTTCTATTTTGGGAAACTGTTTTCTGAACCTGGCGACATCGTCCTTATACAGTGTCGGATCCATTCTTGTTGCTGATCTTATGAGTGGCATGTAGCCGAATAGTTGTGTGAAACTGTTAAATAAATTAGTTTAACTAGTATTTATTAATATATTTAAAACATTATTGATGCTTATGTTATAACGGGCATGTAACCGAATAATTGTGTGAAACTGTTGAAAAAAATAATTTAGTTGAAATAAATTTTATATATATAATGAGAATAATATTTTTGTTATTTTATAAGAGGTATTTAACGAAACAATAAAATTAAACTTTTAATAGTCCATTATTATTATCATCAATATACATAAACATCACATAAAAACTTGTAAGATCAACAATTAAACTGACAATAAAATTTCATTTAAACTTGAATAATTCGGATGAATTAAACTTTTTCATATTATGTAAATCAAATAAATACCTAGTCATACACTTTTGTCGTTCACTGAAATGACTCGGATCGGACCAACTTGGCAGAACACCCTTGGTTGGTTTCTCTAATTGTCTGTACTTCACGCTTGCTGATGTGTCTTTATACTGTTTTCTTTGTGTCACTAAAGTATTAAATTATTTATAATACACATTATATTATTTTTATATTTGTACTTTATGTTTGTTTCATTGTGTAACTGTACAGAAATATAACATCATGAATAAACACTTAATTTGCAAATGGATAATTATTTTTCTTCGTAAACATAAATTAAAGCTCTCTGTTATTTCATAGGACTAAATTGCCTAATTTCAATAAATTCAAGACAACTTTATATAAAAAAAACCTTTAATAGGTGGTAACTTAGTTAGATGTGAAACTAAGAAGTTCATCAAAAGGTCTTCGCAATTATCTATTTCGTCAACTAGATCTCTGCTTGATTGTGGCAACCATGTAGAATATAGGTGCATGTAATATCTGTAAAATAAAATAAACAATTAATTTATATAAACTGAATTTCTGCAAAACCATGTGGAATATAGGTGCATGTAATATCTGTAAAATAAAATAAGTTTTATTTAAAAAGTTTTATTTAGTTTAAAAAGTTTTAAATAAACAAACTTTCTAGTTTAAGTAATATTTTTTATGTTTTTCTGAACCATACAGTATTTAAACTGTATTTTCATTTTATTACAAACTAAACAAAACAATGTGAAAATATAAAACATTAAAGTCTAATAAAGGTAATTTACGAGAAACAGTCTAGTAATTTGTTGAACAAATTGAAATAGTATAAATAATAACAAACTGAAATAGTATAAATAATCACGAATTGAAAGATTCTCTGCAAGTAAGCTTAATTGCAAAACTTCAATCTAATTTTCAATAAAACCGCTAAAAATTACTCAAGCATGAAATGACTCATAATTACGTCATAATTACAAATTACTCGAAGACAAGATTTCCTGTACTTCAATTTTTTTGAACCAGGTACTTATTACCTCTAGGAACTTACTTATTATTTATCACCATTTCTATAAATGACATGTTTTATTAAATCTAAAATACATACTTGACCTATTTTTATGAAAGTTTCTATAAAAGTATATTTTCAAGATTTTTTCTTTACAAATAATATCAAGAATTCAACCTTTTTAATGAATAAATTCATGTGCTTGTAAACTTTTGATAATTAAATGGAAATTTAGAGCTCAACTCAAATAAAGCACTTTAATTTTTACCACCAATTAACATAAGTAAACAATTAAAATACATACAAAACTTGATGTTTTACTTCACCCATAAAAACTTGAAAAAATGTTTTAAGTTTTTATTGTAATGAGGAAATTAATCAAATATTTATCAACATAAAAGTTAAAAGTAATCTATAAAATTTATCTTGAGTACATAAAACGTTCATCGTTGAACAAAAAACAAACAAAACTTACATTTAAAATCAGGATTGATTGTAAATTACTTTTAACAGGTATTTTGAATACTATTAAAGTTTTTATTTATTTATGAAACTCAGATTATGTAGTTCAAACTAGAACATAAAAAGTGAATTAGACTTTTTACCAAGTATTATTTTTACTTAAATGATTGTGTTATTGAAACTATAAAATTTTAACAAACTTGTGAATGAATGCAGCTCCAGTAAGAACAATTGAATAATAATTATTCCATTTTGAAGTGTACAACCACTTTTTATTTTTCTCATCAAAAACGTGATTTCTAGCTGGGAATCCGATTATTCGATCTGGAAATTCTCGCCATACTTCGAATGCGAAATCAATCTGTTAATATTTATTATATTGTTTCTTGTATTTTATTTTAGTAATATGTATTCAATTATATAAAATCGTTTTAACGGAAATTACCGCTAAAACTTGAATGCGAAATCTAATACTCTAGTTTATTCAACAATTATTAATTTTTTTGAATGTTAAACAGAAAATTATCTTTTTCATTTAATTACAAAATCAACCTACTAATTTTAAACTTTTTTTTGTTACTGTAATTTGATTTTTTTAAACTCATTACTTATGTAAATCATTTTGAATGTATACTATCATTTATCATTTTCTGTATAAACTAGTGTGTTATATTTTAATAAATAATGTTTTCACAAAATACATTCAGTTAAGCATGTTTAGTTGTGAACATATATTTATATAAAACTAACATAATATTTATACACATATTTTTCCCAAGTAGGATTCAATTTTGGAACCATTTCATATAACTTTAAAAAGTTAAAAGCATTTTTTTTATTTTCTGAATTTATTTGATGATTATTTTGAATTTAAGGAAAAATATAGTTTTAATTGTGCAAGCCAGACTAGAGTATAAATTGTTTCGTGATTTTTTATTGACAATGGCACGTTGTAGGAGAAAATTTCATTATAACAATAGAATAATGCCGATTGAATAAAGTAAAGAGAAACGGTTTATTTTGAATACACAAAAGTTTATTGAAGGTTATGAATAAATTCTTATATAAATATTCTCTTTTGATAATAACTTTAACGGAATAGTTTTATGTAATAAATAAAACACTAATACAGCTATTATTGTTTTAATTAAGCTTAGTAGAATTTAAAAAAACTGAAATTAAATATTTACCATAATTTAAACTATAAACATATGCAATATAAAAACATAAAAATTTTAAACATTTACATTTTAAAGATACACTAATTCAAATAAGACATATAAAACGCAGAACTAAGCAATAAAAACTTCTTAATGTCAAATATTTCTATCAATATTATAAATCCGCAATATATTTCATATGAACTTCAAGATTTTTATTACACTTATTATACCAGGATTACCTTTAATCCCTTTTTCATTGAAAAATTTAAATATATTTTTTCTTTATAAAATCTGAACGTCACCTTTATATTTTTAAATAAAATTGATTAAATTTGAACACATTCGTTATTTGTCTACACAGAAAGCACTACTTTTTCATTTTTTAAATTAAAACTGTTTTGTAGTAAATTGAATTTAACGTACATAAGTTAATAAGTAAAACTAAAAATTTATAAAACTAATTTACGTTTATTAAAAAAAAGTGGAGACATTACATCAATAGGCTCTAGGCAAATTTATTATCTTTTTAATCGTGTCAATTTATGTGATTTTATAAAGATTTCTACAATAAAATTTTTAATAAATTGTTACAATTTGTTTAACATAAGTTAATTAAATGCTTTTTTTTTCTTTGATAAAATTCAAATTTATTCTTCAGTTTTTGTCTAAACTATTTTTCTTATTTAAATGAATTATTTAGGTAGATGTACTAACAGCTTTTGTTAAACATTTAAGATTAAAATGCCTTAACTAACTCTTTAAAATTCAACCAATAAATTTTCTTTTGAATTTTAGTAACAACTTAAATTAAAATATATATTTTCGTTACTCATTTAAACAAAACTATTCGTGTTAAAACATTTTTAAAACACTGTGATTTTGAAAAAACACTAAAACATGTTTTCTGTTATCAGGACTTTTTGGGTTTAAAAATCCAGCATGAGTGACCCAAAACTAGTGTGAGTTGGCCTGAGGGTATTAGAGAATAGAAAATAAGATAATTTTAGCAAAAACTGAAAAAATACTGTTAATTAACCTTTTTTAGTTAAAAGTACCTAAATAACAACATTTTTTTTATAAAAAACACAATTTTATTGAAAAACAAAAGATTTGAGTTATAAAACCCAGCCTGGGATGTAAGATAAATATCCAACTAGCTCAAGTTTTAATCAAAAATTTTCAAACAAGCCTGAATTGTTTTGAGTAACTTGAGTGTGTGGCAACTCTGGATTTTCTTATACATTTTTAATTATAATATAAAATTACATTGTATTTAAGAATCTACATAATTTATAACATATAAAATCAAACCTCCTCATTGCATAATGTGACGTCATCGTCAAGATGCAGCACCACGTCGTTGTTGATGACGTCATAATCGCTGAAACGTAAGCTCATCAACTTTACGTCGTCATCAATCAAATACAGTGGAATGTTTCTAACGTTCTCCCTAGCAACCAGTTCCTTCAACCTGGTTACAGATGGAGCTTGTTTTGCGCAGTGCCATAATATAACCACCTGTATAGTAAAAAAAAAAAACACAAATATATGAATATTATTTCAAATTGTACATGTGTAATTATAATAAGCAATTTTTATTATTTTTTTATAATTTCATTATTTTATAAATCTATAATAACTCATGTATTTAATATTAAATCAAGAACACTCCTACTTGTAAGAGAGCAACATATTTTTGAGATAAAATTTACGCAGTGCCATAGTATTACGACCTGTTTAAGAAAGAAAAGTACTATAAATACTATAATAATTATGTTAAATTCAACATTACTCCTACCTGTTAGAGAGCAACATATTTTTGAGATAAAAAATGTTAAAATTACTTTATGAGAGGAAATAATACAGTTTTGCTAGTAGGTTTGCGTGTAAACAAAATTGTTAGCTTATTAGGGATACTACTTACAAACAGTATTTGAATAATGATGGTAAAAAGCCAGAAATAACTCAATAAGATTTTTTTAAATCTTTTGTAACATAAAAATAACTTATATTTTTTCAGCACCTTAAAACTATTTTTGACAGGCCAAAAATATTAACTAGAAGCAAAGTTTAAAGTAAAAAATTATTATTTACTAACTTAAAAACATAAACTTCAACTTTTTATAACACTAAGAAATAAATATGGATAATAATTAGAAAAATTAAAACTGTTTTTGTCAGTTGTTAAACAACAATTCTTAATTAGCTAAAAAAAACAAGACTTTTACTTTTATCTTATCGAAAACAACACAAGACTTTGATACAGTTTGTGGTCATAATGACGTGTTAACTGTGCAAGAATTTTTTTACTGAAAAATAATTTTTAGTATATAAAAATGTACGTGGCTTTAACATAAATTAAAAATATTCAAAATTAAACAACGAAATGTAGCAAACTAAATAGTAATTAAACCATGTGTAGAAGTCCATATATATGAAAACATTTGTCATTTAATTAAAACTACGTCATCAATTAACATTACAAATTGACATTATTATTACTTCAATTAGTTGTTTATTTATATGTTTCATAACTAGATATAAATTTAAAGAAACTAGAAAATTTTGAATTGCAAAGCTTAATAAAAGTCTAAATTTATATTTAACCATATTAAGTACACAATTACTTAAAATTTAAAAATATTTATTGCTCATTTAACAACTTCATTGTTTTTGTTCAGGAAATTTATCAAAGAACATTTTAAACCGTGACTACTTTGACCCTTAAGTAATTAAACATTTAGTAGAAAAAAAATCATTGAAAATGAACCTTTACTTGCTGTTTTACCAGACTTTACAAAACATTATACATCACCAGAATAAAACTAACAAAAAAAAGTTGAAAATGGTTTAAAAGATAAAAAAAATATTTTCGCATAAATATTTAAACAGCAATATTGGGTAAGTGTCATTTAATGCAGAATATTTACAAGAATTTTATTTTTACAAAGGAATAATGTATTTTCAGTCAAGTTTCTAAAAAATGTTAAGTTGAAACCGTGAAATCTTAAAATATTTAATTTTAATCATTTAGGTTAAAGTTTATATTAGTTTTATTTTATATATTAAAAAAAACAGTAACTAAAATTAAGTAAGTTGATAATTATATTTTTAATTAAAAGGTTAAGATTATAAACTAGCAAACAATACTATATAAAATAAAATGCTTTTTTTTCAAATTTAAATTTAAAGAATTAGAACAGTTTATTAAAAATTAATGCAGTTTTAAAGATAAAAATATTGTGTATTACAACAAATTTAATAATTTTTTACGCATAACTAAACTGAAATCATATATAAAATGGTCAATTTGTTAAAATACATTATAAGATATTACTACTTTTATAGATTAGGTTTTACTTTATACGCTTAATTTACTAAAACATAATAAACATATTGCTCTTGCATCTTTGATGCATTATATTTTAAAATATATATAATAATGATATCAGTAAGTTTTATAAAAAATTATAACAAATTTTATCTTTTATTCTTGTTTTCAAAACAAGTTTGATTTTGTGTTCAAAATGTTTTTACAAATACAAAACTTTTAATTAAAATTTTAACAATACTTAGCACATTTAACTGACACTTAAATATATTTCAAAATAACTAATAAAACTACTTAATTTCGTAATAACTGGCCGAGTTTTTTATAAGAAATATATATCATTTGTTGAAATAGTTAAACAAATAAAAACTTTTTGGTTAATATGTAACCTAAACAGTAAAAAAATCAGACATAAAAATGGTAGACTAAATACAAATAAAAACTTGACAGTAAATAAACATTTTGTTCAGTTAAATTTTGTTTGAGTTTATAAGATTAACCAATTTTTTTTAATCAACTTACGCAAACATTAAAACAGTGAAAATTTAAAAACTAAAAGTTTTATTATTTTGTGTTTATTATTAAACAACTTAACTTTAGGTCTTGCTTTTTTGATTTTGTAGTAAAAGCTTTTTATTTAACAGTTGAAAATTTAAAAAGATTATTATTTAATCAGGAAATGTAAATAAATAAAAATTTGATTTGTTTAAATTCATTTAAAAAATAACAAAAAGTTTAAAAAGTATAACCAAGTTTTTTAAAAGTTTACAACGTTTAACTTTCTTATAGCATTAAAAATAATCAGTTAATAAGATAGAAACAAAAACTGAAACATTTGTAAATATAAATTTTACAAAGGAATTAAATTACGAGTATAATTGCAAAGAATTTTAACTAAATAATAGTTTTATTTTTAATACAAGTCATTTAAACCAACACCTCTTGTAGCTAACTGGATATTTTTAAACTAATATAAAGTGCTAGTTCAAACTTATTTAAGATTATTTTGAAATTAATTTAAATATTTCTGGCATTGTAATTAGTTCAAACTTAATTTAGTACATTTTCAACACCTGTATTACATAATTGGTAAAATATTTCTATTTGAAATTGCAGCGTACTATTTGGATAAAATCCAATAAAATATCATTCACATCTGAAATTATCTGATATTTTTAAAGATAAGTGTTAAAATAAACCTGTAATTACAGGAAAATATTTCTTAACAAGTTTAAACATAATTATTATTGCATTATTTTACTTATTTCGAATAAAATAGTTTAATAAGATTTCGATTTGTAAAAACTTATTACTAAATTATTGTATATTTGAGGGATTTAAATTTTTACAACATTTTAAGCTAAAAATTATCTTATTAACGTGGATTATTGGGTAGAATTTACATTTTATAACTAAATTTATACATTCTATAGATGCTTTTTGGTACTATATTGTATTATTAGATTGTTTAACTCTGGTAGCTATAGAATTTTTTTACCATAAATCTGAATAATAAATGTAAGAAAAATTAAATGTTTCAATGAAATAATGTTATGCTTTACTAGAAATATATTTACATCGTTTTTGCTTTATCTGTTTAATATCCTAAACACAAACAAAACTCTTTTATTCTTTTTTAGACAGGGTTTCTCAAAATATTAAAGTGAGCTTATGTAAGGTTTTAACAAAAAGAAGTATGATAAAATGTTAAATAGATTATGTTTTATACTAATTATATTATTAATTATTGTTATTTATTGTTAATAGTTAGTGTATCCTAAATATTTTAAAGTAGTTACAATTTTAACTACTTTTTTGATAATTTACTAATGTTCAACTATTAAAATGAACTAAATATACAGTATTTAAATGTTAATTTACTCCTTACCTGTTAAAAATTTTTGGCTAAGATCATTTTATGAAAATATTCTTATGTACATTTTACAAGTATTGAAAAGAAGATTTCCATAATTTTTTAAGAGTCTCCTTTAGAGAGATAAAAAAGCTATGGCCAATCCCTACAACAATATTTCTCAAAAAATACCATTGACCTAAGACCTTTTTTTTGCTCTTCATTATCAACTCCAGAATATCAAGTTTAAGTTTCAAATTATGACCTCATAGCCTCTCAGTGGGCCCTTAACTTTTCATTGCCCCCTAAATTTCTGTAATGGCCCCAAGAGGGCCACTTGGCTAACTTTGGGAAAACTTGATTTAAAACAAAGCTTTTAACAGAATCTACCTTAGAATCACGAAAAGTGTTATTACATTATTAAGTTAATTAAAAACATTTTGTAGTTAAATTTTATATATAGAGTAAACTCATACAAACCTGAGAACACTTTTTGGTGGCCACCACAGTTTTCAAAACTTTCACAAGAGGTGACAGAGAGCTAGTTACAGGAACAACAGCTTGAATGACTACTGTGAATTTATTGGATGGCTGAATTCCTGTGTAAAAAGATTTAATTATTATTATTTATTTAATACAACAGCTTGAATAACTACTGTGAATTTATTGGATGGCTGAATTCCTGTGTAAAAAGATTTAATTATTATTATTTATTTAATACAACAGCTTGAATAATTACTGTGAATTTATTGGATGGCTGAATTCCTGTGTAAAATACTTTAAATACCATTTCTTACTAAACTTTATTTAAGTTTAAATCATTTCCAAACACAGTTGTAAACAAATAGTTTTGATTTTTTTAATTATACTTTTTTCTTTCTTAAATATTTTTATAATAAATGTTGATTGTGTGGTTAAGTTCATTATTTATTATTGATGGCGCGAAGCTTCTAAGCGTTGTTGAAGATGTACATAATAAATACTGGTTAAGTATTTTTAATTATATTAATTTGATCATAAGTCATTGTTATAGCTACAACGTAAAGTTATAAATAAGCTCTGCTTTTTAACCTTAAGTTTATTTTGTTTACAATAGATAGTTATAAAAACTAATGTTACAATATAAACAGGAAATAAAAGATTTTTGTTTTATACTTATCTAATTGTTTAAAAAACATTTCCTCATTAAAACAAAAGCTTATTGATAAGTATAACAACTGAAGCATTGTTATAATTTCTATGACATCATATTTATACAGAACTATTTCATACACTGTTGTGCAGGAAAATATACTTAAAGAAAAGATATATCTTAAAAATATGTTTTGTTCATTTTACTTAAGTTTTATAAACTTATAAGTTTAACAACTTTGATATAAATATTTATTTGTTAGTAACTTATAAGCAAGGTATCTTATAACACAATACACAGAAACTTCTAGTTTCGTATTAATTTTAAATGTAAGGAACTATAAAGGAATTAGCATATTTATTTAAATAAAACAATGTGTGTTACTTATTGAAAAAAGCATATGAACAGTAATACCTTATTTAGAACAAAGTGTTATTTTTTTTACACTTTCCTATGTTTTTAAGATGTTTTATACATAATTAATAAAAGGAACAACTTCTTTTTAAATTTATTAACAAATAAGCTATTTTTTGTTTGCATATTTTATAAAACATTCCATACTTGAAAACTAAGTAATATTTAAAATATTTTTTTTAATCTATAAAAGAACAAGTCAAGCTTGTAAACACAAATAAGAAAACTTTATTAAAAAACCTACATTAATTTTTATTTCTGTAAAATTTACCTTATATAGTTATCTTGTATTGAAAGTAATAGATAAAACTGAAATTTTATACATGGTATACGTATGAGCGAAAATACTTTTTTTATTTTTTGAATATAAAATGAATACATACGTACTTTTGATACAAACAACTTCATTGAATTCATTTTATGAATAGAGATACTCAATGACCCTTTAAAAGAACTACAAATTATAACACCTAATTTGTTAAAACTGTTTATCTTTAAAGTTACTTAAAATTCTACGTAATTTACAAGCAGATGAATTTTTTATTTTAATTAATGAACAAACAAAAAAGAAACATATATATATACATAATTTACTTGTTATATTGTTTTAAATAAAACTTCACTAAATTTAAATCAAAACTCAATACTAAAAGAACGTTGGTAACTACAAAAAAATAATTGTTCTGATTTCATGTAAAAACGGACCAATTAAGTTTAATTTTGCACAAAATTTCAAATAAAAAACTAATAAATGTAAAAGTTCATCAACAAAAAGTCAATTACGAAAATCAAACATGTAATTTGCATATTTGTAAAAGAGAAACTATTTTCAGACACATCACGCCATATAATAATTATAATTTTTTTTTTATATAAATTGCATTTACGTTATGCTTTCAATAAATTTTTTTTTTTTAATTATTTTATATACTTGAAAAAACTAAATGCTTAAAGTTTTAAAATTTAAAAAATTGTTTCATTATAAAGATAGTTTATACAACATAATTTTAAAACTTGATTTCAATACTTAATTGAAGCTTATGTCTATATATAAAAATTTTAATAATTTAATAAGACACACCTCAAAGATTTATTTTTTAATAATATATTTTAACTACTCTTTTAAAAATTCTATTTTATTTGAGTTTATACAAAATGTTCCTAGTATAGACTAAATGAAAAATGTTGTACAGTATTTAGCTTGATGTTTATACAACTAAATTGTTTTATAGCTGTTTTAATTTCAGGTGAAATTTTGATGATCGAAGTAAACTTTCATGGGAGAATATTTTTCTTAATTATCTTACATGTAATCTCAACACAGAGTATAAATTTTAGTTTATAAGCTTTTAAGTCAAGTAAATTTAAAACAAAGTAATGTTTTTTGTTAAGCAATACTTTTTAAAAGTATACTTCATAATCTATAATAAATATGATGTAATCTATATGATTTTAAGTATTAAGTAATGCATATTCTTAATGTGTATTCTATAAAATATAGCACATATTAAATCTTTTAAGTATTGAACAGTTGATAGAAAACAATTTACAAATACTTTTACAAACTGATTTAAAGTTGTATATAAAAAATGAAACACCTAAGTTAGTATATACAATGATTATATTATACACGTATATGTTTATAAGTAAAAAAAAGAACTGTTTTAAATTAAAAGTGGTTACAAAACATTTTTTTCTATTAAACAATGTATAAAGATTTTTATGTTTAATATAAGTACAATACTTAGCTACGGCTTAAAAACTGTGTATTAAAATAGTTTTAAAGCATTGAATTACAGTAATAAAGAAAATAACTTAAGTGCATAATATAATTTAAGTACAAACAAAAAAATTATTCAATATAATTGAGGTATAATAAAACCAAAAAGATATTACTATTAATCTGTTGACCTTTTACAAAAATTGAATTTAATCTTTTTATGTAAGCACTTAAAATCTGGAAATTTTGAAGAAATAAATTTTATATAACAAATTAAAGTAAACAAAAAGGCAAGAATTTTGCTTGACTGAAAACTTGTTACAATTTGATTTATTTCTTTTTTATAACTAAAATTTTACACATGTACATGTATAAAAAAGCTTAGAAACTTAGGCAATTTTTTTTAATATACTTCTAATTTGAAAAATGTTTTTAATTTTATAAACATAAAGTAATTTTTAGTTATTTATCAATTCATTTTTAAACTCGTTTAAAGCATTTTTAAAATAACTTTTCAAAAATTAGTAATACTAAAGTTTTTTTGGTTATAATTAGACTTATTTAATTTAGAATAATTGACTTTTACATTTAATTACAATAAACAACTAATATTTAAAAGTTAAAAATACCTTATATTTACAAACATACAATACTTTAACAAGTATATTAGCACCTAATTCAAACACAAAACAATCTCTATTATTACGCAATAATTTCAAACTTGCAAAACTTCACCGGTTTGCAAAAAACTAGACAAAATAATTCTAGACGTCTGGAAATTAGTCGCTTATTTTGTCTTCTACAAGAGAAAAATTCATTAAATGACAAAATGAATTATTTGTCTTTAAACTCTTGCAATTGTCATGAAAATATATGCTGAATGAAACATCAGAGTAATTTACCGACACGCAAATTTATTATGATGTCATAACAAATTATAAGAACTGAACAGTTTTGTTTGGAGTTTCGCATTCATGTTCAATTACGCGGCTAATACACAGAACTTAACGGCTTTTTATGGAAGAAGTATTTCGAAAATTTCTGATGTTTTGTTTATTTGTATAATCTTTTTAGACAAAAGATGACTTTCTTTTTTTACTTTTTAATAAAGATTGATAAATAAAAAAATATTTTGCAAATTTTATTCAGTTTAAATTAGCCTAAAAACTAAATATTTTCATTATTTTTGTATACTTTATATAATAAAATTTGAATAAACATAAGTTTTTTTTCTTACTATTACTTCAATTCAAAAACATTATTTGAGTAGTATAACTTGCAGTTCAAGTAGTAAATTTTATTTCTTAGAATATTTTTGGTTTTATTATTTTGTTTATTTAAATAAATTATTTCAAATGACTTTTATACAACTAGTTAAAACTTTAGTAAGTAAAACTTTGTACACTTATAATTATATAAAGGATATTGAAATTTTTTGTTTGTGAGTGTTTTTAATACTAAATGTTAAATAAATTTATAAACTTTATTGAATTAATTAAAAAGTTGCTATATGCTAGTTTATAAACGATAAAACTAGTTTAAATATTCTACAAACACACAACCATACCTTACAAACTGTAAATATTGAAAATATTTTAATTTCCCCAAACTTTTGAAATTAACAGCAAGTAACAAATATACATCAAATAAGAAACAGGGAACAAACTTGATCATATCATTTTACAGTTTTAGAAAATAAATTCATGTTTATTTAAAAAAAAACATTTTTTTTCATTTTCATATAAGCTTTTTTTTTACTTATTACGAAACAAAAACAAACTTTTGAACTTTCTTATAATGTTAAAGGTTCAGTAAAATTTCACATCAAATAGTAAATCAAAATTAATAATTGAGTAAAATCAAATTAAACAGTAGACACTGCCATCAAGTAGATTAAACACACCTATTTGTATTAAACTTGCTTACTTTAAAGGTTAATCCTTTTAAACTAAACATTATTTTTAGTGAGATACTAATGCCATTTACAATATAACGTTAAACACTTGTGTAGATTACAAATAAATATAAAAACAAAATACAAATTAAAAAAAAGAAAAATTACTTATTTATCAATTGTGATTATAATTATTGTTTTACTGTTATAACGCCATAGTTGTGCTTTTTACAAATTTGAATATGTAGATGTATTACTGAAAGCATTAATTAGTACAATAATTTATTTTTTTACGAACCTAATTGAAGCTGGTAGCTGGGATATTCAGCAATTGAGGTTGAAAATTCAGGTAAATAAAATAATCCACCAGGGCTATTGTTCCAGAAAAACCAATTTCTTTCTTTGTGCTTGTATATTCTATCGTGAATTATCTAAAAATAAATATAAAAATCTAAAAAAAATAATATTTAAAAGTAGAAAAACTTTAAAAACAAGCATCAAAAATATAAAAAGTCTTAATGTTGTTTTTATTATGTTATATGTTTTTAAATATCAAAACTTATATGTTACTTTTGTCATTTTTATCAAAGGTTTTTCTTTTAAGTAGTGAGTCATTAAGGAAGTTAAATTAATCAAAGTTGATTTGACCCAAATTTTTGACAACATTAATCCCAGTTTACACAATATAAGATAACAGAAAAATTAATTAAAAATACCAGTTTTATTTATGATATTTTACAGGAAGTAGTTTGTTCGATAACATTTTAACTAACTTGCTTGCATTATGATTAAAAATTTTATCAACTAAAAAATATTTTTTGTAGGTATCTTGATGTTATTTAAACACGCCATTAAACTAAAAAAATTGCATTTTTTAGCCGTTTAGTTTTTAAGCACACTTTTCTTTTAGTTTTAAAGCAAACTACCATTCTATTCTTAAGCTATTTAATCATACCCCAATAAGAATTTAAAATATTTTTTATTGATAACTTTTTTTATATAATTATTTCTTAAAAGCTACTTTCAGGAAAATAAGTTTCAAAATAAATAGATTTTAACTTTATGAAGTATATTACAATAAAATATTAAAATAATGTAAAATTTTAAATATTACAATTTGTTAAAACTTATTGATGTAGAAATATTAAATGCTTGTATAAATTTTGAAATTTATTGACGAAGATAAATTATAAGTTAACAAAAAAACTATAACGTTACAGATAAAAATATTTATCCGACAGTATAAGTTTACAAAACATAAAAACTTTTCATCTATTTTGAAATCGATTTCAAACTTATTTGCTTGAAACTTTTAAAGTTAATGAATTTACAATGAAACCGTTTGAAGGTGAAAATATTTATGTATAAAACATTTCATAATTGTTATAATTTATATTTGAATCTTTATTTTATCAAAGTCTTTTTACCCGATTTATTTTCTATGAAAACAAGAAAATAGTTTTAGGTATTTGTGAACAAGTTTTTTTAGTAGAATTGAAAAACAACTGTTTTAAAAGTTTAGTTTGAAATAATAAATTTTGACATTTACGTCTAGTATCTTCAAAGAAAATTGTCACTAATTTTTGCGTGGAACGTAGAACAATAAAATAATTTTTATGACGATTAAGATAAATTTTCTGCTTTTTAAAATAATTTAATGCTTGTAAAACGCTAATTAAAGTTTATTTCAATGAAAATACCACCACAAAAATTTCAAAATTTGTGTTATTTTCTTTTATACTGTAGTACATCTGAGTACAAACAGTTCACTCTATTAAAGCCACTTTAAAAAAA
The DNA here is from genome assembly GCF_965202585.1 of Thalia democratica. Classification (NCBI taxonomy): domain Eukaryota; kingdom Metazoa; phylum Chordata; class Thaliacea; order Salpida; family Salpidae; genus Thalia; species Thalia democratica. The sequence goes on along the minus strand of NC_139171.1, from coordinate 1,286,538 downwards.
AATCGAAAGAAATTAAAACTTTTATTTTTAAACATTTTTTGCTACTAATTCTAAACATAACTTGTAACATAAAGTTTGTTTTTATTTTAAATTTTAGTTAAATTTTTTTGTAGAAGTATTTAGACTCTTACTTGAGCAAGTTATAACTAAGTTTAAATATTATTTTTTATAAAAATATTCATTATACTTCAATGTTTCTTGCGTCTGCAAAACTTTAATTACTTTTTTTTAACGTTCAGTTGATTTGAATGAATTACGATATACGTTCCTGCAACGAAATTAAAAAAAGATTTGTAAATATAATTGACAATTTCTAACGAGTTTTTAATTTATTATTTTTGGCAATAAAGTTAATTTAATTGCTTCTAAAGAGTGCTCGTTCAATATAGTGGTCTTTAAATATCTTTCGGTTGTACAATTATTCTTTGGCCAATTTCAACTATGTATAGTTCTTTATAATACACAGTATTAATAATTTTTCACAACTAACTATATTTTATTCTAACCAAACGTGAAGCAAAACTTAACCAAGAGTTATGTGAATTTTTCATATCGGGTCATTTTATCTTACTGTGAACTTTTTTTTTGTTAGTTATTTCAGATTTGCTAAAACCACTATTGTTTAACATAATAAAATTTTTTAATCAAGTCTAATCAAAATTTATACCTGAAAAGTAGTTTTGATGATGACGTCAGTACTTTTGAAATAATTATTCCATAAAAATTGACTTTGTTGTCTCATTGCCATTATTTTTTCATCATCTATGCTTCTTAGCATTGAAGGCACCTTTAATAATATAAATATGTTTTACATTAAATTGCCTAAAGTAATTAATTGAATTCAGTTTATAAAACTAAATTCATACTAGGTATACTTTTTAGTGAGTTGTAGTTTTATTTTTAGTCAATATAAACTTAATGTTAAAACAATAACAATATAATTGTAGTCCGGATTTCTTTTTCTTTAAAGTTTACATGAAATCTCATGACTTTACATGAGTCTTTTTTAAAGTATAGGTCTTAACTTAACCTAAGTCAATCAACTAGTTTACACTAATAACATAATATTTCCTCCAAGTTTACATGAAATAAAACTTATTTTTATTCAGTTAATGCTTTTTAGTTGACAATATTTCAGTTAAATCATTTTTGTATGATTAAATTTATTTATATATAGAAATTACAACATTTAAACTACCTTACTAATTTTTTTAATATTTCATAAAGAAGGTATTTAAAGAACAAAATGTTTACATACAAACTTAATTTTAAACAGGTTATACTTCGTCTTTGATAATTAAATTATGTCCGTACAATTAATTTAACCTCAAGTTGAACATATTTTATTAGAATTTACAAAACAAAATTGTCTACAGACAATTTCAAAACAAAATATTAATTAAAACTATGTTTTGAAAGTCTTGTTTAATATAAATAGAAAACAGATGTAGTATTTCAAAAAAAAATTATTACATGAACTTTTTACATGATAAATATTTTATTTGAAAGCCTCGTTTAAAATTTTTACAAGGTAATTTATTACTACGTGAATTGTAAATATTCACATAATTCAACTAATATTTGGGTTAATTGGTGTAAATTATCGTGGTAACATTTCAAGCACAAAACTTTTATTAACACCAATTGAGCACAAAACTTTTATTAACACCAATTGTTCGCTACATAAAGGGAAGAATTTTTATATTTGGTATTTTAATTGTCATAAAGTTAATAATTGCTCAAAAATACACAGTTTTCACTAGACTTATTGGGTGTAATACAAAACCAATTCACAATTACTTGACATTTATATGTACAAACTTCAAAAAAATTGGGTCAACTGGTAAAAAATTATCATTGTAAATTTCTGAAGTAATAGACACAAATAATTTACTAAATAGGTTTTACACAATTTTTACCAGACTTGTTAGAAGCAATACAAAACAATTAATATTAATTTGTTATTTATATGTACAAAAGTCTAAAAACAGTTAAAACACATTAGCTAAGAATGAAAAAGTTGTGAAAAAGTTTAAATATAAATGGTATTAGTTACATTAAAGCTTTTTTGTATGACAAATTTGAACCGATTGGAAGTTAACTGATAATTTAGTTTGTATTTTAATAGCTTAACTAATTAAATACAAGATAGATAAATATATGAATCTAATGGTTGAAGTTTTTGTAGTGAATAAATTTTGAAGATAGTCAAAAACACAAAAAATACTAAAGCTGCTTTATATACTAAAACTTAAACTGGTTAAAAATAAACAATTGTGTTGGAGTTATAGAATAAAATGTTACTACTTTCAAAATAAACAACATGAAATCTAATAGTGAAAGTAAAAATTCAAATAAACGCTTTCAGCCAATAAATTAATAATTTATAGCCATGAAAAATGTTTATTTATTTTTGTAAGCTAACATTCATACATATATTGACGATTTTTTAAGGTATTCCTTTTTAAAAAAACACTAACGGGGAATTTAAGTATAAAAATAATAAGTATTAATTAGTTAGTTATTGAATTTATAACAATTAGAAAATATAATGTTTTAATTAATTAAATTTCTACTGATACAATGTTTCATTAGACTAGAATAAAATTAAATACTTGGGTTATGTAACCATAAAGTAAAAAAATACAACAAAAATTAATAAAAATATTTTATAACTGTTAGAAAACAAAATGTATTAATAAATTAACAGTCCACTGTTTTAAAGTGCATTTTTTCATTAGAATATAAAAAAGTAACTGATTTTTTTAATAAACAGGAGTTATATTATAATTTATTTGATTTTTTATAGAATTGAAAGGCAATCTTATAAAGACAAAAAAATATTAAATTGTATTTGTGAAGTTTATAAAACAAAAGGTACTTGAAAATTATAAACTTGAAAATGATTTATTTCAAGAAAACTTCCAAATAAAAGCAAGAAATCACTTATCAAACGCACAAAAGCACTTATCAAAATGCAAGCACACAAGAGACAAGTTATCAGTAGAATGTATTTTCTCACAAACTTCATAATCATTCAACCGTGTAAAAATTTTCTGATGACTAAAATCTTGGTCGCTATGACAACAATATTGTTACATAATATTTTATTTTTGTTCACAATTTTTTATTAATTTAATTTTACTTTTAATATTTTTTTTAACTAGTTTGTTTTATTTTTATAAAAACATTTATCTTTTGTTAAAAAGAAACACATAACTTACATAAATAGGACCTAATAAAAAATCAACAACATATTTTACTGCAGTTTAATTTCATAATAAAATGAAATATAAAAAAACAAAAGACTTCAACAACAAATAAACATAAATAAAAAGAAGGTAATTTTAAATTTAACTCATAAACAACACACATTTAAATTTACAAAGTTAAAATACAGTTTATAAAAGCATTGAAACTTAAAAAATTAAAAGAACAAATAAAAATACTTATCAAACAAATAAAGCTTTTATAAAATTACAAGTTTTAAAAATACACATGTAAAGAAAATACGGCAGAACATTCATGTTATCAGAAACTTGTTCATGGTTGAATAAACATCAAGTTTCTGATGACAAAATATTTAATTGTTATAAAAACATACTCGTTTTAGGAAATTTTCAAGGAAGTGTTATTAATCACTATGTTTGTATCTTTATAAAGATATACAACAACATTGAAGTTTATATTTACATCTAAGTTAAGAAAAAACAACTAAAGTTATACAAAACTTTATTATTGAAATAAAGTTAACTAAGTTTAAAAACTTCAATTTTTCATTAATATTTTTATAAGAATTCTATAAGTATTTGTTTTTTGAACATTAAAAAATAACACTTGTTTAGTAATCACGACTTTTTATTTTTTGTTATGAATATTATTTATCTAGTTTTAATTTGTAATACTCAAGTATTTTTAAACAGTTCAATGTTTCTTTCAGCAGATAAACTTATTACTAATTTGTTTCCCATCCACAATAGCTTGCCAAAAAGATATGTTTGCACAAATTACTCATGTCAAAGATGCATAAGATAAAAATCTTGTTAGTTGAGTTGCTTGGCAACACCACGAATCACGTAACAATAAGAAACTTCAAAAATTATAATAAGTTCTTTTTGATTCACTTGAGTAAGAATATTTGGCATAAATTGTATTTGCTTGATACTTGAGTTTAATTTAATTACACTAAAGTTATTAAAGTCAGCATTATATACATCAACAACATGTTTTATACTTTCTTTAGTTTCATAATTATAAGTTTTAAAACATCTTTTAACTTAGTAGGATATCTATGTATAACATAATCATTTTTTGTCTAATAAACTATTGCTGGTTTTATAAAAATTTATTTATTATTTTCATAAAAAGTTTATCAACACACAATTTAATATTTTGAAAAAATAAAATATTTGTAGACTCTTGTTAACAAAAACATAAGCTTATTTATTATCATCATTTCAACTGACCACACTTAAATATTTAAGAGCATTTATTATTTATTTATAAATTATATGAGTAATTGTCATAAACTGACAAGAAAATTGTATCATGTCAATACAACCAGTTTACAAACATCAACATAATTATCTTGTCAAAATTGTTTGTTTTAATAATTTACTAACTGAACTACATTTCCAAGGGTTGTTGTTTTAAAAATTTTACAACTTTTTAAAAATCAATATAAATTTACTGTCAAAATTTTTGCAATAGTAAACTCATATATTTATATGTAAGCAAATTATGAAAATATTTCCTTTGAGACCACCCGTTGTATGTCTAGCACAAAATATAATTAAATTTAAACTTGATATCATCTTTCATTTTTACAACTAATTTAATATCTGATCTTGACACTAATTAAAATATTAAGATTCATGACTTTTTTACATGTAAAGGAAAAAAAATGTTGATTTCACTAAGAACTTGATTAAGTTTTCCAAACTTGATAAAATTGAAAACTTACTTAAAAAAATAGTATAAAAAATTATTGATGTGCACATTATAGTTTATTTTGATCTAATTACCTTACACTAATTTGAAAGTTATGATCTTTTAATACAGTTAGGATGTAATTAGTACATTTCTTTGAAGATATACTCCTTTGAAGTAATACATTGTGTAATGAACAAATTAGCTGTTCTTTCAAAACCTTTTTTTTTTATTATATTACCTAATTAGAGTATTTAAAAGAACATCGTCTTTTATATTTTGTTTTAGCACAGCAAAAATTTAATTTAAAAACAATATCTAGAAATAACAAACTTGCAAGAATTTTTATTTCTTTTGTGGTGTGTTCAAAACTACTCATAGTAAGTAAATCAAAAACAAAATATTTAGATCATTTAATAGTTAGTGATTTTTTTTACAAAAAAGTTTCATATAATTGCTATAGTTTGACCGTTGACATTTAACGAGTATAACTTTGAAATGATCGAAGCAGTAATTTGGAAAGTTTTACCAAAAACAAAACTTCAAGTTTAGCAAATTTGACATTCAACGTAATAATGATTAAACTTAAAACCTGACAGAAATAATTAGTTTGAAGTTTTTGGCCAAAATTTTCACCTAATTTTAAGTTATTAAGTTTTGTTCTTGTATGTTTAATAAAAACTTTACTAAAAAATGGACTCGAATTTGAAGTACTAGTTGAATTTTTAAAATTACAAATGGAACAATACTTAAATAAAATACATATATAGGCATACATATAAACAATTAAAAAAATTCCGAAACAACAAATTTAAATTATCAAGAAAAAATGTTTGCAAAATTAATGTATTTTATAATAAACACTCATATGTATAAACCAAAGCAAAAATTTTAAACTCACAAAAAATTATACATTATCAATGTTTCACGCGTGGTAAAAAGTTTATAAAACTTGCATCCATATATTAGCTTAATAAGTAAAAAAAACTAACACAAACCAAGGTAACTTATCAAAATTAAGTCAACAAGAAGGAAAAATTTTCACGGTAATGACTCATTATTAGATAATCATTCGAAACAAACTCTCAATTTTACCAACTATTCACTCAAAACTTTTGTAACTTTAATAAGTTAAGATGCATGGATAATCTAGAAACTTTCGAGATGATTCATCGATTTTTGACTTAAAATATTTTGCAAGCCCAAGTAATTATTTGTATGTATCCAATCAATTCACAACTAAACTAATGTGAAAATACAAAAATTTTAATAAATACTAGTAATAAAAAGTTCAGCTATCTTTGTAAAATTTAGGGTCCATCTGTTGCCCCAACCTTGGAGTTGAGCTTAGTCTAATTTTTTTGCGACTCGCATAAAAAATAAACAAATTTTTTAAATAGCTTCTTAGCGTTTACCACCGTCGTGCTATATAAACATTTGTTTGAAAAACACATTTGTGAATTGTATGGGAGAAATACGACCTATAAGTTTTTAGTTGAAGTTTTTTTGTACATGTAACAATCTTCACAAAAACATAATCTATTTCAAACGATTTGAAGAAAGTTTTATGGTGGAACTTCTTGATTTTAAAAAAAAAAACTTTAAATCAATGAAAAGTTAAAAAAAAAAGTACAAAAATTTAAAAATGCCTCCATTAATCTTCAAGTCTTCTGAAAAAGGCCATATAATTACATACAAATTACTATTTATGAATATACATATTTACATATATTTATTTTATTTATATAATTTGTTATTTACCTGCATCAGTAATCTTTCTTCCCATTCAACAGCAGCCTGGTTCCAATCAATAATTTCATCAAATGGTAAAACCCAACCGTTGGCAAGCACAATAGGTAAGCAACCTAAACAAAGATATTAAATTATATAAACAATCTTCATTAAATGAAAGTACCACTGGCAAACAACCTAAATAAAAAAAAATATCCAAAAATTATTTAACTAAATAAAAAAACTCACAAATTTACTTATACTTTTAGTATGCATCCTATATGAATAAAATCATTAAATATTTCATCAAAAGATTTTACTAAATTCACTAATACTATTGGCAAACTAGCTTTATAAATTTATACTTTATAGTTGTTACTTATTTTATTTAAGGGAAAAACCAACTGGTTATTACCATTAGTAAACATTCTACAAAAATTTATTCACTAATACAGAAATAACACATTTTCCAAGTGCAAAATGTTCCTAGTTCCATTTCACAAAACACTTCTTAATACATAGTTTGGCTATTTTTAAACTACACTTTAAATTTATTTATAGCTAATTTGTTTATCAAGTGTACTGCATATAAAAAGTGCAACAATCAAGTTAAAACATTGTTTTAGTTTCTATAAGTACTTACACTTATAGTATAACACATCTAACCTGTTTGCAGGGATTCGAGAAATCTGAAACTTCCCAATCTCCTACCCCTTGGTGTGAGGCAAAATGTTGAATTGTGAAGCAAGTGTTGATAATCCCATCTGTAGGCAAAATATAGTTTTTATAGTCTTACATATTTCTACTAATAACTTAAACACAGAGTATAAAAACAGGATGAAATTAAATTAAATAGTCCTTATTTTGCGGCATATTAAATAAAATGCTATTAAATTATTTAGATTTTATCACAGGATGTTTTGACAATCATTAATTTAGATGTAAATATCTTCACAATTCTACTAATTATTTACACAAACAAATTAACCTGAATAGTTTTGTTGTATAAAAAAAATAATCAGATAATCTAGTTGTAATTCACTTATCTGAATAAAAAAATAAATTCAATAGTTTCATTCATAAACTGTTATAAAGCTAATAAAATGTTCAAACATTTCATTTTATCGCTATAATTTTTTACTTTATTTGTTTACCTTTTGTTTTATTTGTTTTATTTGTTTATGTCTTTGTACTAACAATATAGCTTTTGTTTTAATTTAAAATAACAGAATTTTATTTTCAATATTTAAAGGATTATTTAACTTTTATCCAATGCTATTAATTTTATTTCAAGATGATCATGATATAAAGCTTTTAAATTTTTATGGTTTTAAAATTATCTAACCAGAAATGAATAATTTCAAATGTTTTTAAATATTTATTTTAGTAATTTCAAAATAAAAACACTTACTTAAAAAATACAAAAAATATTTTTTGAAATACTGAGTAGTATTTTAAAAAAGAATTTTTTGATAATTTTAGTTCAATACTTCTTTTTTATTATTTTTGTTTAAGATTTTTTTACCAACTTTTCGCATATTTAAGAAACAAACTTTTAATGATATTTAAGTTATTGAACTTTGATAAGATTAAACTTTGTGTTACAGACGTTTATTTACCTAAGGTGTTGTTTTTTTGAAATTAATACTTAAACACTTTTGTTTTGTAATTCTAGTCATATGACGACTTTCGTATATATCATTTTGATTAATTAAAAACTTTTAATGGAGTTTTTAAATGGTATCTTCAACTAATGTCAGTAATAAAAACCAAATTAAACAACTGAAAATAGAATGTAATTAATTCATTCAAAATAGTTTTTTAATATGATATTTTTATAAAGTAAGTTTAGAAATGTTTATACAAAAACTTCCGTTTTGATATGATATCTATAATAATAAAATAGCTCTGGATGCATTTTTAATACCAAATATATTTTTTATTAAGTCAGGCAACTTAAAACAAAATTTTAACATATCTTTAAATCTTTAATATAACGTTTGCCAACACCTAATTTGTATTTATGAAAACATGTCTAAATACTTGGCAAAAGTATTGAAGCTATTATTATTTACTTGAAAAGGTCAAACAGTTCTAATGAAATATTTTGAGAATTTAATTTAATAAAATTTATATACACTAAAAATGTTGCTAATAGATATAATAACATCTATTATTTTTCTTTGTTTTCAAATTAATAATTCACTTTTTGAATGAAACTTTTTTTTCTTCACGATAGTAGTAACATTCTAATTTAAAACTTTAAATTAACTTAAATAAAATAAGTGTAAAATATAGTAAAAGTTTAAAAACAATTCATTTTAACACTAAGAAAAACTAGTACATTAAGTTTTACAAATATTCAAGCTAAACAAAAGAAACTTATCTTCAAAATGGTTATCATATGTATTTTAAGACATTAAATTCAATATTTTATAAATGTAGTTAAGGAAACATTGAAGTTTTTAGAAAATATTAATAATGTAGACAAGTAGTATTACATGAACACTATTAATAAGATTATAGATAAGTCATGTAGATGTACTAAGATATAAATTCAAGTTAAATTATAAAGCATATTCTAAACATAAAAATATTCAACATCTACACAGAATACAAACAAACTTATACCATCAAATATGTATTTAGTAAATATAATTTGAATTTTATTTATCCGTTTTTAATTAATCCCTTTAAATTTTTTATAAATAGTTAGTTTCAAAACTTTCAGCAAATTTAATATACACTAACCTAAGCTAGTTTAAACATGTCAATCTTTATAATATAAATAATCTTTTTTAATCCTTAGCTTGTTAGGTTTAACAGCTAAGTTTAAGGGTTCAAGCTTCAACAATAATTTTTAGTTTGTTCTTACATAAAAGTAGTTAATGATAGTTTTTCTCAGAAAGGTGTGTATATTTTCAATAACGTCTATTTTTTAAATAATACAAATTCAATTGCTGAACAGGCAAATAAGACCAAGTAAAAATTGAGCAAACATTTATGTTTTATTTAGTTCACGTGTTTTAAACAAATATTTGATTTACTTGAAAGTAGCTCTTACTGTATAAGTTTATGTTAAACAATATTTAATAAATAAATAAGTTTCAGTCACTTTCAATCCTTATAAGTAGATAAAAAAATTCTTGATTGAGTAAATAAAACTCAAGTTTTTGTTTAAATCTAATAAATTTAGTAGTTGTAAAAATAATGGTACAAATTATGTAACTTTAACTTTTAAACTAAGTTAAGTTTTACCATGTATAGAAAAAAACTTACAAATTAAAAAAAAAAATTTGAATTTTTATACACAAGTGAAAATATAGAATTATATTTATCTTAAACGTCAAAATGTTTAGACGTTTTGTATTAAAATTCACAATAATCTGTTTATATCAATTTAATAATCTAATAATAATTGTAATAATCTGTATCATATTAAAATTTGACAACTGTTTTGATTTATATACAGTTAGCTGTAACTATGGCAACATTTTGTAAATGATATTTTTTAAGTACTTAAAATTTGTAGAAATTAAAAAGCAAATTTTTGAACTTCTTATCACAACAGTAAAATAGTTAATGATTGTAATTATTAATACAAAGTTTAAATTTGAACAAACTATTTTTGTTCTTTTTTTCTGCAATTTAATGTTAGGAAAAATTATTTTTTTAAATCCAACTACTGAATAATCTGTTGAAAATAATTCTATAAGAATTATATTTAAACTTAAAAAGGAGATTCTCAACTAATTACAAATTTTATCGTGTATAAATGTATATAACTGATTAATCCAATTTAAAAAAACTTTTAAGTACGAATGTTAGTTGCTATACTTATATTTAAGTACATATGTTTATAACTAGTTATAGCACAACTTTAAAGTTTACTAATAATAAGTACTTAATAATTAAATGGCAGCTAAATAATTGTTTGATCATTTTAAGACTAAAACTTATCAGTTTAAATAACAGAACAGTTACTCTTCATTTAATAAACCCTTTCCTAATTAAAAAATAAGTCTACTGAAGTTTCAAAGAAATCATTAATTAAATTTCTATTATATCCGCTGTAAGCTATGTAGTTTTTAGAAAACATAAATAGAGAAAAGAGTGGTTAAAATAGTGATTTTTTGTATTTAACATAATTTTTACAAATAAAGTTCACTAAAACTTTTTGAACCAAAATACTAGCAGTTTAATATAAAAAAAAATATAAAAAATAACTTTACTTAAAGCTTAATTGTAGTATTGTTTTAAACATTCTTTGTGTAAAACTTACTTGTCTTATTATCATACAAATTTTTATACAAAACTAACCTGTAATAATTTTAATAAAAAACTCATTTATCATAATGTTCATTGTCGTACTTGCATCTTGAAACAACTTATACAAAGCAAAAATATTAATATTATTTTATTATACTAACTTATCATACTGTTCTTTATTATATTTACATCTTGAATCAACTTATACAAAGCTAAAATATTAATATTTTAACTCACTTATCATACTGTTCGTTGTCGTATTTGCACCTGGAATCCTGGTGTCTCTCCCAGTTCTTGCCGTGTTTGCAAGTGGTCAACATTATTATGTCGTCACCATTGTGAATGTGGTACAACTGGTTGCGCGTTGTTGATCCTATTCCGTATGTGTATCTGTGAAAAACACATTAGTTTCTACATACTAATATATGTATGTAATATCCCGTATGTGTATCTGTGAAATTTACATGAATATACGTGTATCTGTGAAATATACATGAATTTCTACATACTAATATATGTATGTAATATCCCGTATGTGTATCTGTGAAATTTACATGAGTTTCTACATACTAATATATGTGTAAACATTTAACATGCAAAATGCAAAATCATGTTAATATTTATATTTGTACAGAATTTATATTCATAAAAACTCTAATTTGTTTTCTTTAAAGCAATCTGTTGAAAAACTTAGATAAAAACACACTAAGAAAATTATACCCTTCCAGTAGTCCATTTAGTGAAATAAAACTATATTAAAAAATTAAAACTTGGCTAAATTAAAACCCAAACTTTTTCCCTTGAAAATTATACTCTTTCATTAGTTAATTTAGTGAAATAAATATGTAAAAAAACTCAGCTAAATTAAAACCTTTTTCCCTTGAACGAAATGAGATACTTTCTCCTGGGAGGAAACGAATTGGAAGTCACGTGACCGTCCTCGTTGGTCAGGTACGGGTGATTCTTGCCGAACAGCGGCACTGATACGTCGAACCCCGTTCTGTAGAAATTGTCACCAAAACTGGCTTTTGCTATAATGGCCTCGCCATAATCGAAACCCAGGTCCTCCAAATATTCAGGGTAAGTACCTAATGTGAGAGTTATCAAAACTTGAAAAAGTTTAAAGTTTTACTAATAACTTATTACTTTATAAATAAATTGGAAAAAAGTTATATTTGTTGTTATAATAAATTAACACTCAACTACGTTGAAGCTCAACTTAGACTTTAATTAATCAAAAATATTTCTACATCAGCTAAAAATTAATATAAAATATTTGATTGAGGATATCAAATTTATTTAATGGAACTAAAAAGCCTATCAGTATTTAAAAGCAGAGTCACTTTTAAGTAAATTGTTATACAACAATATTATAAATTATCAAAACACGTAATGGAAATTACCGGAATAAAGGTTGAAAACAACATGGTTCTTTCCATTATTCCAATACTTGAGCGAAGATATTTTGCTATCAAGCTGTTTTATGTGGTCCACAGATAAAGGATCTCTGTCTAACGTGTCAAACGATAAAACGAACAAACAAGCCTTTTCAGGGTCTGTTGTGTAGTATCTGTAAAAAATTACTTTGGTTTATTATTCGATTTGAAAAGAAAAAATCAAATAAGTTGTTCACATATTTTAATTAATGAAAAAATCTTTCATTAATCTATCTAAAGAAACTTGAAACTAATTTATTACTTAAAATAAAATTATTGAATGACTGATTCATTGGACAAATATATGATTTCGAGAAACCTTATTGAAGTAAATATTTCATTTTTACCTGGAATTTCTGATGGATTCTAATATGTTCTTGTAGTTGTGAGACAGTTTAGTAGGGGGGTTGGGAGGCGGGTAGATGTAAATTTTAAACCCGTTCACTTCACACCTTTTAAAATCAAAACAAGTTTCCATTTTGCACCTCCTACTCTTGTATATGTTCGAACGCATCTAAAATGATTTTATGATTTAAATTAACATTTTAAAAAGACTAAAGGTTTAACAATTAGTATTTAATATATCAATATAGTGTATTTTTTGTATTGATATATGAAAAACTCTTGTATATGTTAGAACGCATCTAAAATGATTTTATGATTTAAATTAACATTTTAAAAAGACTAAAGGTTTAACAATTAGTATATAATATATTAATATAGTGTATTTTTTTGTATTGATATATGAAAAACTCTTGTATATGTCTGAAAATTTAAATATATAATGATTTTATAATGTAACTACATATTAAAATGTTTAAAATCAAACATAATATATTAAAATGGAATAGTTTACTGTTTTGTTAACACTGTTGTAAACTTGTTAAGACTGCAAAAACTATCAACTTTTGTTTATAAATACTGTGGAAACAAACCAATGAAAAACAATTTAATTTGGACAATTAGTTTTAACAACTAAGACAATTGTTAAGTTGTAACAACACCATAAAACATTACTCAAAATATTAACTTTGCTGAATTACTTTTCTTGTACTTAACTTAAACTTTCATACAAGTTTTTGTTAAATCAACAAAAAAATAAGAAACCTAAATTCTCCACAAACAACAATCAATTTCAAACCTCCCTCTTACTACTTGGTGAGTCGTCAACATCCTCATTCTCCCCAAAGTCCTCCTCATTCACATACTCCCTCAACGTGTAAGTAACATCCAAGGTGCTTCCCCTGTGAGACAAAATGGTGTTTTTGTCATCTGGTGTTTGAGTATTGGGGTGGGATGGAAACAAGTAGATCAAAACGAAGAAGAATAGAGCGCAGATGCCTGTTTATAAAAAAAATAAAAAATGTTTATTAGTTTAATTTAAGTATATTAGAAAAACTATTAAAACTTTAAACAATTTAAAACACTTGATTTTTAAGTTTGAATATTAATGATGTACATATAAATGAGATCAAAAACAAAAACGAAACAAAATTCCAAATTGTACTTGATAGTTTCAAGTATATGGTTTCAGTATAAATACTAAAAAGTGAAAGTACCAACTTTTAAACCTTTGAGTAAAATTTTTTTTTTAGAAAACTTTTGACTTACACTCAAATTTGAAACAAAAAACTAATGAAAAGACAAATAATAAATTAGATTTAATCTAAATTTACTAATCATCATTAATTATTTTGCTTACTAACCTAAAAGCCCATATCTTTTAGTGGCTTGCATAAGAATTTGAAAATAAAACCTCCCCAGCGTACAGCATAAAGAATTACTATAAACAAAAACAAAAAGGTAGTAGCACTATGTGTGTGTACTATAAAATTTTATTGGTAGCACCAGAATAACAGATTTCTAAATATTCGTCGGTGCTAATATAAGTTTGTGTTAAGTATCTATCATTTGCCACATTCAACTTTGTAGTTCAGTTGGTGTTACTATTACTGCATAAAACCTGCAATTTGATTTATTAGTACAGTAGTTATGGATAAATTTAATATTTTTAAATTTCAATTAAGAAAATACAAAGTTAGTTACTCAATTTATTTTGCTGATTGCCTTAATAAAAAGCAATTTACCAATATTCACTTGCATAGTTTTTGTATACCTAGTGGCAATGAAAATAAATGTTATTACAGTAACCTCTTGCTTATTTACGCACATTGTGTCCACAGATAAAATGTGTCAAGATACAAGAGATCGGAAAGATACAAGAGGTACCAAATATACTCACTATAATGACTGTTTTTTGATATTGCTTTTACTTAAAAGCAGACTGGGGCCTTTCCCACTTTTAAAAATATGTTTACTTTATTTATAGATATGAAAACGCTTGCTGGCAGAGTAAGTGTTACAGAAGAAGAACTTAAACTAAAAAATAAATTTCAAATGAAAATAGGTCATATGTTTACTAAAAACAATTGAGATTTGTGTTAAGTATAAGCTCTATATTTATCAAGTATCACTGCTACTTTTTGCTGGGAAGTTTCATAAGATTACTTTTTTAGATGTTTATTCATATATGGGGCAAGAGTGCTGTACTATTTCTTTGTGTTTTAAAATCTCATTATTTCTTTATACTTTCATTATTCAACACAGGCATATTTCTTTCAGAATTTTAATTTAATCTCTTATTGTTAACAAAATTTCAGATATATTGAGGTCTAACTAAATGTTTATCACTTAGTCAAGAAACATAAGTTTACAAAGTCTAAAGATATAGAGACTATAGAGAGGTGAATTAGCATTTAAAAACATATTTTAAACTGAAAATATACAATAAAACTAGTTAGTGCAATATTGAAAAAAAAATCAAATCTTTATTTTTGAATTCTAAAATGCGTAATTAAACGAGTGCGTAAAGAAGCGAGAGGTTACTGTATCAAGTATATTTTTTACTATTGTATAAATGTGTAAAATATTTATTGTTTACCATTTTATTACTTCAGGTTGCCAAAGATACTTTGAATTTTTTTTTTTTGCAGGTTTTTTAAACTTTTTCCAGGTTTTTTAATAAACATGTTTTATGGTCCATTTGTAGTTTAAAATTAAACTTAAGATAGTAAAACAACATTGAAATGATAATGTAAAGCTACTTTATTTTTGCTTTTACTAAATAAATAAATAAAAATTCTATATGATATATTTTTTGTATCTAATTGGAATTTCATGACTTAATAAGTAAAAATCTTTTATAATTCTAGGTTTTCAAGGTTTTCTAGTGATTTTTGTTCAAAATTCCAGAACTTTTCTAAATTTTATAATTACAGGTTTGCTTTTACCTAAATTATCAAATTCAAGGTTATTCCAGGATTCCAAATTTTTTGGAGACCCTTGCTTGTAAAAAAATGATACACATTTAAACAAAGATATAGCTAAGTATATAGCTAGCATATATAAAAACTATAATCACTACATTGCAGAATGCATCATTTACAACTATACGTGAGACTTATAAAAACCATTTTAAGAGATTTAAGATTAACATGACAAAATTTTATTAAGTTTAAGTAACCTAAAGTAGTCAAACAGTTTGGCAATAAATTCTATGTTTACGAAAATATAATGAATACAGAGAATATCACAATCTTTATCATACTTCACTTTTATACTGTTTACTTACATTTAAATTTAGGCAATTTGTAAATTGTACTTGTAAAAGGTTTAAATTTTCTTGTTTTGCATATGTTTTACAAAATGAGTTGCAGAAAAAATACTTAAGTTTGGTGGGTCACACGTTTCCCACTATACACTTCTCATTAGATGACAGTCAGATTAAAGCTGTGAATAAAAATATTATACTTGGCTGTTCATGTAAATACTCTTTTTTTTTGTATATGTGTCAACCACTGGGTTTAAATCTTGCAACATTTATCTTAAAGAGTTTCCAAAGCTGTCATTAGAAACCTTTCTGTCATCAGGCCACACAAAGATTTTTCAAAAATTGCATTTCATTTAAATTAAAGCCAACCTGTTAAGTAATAATTATGAGTAAGAAATTTTTTTTGGATAAAATATTAATTTTAGTTGTGAGGTCTAGTGAGTTGATTTTAAAGTTGGAAAGTGATTTCGAAAAAATCTTCAATGTTTACATTCACAAGTTTTCATAACTGTATATGCAGTAAATGTGCCAAAAAATAAGGTATTTTCTTCATAATCCCACCCTAACTGTTATTTAAAAAGAAGTTTCTTAATTAAAATAAAAAGAAAAATTTGAAAGTTCAAAACAATAGTCAATGGATTGGTATGGAGAAAGACCTTTGGGTCATCAAGGATCACATGATATATTTTGTCAATGATTTTTTTTTAGTTTAATTTAAAACAGAACAAAAAATTTAAGATCAATATTTTTATTTTTACTTAAGCAACACTAGGGTTAATAAAATAAACTTTTGACTATGTTTTTTCAAATCAAAATACAAGATATAATTTATTGAACAAAAAAGTGCTTAAAATAAAGTTAGTCCAAACAGCTAGTGTAAAAAAAATTTTTTGGTTTTTGAGTTTTGAAATGTCTGGATATACTTCATTGTCTTGTCCAGCACAAAGTAATTTCTCTACTACTATTTAAAGGAACAATATATAATTTAAAAATTGTGGATAATGTATGTATTTAGTAAATGCAGATATATTTTAAAACATAACATTTTTTAATAAAACAACAAAAATCTGTTTTCAATCTGTTATTGTTGTTAAATGTAACAAATTGTTTCAATTTAAGTAAAAAATCTGTTTTTTTAAGTAAGATAAAAATTCATCTGCCCAAAATATATTAACACAACTATTAGTATGCAAACAAAAATATGTTTTATTATTTGTGAATTTATGTCTAGCAATTGGCAAAATTTTTGAAGGAAAACTATATTTACATTTTGTTAGCTTCATTGTAAACAAGCAACTTTTGCAAATGCTAAATTAAAGCTCATATGCATATTATCTTTGCTGCCACTAATGGAAATGACATGCAATAATATTCTATTATGGTGCTTTTAGTGATATTTTAAAAAGTCAGGGTTATAGTTTGCTGATTTTATAAACAGTTCGTCGACAGTATATATAGTTTATTGAACGACAAAAAATAGGCTCAAAATTTTTTGTCCTAGGACCTGGTGCACAAAAAACCTTTTGGTTATTGAATCGCACACCACGGACACATATTAACGTCTTGTCCAGGACAAGTATATACATATGTTGTTTGAACAACTTGTAAAGACGCTAATTTCATTTAAGTTTGCAATGTCTAAAGCAGTAATTTTGATAAATTAAATAGTAAAAATTTAATTTAAGTTTTTAGTTTATCTATACTTGATAATCTTAAACATTAAATTAATTGGTATACATTAAACAAAAATAGCTAGTATACTTAAAGATCAAGCAAAAAAGAATCTTAGTCAAAAAAAAAGCATTTTTTCACGGTATTTTTAATTTCATTTATTTAAACTTTGTTTTTTGATTACTTTTTAATATGTTTAGGTAAAGTGGGTTAAGCCGTTAGGGACAACGGTATAAATGATAAAATTAATGTTTTTTTTTTAATTTTGCTGACCCATTTTTTATCTGCCTTATTTTTAGCTCAGACTGACCTTTAATAATACTTTCCAATATATATTGATAATAAGCAAATTGAATAAAACTAATTTGTACATTTTATTAAATCATACCTTTATCATTTACCAAATATCTTAATTACTAAACTAATGTATAGTATATTCCAGGCACGTGGCTTGGTACGTTTCTGCAAATCTACAAAAACGTATACCTATGTGCGAAAGAATTGCTTTATTTCAGCTTGAAAAGATTCTACTTTCTTAGCTTTTATACTTAGTTATGCCCTACTGAGAGATAATTTTGACCTGTATATACTCTTTAGCATTTTTAGTGTGGTAAAAATTGAACAAATTAAATATATGAAAATTGTAACATTTAGGGCGTTAAAGCTTTAATTTGTCAAAAAGTTGAAATGCAAAATTGATTCTTATGGAAGCTGTAGCTTCAAAAATTAAAATCATGCAATTTTATGTTACAAAAATTTGCATAATTTAATCTTGTTTCTATTGACTACCTTAAATGTTTGACTTTAAAACAATATAAAAATCTTTGAGTTTAACTAGGATTTTCATTTAAAAACTTATTTTCAATAAAAATTTTATGGATTTACACAAGTGGCAACACATAAAGCAAAGCAAAATAAAAATCATAGGGGTGTGGAGCAAAATAAATTGCATTGTATACAGTTATCTTCCATACTTTAATATTCAATTTTTTAAGGATTAACATAACTTCATGTTTTCATATCAAATTCAATAAAATTAGAGGTATTTTAAATTGCTGTTTTCTCGCTAGGACGTTATCACGCGTCCATTTCAGATGTTTTGATTTTTTCAGATTCGTAACTTTTTTGAGTTAGCTACGTCCCTGGTATATTCAATTTTTCACATAAAATAAAAACTAGTAAAATAAAGCATAATTTTTAACTTTATACATAACACTTAAAACTCATTAGGGTAATAATAATTAAATTCTGTTTTAGAATGTAACTTGTTTATAATATAAAACTATAAAATATTAAATTAACATAGTTTACTTTATAGCTGATGTTGGTTTGAAAATATTTAATAAACGACAAAAAAAAAAAGCCCTAGAAAAGTCTTTTAGTTATTTGTTCACCATCCCCACGAATACAGTTATTAATTTTTCCTTGAAATTACAATTTCTATATTTTTTACTGATAAAATATTAAAGTTCCCTAAAACTACTAAACAAACATAAGTTTGAGAACTAAAACGGTAATATAATAATTAAAATGTGGTACAATTGAGTGCTTGAAAACATAAACGTTTAATGAAAATTTTATCTTACTTAAATAAAATCAAATGGACAAAAATATCAATTTAATTTTTTATTTGAAATATTTTTTTGCATAAAAAATTGTAAATTAAAGTTCAAAATTGCTTATATAAGTTAAAGATATCCTGTCTAACTTTTTTATTCAGTAATAAATTTTAATTGCTTAATATTTTTAATAATGTTTATAAGTCCTTAGATCAAACTTTTTGAGCGCTTTTTTACCGCTCAATAAACAACACATTGTTAACGATCTATCTATGTGGCAGTGGCGTAGCGTGGTATTTTGATCAGGGGATGCGCAAATTTTTTTGTCAAAAAATCCTCTAAATTAAAACTTTTGTAATTAGCTATAAAAAAACTTTTTATAAGTAGTATAATTGAAATAAATTTATTAAGTAAAATAAGTTCGTTAACTGTTTTTAAAAATATTTATTTATTACAAAATTAAACAATGAAATAAAATTATAACTTTCATTAGAATTATTTATACTTGCAAAAATGTAAACTAACTAAATAAAAATTGTTTTTATTACTTATAGTAAACTTTAAATCTTTGAAAATTAATATATTCAATAAAACGAAAGTATCTGTTTTATTTACGAAAAAATATCAATCACTTTAATATACAGTACAACAGTGATAACAACACCTCATTGTACATAATTTTAATAAAGTTACACAGAAGTTAAAATAGACCAACTTTATAACTGTTATTATAGTTTATTACAACTTTGTAAAATAGTTAAAAGTATACTTTTTAAATTTAATTCATTTGATTGTATTTGTTTAAAATAAAAATCACAAACAAAGTTTATTTCTCTTAGGCCGACACGCTTATCTTGTATGCTTACAAAAATAAAGTTCAGAAAACTAGCAGTAGTCTTAACAATGTAGCATAAAAAAAAAATTGTTAAGTTGTTTATTTTTTCTTTAAGCGTGACGTATTTTTGTAAACTTTTTTGTAGAAAAATAATCTGCCATAAGGTTATACTACAGCGGTGCGCTATATTAATTGCGTGCTTTTTTTTTGCGCCCCTGCTATGTGGTATTATACAGAAATCTAAGACAAAATTCATTCAAAAACATCTTTATTAAAGCAACAAACAAGTAAAATCGATTTCGGCTAACGCTTTTCAATTACTTTAGTTAGCAACTAATTTTAACATTAAATTTTGAGTATATAAATAGTTAGAGGTTACATCAGAAAAATAAGAAAAATCAATTAACACTAATTAGCATAATTGAGCAAAATTAATTAGACATTCACAATTCATAAATGCATATATAAAACAGTTTATCAGTAATTTAACTAAGATAAGCAACATTAAAAATAAAATAAAAATAAGCGACAAAATTCAAATAAAATCTATAACAACTTATAAACATTAGACTTATAAACATATTGTTGCTTACACAATTTAGGTTTATATGTTTTTATAAATAGAGATTCTAAAACACTAAGGTGATAATCGTTACGAGCTTTACTTAAAATTGAAAAGTTACTATCATTATAGTTCTTTGCGCAATCTGAATTGTTTAATAAGTGTTCAGCTATCGCTGATGATCTATTAGATGGTTTTTTTAAACCAGTGTCCATCCATCTTCTGAGGGAATTAAAAACGTGTTGGTCCCTTCTAATATGGAATCTTTGAGACGTTCTGCCAATGTACTCACTGTCACAGTGGCACTTGTACATATAAATAATTTTGTAACATATAAATAAAATTATTTATATGTACAAGTGCCACTGTGACAGTGAGTACATTGGCAGAACGTCTTAAAGATTCCATATTAGAAGGGACCAACACGTTTTTAATTCCCTCAGAAGATGGATGGACACTGGTTTAAAAAAACCATCTAATAGATCATCAGCGATAGCTGAACACTTATTAAACAATTCAGATTGCGCAAAGAACTATAATGATAGTAACTTTTCAATTTTAAGTAAAGCTCGTAACGATTATCACCTTAGTGTTTTAGAATCTCTATTTATAAAAACATATAAACCTAAATTGTGTAAGCAACAATATGTTTATAAGTCTAATCTTTATAAGTTGTTATAGATTTTATTTGAATTTTGTCGCTTATTTTTATTTTATTTTTAATGTTGCTTATCTTAGTTAAATTACTGATAAACTGTTTTATATATGCATTTATGAATTGTGAATGTCTAATTAATTTTGCTCAATTATGCTAATTAGTGTTAATTGATTTTTCTGATTTTTCTGATGTAACCTCTAACTATTTATATACTCAAAATTTAATGTTAAAATTAGTTGCTAACTAAAGTAATTGAAAAGCGTTAACCGAAATCGATTTTACTTGTTTGTTGCTTTAATAAAGATGTTTTTGAATGAATTTTGTCTTAGATTTCTGTACAAGATATGTAGTACTAAAAAGTTATATGTGGTATTATATAAACGTAAAGTTGTCAAATACTTTTTTTGCTAATTAAATACATTAAGACAAAATATCGTCATAGATTTTTTTCAATTGATTTGACAACTTTTATGACGTCTTAAAATGTCAAAGATAAAATACGCGATTATGTAGTAATTAGCCAACATGAATATAATTAATAAAACCATAGGTCAAGAATTTGTTTGGTGTTTACAACAAAGGAATAGTAACCATCAGGGGCGTAGCGTGGGGAGGGACACTGGCGCATGCGTGCCACCCAAAAAAATAAAAATGTAAAAAAAAGAATGTAATATCTTTATCCTTTATAGTTTATTTTTTCTGCTTAATTTGCCTTTTTTCAACTGTGTTTATCTAGTATTCAAAAAGTTAAACGAAATTTTGAATACCAATTATGACAAGTTAGGAAAGTATATGTTATTACTTGATATACTGATTCGGTGCGTAAGTGCAAATGCGCACCGATGTTGATGAAAAACTCCATAAGAAAAATTTTTATAAGTTTATTAACTTTATAAGAATTTAGACCCAAAAAGTATGCAATTAATATAGCGCACCGCTGTAGTATAACCTTATGGCAGACTATTTTTCTACAAAAAGTTTACAAAAATACGTCACGCTTAAAGAAAAATTAAACAATTTTACTATTTTTTTTTATGCTATACTGTTAAGACTACTGCTAGTTTTCTGAACTTTATTTTTGTAAGCATACAAGATAAGCGTGTCGGCCTATGAGAAATAAACTTTGTTTGTGACTTTATTTTAAACAAACACAATCAAATGAATTAAATTACAAAGTATAGTTTTAACTGTTTTACAAAGTTGTAATAAACTGTAATAACAGTTATAAAGTTGGTCTATTTTAACTTCTGTATAACTTTATTAAAATTATGTGCAATGAGGTGTTGTTATCACTGTTGTATTGTATATTAAAGAGATTGATATTTTTTCGTAAATAAAACAAATACTTTCGTTTTATTGAATATATTAATTTTTAAAAATATAAAGTTTACTATAAGTAATAAAAAAAATTTTAATTTAGTAAGCTTACATTTTTGCAAGTATAAGTAATTCTAATGAAATTTATACTTTTATTTGTTTAATTTTTTAATATAAATATTTTTTATAACAGTTAACGAACTTACTTTACTTAAAAAATTTACTTCAATTATATTATAAATAGTTTTTTTATAGCTAATAGTTTTAATTAAGAGGATTTTTTGACAAAAAATTTGCGCACGCCCTGACCAAAACACCACGGTACGCCACTGGTAACTATATTAACAGAGTTGCTGATAGTTTTAACTTAACTATCGTTAGTTTTCCTTAAATTTCAAGCTTTATTTGTAACAATTCACAGCATAGACAACTAATTTATTTAGGACTTTCTTTGTAATACTAATACTTTACAGTGAAGTTTGTTGTTATAACAGGAAACATTACATATCTACATACTAATTAAAATGATTAGTTTTTATCCATGTTGAAAATACACCAACACAGTAAGCTTATGTGTGATCAAATCAGGCTAGCAAAAAAAAATTACCAACACTAATTATTTCACTATTTAAAAATATGAAATCAATAAAGTTTTCAGTTTAAGTTTTATTTTATTTTATTATAAGCGATCAAATAATTCAACTATCAAATAAATTATACAAAAACAAAAAGTTATATATCATTGCGGAAAAGTTTGAAGAATACATTGATTTTGACAACTTATAAAAATTTGTATTAAAACTTTCAAAAAAGACATATAAGTATAAAAATAATCATCAGCATTAGAAAAGAGCATCTCAACAGTTAGTAGTCAGCACACAGATCATCCTCTTCAGAATCATCCTCCTCTGAATCATCCTCTGAATCATCCTCTTCGAAATCATCCTCCTCGGAATCATCCTCCTCGGAATCATCCTCTGAATCATCCTCCTCTGAATCATCCTCTGAATCATCCTCTTCGAAATCATCCTCCTCGGAATCATCCTCCTCGGAATCATCCTCCTCCGAATCATCCTCCTCAGAATCATCCTCCTCAGAATCATCCTCCTCGGAATCATCCTCCTCCGAATCATCCTCCTCTGAATCATCCTCTGAATCATCCTCTTCGAAATCATCCTCCTCGGAATCGGAGCGCCAGCGATGAGTTCTGTTGTCACCTCCATTTACCAACACACCTCCATTTACCGGTCTACCTCCATTTACCGGCCTACGTCCATTTACCGCCGCACCTACATTTACTGGCCTACGTCCATTTACCGGCCTACTTCCATTTACCGGTAAGCCTCTATTTAAAGGCACACTTCTATTTACCAACGCACCTCTATTTACCGGCACACCTCTATTTAAAGGCACACCTCCATTTACCGGCAAATGTCCATTTACCGGCACAACTCCACTTACCGGCACACCTCCATTTACCGGCCTACCTCCATTTACCGGCGCACCTCCATTTACCGACACACGTCCATTTACCAGCGCACCTCTATTTACCGGCACACATCCATTTACCGGCCTACCTCCATTTACCGGCCTACCTCCATTTACCGGCCTACCTCCATTTACCGGCCTGCCTCCATTTACCGGCCTGCCTCCATTTACCGGCCTACCTCCATATACCGACCTACCACCATATACCGGCGCACCTCTATTTACCGGAACGCCTCTATTTACCGGCACACCTCGATTTACCGGCACACCTCGATTTACCGGCACACCTCGATTTACCGGCACACCTCGATTTACCGGCACACTCCCATTCACCGGCGCAGCTCCATTTACCGGTACACCTCCATTTAATTGCTGGATTGGTTGTGGTTGCTGGTTTCGTTGCTGGGCTGCTCCCGGACTTACTACAGTCTTGCGTGCCCTTTGAATTCTTTGTGGATTACTCATTTATACTATTTTAAAAACACTGGAAAATTAAAAAGAAATGTTTCAATCGTTTTATTTTTGCTTACAACAATTATTTGATTAACACTATTAGTTTTGTTTTGATCATTTGGATTTCTTATACTGTTTTATGGAAAGTAATAAAACAAAGTTTTCATTTAAAAAAATTAAATAGTTTAAAATACTAAACTGAGATAATCATAAATAAGATATTTAAACATAATATTAGAATGATATACTACATTTGATTTATTCAACAAGAATTAGACTTGTTATGTAAAACGTTATGAGAAGTTATCCTGAATGCTTTAAATTGAACAACTAAAGCTACTTTGAGTGAAGTTGAAAGAAAGATTTAATAAACTAAAACATTAAAACAACATTTAGTGTATATTAAAGTATATATGAAACAAGCATATTAAACTTTTTATGTAAGATATTATAAATCATCCTGCATAGTTGATATTTTGAAATATTCATTTTATTTGTAAATTTAATAACAAACAATTTAACTCGGTTTTGAATACACTGATGATATTATGAACCTATTTTGAATGAGCATGTGCAAAATATGCCATAACATTTTAACACATTTTCAAAAAAAATATTTATATTCCGGGATTAATTCAAAATATTTATAAGAGTAAGTTAGCTAAATTTCCAATATATTTAATCAAATATTTTAAATGACACTTTAAACTTGGATAATAATTAAAAATTTTTGCTAACATTCTATAAAAACTAAAGTATCCATATTTAACATATTAAGTACCAGAATCTTCCTAAAATTTAAAAAATCTATTTAAACATTGTTTACATTAAATTTTATTGAAAATTAATCAGGTTTTTTAATCAAGTATCTATACAAATAAACTAACATCTTTTATGTTTATATATCCTAAAATAAGTGTTAATTTAATCAACAATATAATTTGTATGATTAACAATTGTTTCTATTTATATCTAATGATATTCTAAAAGCTCGATTTGAAACTTATATGGCGTTTTAAAATAACATCAATATAAGCTTATAAGTTTCAAATTTGTAAAAAAGAATAAATTAAACTTATGTTCAGTAATGTACATTACACTAAACAGAAATATTCGGCCTACAAAGTTGTATAACTTAAAAACAAAACAATTAGACTTGAGGTTTTAATAATTTTTTATGTGCTCTGAATTTGGTTTCCATAATACAGTATTTATACATTTTATTACATTTTTGCATGAAAAAAAGTTTTTTTAATGTTATAAAACGAATTTTCAAACATACTTGTACAGTATATCTTGTACATCTAATAGAAAAATTTTACGTATTACGGTTAAGAACGAAATAAAGTTTTAAACTTTTTTGTTGGAAATTGTTTATGGCCCTTATTTGGTTTATTTTTGATATATACTTGGTGTTAATGTGTTATTAGTATTTTTTAGTAAAATTTTTATCAACTTTATTGTGTATTTGATATATAAATGTACAACTGTTTAAAGTTTAAAGTAGCTTAGTAAAATTTATAAAATTGTATAAACCTTTTATTTATAAGAAAAGAAAATAAATGTGAAACATTTTTTGTCGACCTATTTAGTTTTAGTTTTGTAAAACAGTTATTACTTATCAAATTTTTATGCTATAGATACGATTGATTAAATATTAATTGCAATAAGATTTCCCATAATTGATAATATTGTTCTCTGCTGTGCAAGAGCTACTTTTTAGATAAAAACATAATTTTTGATAAACTTTTTCAAAATTATTTATTGGTTTGAAATTACAATTCAGCTGTTAATTTAATAATTACGTTTTGCTACTGCTCTTATATTGAATACTTTATTGCACATTAAATACTATCTTATACTTTTTATTGCAGTAACTTAAAATAATTAATTAGAAATAACTTTTTTAACCCTCGGAAGACTTTTTCTAAACAAAGCGAGTAATTATTTTTAAACTAAACCGGCTCGCGACTCATTGAAGTCTGAAAACTGCTGTTTTAGTTTAAATTATGTTTTCTAAATACTTTTGTTATTTTAACTAAAAGGCTTGAATGTGTAAGAAACCTGCAGTTTTTGTGAAGTTTGTTTATATATATACAATTTTTTATTTCAAAAATATAAATCAAAAGCTAATGCATCGTTTTTTAAAGTATATAGTATAACTCATATGGTTTACTTTAAAAGAATATGAAACAGTTTATTAGATTAAGTGTAAAATAAAACAATATTAGATTAGTCAAAATTTATTAGATCAATAAATTACTTACTCAATAAATTCGGTACACTTTTCGTTTCTAATAAAACTTTGGTATTTATTTATATTACAACTAGCACAATTGAAAGACTTGTTTACCAACATAAACTGCAATAAAAATAAAACCTGGTTATAAGTTTAAGTTTCACTTGAATGTATAATATTTGTTGAACCACAAAAAAGCGCTGAAAAAGTTTGGTCCAAGAACCTTAAGTACGAAAAATCATTTTGTATATCGAGATAATATTTTATACCAACATTTATCATTGTGCTTGTTTATATAATTAATCAATTATTTACAAAGTTTTAGCTTTGAAAAATTTAAGTAATTCCAAATATATGCAAAACTACGTTAAGCTCTGAAGTTAATCAGTTTTTTAAAGGATGAATAAAAATTAAAAAAAAAAAATTATGGTAAAATACAAAGAAAATCTGATTAAATTGTGTTTACAATCTAGTTGTAAAATATATTTTTATAATATCTATGGAACATATCGTTGGAATAACTTTATAAAATTGACTATGTTTTTATAAATAAATAATTCTATTTCTATAGTAATCCAGAAAATATTAAAATTATCAAAGTAGTTGATAAGCGTATACCAAATTAATTTTTACTAACATCAGTAAAAAATGCAAAAAAAAAACACTCGCTGTTACTTTTATATTAAACATTTTATAAGTTATTTAAAAACTTCACGCGTTAATTTAGCTAATTATTAGTAAATAATTTATGAAAAACTTTACTGGTAAAATTATGTTTAATTATCGTCTTAAAAGGGTAGTTGTCAAATATGCAAGAATAGACACTTTTGCACGAAGGGTCATTTTTCATTAATAGACACTTTTGTACGAAGTCCAATTTTTTATGAATAGACAATTTTGCAATCTCGTGCAATTTAGTCTATTGCACGAGGGGACTAAATTGCACGAGGGGACTAAATTGCACGAGAACAAAATTGCTCGAGAACAAAACTGCACGAAGCCAAATTTGCACGAGTTATATGTTTGCACGAAAGTAAAAAAATAAAAAATAAACAAAAAAATAAAACCAAAAAATAATTATATAAAAGAAAAAATTACTGACCGAGGGTAAGGGTTAGGGTTATCAGTGATAATAAAAATAAACTAGTAAACTAAAGTTTAAAAAATAACTAATAAAATTTATTATTATTATAGAAAAATTAACTAATAAAAAGCTACCGACCGAGTGGAGGATTAGAGGTAACAGTGATAATGAAAAAAATAAATAAGATTAAAAAAAACAAAAAATTACGTGTATATTTTTTTTAAACTGACAGAAACAACTTACCGTGCAAGAGTAAGGGTTATGAGTAACAGTGATGGTAAAAAAACAGTCATAATAAATAAGTTAAATATTTATATATAAATAAAGATAATTTTAACCCGTGCAAAAATGTCTCCGTGAAAAAGTTTCACATGCAAAAGTGAACCTTCGTGAAATTTTGTACCCCAAGATGAATATAATTAATAAAATCATAATTTGTTTGGTGTTCACAATAAAGGAATAGTAACCATATTAACAGAGTTGCTGATATTCTTAACATAACTATCGTTAGTAACCCTCAAATTTCAAGCTTCATTTGTAACAATTCATAGCATAGACAACTATTTTTATTTAGGACTTATTTTGTACTACTAATCAGTGGCGTCGCGTGGTATTTTTTTTAGGTGGTGCAGAATTTAAAAAAAAATCCCTAACTTTAAAACTCTTTTTTTATCTTAAATAAAGACTTTTTTCTAGAACAATTACATTAAATTGCTAATGTAACTTGGAAAATTTTGTTTAAAAATAAGAAATTTATTTCTTCAAAAAAAAAAATTATTTTAGAAAACAACTTAAAAAAAAAAGTAAATACTTTGAAAATTAAAGAATATATAGGAATATTAAAAAAAAAATTAATTAATTTAAAAGACTCAAAAAATTTTAGCTTACTTATGAGTATTGATTTTTAAGAAGGCTTTAAAGTTAAAACTAACAGTAGAAAAAATTTAGACAAAACAAATTGTTATTATAATGAAAATACAGCAACTTTAATAGTTTTTTTATTTTGCCTCAACTTTATTTAAAAAATACTTCATTAAACATCATACTAAGAATGGTTATTTCATTAACATTTAACTTAACAAAAAAATAAATGTCTTATCAGACTTGGCAAGGAAATTAAAAAGTCTACAAACAAAAAAAAAATTCTTCACTACAAAAAAAGAAACACTTTCTTCACAATTTGATCTTATTTTATGTAGTTTTTACAAAGTTACAAGATGCTTTTTACAGATTTTAAAAATTCAATATATTTTTTTAGATATAGCTGGTCAAAGTCAAAGGCAATAAAAGGTTCCTTATGGGAGGCACAAACTAAATCAGCGCTTAAAAAAAGTGTTTTACTCCCCCCTCTTTTATGCCCTTAACATCTACTTTAGAATTATTTGTTAGAAATTATTTTATGAAGTTTTAATTTTACTACAACTCATCTTTTATAAATATAAAAAAATTCATATTAACTTTTGAGATATGGTAACTCACAGTCAGAGGTACAAAAGAATCCTTATTAATATAATATAAACTAAAACAACAAATAAATCATATCACTAAAACCATATTTTTTTTTTATAAGTTGGCCTCAAAATCTTTAGATGTTTCTTTTATATAAAAAAAACAAATTGCTGAAGTAGATATTTGAAACACTAAGAAAAATAAAATAACAAAAGTTTTTTTTTTGTATATATAAAAATATATATTGATACTTAAAAATTTAAATTTCTTTTTAACAAAAGTAAACAAATTTTATAAAACTTAGGATGAAAAAGTTTGATAAAAATTGCTTTAAGAATGATGGAGAATATAGGTTTTTAGTAAAATTGTATTCTTTTTCTGTTTTGATTTGCTCCTTGTATAATAAATCATTGTACTCTCTGGCTTTGACCGGTTGTAATTAAAAGTTTAATTGGAAATATTAAGTTTATTAAAGAGTAACTATTAGCTTTTTGAAAAAGTTAAAATAACAACAACATGTAAAAAAGTGCCTAAAAACCTTCCTCCCCCCCTTACCCGTCACTATTTTGCACTTTTTTTTTTTACAAACATTAAGATTTTTATTAACTTTTTTTCTAATTTTAATGTCTTTTTTTGGAGGTTTATAATTCAAAAGTTTTTAAGGGTATCTTTTCTTTATTTAACTTTAATATGTTTTTCATTTTGATGACAGTATTTTTCTCAGGAGCTCAACTTTTAAAGTTTAGTTGGTGAGGCTTTTGAATTTTTAAAGAATTTTAAAGATAATTTTTAAATAAGTAACCCTTATAGCAGTAAAAAAATGGTTAGTTAGTTTTCATGTGGCCATAGGGGTAAAACACTTATTTTTTTAATTTCAAATAAGCTTGTTATTTTCAGAGTAAAAAACTAAAACTGCTTTAGTCAGCCTTAATATTTTTATAGTTTGGTCTGTTTTAATTTATCTTGGGTCATCTTGAGTTTTTAACATTTCTAAGTTATCCTGATTATGAGGCAAGGCAACCATGTTTCAACAATTTTATCTAAACTTTTGCTTTGTTTATGAAAAAATTAAACCAAAAGTCATATAAAGTAGACTAAATTTTCCTAAAATGTTAAACTACTCTAAGTTTCTAAGTTAAGGCTATTTACTTTATTTAAATATGTGACTGTTTCAATAATACTAATTTTCATTTAATATAAATCTAAATTATTTTTCTGTAAGAGTGAACTAGAAGTTTATATTAAACTTTCTTTTTTTTTTCAGAACTTAAATTTTACATTTAAAAATAATTTAATTAAATATTTTATTAATTTTATGATAACAATAATCAGTTATAATTAATTTTATGTATGCAGATTAATATAAAAAATCGAATTTCCTAGACTTTAATGATTTAAGGTTCTTATCTTTTTTTTCTTTAAATATTTCATTCATGACAAGTTTTGTTCTTTTATTGTCTAGTTTTAATAGAAGTGATCTGTTAAATTTAAAAAATCATGTGGGTACATAAACTCAAGTTTAATCCTTTGCAGTAGCTTAGCTTTGTTTTTATTTTATGTTTACGATAGCTTGTAGATCAGGGTTTCCCAAACTCATTTACTAAATCGCCCCCTTTTTAGAAATCTGAAAAATAATCGCCCCACACGATTTTAAAAACTATTTTTTCTCTTGAATACAAACTTTTGAGCCTGAAAAATTGTGTTCGAAATGTAATTTAGTCTGGTATTTCTTATGCACGCACTTTTGGGCTGTGTTCAAAGTAGTTTACAGGGCTTGAGAAAATAAGTTACTGTTTTTTTCTTATAAATAAGCCCAGTAAAGTGTATTAAAATACTTAAATATTAAAAAGCCTTGTGTAATCAGTAATCAATCCTGATGAAATATGAATTGTTTTAAAACTAATTAAACTTTTAGGGTAGTGGTGGACAACTGTTGTAGTCTGCAATTCATATTTACTAAAAAATCTTTTCTAGTTTCAACTCGTAAAAAATGTAATTGCAGGCTGCATAATTTAAAAAATAAAAAATATGAAAATTGAAAAACTCCAGCAAAATTGTAATAAAATGATTTACTATTATTGTGATCTAGGAAATACTAAAGTATTTGAAAACCAAATTAAAAGTGTATTTCAAAATCATAAGCATCACAAAACTAAATTTTGTTTACTTTGCACAAGTAGTTTTCAAGTTACTTAGCGGGTCGAAACTTGATTGGATCTGGACCTCACGTTACCCATCTGAAATCTTAACTGAAACCTGACATTATAACTATCTCTCATTTAACGAAATTCGGACATTTAGAAGTGATTACTAAGTAACTTATTTAAGCCGCACAAACTACTTAAATTATTTTATAAATAGGCATATTCTAAAACTAAATACCAGAGATTAAAAAACTATAAAAGAATGAACAGCTTATTTTACACATAATGAAATAAATATTGAAACATCATTGCTTATATAGTTTTAGGAAGTTTGACCGACTGGTTTATTATCTCATGAATAAGGGTTATATCAATAGCTTCTGTTAATGTAGTAAAATTATTAATTTCAATGCTAAGATATATTATAAGCAAGTTAGTTGTAAAATAAAAAATATAATTTTCAAATTTTTAAACTATATGTTTTATAGCAGAACACCATTAAATAGTATTTGACTCGGAATAACCTTAAGGAAACTAAATCTTAATTTTAATTTTTTTTTTTCTTTATTTAAATTCAAAAAAAATCATATGTTTTACAGTTAATTCTGTGAACAGAAAGTAATCA
The DNA here is from genome assembly GCF_965202585.1 of Thalia democratica. Lineage (NCBI taxonomy): Eukaryota > Metazoa > Chordata > Thaliacea > Salpida > Salpidae > Thalia > Thalia democratica. Next base: position 1,254,479 of record NC_139171.1, on the reverse strand, counting down.
ATTAAAAAATTCTTTTAATTATGTTAAAACTTTGTTTTGTAACTGTAGCAGTCTTTTTGATGGATTATTTAATATTGTTTAATTTTATTTTTTCTCTAGTTATTAGCCTATAATAATTTACCAGAAGAAAATAGTGAAAAAATAAAAGCTAGTGTTGAACTATTAAAATAAACAAGAATAATAAATCAAGCTAGAAAATAAATTTGAGTTTAATAATCTTTTAAATGAAAAATTTGAAGTCATTTCAAATAGAGACATCAAATATACACTCTTTTAAAACCAAAAAATAATTTTTGAAATAAAAACTTTAATGGATATCAAGGTGTTTTTTATTTATACAGATTTAACAAGTAATAACAAAAATATGTCAAATAAATTTCTTTTAAACAAATACTTTAAGTACCATGCTATAAAATCTTTTAGTGTAATGTAATTCGACAAATATAAACTACAAAAATAACCAGGTCAAAACAAAGTTATTAACATATTTAAAACATAAAGCACTTTATAAATACAGTAGACTTCCTCTTCAGTTCGCACTTTGAACAAAATCAAAAAATTTAAACTCAAAAATTATTACCACTTTTTTTACAAAATGTTAAATTTAAATATGTTATATGCAATAAGTTATGAATAAACATGAAATCAACTAAAACATAAAACAAAAATTCATAAAAAAAATGAAATGTATAAAAGCTATTAAATATTGTGCATTTCTTGTTTTATTAATAGTTAATTAGTAATAGACTTTATTTAATTTATATTTAAGAAAATGTAAATTTGCAGTTTTTTTGGGTAAAAAGTGCGAACTCAAGAGGAAATCTACCGTAATAAATATTTATTAGGCATTATGTAAATCTGTTATAGAATAAATGACTTAAAAGAACTTTTATTATAAAAAGACTACTTAAATACAGTACAAACCAGGTTAAATAAAAAGTATTTTAAAAGATCAAATAAATTAAAAAAAACCTACATAAAATATTGTCTGCTACTGAATTCTAACATAATGCGAAGGATGAGGTTCATGAATGCTTGCAAGTTTTTCTAATCTGATTCTAAATCAGTCAAATAACGCTTCAAGTCACCTCCTTTACAAATATCTAGATTAGATATTTTGCTTAAGATGTTGATAACTAAACTGAAAGCTTTCTCAACAACATAGCTAGGAGGAAAAACTATACACAATAATCTAAATTCCTCTCAAATGGTTGGATACTTTTGCCTTAGTTTTTGTTGAGTCCAAAAGCTTTCATATCGTTCTTTAGAAAAAAATACTTTAAGTTCAAGGTCAGTTTGTAAGTCTGAGAGGGTTTCCTGTGAGTCGTTTACTTCAAAAAGATCTGTCACGAAGGGATCCATATTTTTATCTATATGATAGCTTTTTTGTGTCAAATCGAAAATTTACTACTTAATATGTTGAAATTGTTAAAAATTTTAGATTTTTTAGATTTTTTTTTGTCTAAATTGTCAAATTCCAGGTTTTTCTAGGTAAATTGGCAACCCTGTATAGTTTTTTTTCGAAGTCTAACTTAGTGACTTTTCAAAAAACAATTGGAAATATCATGAGGTAATCGTTAATATAGAAAACATAGATTTTTATAAACCATTTATGATACTAAATAACATATATGTAAGGTTAAAAAATAGTGAGAGGAACTCCGATCGTCTATGATCTATTTAATTGTTAAATAAGAAAGTATATGAATGAAAATATGTAATTAACTTAAAAGTAGGAGTCATAAGTACTTGAGTTTTTTTTCTATATTTTACATAAACACAATAAACTTTTTTGATAAAGTTTTACCTCAGGGTCAAATATTTAATAGCAAGATAAAATTAGTAAAATAGCAAGATAAAAAATAAAAATTTTATAAAAACCCCAAATTTTAAAATCGCCCCCTTTTTGCCCCCTTACTAGTTATCGCCCACCCTTTCGCCCCCTTACTAATTATCGCCCCCCAAATTACTAAAATCGCCCCCAGGGGGGCGATATCGCCCACTTTGGGAAACCCTGTTGTAGATGATACTTAAGCAGGTCCTGTTTTAGGGAATTTTAAATTTAGTTTACTTACCGCAAGATATTGATTTTGCGGTAATTCATGAAGACATTTTGCTTTTTTGAGTTCATTTGCGGCAGTCAGCTAAGAGTTTGCGGAAGTGAAGTGGGCAAAATGGTCGTTTTCAAAATTGAAGTTTTTAAAGGGATTTCGTTCTAAAAAATAACGAAAACGCTACAGATACTTTTTTTTTTCTTACAAAATTTCAAGGTGGTGCAGTTGCGGAAGTGCAACACCCCACGCGACGCCCCTGCTACTAATACTATTCAGTGAAATTCAGTGTTAAAACAGGAAAACATTACATATCTACATACTAATTAAAATGATTAGTTTTTATCCATGTTAAAAATACACCAACACAGTGATGTTATGTGCCATCAAATCAGACTAGCAAAATATAATTACTAACACTAACTATTTTACTATTTAATAATATGAAATCAACCACGTTTTAAGTTTATATTTTATCCAATTTTATTATAGCGATCAAATAATTCAACTATTAAATCGAAAATACAAAACAAAAAGTTAATTGTCATTATGGAAAAGTTTGAAGAATACATTGATACAACTTATAAAAATTTATATTAAAACCTTCAAAACCGACAAATAAGTATAAAAATAATCATCAGCATTAGAAAATAGCATCTCAACAGTTAGTGAAGCTGTAAAAAAACTTATTCAGACCTTACTATTCCAACCAAGTAAACAAGTGATAAAATCATCAGTGGCATCCTCCGCTTAACTCTGGTCACCATACTTCCAAACTCCGAACGCTGCGAACCCGAACACAATCATCAGTGCACCCGAAATCACCATACCCATAAAGTACTTATCTCTCCTCTCTGTTCTCTCAACACCGATGTAAGGGTAGTACTCTCGATTTGCAGGTACAATTCTATTTACCGACACACCTCCATTTACCGACACACTTCCATTTACCGGCACACCTCCATTCACCGGCACACCTCGATTTGCAGGTACACCTCTGTTCACCGGCACACGTACATTTACCGACCCACCTCCATTTACCGGCACACCTCCATTTACCGGCACACCTCCATTTACCGGCACGCCTCCATTTAACAACACATGTCCATTTACCGGCACACCTCTATTTACCGGCACACGTCCATTTACCGGCACACGTCCATTTACCGACACACCTCTATTTACCGGCACGCCTCCATTTACCAGCAATCCTCTATTTACCGACACACGTCCATTTACCGGCACACCTCCATTTAATTGCTGGATTGGTCGTGGTTGCTGGTTTCGTTGCTGGGCTGCTCCCGGTCTTACTACAGTTTTGCGTGCCCTTTGAATTTTTTGTGGGTTTCTCATTTTTACTTATTTAGAAACACTTAAAAATTAAAAAACATTATTACAATCGTTTTATTTTTGCTTACAACAACTATGTGATTAACACTAACAGTTTTGTTTTGATCATTTGGATTTCTTATACTGTTTTATGGTATGCACTAAAACTTTGTTAGTTTTTCATTTAAAAAAATTAAATAGTTTAAAATACATCAACCGCTACTAAACTAAAAAAATCGTTTATTAGATATTTAAATGATATTCTACATTTGATTTATGCAACAAATATTTAACTTGTTATGTAAAACATTATAAGAAGTTATCCTGAATGCTTTAAATTGAACAGTTAAAGTTACTTTGTTTGAAGTTGAAAGATATATTCAATTAACTAAAACATTAAAACAACATTCAGTGTATATTAAACTTTTTATGTAAGATATTATATTTCATCCTGCATCGTTGTTATTTTAAAATATTTATTTTATTTGTAAATTTAATAAAAAACAATTTAACTCGGTTTTGAATACACTGATGATATTATGAACCTATTTTGAATGAGCATGTGCAAAATATGCCATAACACTTTAACACATTTTCAAAAAAAATATTTATATTGGAGGTTTAATTTAAATATTATAAGTTAAATTGTTTTGAAAGACACTCAAAATAAAGATGATATATAAAAATGTTTGCTAACATTCTATAAAACTAATGTATCAACTAATTATGTTTTTAGATAACACAACCTTCCCAAATTTTAATAAAGTGAATTCTAAATATTATTTATTTTAAATTTTATTAAATTTAAATCAGGTTCTTTACCAAATATCTATACAAAAAACTAACATCTATTGTGTTTATATATCCTAAAATAAATGTTAATTTAATCAACAAAACAATTTGTATGATTAACAACTGTTTCTTTTTATCTCAAATGATATTCTAATAGCTATTGATTTGAAACTTAAATGGCGTTTTAAAATAACATCAACATAAGGTTATATGTTTCAAAGTTGTAAAAAAGAATAATTTGAGGTAGGAGTCGGTAATGTACATCCCACTAATCAGAAATATTCGGCCTACAAATTTGTATAACTTAAAAGCAAAATAATTAAACTTGAGGTTTTTAATACGTTTTTTATATGTGCTCTGAATTTGGTTTCCATAATACAGTATTACAAAATATAATACTTTTTATTACAATTTTGCATGTAAAAAAGGTTTTTTTAATTTATAAAACTATTTAAAAATTATTTTTACATTATTTTGCCCGTCTAATTAACAGAATACGGTTTAGATATAATTAAGTTTAGAACTTTTAAATTATTGAGAGTTATTTGTATTTTTTTCTTTGGTTTAATTCTGATATATACTTGGTGTAAGTGTGTAATTAATAATTTTTTTAGTAAAATTTATACAAATAAAGATGTGCAAACTAAAAATTTTATTTACAACCAGGTTTCGGTGGCAAGAAAATTACGACGCTTTCAAGCACAACAAAATAGTAAACTATTTTAGTTAAGACAAATAATGATTCAGTAAAATTTATAATAATTTCATTATGCATTCAATATATATTTGTACAACTGTTTAAGCTTTGAAGCAGCTTAGTAATAATTAAAAAATTGTAAAAAACCTTATGTTTATAAAAATATAAAATAAAATGTGAAAATTTTTTTGTCATTTAGTTTTGTAATAGAGTTATTACTTTTAAATATTTTTGCTATAGATACGATTGATCAAATATTAATGAAAACAAGTCAGGGTTTTCAATAATTGACAATATCGGTCTCTGCTACTTAAGAGCTGCTATTTAGATAAAAACATAATTATGGATAAACTTTTTCAAAATTATTATATGGTTGAAAATCACAATTAAACCCAAAATTTGATAATTTTTGCAACTGATCTTATATTGAACACTTTATTACACACTTAATCCTATTTTTTTTTTGCAACCATATATAACAGTTAAATAAAACAAACTTTTTTCTGTCTCTCGAAAAAATTTTCTCTTAACAAAGCGAACCATTCAAAATTAACTTTCAAAGTCTGCAAATCACTTTTTGAGATTAAACTAAATTGGCTATATGTTTTTTGTTATTTTCAACTAAAAAGCTTTGTGCCGATAGCATAAGATTCTTAGAAATATTCTATTAAAACAGAAATTCATTTTTATAATTTAAAAGCGTGTGAGTATTTTGTGAAATAAAATCAATGATAAGCTTCTCAAAACTACATTATTTATTTAAAAGAGTTAATTTGCTTTTTAAATGCATATATAAGCGATTGTTTAAAAAATAACATTGCTTTTGAATATTTTTAGTTTTTTATCATTCATGCGACGCTAAAATCACTTTAACGCCTTGACGAAGAAATTAACGATCGAAGTTTCAACACGTTGTAAAGCAGATTCAAAAGGATTTTTCTGTCGTGAACTGTTATTAAGTTTTGTTTGTGTGGCACTCTCACTTATTGTAGTTATATATCATCCCCCTTTATAATCTCACTTTATTCACAATTAATTTATATGTAACCAGGAAATTATATAAATAAAACTCTAATTAAATGCCGAACCACGCCGTAAAGACCACAAAGCCGAAGTTACCTGTCCATCGTATGTTAACGCGAACCAGCAATAAGGACAAAACAGTCAGGAACAGATGGTTATAGGTAATAATGGAGACCACGCAGCGTTCGACAACGACCCGGAATTTTCGCAGCATACTAAACTTAACAGAAGAAACTCGCGCAAAATATAACTTTAGTCTTAATATTTTTGATCCAAATAAGGTTATAAGCGAGGGGGAAAACTTTATTTCATCAACTGATCTCTTGACGGTCTTGCGCTAACACGGTCGTTGTACAACCAAAAACTAAGAGAGGTACAAAAATTATAAGGGAAAGAAGAATCAGTATGGTTACAAGATAAAACTAAAAGACTAGATATTAGGTTAAATCAAAACAAAGTACAACAAATACCAGACTATTACGATCGCGATTTGCAACAAAAATGCGAACA